>NC_135480.1:75893286-76511468 GCF_052094955.1 Ictidomys tridecemlineatus | reverse complement strand
AAAAGAAATAGGTAAGGCCTAGAGGTAGAGTACCCTTGGTTTAAATCCCTAGTACCACAAAACAAACAATTAAATGTGTCTATTTACCTGGAAAGCATACATTTTCTACACAATGAACAATAAAACAGCAGTTATGATTTTATTAACGTGTCTGTATAAAAGATTTAATTTCAGTAATGAGGAAATAAGTTAATTCTTGTGTCACTGTATTTCTGGACAAACTTCTAGTCAAATATAGAATAGACAGTATATTGGCTTTACTAAGTCAAGCAAACTCCAAACTATCCGAAGGTGGCTCCAAGGGGAGAATCTCAGTAAGATGAAAGTAATTTTGCTTTGAAGTTTACATTATTTTTTTGTTCTTGTTGCTGTTTTGTTGTACCACGGATTGAACCCAGAGGTGCTCAACCATTGGCACACACTCAGCCCTTTCATATATTTTGTTCAACGACAGGGTCTCCTTAAGTTGCTGAGGCTGGCATTGAACTTGTGGTCTTTTTAACTTGAGCCTCCTAAACCACTACCAGGTGTACACTAAAACATCTGGATGAATTTTACCTTCTTTTGATATATTTTCTTTATATCAGTGCTATAATCTTGAAGGTCATAAAGTAGTGTGACTCTGGTCTCATTATCTTTCAAAGTAAAACTCCAAACTGACAGTTTTAAACTCAGGCCTGCTCCAGTGTGTTTGTTGGATAAGGGTGGGAATACCAGATGGAGGGGGCAATTAAGACTGACCAAAATCTACACAAACAAATTTTCAAGGTTTATTTACAAACTATAAGTTGATATTTTACTAATACCAGTTTAGGATCCTTGTTCCTGGGTAGACTTTATGTGGAAAGTTCCATCTCTGTTTCACACAGTGTTTAAAGTTACCCTTTATTTTGTTTCAATCTCAGTAGGATATGTTTCCAGAAATTTGTTTAAGATATTCCAATTTATTGGCATATAACTTAAAAAAATACTTTGTAGTCATTCTTTGAATTCCAGTGGCAAATTGTGTGATGTTTCCATTTTCTCTAACTTTATTTATTTTGGTATTTTGTTTTTCTTTTGATTATTTAGCTAAAGTTTGTCAATTGTGTTTATATTTTCAAAGAACCAACTCTTTGCTCCATATATGTATTGTATTGTTCTTTTAATCTCTATTTCATTTATTTCTGCTCTGATCTTTATTATATCTTTCTATCTATTCACTTTAGGTTTTGTTTCTTCTGGTTTTTCTAAGGCCTTGAGATACATCATCTTTTAAGAGGTATAATGCTTGTCCTTTTTAGTTTTATTTAATAGGTTCAAGTGATATTTTGCAGAAGATAGAATGAAATAGTAGGGGAAGATTTTGAATAGTTCAAATCCAGCAGATGAAAGGCAAGTATAAACTCAAATCAGAAGGACTCACTTTTATAAATATAGTACTAACTAATTTATAAACTAATTTATAACTAATTTATAAATAAATTACTAATAGTAAATAAATTGCAACAAGGGACATATTGCAAGTGAAATGTGATGATTTTTCTCTATTTATTCCATGCAATCAAAATAACTCTTTTTTTTTCCTCTGCCAAAATCTGGAATCACTTATGCTACAGAAATTAAATAAAAAATTTTTAATTTGTTCTAGTGAGTTATACATGAGTAGAATGCATTTTGACACATAATGTGTAAATGGAGTATAACTTCTCATTCTTCTAGTTGTACATGATGTAGAATCACACCAGTCGAGTAGTCGTGTATAGGTAATAATATCCAATTCATTCTATTGTTCTTCCTATGTCCTTATGCCCTCCCCTCCCTTCACTCCTCTCTGCCTAATTCATTCTATCAGCCCCCTCCCGTTATTGTAAATTACTATCCTAATATCAAAGAAAATATTTGGCCTTTGTTTTTTGGGGGATTGAGTTATTTCACTTAGCATGATATTCTCCAGCTCCATGCATTTCCAGAAATTTTAATTTCCTTTTTTAAGCATGAATAATATCCATTGTGTATATATATCATATTTTTTAAAATCTATTCATCTATTGAAGAGCAACTAGGTTGTTTCCATCCTTTAGCTCTTGAGAGTTGAGCTCTTATATGGCTACACAACTTTAGTATGCTGATTTTAAGTCTTTGTGTATAAACCAAAGAGTGAGATAGCTGGGTCAAATGGTGGTTCCATGTCAGGTTTTCTGAGGAATCTCCATACTGCTTTCCATAATGGTTGCATTTATTTACATTCCCTTCAGTAATGTATGTGTACCTTTTTGCCCACATCCTCACCAACATTTATTTTTGCTTGTATTCTTGATGATTGTCATTCTGACTAAAGTGAGATAAAATCTTAGAGTAGTTTTGATTTGCATTTTTCTAATTCTACAGATGTTGAACATTTTTTCATATATTTGGTAATCATTTGTATTTCTTCTTCTGTGAAGTGTCTGTTCAGTTCTTTAGCTCATTTATTGACTGTGTTATTTGTTTATTTGGTGTTAAGTTTTTGAGTTGTTTTTATATCCTCGAGATTAAAGCTCTATCTGAGGTGCACATGATAAAGGTTTTCCTCCATTCTATAGCCTCTCTCTTCATGTTTGTTTTCATCTTCATGATTCTTTCATTTGCTGAGAAGAAGATTTTTAATTTGAATACATCTCATTTATTAATTCTTTAATTCTTGCACTTTGGAAGTCTTTTTAAGGAATTTAGAGCCTAGATTAATGTGGTCAAGATTTGGACCTACTTTTTCTTCTATTAAGCAAGGGTCTCTGTAGAGCCTAAATCTTTAATCCCCTTTAGGTTGAGTTTCATAGAGGGAGAGATTGGTGTTTAATTTCATTGTGTTACTGATAGAGTTTCAATTTTCCTGGCACCATTTATTGAATAGGCTATCTTTCCTCCAGTGAAAATTTTGGGAAACTTTGTCTAGTATGAAATAGCTCTATTTATGTGGGTTTGTCTCCATGTCTTGTATTCTAAACCATTGGCCTATGTGTCTGTTTTGTTGCCAATACCATGCCATTTTTGTTATGATCTCTTAGCATAATTTAAGTTCTGGTATTGTGATGGTGCCTACCTTACTCTTCTTGATAAAGATTGTTTTGGTTATTCTGTGCCTCTTATTTTGCCCAATAAGTTTATGATGGCTTTTTCTTTCTTTATAAAGAATGTCATTGAGGTTTTAATAGAAATTTTGCTAAATATATATAGCCCTTTTGATAGTATGGCCATTTTGTTCATATTAATTCTGCCTATTCAGGAGCATGGGAGGTCTTCCCATCTTCTAAAGTCTTATTCAATTACTTTGTTGTTCTTCAGTTTTCATTGTAGAGATCTTTCACATCTTTTATTAGATTGATTCCCAAGTATTTTTCTTTAGGTTATTGGGAATAGGGTAGTTTTTCCAACTTCTCTTTCAGTGGATTTACCACTGATGTACAGGAATGTATTTGATGTAAGGGTGTTGATTTTATGACCTGCTATTTTGACAAATTTATTTATTAGTTCTAGAAGATTTTTGGCAGAATTTCCTGGATCTTCTACATTTAGATCATGTCATCAGCAAATAGTAATGGTTTGAGTTCTTCTTTTCCAATTCATATCCCTTTAATTTATTTTCTCTGTCTAATTGCTCAGGCAGGAGTTTCAAGGATAATGTTGAATAGAAGCAGTAAAAGAAGAGATGCTTGGATCCAGAGGAGAGACCTGCCTGCCCTGCCACCCCACACCTGGAGACCTGAAGAGAAGCCATGTCCATACATGGAGAGCCATCCATACTGGGGTTCCTTATTCACCAAAACATGGCTCCAAAGCCTAACATCAGGGTACATATAGGCTTGAAGCTGCCATCACCACAAAACTGGGACATCACCACTTCTATCAAGGAATAACAATAAGGACCTGGTAATACATCACCAAGGTCCCTGAAAAGCTGGCTATGCCAAGGGTTTCTCTACTAGGGGTGCTAACAGTTATCCTGTTGCTGAGGTAACATAGGGCCTTGCATTGGGTTGCCTATCTTTTGTTTCTCCTACTAATAGCCAACTTCTCATGATTACCCTCTCACTTTTTATATAATCTAATACTCAATGTTCTCACCATTTTATCTCATAAACATCTCAGCCAACCCCACATTCCCCCTTCCATCATTGGAAACTGTAAACCATTATGCAAACCTTTCAACTATATGGTAGAAGGTAACCAAACTCATCATTTTTTATTATAATGACAAGACTGTAAATGTAAAAATGGAAGCTAAATGATATGTGGCTGCACGTTGGGTAAATTGAGTGCTGTGATATTGATCTCTCCCTTGGAAGTGAGGTATTGGTAATCTATGGGGACACCATAAGACAATAGGGAAGAAAGTGTAATACCTTTGATCTACACTGCAAGAGATGATGACACATAGACATCATGAAAAAACAAGGGAGGAAAGTGCCCCAACCAAACCAAGATGCTACAATAAAATCCATAGATAGGGCAGTAGGTGAAATGTCAGAGAAGGGGTTCAGAATATACATAACTAAAATGATTTGTGAATTAAAGAATGACCTAAGTAAACAGATATAGGCAACAAAGAGATAAGAGAACAAGTACAGGCAAAGATAGATCACACCAACAAAGAGATAAGAGAGAAAATACAGGTTGCAAGAGAGTACTTCCAGAAAGAGATAGAGATATTGAGGGGAAAAAAACAGAAACCCATAAAATTAAAGAAACAATAAGCCAATTAAAAAACTCAATACATAACATCACCAACAGACTGGATCACTTGGAAGACAGGATCTCAAAGACAAATATACAATCTTGAAAATAAAGTTGACCTCACAGTGAAGATGGTAATAAACCATGAACAGAGATTTTTTTTCTCTTTCCTTTATTAATAGAATTATGGTAATGTAAAATTACTTATGGGTGTTTCCCAGATATCTTTAGAAATGTATGTTTCCCAGATTTCTTTGGAAATGGAATAACAATGCACGAAGAAGGTGTAAGATATCCATCCAAGGGGATTGTGTATGGGAACACATGAGTGAACAAATGATATTTCTCCAAAACTGTACTGAAGGAGAAGGGACCAGTGGCATATGCCTGTAATCCCAGCTGCTAAGGAGGCTGAAGCAGGAGAACTTCAAGTTCAAAGTCAGCCTAAGCAACTCTGACTCAAAATTTAAAAAATAATAATAAAAAGGGCTAAGAATGTGGCTCAATGGTTGGGTGCCTCTTGGATCAATCCCTGGTACAAAAAAATAATAATCATTATTGAAGGAAATAATTATCATTGATCTCTTTTCCACATTATATTTTCCTCCAGTTCCACTTCTTCTTTTTTCCTCTCAAAATGGTACTTCCTTAGATTTTTCTCAATTAAGAAAATGCTGACTTTAAACTTCCAACTTAAACCAAAGGCATCCTTTAAAGTGCTGAGTTCTCAACTGAAAGATTTTGAGGTCTCAAAAAATTATATGCCTTGGTGACTGGCCTCAGCATTATTTTCTCCCTCAACCTTTCAAAGGAAAGATCACAGGAATCCAAGATGGGAAATTTAACCTAATAAAACCATAAAAATTTGACACTTGAATATTTTCATACTTTTAATTGGTATAGTGGTATATAATAAATAATTATAATTAAAATATATAATGTATTTGTTAAATAAAATAGATAGGCATCATTATCCAAAATACATGTATGAAGACATGAAGTAAATGTCAACATACTTTATATAAAAACAGAGATATGAAAAATTGTGGTATATATGTTTAATAAGAATTGTAATGCAAAAAAAGGACATGTATGAAGATATGAATTAGTGTGAACATACTTTATATGCAAAGATATGAAAAAATGCACTCTGTATGTGGAATAAGGATTGTAATGCATTCTGTTGTTGGGTATTTAAAAAAATAAAATCAATTTTAAAAATAAATAAATAATATGGATAGGAGGCTCCTTTTGAGAAAACAGGAGAGAATGGCCAATCACCTAAACAGGCCAGTTTTTATCCAAAACCTTAAGATAATGTTGTGTTAACATTAAGGGTTCTTTTCACCCTTACAAAGAAAGCAAAGTGATGTTAATCAGTTCACATTGTCTTATGCCCTTCCCTAGCTTCTGCTCAAACTACCTTATAAAAACCAATTGTTCTGCTAGACCTGGCAGAGTGCTTCTCTATTTCTGTGTTTTCATTTCTTTGTACACTTCTCTATTTATAAATGAAATAAAATTTGTGAGTTGAAAATAAAGTGAATTAGATTATTAGACCAAATTTGTTGAAATTTTGCCTTTCTGTGAATCAAAAGAAAAATCTTAATTAAATTCAAAAGTAGTTATGTGAGCAATTATAAATAAAACAGTGCAATGCATAATAAAACAAAAGAAGTTCTCAAATCAGGCAGTCCCTAGACTAAAACAATTTCAGGGAAATCCAGCCCAGGACTTTATCTAACAGCATTTATAAAAGATGGAAGTGAGATATAGAGACAACTTAATTGGTTACTGAGTTATAGAGCATTCTGTGATCACCTGATGCTCAGATACTGTGGTGAAACTCTGTAAACTTAGTCTGATATATATATATATATATATATATATATATATATATATATACCCTGAGAATTGAAGACCTCTTTAGCCACAGGGATCACCAGCATGCAGAATAGCAAGCACTCCATTTATGCTCTTATCATTGCTTTGCTTAATTTTGTTACACACAGGTTTTCTTTTCAGCTACTAATTCACCATCTCAATTAGTTCCTTGAATATCTGTTTTTCACAGTGTGTCCTTCATAAAACGCCTTTCTCAGCATTGTATCAATGATATTATTTTTCAATTTGTAACTCTTCCTTTTACATTCACCTGCTTTGTTATAACTCAACACATCCTATTCTTTCTGTTAGATGCAGGACAGGCTGAACTATGATTTTTGCAGGGCAGTCTGAACAAATGTTAGCTGCAGGATAGCCCACGCACTCAAACCTCCTCTGTCTGATCCTTTATCACCTGTTTGCATCAAGTCTGAACACTCAACCCCACTCAAGGCTGAGCACTCAACCCCCTGCTCAAGGCTGAACACTCAACCTGCTCCTCAAGGCCGAGCACATAACCCCCTTGTGTGCCAACAAGTTAGCTTGCAAACCCAGAGAAGCTGTTAGATTTAGGCAACACAGAAGAAGGGCTATAAAAGCCTTCCCAGCCGCCTCCCCCCCCCACCCACTTCTCTTTCTGTCTTTTCTCCTTTGTTGCACTGCTGCAATAAAGATCTCTTGGTCACTCCGAATGTTGTGGTCACTTTCCTTTCATTGGTGCCGAAACCCGGGAAGAGAGTTAAAACCCACTTTTGGGTCCCTCTTCCTTTGGACGTGCCACTCACTGGGTAGCCTGAACCCATTTTTTTGACTGCCAGAACTGTATCCACCTCTGGCCTTCAATTGGTGAGTTTTCCCTTCCTGGAATCCTAAACCCAATGGTGGGTTTGACCATTGATTGTCCAGCAAACCTCTTTGCCTACCAGTGGGGAGGAAAACACCCCACCACAGCCTTTAAGGCTACAGTGTGTTAGGGTCTGTAAAAAAGTCAAAATGGGGCCTGGCATTTTGCCAGAGGGAGTGGTTTGTGAAGTAATGCCAGCGAGCCATTAAGTATGGAGATTCCTTATTGGTTAACTGCTGTTTCTAGTTTATGTTAATTAAGATAAGCTGTGTGTAATGTATATATACCCCTCCTGTCCTACAATAAATGGCTCCCACTCCTGCTGTATCAACGTACACAAGTTGTTCGTCACCCTCCGGAAATTTTGCTGCAGCTGGACTGTGGTAGATGGTAGCCCATATGGAGAGCCTTAAGACACTCGGGGGTAAGTGACGAAAAAAAGCTGCCAGTCCCAAGATAGGACGGGAGCAAATCTGCTTGTCCCTAGAGAGGGATGAGAGGAATAATGGCCATTTTGAAAAAATGGAGAAGATTATTACAGTATGTTTGTGTCTTGTTTTTTCTTGAAATGTTGTATTGTCTTTGTGACGAAAATATGGAAGGGGTGAGAAGTAAATTACTAAGGGAAGGAGGCACCCCAGTGAAACCAAGAATAGTTAGGGCATGTGCTGATAAGAGCCAAGGAACTCTAGTCAAAAAGAAAAAGAAAGTTCAGAAGAAGAAGGATTATCAGGAAAATAGCTGTAGCAAAAGGCTATTACTGAATAATTTTTGTTACTGGATGGTGCGTGAATTGGCGCATGAATTGGCATGGTGGCTGCCACGTGCGCGAGCCAGTCATGGTGCAGTAAGGACTTTCCAAGCAGCGGCATCTGGCTCTTCCCTGCCCCACCCCAGGGAGCATTACACCACTACAAGAGCCTAAATCCCAACCTGACCCGAGGCAAAGTCTAGCAGGCTCTTGCTCCCTGTGCCCAGTGGCAGTTTGAGTCGGGAACACTCTCTGGACTCTCCCCGGGGCCATCTGGGGCTGCCAGGGATGCTGCAGGCAGAAGAGGGGCCTGCATCCCTGCAGTTTGATAATGATCAAAAAGCCCAGGGCCAGTAACTACAATGGTTCTCCCACAGCTGGAAGCTAATGAGTAATGAACACTATTAAGGCTTATTTCAAATGTAAAAAAACTTTGAGATAATGTACTAAATTGTTCAGAAGGTTGTTTTCTAAGTGGAATGCTACAGGATTTTCTTTAGACAGCATTGCCCAGAGTTCATTCTAGTGCTGGTGAGGACGAGGGTGGAAGAATTTCCAGTGTTGCTGAAAACCAGACGAAATTTTGGCCGAAAAACAGACTTCAGATCAAGCTAGCTGCCTGCAGAACTTACCTGGACTGTGATTTACCTGGACTGTGAGATAATCTACTGAGACACTGTTTACCCGGACTGAGACAACAAACTGTAATCTACAAGAAATTGTAACTCGGTATCTTTGCTAATGGTGTCATTGCTGGTATAATTTTTCCAAGGGCTTCTTGCTTGGAGCCATCAATTGGCTTGGTATTGTGGCATTTTGTATCCTCCCCTTCTGCTTGTAGCAGATTATTTATGGTGTTTGTGTAAAAACCACTATGGTAGTTATTTAAATTAAACAAAAGAAGGAAATGTTAGGGTCTGTAAACAAGTCAAGATGGTGCCTGGCATTTTGCCAGAGGGAGTGGTTTGTGAAGTAATGCCAGCCAGCCATTAAGTGTGGAGATTCCTTATTGGTTGGCTGCTGTTTCTAGTTGATGTTAATTAAGATAAGTTGTGTGCAATGTATATATACCCCTCCTGTCCTACAATAAATGGCTCCCACTCCTGCTGTATCAATGTACACATGTTGGGAGCCGGCGACCGCACCCTGAAAATGGTGCTGGCCTCCTGCTTCTGATGACTTAGTGGTTAGAGTTGTTAGAAGTAAACAACTCCTTGTAAGACTGTGGGGCTGGACTCTGGCCTGCTTCCCCTGCGCTGTACCTATTAGACTTTTCCACGTGGTGCTAGTTCATTGGTGAGGCTGGGTACTTAAGCTAGGGCAGACCGACCGCTCACGCTCTTTCCTTGCTTGTTCCTGTTTTCTCATCATGATTCAAAGGTCCTGAGTAAACTGCTGAAAGAAGAATCCTGCGTCCTGTTTCCTTTGCTGGTGAGGGGTCACGACATACACAAGTTGTGTCACCCCCTGGTTATTTGGCTACAGCTGGACTGCGACAACAGTGGCCCTCAGGGACTCCTGCCTTGGGCAGATTAGATTCCTGGGTTCAAAATTATTCCCCTTCCCCTTCCCAGCTGGTAGTTTACCATCACAGGCTTTGTAGGTCTCCCTCAAAGGACTGTGTAACCTCCGGGAACACAGGACAGAGAACTGAACATCACACCCCACCCAGACCTTCATGATTTTGGTGGCTAGCATAAAGTCCGAGTCCTCACACCTTCAAGACTCAGCCGCTAGAGAGACACTTACCCTCCCCTTCCTCTCTCTTCCCCTGCCTCTTTCTTTTCCCTCTTTCCGGCCCTGGGAGTATCTGGCCTATCCAGGAGGGTTCCAGAAAAGCCTTGGCCAAGGTCTTCCACAGCTCTGGCTCTGTTTAGGACAAGAGCTTTGACTGTCAGGATTAAGTGATGACAAATCTGCAGCTTGAACCTGCCACTAAGGCACTCCTGATGTTTGGCTCTAGCAGGAACACCCCTTTTGTCAATAAATCAGTTTCCGGGCTGGGGATGTGGCTCAAGTGGTAGCGCGCTCGCCTGACATACGTGCGGCCCGGGTTTGATCCTCAGCACCACATACCAACAAAGATGTTGTGTCCGCCAAGAACTAAAAAAAATAAATAAATATTAAAAAATTCTCTCTCTCTCTCTCTCTCTCTCTCTCCTCTCTCACTCTTTAAAAAAAATAAAAAATAAAATAAATCAGTTTCCTCCCTCTCTCTTATACTATCTTTGCATCTCTTTCCCTTGCCCTTATCCTACGTTTTCATCTCCTTTCTTCTCCCCTATACTACATTTGCGTCCTCTTCCCTCCTCCTTATACTACATTTATGACATGGGTAATGTGTCCTCTCTGCTGGTCAACTCTCCCCTACAATGCCTCTTGGATAACCTCAAAACCCTCTCCTTGACACCTGACATCAAACCCAAAACTTTAATCAAATATAGCACCCAGGCCTGGCCCAATTATCCCTTAGACAACCAAAGCAGATGGCCCCCTTTTGGGTCCCTAGATCCCTCCATTCTAAGAGATCTCTACAATTACTGTGAGCATTCAAAAAAAAAAAATGGGTAGAGATCGCTTATGTCCAGGCTTTCTTCTTGCTCCAATTCAATGCTGTTCTCTGCACTTCCCACAAACCTCTACAAATTTTTCTAGCTTGCAAACCAACCCCCACAACAACCTATCTCCAATCTTCTCCTCCTCAGGACTCATCCACTACTTTTGACCCTGCTGATGAATCTCCACCCTATCACCTGGCTCGAATAGGTCCTCACCCTCAACCTTCTGCCCTAGCCCCTCCACCATCTCCCCTGACTCAACAACCTGCTTTCTCCACTCCAATTACTAGATCAAAAACCCAAACCACCTTCCTTCCTCAAACCATTGCCCCCTTGCTGAGGTAGCAGATACTGAAGTTATCCCTCCACCCACTCACCCCTCTCTTCTCCTGTCAGTGCCCACACCTGGTCCTCTTACCAGCTTACCCAAAACTCAAATGAGCTGAGTAGGGCCCTCAGACCGGTATCAGAGATCTGGTGAAAATGGCCTTTAAAGTTGCATTGTCATCACTGAAAACAGGTTACTAAGAATTGTTCCTTACAGGCTTTATGGGATGTTCACCACTGTCTTCCCCTCTGCTCTACTTGTTCTAGTGCTCAAGTTTTTGTTAGTATGGGAAATCCCAAACCCCTTTCCCATTATAATCCTACATCTCCTTCCTCATTCTCAGATCCATGGGAGCTGCTCTCAGCTCCACCTTTCCCTCTTCCCCCTCCCTACCTGACCCACAGAAAAGCCTTAACTGACTTTCTCCAGAATATTCACCATGGCTGATTTTAGGACTGTCAGCAAAAAATCTCTACAAAAGAGTTTAATGTAGATAAACTTCCTCTTTTCATATTGCCCTGTTTTACTTGGCCACTGGCTGGAAAAGTCAGCACTACAAAAGCTATACACTCCCTTACTAGTTTTTCACAAAATATGTAAACAAGGCCTCTGGCCTTGAGCTGGGGCTTCACAGAGATGGCTACATTTCTAAGATAAAGGAAGTTACAATCTGGGCTCCATGGTATCAGCTGGCAGGGGGAGGAAAGAAAGGGAATAAAAAGCTCTCCCCTTCCCAGGTGTCCTTGAAGGGTTAACTTGCCCAGAACAGAGAAAAAAAACCCTGCTTTTTGTGAACTTCTGCAGACTATGAACTTCTGAGCCCCTTCCCTTACATGTTGGGTACAAAATTCTGAAACTACCTAAACTTGGGGTTTAGAGAATTAATTGATTATAGCAGAAGATGTGCCCTCTGAATCTGGCTGCAACCAATTAGGACTGTTTCTCTATCTTCACTGCTATCTTAGGTGCCTTGCCTTGTCCATCTCTACAACAGTATAATTCTATATACTTAGACATTGTTTATATTTTCATGAAATGGTAAACAGATGTGATTAACTATGTAGTGCAAATAACAAAATATCTCTTATTAAAATGGAATAATTTGCCTAAATTCAGAAATTTACAAGGATTGTTTCAAAGTGTGAATAAAGAAGGAGTTAACAGATAGGAAAGAGAAATTAGAAGGTTCTAAGTATGGATTTAATAGAAGGAAAATGTGTTTCTGGATAAGAGAGTCTATGCAATTAAGTAAATAAGAGGGTTTAAGGAAGTGATAAAGAAGGTGTGTGTAAGTTGGTTAAATATGTAAGTTCTTTGAGCAAGTAATCTTGAAGGAATTAAGGATTATACAACTATGGTTAAACAACAACTGTTGTTTTGCAATATTGTAATATGTTATTTCTTTAAGAGCTAAACTTGATAATATAAAAACATCAAAGTAACTGTGGTACTATTACTTTTTTTGTATATTAAATGTGTTCATATTTTCGAGGTATATAATCATTAAGATAGAAGCTTTAAAAAAATTATATCAAGATGCTGTTCTCTGAAGGGTTGCATGGTAATTTTAGGCTTATAAAAATAACATATTGGAGATTTACTTATATCATTTAATTTTCTACAACTGGACCTGTTATCAATAAGATAAATATAAAGTTCTATACACTGGGTACAATTTAAATGTAATATCATATTGTGTTAGCTAGTATTCATGTGACCTCAAACAATAACACATGTAAACTTTATAAAATGATATTTTAAAACAAAAATCAGCTTCAATACTAGAACACTTTACCTAAGATTTATAAAGAGCCCTGCCTTACCTGAGATAAGGCTCTGCCTCCCATCTTACTACATGTCAGAATGAATTTGTTGGATGTTTAAGATCAAGACTTAAAGTTAAATTAAAATGGCCAAGAAAACCAATATTTGGCTCTGGCCCTCTGAGTCAGCCTGAATCCTGGGAACAGGGAACTTCTCTAAAGAGCATTGTAACTCTGGGCCACAAAACCTCCTAATCAGGGAGATTAATGAGACCACTGGAGAATGAAAAGCCAATCAGTGCACTTGCTGTGAATAGGAGGGTCATTGGAGACAGGAGACATCCCTAATGCTTCCAAGGGAAGCCACACATTCAAGAAAGACTTGGACCCATCCTAGCACAAATGGCACTAGCAGAATTAAGAAGCTGCTCTCAAGTTCCCCCACAAGCAACCCGTAAGGGGAACTCAGCTGATCTTAACAATAGACAGAAACAAAGTCAATTTTGACCAGCTTGATTTTAAACACCTACCAAACAGTTAAGCCAAAAAGTCATTCCTAGGAGTAATAAAGGACAAGAACAGCTAGAAAAGAGGAGACAGCAACTAGCCAACAGTCTCCATGGGGAATGTTCAGTCAAGTATGGCCTTGGCTCCTCCCCCTCACAGGACCCCTATTAGTCCTCTTTATGTTTCTCCTAATAGGACCATGTCTATTAAATTGCCTACAGAAGTTCCTGCAAGATCAGATACACAAATTCACCAACAAGCTGGTCAATCAATTACTTCTTTAAGTCTACCAGCCCTGATGCCCAAGATGGAGACCTACGACTCATGACCAACTCCTCTGGCTCCAGAGACTCTGTGCCCATCTAAAACCTTCTAACCCCTTTTCCAATTTTCACAACCCTTCTTTCTCTTCCTAGGAATGAGAACTACTCTCCATCAGGTCCACTCTGCTTATTCTGTCTGCTCTACAGTATCCCCACAAGGAAGCATCAAACCTAAACTCCCCACACCTCAGATGAGGGGCCACCAGCCAGATGAAGACTGGCAGATCAACTTCACTCACATGCCTAGACACAAAAAGCTTTGCTACCTACTTATTTTGGTTGATACTTTTTCAGGTTGGATAGATGCCTTTATACATCCAGGGAAATTTTTAACACTGTCACATCCATCCTCATCCAGCAGGTCATTCCCAGGTTTGGACTTCCTGCTTCCATCCAGACAGCAGTCTGGCCTTCACTTCTCAGGTTTTTCAACTAGTCTCCAAAGGCCTCAACATCATTTGGAGGCTCCACCTCCGCCACCAATCTCAGGTAAGGTTGAGAGGCCTAATGGCATTCTCAAGGATCATCTCACTAAATTTGCTATTGCACTCAGGCTCTTCTTGCCCAATCTCCTGCCATTGGCCCTCATGGGAATTTAGGCAGCCCTTAGAGCTCCTTCAGGCCTTAGCCCTTTTGAGAAACCCTATGGGAACCCTTTCTTAATCAACCGAAGCTTTCCAATCACTCCTCCTCCCCTTGTGTCCTACCTGCCTAATCTCATACTTCTACACAAACTCCTAAGGGAACAGGCAGACTGGTGCCTTCTTGGGCCATTCATTGCCTCAATCCCAGTGCAACCACGAGCTGAATTGAACCCTCTTCAACTGGGGGATTCAGTCTTATTTCAGGAACTGCATTCTCAATTGTAGGAACCTCGATGGACAGGACCCCATACAATGGCGCTTCTACATCCAAGTGACATGGCACCAGGATGACACCACCCACTCTCAATTTATGGGTCAAGGCAATTGCTCTTCCACTGGCTGCAATCAGGCTGTCACACTTAACATTACTGGATTCAACCAAGCCACCTTAGATACTTCCTAGAGTCCCTATGACAGGACCAATGACAGATACCACATATCTCCTCCGCTCAGAAATGGTTTGATGCCTGCCATTGACAAACTATGGCTTCAAGGAACCTTTATGGACTTTGTCCCTGCCAAAATAACTGTCTATAGACACTGGATATTATTTCTAGTTGCCTTGGTATTCCCAGACCTGTCCCCTGAACATTTCTTCATTTTCTCTCCTAGGTCCCAAGCGAAACACCATTAAGCAGGAAGTAGCCAGAAAATTTTACACTGCCCCCATGTCACTTAGAAAAACAAAAATGGAGGAATGCTAGGTGCAGGACAGGCTGAACTGTGTTGTCTGCAGGGCAGGCTGAACATATGTTAGCTGCAGGATAGCCCACGCACTAAAACCCCCTCTGTCTGGTCTTTTATCACCTGTTTGCATCAGGTCTGAACACTCAACCCCACTCATGGCTGAGCACTCAACCCCTTGCTCAAGGCTGACACTCAACCCACCACTGAAGGCCAAGCACTTAACCCCCTTGTGTGCCAACAAGGTAACTTGCAAACCCAGAGATGCTGTTAGATTTAGGCAGCACAGCAGAAGGGCTATAAAAGCCTTCCCCAGCCGGCCCCCCCACCACCACTTCTCTTTCTCTCTTTTCTCCTCTGTTGTACTGCTGCAATAAAGGTCTCTTGGTCGCTCTGAGTGTTGTGGTCACTTTACTTTCACTTTTCCCATAAGTTTTTATTGATATTTCTTTGAAGAATTAAATTTTTGCCAAAAGAAAAATAAAAGAATTAAATGAATAAACAACTAGGAGAGTCTTTATCTTTGATGTAATTGTCAAGGATTCCAGTGTTCTTGCCTTGGTTTTACTATTCTATTCTATATCCCAGGTTATAATAATTCTGATACAGGTCTTCAAAACTGAAAGGTAGTAAGTAAATGTAACAACCTGCATGCAATCCTGCAAAACTATCATGCCAATGATTCCGGAGTCCAAAGCAGGAGGATCACAAAGTTGATGCCAACTTCAGCAGTATAATAAGATGCTGTCTCAAAAAAAAAAAAAATTAAAAAGGGATAGGGAATGGCTCAGTGGTAGGGTGCCCTTGGGTTTAATCTCCATAACCACAAAAATGTCTTTTAAAATGTAATTAAATATTTTCAGAAGCATCATTAGAGTAAGAAGTTCTTGTTATAATGGCTGGAAAGAAATTACTAAATAGATACATAAATTTATCCTGGAGTACATCTTCCCTGTGTCCCAGTTCCTCCCACCCTGTCTCCTTTCTTACAGCTACCATAAGGGGAGCAGCCTCCCTCTCCCTCTGAAGAGCTGCTTCACTCTTAACCCAGAGTAATGGAGTCAGCTATCTATGAATTGAGATCTCTGAAACCAAACTGTGAGGCTCAAGTAAACTTGTCCTCCTCTAGATTGTTCTTGTCAGGTATTTTGGTCACGGTGAGGAAAAAATTCAATAATATACTTAGTTAATAAAGGGCTGTGTAAAATTAACAGGAGGAAGAGAGTCAACTATGGAATGTAGTTGGTCCGATGAGTAAGAATAAGGAAACATTTCTGTGAAGCATTTTCATAATTTTGACAATTGTTTCTGTTTTAGTCATCCATTTAAGAGATTAAAAAGAAGTAAGCTGCTCCTTGCCATATGACCTTCACTTAGAAAATAATAAGGAAACACTCAACACATTACCAAGGTTGAAGAGCAGAGTTTACCCACACTTGAAACACTCCTGGTTTCAACTCAAAGTATCCTCTAATCCCTGATTAAAGACTACCTTACTTTCAGCTGGGTGCAATGGCACACACCTGTAACCCCAGCCACTCTGGAGGCTAAGAGGATCAAAAGTTCAAAACCAACCTGAGCACAGCAGTGATATCCTCAGCAACTTAATGAGATACTGTTCCAAAATTGCTGAGGGCCATTGCCAAATAGGAATGATGCATCAAAATTTCCTTGCCAGCGCACCCCATGTTAATTGTGGTAGTGCTGGCATATCTTTGCTTATGGTGTCACCAGTGATGTAATTTTTCCTAAGGAGCCCTCAATTGCCTTGGTGTCCTGGCATTTCTGTATCCTCCTCCCTTCTACTAGTGATGGTCTAAAATCTGGGGCCAACAGAGGTGAGGCAAGAACCTCACCCCCCCCCCCCACTAGTGCATAGGCCTATCCACAAGTATGGTTGAATGCTGGACCGGTAGTCAGTGACGGGTTGATCCGATTGCAGTGGTATCAACCTAAGACAGGAGGCTGACGCCTAGAGGTCAGTTTTCCCATGACGGGTAAGAACCATATGTTGAATTGGACAACCTACCAGGCACGGTCCTTAAGCCACATTGCTTGTTGTTTAATTAATCAGAAGGGGAGAGATGCTGAGGGCCATTGCCAAATAGGAATGACACATTGAAATTTCCTTGCCAGTGTACCCCATGTTAAATGGACTTGCCTTGGAAATTCGCTGTGACATTGCATGTGTGTTTGAGAAAGGTGACCCTGCTCAAGGACGAGGGTGGATCCAGGTTTAGGGTGTATCCTGCAGGTTTTAGGAAGTATCCTGTTTTAAGACAATCTGGGTTTAGGGCAGTTTCAGGTTTAAGATTATTGCTGATGGGAATAGAGCATATACTGCTACCTGAGTTCCCCTTGAGTTCTCGTGAAATTCAGAAAGTATTTGGGATGTGAATTGTGGGGCAGAACTTGGATTTCCTCAGAACGTGTTTGTACAGGGCCAGTGTGAGTTTGGGAATAAAGAATTGCTGATTGAATCTACAAAGCTGTGAGTGGCTTGTGATTCTGTGCCCAGCCAAGACTGTGGCACAAAATAAAAACAAAAAACAAAAGGACAGAGACTATGGTCCAGTGGTTAAGAGCTCCTGGATTCAATCCCTGAAATAAAAAAAAGTACCTTATTGCACTGAACATGAACTCTTGAGTATATATTCTGTTGTGCCCATTATTATTTATTTTTTCTAAATAAATAAAATATCTATCATTGTGTATCTGGCATACTCAGAAATATCTTGCAGCTGGGTGTGCCAAAAAGATAAGTTTTAACGAATAGAATGGAAACATAAAGGATGTAGAAAACACCAAGCCATTCTCCAGTGGCTTGCTTCTCAGGATATTTTTTAGCCTTTATGCTGGATGGCACGTGGCAACAAATTGACTTTTTTGCGTACATAATTACAATTCCAGTTGTTAAAAATCATCCTTTTGACCACCTCCTATATTTGGAGAAACAAATGACAACACACTGGCCTATTCCTTTAAAATTAGCATTGATTGGCCTGTGCCCTAACAGATCGTATGAGAGACTTGGCTTTACACTGAGTACCAGTGACAAAAAAACCTTCAGACCACATGCTAACACCTGTAATCCTAGTGACTTGGGAGACTGAGGCAGGAGGAGCACCAATTGGAGGTCAGCCTCAGCAGCTTAGTGAGGCCCTGTGCAATTTAAGACGATGTCTCAAAAAAATAAAAAATGACTGGGGATGTGACTCAGGGGTAAAGTACCCAATGAGTTCTATTTCCAATACCAACAAGAAATAGAGAAATGAACCCACAGTTTGGTGGAATTAAACATGTTATAAATGATATAATTTCTTCACAACTCATTATTTTTTTTCATGGATATACCCCACAATCAATATTTTCTTTTTTTAAAAAAAGACATATCTCACTTGTTATAAAACACATATTCTTTTTCATATGCATTTGTCTTCAAAGTATAAAAGTATTTTGTGTTTGACACATAAAGAAGATTTACAGCACCTTTGACTTAGTGATTTAATAATATGTCAATTTCATTCTCTATTGTCTACATCATTCTAAGTCCAATTTTATGCTTTCTTATCACTATGGACCTTCATATTCCCCTGGTACATTATTTTATCTCTGGGGAAATTTCAAAATCAACATTATACTATAAAATAATAATTTCAAATTTCAAAATAGTGGAACCTCCTTAAAATTCAAAACTGGAAATCTAGATTTCTTGTCTTTCATTAACATTATCCTCTAATATTTTCCTGTTCTTTTATGTTAGCAGAACTTTGGAAACTTTCCTCAGGCTAGCACAATATGTGCTTACACTATGCTTTCATTCTAATGTTAGAAGAAAAATACTAAAATACTAAAACCTGTGTTGATCTAGAACATAACAATTCATGTTAAGCCTAAGGCAGGCATTTTTTATAAATATGTATTCTATATGAAAAATTTAAACTAACATTAAGTTGCTTTTTCGTGAGCATGATTAAAATGCAGAAATGAAGCTACTGTCAAGGTTAAAAATATATGAGTATGAACATGAATGTAAGAAACTGCATAAATTCCATCTTATTAGCAGTGTAGGCTGCAACTTTACCTACTGAGAATAAAGAAGGTAGATTGAGCTTGCTGGTAGCACTTGACATCATAGATAAACCAATGGTAGGAAGTAAATGCATCTAAAGAAAACTAAAGTAGTTAATTATTTCTATTAATAATATTTTAATATTTCAGCCAATATTTATTTTTTGGATACTGTTAGGTACTAGGGTAAGCTCTACTTGCATT
Source organism: Ictidomys tridecemlineatus (assembly GCF_052094955.1). NCBI lineage: Eukaryota > Metazoa > Chordata > Mammalia > Rodentia > Sciuridae > Ictidomys > Ictidomys tridecemlineatus. The sequence continues at coordinate 76,492,215 of NC_135480.1, read as the reverse complement.
ATATTATCTGAACTCAGTCATTAGAATGAATGCTAGTCTATCACTTAAGCTGATTCACCTGAGAGGGAACACACAGAACCTAAAGAAATCTCATTTGGAAACATCACCTTATTTCAAATCTCTTTAATTTCTCCTGGCTCAGCTTCTTTTTCATAATTAGTGTAGTATAGGTAGTTTTCTTGTTTTGTTTGGTACTGAGTATTGAACCCAGGGCACTTAACCATTGAGCTACACCCTCAAGCCTTACTTACTTTTGAGGCAGGCTCTTGATAATTTGTTTAGGCCCTCAATAAATTGATAAAGCTGGTCTTGAGCTTCAACCTCCCAAGTCACTAGGATTACAGGCATGTTCCACCAAGCACAGCAGTATAAGTATATTTGTATTTAAATCATACAGGATATATTTATACATAAGCTACATAGTAAATGTTCAAGAAATGTAAACTGCATAAGTCTTTTCACCAGAAGTGAAAAGAAATAATACTGGCAAGTTTACATAGTGAATACCCATTCCCAGGTATGGCTGACAAAGTCTACCAAGCTTTACATTTTAATTTTTTATTAACATTTGTTGATTTCTACAATATATTCAGTTAGAACATTTGATGGCAGAAACACATTCATAAACATGATTGAGTATGTCATGACAACCATAAAAAATCAACTGAGTATTTCTTGTATCATGGCAAGATGGAAAAGTCAGTAGAGTGTACAAGTTTGTACTCTCTTTCACTATCTTCCCATCTCTTGTCTCATGCCCTGGGGAATGATCATAAATCTTGAACCCCCATATACCCACTCCTGATAGAATCAAACCCTGAATGCCAGACATTCTTCTGAGCTACAATGCCTGTTCATTAAGTTAATGTGAAAAATTACATGTGCCCACCATGATGATAACACACATGCCTAGGCTACCTTTTTCCCTTTAAGGTGTATTGAATAGATCCAGAAGATTTCAAACTGACACATGCATTCTGGATGACCAGATCTGTGTAGATGTGCAAACTCTTCTGTTCCTGTATTAATCTAGACTCGGAATCACAAACCCATGTTTTTGTAATCACACAAAGGTCATGAAACATTGGATCAACAACAGCTTATATTATAGGCAACTAAAGATGGTTTTATTAAGGTAAAATTGAGCAAACAAAATTTCATATTGTATCATATTTTCATATTTAATAAAATGAGGTTACATTAAGATAGGGATAAAAAAATAGTCATAGTAATTGGTCTGCTTCAACTGAGAAGGGGTCCCTTAAATATGAAGTTCTCAGGCAGAGAAGTTAGTTTCCTGAATTATCCCTAATTATGTGTGGACTGTGGAAAATAAATGGCCTGACAGGGAAATTCATGGACCCAATACGATATGTCCATATAAGGGAACTCCTGGTAGCATTCAAAAAACTCACACTTCCACTTTGAAAATCAAGGAACACACCAACACGGCCCATAGGTCTCTCTATATAGAGAGAAAATATTGGGGAGGTGGTCAAGAGACTGAAATGTGTGTCCTCCTTCACACATAAAAGGAGAAACATGTCCTCAGATTCAAGCAGTGTGTGGTTCTTCCTTACCACAGGATCCCTACAGACTCCCACAGCCCAGTCCCAGGAGCCACACACATCCAGCTCCCAGTAATGTTTCCCAGAAGTGAAGATCTGATCTCCCCATGTAGCAAAATAGTTTGATCTGTCAGAATTCAAAGCTTCATCTTCATCATCTTCTCCAAACATCAGTCTTCTCGCATCACACAGCACTACATTGTGACTGCTTATTTCATTATGGAAAGAAATGTTCACTGTGAAGAGAGAATAATTCAGCCAAAATCAGGCCTTCCCCCTGCCCCAATTCATACAAAATGAGAGTTGATTTAGAGACTTACAAGAAAAAACAAGCAAAGATTAATGGAAAAGCTTTGGCTAGAAAAATATCAGATTCAAGTGCTACCAGTAAATCTGAACACTTACTAACTACAGGGAAAATATTCCTAAAAATTCATTGATCATAGAGCTTACTTCTGCTGCTTATTTTTTATGACACTCGAAACTCTGGACACCTGAGCATTCTCAAGTCCATAGCAATAAAATTAACCTCCATAATTCTCTCTTGTGAAAAGAAAAAGACAAAAATAAATGTAATCATGGATAGTAGATACTATGATTATTATTACATAATTACATAAATGTATCAGTGATATATCAATCTTCTGGTTAAGAAACCAAGTTTATATTTAAGAAAATCTATTTATTACAGAATTGGTTTCCCGTTGAGAATTTTCTGCCTTTTACTTTTGGTTCCATCTGACCCTTTTTCTGCTAAACTAACCTGTCAGGGTTAGGTCTACCATGGAGTTCCATATACTGCTTCACCAAGTGATGACTTACTTCATCATTGTTCATAAAATGTTCTGTGAATTCATTACTTTATATTTGTATACTGTTTATTATATCAAGTGTAATGTATTACAAATCTAGTTACTAGAAAACATTAAAGAAAACCACTTTTACAAATTTAAATTCAATAAACCCATTATCATAATTAATTGCTCTTGAAATTGTCTTGACTTGAGTCCATTAGTGTGACTCAGTGAACAAATGATATTGTATGTGGTGATGTTTCTAGGGCTTAGTGAGACTTTTTATTTCCTTTCCTTAATTGAAACTTTTGTGACAGAGCTTGTATACAACATTTCATTTATGTTTTTTCTTTACATTGTTCCATATTTTAACATGGTATACATAAATAAATATGTTTTGCATTCTTAGTTGCAGGCTGATCACTTTTATTAGGTCAAGGATTAATGAAGAGAGAATGATTACCCATAGAAAACCATCATTGTAGGGCACAGTGTAGCTGTCCCTCAAACAGATTGACACCCACCTTGAAAGTGGTTAAGTTCATCTCTCAGTCCAGTGATGGGATGAGCACTGAGCTGTGGCCTCACAGGCTGGGGCATGTGCAGGAACACTAACTCATACCTGCAAGGAAAAAATAAATAAATTGATCTTTCTGGCACCAAAGACTTCAACAATGATAGATTCAAACAGTGTTTAAGACCTAATGGTAATGGCTCAACTAAAGGTTCCTTATCTAAATCATATTCTAATGAAACCTAATGAAAAGGAGCACACCAGAATGTAAAAGAATGAAAAACTATTTATAGCCCACAGGAAGTAAGAAGAGGATGGGAGGTGTCTGAAAAGCAATGCTCTCTCCAAAGAAAGAAAGTTTGAGGACTTTATTCTGGGAGTCTATACATATTCCCTTTGGGGGCCATTGCATTAGGATGTACATTTCTGGACTGGGAATATTTCTCAGTGAACTTGCCTGACACGTAGGAGGCCCTTATTGAAATCCCATGAATAAAAACGAAGAAAAAAAGAAAAAGATGTACATTTCTCTGTTTTTTTTTCTTTCTTTCTTTCTTTTTGGTACCATGGATTGAACCTAGGGGCACTTTACCACTGAGCTATATATATAACCCTTTTTGTTTTCAGACAAGGTTTCATTAAGTTGCTGAGGCTGACTTCAAAGAATGTGCCATTCTCCTGAATTGCAGTCTAACCCTCCTGAATTGCTGAGATTATAGGCCTGCACCACTGTGTCCAGCCAAAATATGTACCTTTCTGAACATTCTCAATTAAGGATCCATAGTTCAAGTTGAAGAGATGGCATATATTCCTTAGTTTTCTCAAGTGGAGATCATCAAGCACATGATAAAAGTTTTAAAAGGCAGATGAGAACACGTAAAGATAGCTGATGCAAACACTTCTGGCTGACAGAATAAAAAACATTGCTCAGCTAAATGATGTAATGGGTCTAAAAGAAAAAACTTAGATTACCTCAGTGACCTTTGAGATATTGGCTGAGTCTTTTTTTTAATTGAGACAGAGTCTCCTAATTTGTTGATGCTGGCTTTGAACTCATGATCCTCCTGTCTCAGCCTCCTGAGCCACTAGGATGACAGGCTTGCTTCACTGTGCCCAGATCAGGATTGTTCTAGTCTTAAGGAATCTTTCTTACTTTTTTCTCTGCCTACTTCTCTCACCTATCACCTGGTAAGGACTATTCCATGTACCTCAATTTGTTTATGACTTGAAATCTAAAATTATAGATAGCTGTCTTTAGAAACCTCTGCTTAAGTTCAGCAAAAACTACACCCTTCAGCTCCAGGGAAGGAAAAGCTCAGTTTTAATAAAAAGGGAACAAGAAATCATATTCAGTAAAACACAGACACATAGAGGAAATGTACGCTATCTTAATAAGTACTTTCTTCATTGTCAGAAACACATTGGTATTCACAACCTTTATGGTGCCCCAATTTGCATTAAAAGTCAAACTTACTCTGCCAATGTGTCTTCTAAATTCTGTAAAAAAAAAAAAAAAAAAAGAAAGAAAAGCTTAAATTTCATGAGAATTAGCTATTCTACCATTAAGCCTTTGTATTTGAGAAACTTAAAAAATTACAACCACCACCTCAACACTCCTTGTAAATTAATTTTCTACCATAAAAGTAAAACAGGAAGAATCTAATTTTTGCTAAATTCAAAACCCTGAGGGTTATTCTGCAATGCTGCAAACCAGCAACTGTCTGAAAAGAGATCTTTTGCAGGACTTATTCACATAGTGACATGTGCTAAGGACAATTTGAACTAAGGACATTCGAATTATAAAAGAATGTAATAAATGTTAACTATTTTCAAATTTCTTTATGTTGCTCATCTGGACAAAAATGAAATACCCATGAACAAAATGCTCTTTTCATTTCTTTCTTTTTAAAATATGTTAGATGTTGATGGAGATTTATTTAATTTACTTATTTAGGGGTGGTGCTAAGAAATGAACCCAGTGCCTCACACTTGCTAGGCAAGTGTTCTACCACTGAGCCCCAGCCCCAGCTGGTTTCTTTCTATTTCTTAATGAAGTAACCTACAAAAGGATAATTTCAGAAATACACATATCCTGAGGAACCTACTGTCACAATTTAACAAAGCTTGCTTGCTGCATGAAATCACAGTTTCTGTTATTCCCAAAGGGGGAAGATCCCACCAAAAATGCAGAATGCATATAAATATGTCTTTGGTACCAAATAATGTGGCCAAGACAAAAAATATTTTCAGTCATGTCCCAATTACTTACCTCAAACAGCTCCACATATGGTTTATGGCACATTTTCATCAGCTCCTGATAGTCTTTCTTTAGTTGTTTCCCCTTTTGAAGCATTTTGGCTTTGCTTTTCTTAATTTTCTGTATATTCAATTTGCGTTCCTTTAAAAGTGTCTCCAAATGTTCTTTTTCTTCTTCATGGACACTGGGATGCAGCATCCTATAAGCTGCCTTGGTATTCTCTCTGTGCAGATGCACATACCACTGCAAGGACACAAATTTCTCAGATCAAATATCAGGTCAACTTTACTCTCCTCCACTTTATAACATCATCTATTCATTTTGACTCATGTCTTATGCTAGTAAACTATATACATAAATTCGTGTCTTTCTATTTCTCATAAACCATTAATTCATTCTTCTCTTCCCTTCATTTATTTTTCACTCATTATTAACTATATTAAGAGGCAGAACACTCCTCTCTCAAACTCATCTACTTTGTGACTTGTTGAAACAACCAGAAAGAAAGATTTTCATTGGTAATTCCTGTATATATCTTCACAAATCAGAAAGTCTGAATGCAAGCCATTTTGAATTCATGTATAACTCACAAATAATTGTATGCAACACTTTCATTTTTGTTAGTAAATAGGTCAGTAATATCAAACTTCCCTGCTCCATAGCTCAACAATTCTCCCTGAGTAGCAGTGCGGTTTTGAATCCAACAAGTAGAAGCTATCAAGAAAGATCTTCCTAAAATTTTGTGATGATTCCAACTCACTTGATGAGTCAATAAATGTCTACCTTTCCTATCCAATGTTGATTCTGAAAGAAATAGACTCTCATACTTACAACCCATTGGTTAATTTTTCTGCTCTCTTCTTTTAGATTTCTCTGGTTTTCTTGGATCTTTTTCCAAAGAGATCTCATTAGTTTTACAAACTTCTCCTGTAAGAGAAGTTGAACACTGGACAAGCAAGTTGATTATGTTTTCAGGCCCACAATGATGAAGAATTTCAAGCAATTTATATTTTAAAAAAAGTTTTATGCAGCACAGAGGCTAGGGTTTCCCTGCTTGGTGTGGATAATTATCAACTTTAGGGGATTCGGACTATGGAATCACACAATGTAATAAAACCATTTTCCTAGAGAAATTGGCAAATACATGGGCAATGTTAATTCTTAGGTGGTGTGGCAATTTGCTTCAGAATTTGGATCTAATGACACTAATATTCTGTGAGTATCATTCTAATATATCCTATATAAAAGCCCTTTGAATTTGTGGTACCACTTCCCTGCCCACCATACTAGCAATTGAACCTAGGGTCTCATGTATTCTAGGAAAGTGCTATGCCACTGAGCTACATCAACAGTCCTTTTAAGAAGTTATTATATATTTTAATTTTCCCAAGCCATCCTCCAACTGATTATCCTACTGCTTCAGTCTTGTGAGTAGCTGGGTTTATGGGTGTGCACCACCACATCCAGCAGAACATTTAGTTTTGTTAGTTTAGACACTCTTATAATCATGAGAACTTTAAAGTGCCCTAAGCAGTAAAACCATATCATCAAGTTATTGAAATAGGTTATAATAAATTAGTTTCCTCACACTCTCAGTTTTCATGAATGTAGATACTCTCACATACTTTATTCATAATTTTATCACTGTTACCTATACTTGTATATGGCACTCAGTAACAATGGTTCTTGTGCCTTATAGTCTTAGTCACCCTGCCCTCTAACTATCTCAGAAGCATCACTTACCCTGTACTGCTCAGCAGCCTCTTCAATGGGACAGTGTCTGTGAGCCCCATGCTCCTGGGAGTTGGAGCAGAGCGAACACAGCAGGGTCTTGTTCTCTTCACAGAAGATCTTTCTCTCCTTGTGGGTCACACACATGTGATCCTTAGAGCTCGGGAAATGCCTGACACTGGCTTTTCTGACAATGGATACCAGATTCTTCAAACGAATATTGCTCTTGAAGTCAATCTGCTGTGATGGCTCCCTGCACATAGGGCAATGTGCAGGAGTTTGGGCTTCTTCCCACAAAAGGCAGAGACAGGGCCAACAAAAGCTGTGCCCACAGCATATGGTGACTGGGTCTATAAGATAATTCATGCAGATGGAGCAGGTGAGTTCTCTCTGCAGGATGTCTGAGTCCATTCTTTTCTTCTTTTTTTTCCCCTATTTTTTTAAGGGAAGAGAATCAGAACAATTTCATATATGTAGTCTGGAAAGACAAGAAACTAAGTCAACAAAAAAAATTGGGAGGGGGGGGCGGGTGAGGTGGTACTAGGGATTGAACTCATTGGCATTCAACCACTGAGCCACATTCCCAGTACTATGTTGTATTTTATTTAAAATCAGGATCTCACTGAGTTGCTCAGCTCTTTGCTTTTGCTGAGACTGGCTTTGGTCTCACAATTCTTCTGCTTCAGCCTCTCTTGCTTCTAGGATTAAACTAATCAAAATTGTTCTCAAGTTATTACCCAATAATAAGCCTATGTCTTGGGAGAATAGCCTTTATTTTTCATGACACAAACAGAAAATGGAGGCATAAACAGAGCTCTCAAAAACTTTAGAAATCACTATTGCTTACCTAGTCATCAGCATTCCCATCCTATTTTTGCCTCATGCATAAAACAGAACCTTATAATCCCTAGTGCTCTTCCTTTCCAGCTTGGGCACAGGCAGAATGGCTCCCACAAAGAATGGTGGGGAGAAGGGTTGTTCTGCCATCAAGGAGTGGTGACCAAAAAATGCCCCATCAGCAATCACAAGCCCATCCAGGGAGTGGGCTTCAAGGCATGTACCTCTGGCACTCAAGATCCAGAAAATTGCTGTGAAGGAGATGGGGACCCTAGATACGAACATGGATACCAGGCTCGGCAAAGCTGTCTAGAAAACAAGACAATGAAGTGTCCCATAATTGTATCCATGTTCAATTGTTTGGGAAACATAATTAGGATAAAGATTCACCCAATAATTATTACACTTTGGTATCCTATGTCACAGTTGCCACATCCAAATACTTACAGAAAATGTGAACTACCTTATCAAATGAAGTTATAAATCTTCCTTTCTTAAACAAAGAAAGAATCTCAGTTTCATAAAAATGTGACATTCCTCTAAATGATCTTAACCATGAATGTTTGACCCAATTAGAGTTTTATAATGTGGATTCTGAATGCTTTTAACATCAATCATATTGCTCACTGCCCATAATTGGTATAGAAAAGGGCATATGAAAGCTAGGGACTCAGTGGTAGAGTCTTGCCCAAAATAGCAGAGGCCTTGGATTTGGTTCCCAGTGCTGTATTTAAAAAAAATAAAAAATGAAAAAGAAAGAGAAAGAAATGCCCTACCATTGAACTATTACTTTAATTATTTTATTTAAATATCACCTTAGATATTATTACTATTATTATTACTTCTTCTTCTTATTATTATTATTATTTCAACTAGAATTCACTATCCCAAAACAATTTCTAAATACTTAATGGTTAATGTGATGATCATTACTATCCAAAGTACATGTATGAAGACACGAATTGGTGTGCATATATTATGTATACAACCAGAGATATGAAAAATTGTGCTCTATATATGTAATAAAAATTGTTATGCATTCTGCTGTCCTATATAAATTTAAAAATTTACATATAAATAAATAAAGAAATACCTAAGGGCTGATGATTAAGCTTAACATTGCAAAATTGAATCAGATTTCAGTCAAAATCTACTAACAGGAATATACTAACCTCTTGTTGTACCCTCCTATCTTTATTATCTATACTCTTGTAATAAAAAAATACACAAATTACAGCAAATAGGTATATCTAGCAAGTCATTAAAATCATTACCAAATACCTATCACACTGGAAAAACACATAATTAACTTAATTGCCACCAGGAAACAAGCAGTGCTTTCTGGCAGAATGCATTTTAGCGGACTTCCTGAATAGGACCTGCTCAGCTCTGAAAATAAAAACAAAAATTAGTAAATGGGATGGCACCAAACTAAAAGCTTTTTGCACACCACAGAAACAACTGAGTGAAGAAAAACTACTGAGCGGAGAAAATTTTTGTCAATCTCTCTTCCCACAGATAATATATATAATATTATAATATATATATCCAGAACAGAAAGAACACAAAAATCTAAGCACTATAAAAACAAATAACCTAGTTAATAAATAGGCTAATGAACTGAACATACAGCTCTCAAAAGAAGTACAAATGACCCACAATTATATGAAAAAAGGCCCAGTGTGCACAAAGTGCACACCTGTACTTTCAGAGACTAGAGAATCTGAGGCAAGAGGACTACAAATTCAAGCCCATCATCAACCAACTTAGTAGGGCCTAAGCAACTTGATGAGACCCTGTATTAAAATGAAAAATAAAAAGATCAGGGTATATAGTTCAGTTGGTAAAACACCCTTGGGTTCTATCTCTAGTACTTTCCTGCTCTTCACACACACACAAAAAAAAAAAAATGGAAGGAAGGAAAAAAGAAAAATATTTTAATATCTTTAGCCCTCAGGTAAATGAAAATCTAAACTTGTGAGTCTCACTCTAATGAGTATGGCAATCATCAAGAATACAAAATAAATAATAAATTCTGGATGTAAGAAAAAGGAACTGTTGTAAACTTTTGTGAGGATGTAAACTGGTTCCTTTAATACATACTAACAACAATGGAATACATAAATTATTTATGTAAAATTAATCATCAAATTTATTCCAAGGCATGCAACAGGACAACAAACAGCAGTCTAAACATTACTAAGAAAGCAAACTACATCACTTCACAGAAAACAAGTTCATTTTACTGATAATTAAAATTCATAAATTTGCTTGCTTTGATATGGGGAAGTAGCAGGAGCTGCTTTTCTGTATACTCACCTAAGAAATACGTCTGTGGGCTCACCAATACTTGTTGCTGAAGTAATAATATGAAGTCAACACAGGAATCAGGGCCTCTGTGCGGTAGTGGAAGACTTCCAAAATCTCTCAGCCAGTCCCAAAGGCACTCTGTGAGCTCTGGAGAAGAACAAGTTGGGCTCTTGCAGTGTCCTTTTATTGCCCCAGAAACCACACCCATTTTCTCCAAAAGATTGCATTTCTTGGAGCTTGGGATAGTCTTGAGTGGATGATTGATTGGATGATTGATTAGGTGTGTCCAAAACAGAGATCTCCATAAACAATCTTGTAGAAACCTCCTCTCATCAACAGTCACTGATTATAAACCAATTTACCCTTCAAATATCAAATTTAAATGTATTTTTTGGAATATTTTTATTTTTGTTTATAAAATGGGAGAAAAGAGGTATCATCAATTTATACACTTAACAAATGTTTTAGAAAATTTGAAAATGTTTTATTTGAGATTGGCTTTAATTCTATCCTGTCATGCAGAGAATAATGCAGTCATTGATGATATTTTTTTTAATGTTAATCTAAGGAAATCACTGATCCCACTCCACCCTGGAGATTTCTCCTGCTCTCACATTCCAGATCACACTTCCCAAGGCCTCCATAAGTGGCAGAAATTTGGTTTGGCACTGCCTGACCCACTTCGGGGGTGCAGGGGAGAAAGGCCAAGAAGACCTAGCTCATAGAACTTTGTGGGGCAACTTAATGTTTAATTTACATTATAATTGTTTATTTTTATTTTTTGATACAGTCTAAGTTGTTCAGGCTTGAACTGGACATCATCCTGCCTTAGTCTTCTGAATAGCTGAACTACAGATAGACTTCGCTGTGTCAGCTGTAATTTGCTTATTATAACAAAAAGAAACAACAATGGAAAAAATCAGAAATAGTTTCTTTAATTATTGATTTGGGAAGATAGTGTTTTACAAAGGAATAACTCATAGTCCCACTCTTCCAAAATGATCTTTACATCTGGGTGCCTCCCTTTCCTGGCATATTTTAAACCAAGATTTAGCTGTAGGAATGAACGGGTTTCAGAAGGAATGAGAATTCTTACCTGATCTTTTAGTTTTCCAATGTACATATGTGTGTATATATATACAACTCATGGTTTGGTAAGTTTTACAATTGTGCTTTCTATAAATGATCTTAGGTTCTCAAAGCACAGCTGTACTCTGGAGGCCCATTAATGTTAAACTCAGGGACTTTATGTCCAGTTCTTAATCAAAATTTGTAGCACCATTCTCTCTTCAGTAAAATCTATATTTATTAAGAAAATTCAGGCCAGGAGTGGTGGTGCATGCCTGTAATCCCAGCCACTTAGGAGACTGAGGCAAGAGAACCACAAGTTTGAGGCCAGCCTCTGAAATTTAGTGAGGACCTAAGGAATTTAGCCTGTCTTATAATTTAAAAATAAACAAATAAGTAAACAAGGCTGATGATGTAACTCAGAGCTAAATTTCTCCTGGGTTCAATTCCCAGTATCAAAATGGTACTGATTGTGGAACCTGGGACTGAGAAATGATTTTAAAATAGTAGCCTTGGCAGTTCCGGTAACTGAATGCTAGGGGGCACCCGGTTACCTCTTTGAAGGTAACCAACTTTGAAAATGCTGATCTCATGCTGATTCAGCTTTTTGGGGGGAATCACATGTATGCAGAATTCTCTTTTTAAAACATCGGAAAGATTAAGTGAAAAATATTATTTTCAGATGTCACGCACATGGAATCTACACTTTGATCACTTTATAAGCACATTAAAAAAAAACAGTATCACCTATTTAATTCTGCAATGACTCTAACTTATGAATGGAAGAGCTATGGCTGAGAAATATACTAAAGAAAATCTTATGCTCTGAGTATATTAAACCCTTACTTTTTTTGAGGAGACATTCTATGATGGGTAAAAAGATTTAAAATTTTATTTTTATATTGGGAATTTAGGCTTGTCCTCCTCCTTAAATAATTTTTGTCATCAAGTCTTCTACTAAAAAAAAAAACTGACTGGGATAGTTAGGCCTCATAACCACATTGAAATTATGAAATTATAACACTTTTTTCTTTTATTTTTTAGTCCTACTGGGAATGAATTCAACTTAGGGCCCACCAGGACTCAGAGCTCTCTAGGTTAGGCAAACACTGTCACCAAGCCCCAGTCCCAGCCTATTCTGTGCAACTTTAAGAGATTCGTCTAAACTGGGTGGGGTGGGGCACACCTGTAATCCCATAATCCCAGCTGCTGGGAGCCTGAGGCAGGAGGATTGCAAGTTCAAAGCCAGTCTCTGAAATTTAGTGAGGCCCTAAGCAATTTAGTGAGACTCTGTCTCAAAATAACAAATATAAAGGATGTGCCTCAGTCTTAAAATACTCATGAATTCACTCCGCCTGAACTGAAGAAGAAGAAGAAGAAGGAGAAGAAGGAGATTATTCATGCAGCTTATGAAACTTTTATCTCTCGTTCTCCCAAGAACTGTTCTGAGATAAAAAGTAATACATTGTTACTGCTGTTGACTGGTGTTGAGTCCTTGCTTCCTCAATGTTGAAGAATAACACCAGAGAAGCACGCTGAGGTGCCGAGGCAAGGTCAGAGTGGAAAGTAGAAGTTTATTAAAAGATAGCAGAAAAGACTTCTCTTGGAGGAAGAAGGGGTCCCAAGAGGTGGAATCAGTGGAAGTGCGGTTGTCTCCCCTTTTTATACCTAAGGTCTTCATCTGGTTCCCCCCCCCCATTCCTATCCTTTGTTCTGTTATCTTTCAGTGATGGACTGTAGGTAGGAAGGCCCAAAGAGTGGGGCACAGGTGGGCTAAAGAAGTAATCTGGGCAGGAAGGACTTTTGAGTCACCATCTTATGTTTGCTGGGAGCTGTTTCATTAACACTTCTTTGGGATGGGCTCTGGGCCTTGGGTTTTCTGGGACTTCATTAACATTCCAAGAGTTGTTCTGCTTTTCCCAGAATTCATTCTCAAGATGGCCTCCATTTTGGATCTTACTTGATATTAGACCTGATTTACCTAACTACACTGACTACTTAACTTTAAATCTGGCTTCAACATGACAGAATAAACCTTCACATAACTAAAACACAAACAAATCTTTGAGATTTTTGTTTGTTTGTAAACTGAAATTTCTCTGTATTGTTCAGGTTGGTCACAACTTTCCTGGCTCAAGGCTTGACTCAAGTGATCTTCCTGCTCAGCCTCCACAGTAGTTGCAATTTCATTTCATTTCAGGCTGCCATTTCATTTCAGTGTTTCTCAATCTTTGTCATGATCAGAATCCACTTGTGGTACTTGCTATCCATAAATTGCTTCATTTCTGATTTACTAGTTCTAGGATTGACCTGAGACTTTGCATGGCTAACAAGTTGCCAAATGATATTGATTCTGTTTGTCTGGGGACTTCATGCCAGGAACCACTTCCCTAGATAATTAAGACTTTTTTTTTGTATGGTTATAAAAAGGATAAGTGTGAACTTTGTTAAGTGTAAACATTAAAATATATATCCAGAAAAAATCAAGTTGCCTGATTCCAACATGGCGGCAGGCGCGGAAAGATCAAGTCTCTGACCTCTTCAGCTGTGCGGGCATAGGGAGTCATAAGCAGTCTAAATTCTGTTTGCTCAGGATCACTAGGCAATGCTGAGCTGACGTAGATCTGGGGCAAACAGTCTGGGCCTCTCAGAACACACACTGAGCCCGGATATGCTGAATTCAAGCTTCCGTTTGCCTGCTTCCCACAGACAAACAGCTGTGACTCAGCACTAATCCATCCAGCTGAAATAACTAGTCAGCCCTTCTGATCCTACGGAGGTAAATGCCAACCAAGCCTTTACGGTAGTGGCCACAGATTTGAAACGGGGCATGGGAGAGACAGTAAGGACCCACCCATTGCATTGGTCACCCGGCAAAGGAAAACGAACTGTCGCCATTTGCAAGAGATACCACCATGGCAGAGAACTGACGTCACCAGACTGCGGCAGAGGAGATAACTTCATTGAAACTTGAGGCTACAGTGACTTCTTCCCTTCAATTCTAATACCTTTCGTCCCAAGCATCAAATAAATTTATAGGAGTAAACACTAACTCAGCAGTCAAACAGAACAAGAAGTAACATGAGCAGTTTGAAAAAGCAAGGAAGAAAAGGAGAACAAACAATGCAGGACAGCCTAAATATTCAGGAGGACCTAGAGTCATCAGAAAAATGGTCATATAAAAAACTCAAGGAACACCTTTGACAGATGGATTGGAACCTTAAAGAAGATACGAGACAGCAAATTTAAGCAGCGAAAGAACACATTGAGAATGAATTAGATAAACAGATAAAAGAAGAAGTTAAGCATCTTTATCAGGAGATAGAGATTATAAAAAATAAACAATAATTCTAGAAATGAAGGAAACAATAAACCAAATTAAAAACTCAATTGAGAATATCACTAACAGAGTGGAGCAAGTAGAAACTAGAACGTCAGATAATGAAGACAAAATATATCATCTTGAAAAGAGTCTAGCCAACTCAGAAAGGCTGGTAAAAAATCACGAGAAAAACATCCAAGAGTTATGGGATAACATAAAAAGCCAAACTTACAAGTCATTGGGATAGAAGAAGGTACAGAGATTCAAACCAAGGGAATGAGTAACCTGCTGAATGAAATAATTACAGAAAACTTTCCAGAAATAAAAAAGGAAACAGATATACAAATCGAAGATGCATACAGGACACTGAGCACACAAAATCACAGTAGACCAACATCAAGACACATTGTTATGAAGATATCCAATATACAGAACAAAGAGAAAATATTAAAAGCTACAAGAGAAAGGAGGCAGATTACATTCAGGGGTAAACCAATAAGGTTAACAATGGATTTTTCATCACAGACGCTGAAAGCAAGAAGGTCATGGAACAATGTATTTCAAACACTGAAAGACAATGGATGCCAACCAAGAATTCTGTATCCAGCAAAATTAAGCTTCAGGTATGACAACAAAATAAAAATCTTTCATGATAAACAAAAGTTAAAAGAATTTGCAGACAGAAAACCAGCATTGCAAAGCATTTTGAGCAAAACACAACAAGAGGAAGAAATGAAAAACAATAACCAAAACCATCAGTGGGAAGTGCCTCGGTAAAGACAGAGGGCGAGGGGAAAGATAATCATGGAGAAACAAACTAATTTTTTTTTTTAAAAAAAGGATAAATAATCAAACATGGCTCGAAGTACAAACCATATATCAATAGTAACTCTTAATGTTAATGGCTTAAACTCTTCAATAAAGCGACATAGGCTGGTATTATGGATTAAAAAAACAAATCCAACAATATGCTGCCTCCAGGAGACACATCTGATTGGAAAAGACATACACAGGCTGAAGGTGAAAGGATGGGAAAAAAATATACCACACACACGGTCCTTGTAAGCAAGCAGGGGTGTCCATCCTCATATGGAATAAAATCAACTTAAAGACTAAATTAATCAAAAGGGATAAGGAAGAAAATTATATACTGTTAAAAGGAACCATTCACCAACAAGACATAACAATTATCAATATGTATGCACCAAATAATGGTGCTGCGACATTCATAAAACAAATTCTCTTCAAGTTCAAGAATCAAATAGACCACAACACAATAATTATGGGTGACTTCAACACACCTCTCTCATCATTGGACAGATTCTCCAAACAAAAGTTGAATAAAGAAACTATAGAACTCAATACCACAATCAATAACCTAGACTTAACTGACATATATAGAATGTATCAACCATCATCAAATGGATATACTTTTTTTCTCAGTAGCACATGGATCCTTCTCAAAAATAGACCATATATTATGCCATAGGGCAACCCTCAGTAAATATAAAGGAGTGGAGATAATACCATGCATTTTATCTGATCATAATGGAATGAAACTGGAAATCAATGATAAAAGAAGGAAAAAAAAATCCTACATCACATGGAAAATGAACAATATGTTACTGAATAATCAATGGGTTACAGAAGACATAAAGGAGGAAATAAAAAAAAAATTCTTAGAGATAAATGAAAATACAGACACAACATGTCGGAATCTATGGGACACAATGACAGCAGTTTTAAGAGGGAAATTAATCACCTGAAGGTCATTCCTCAAAAAAAGAAAAAAACAACAAATAAGTGAGCTCACACTTCATCTCAAAGCCCTAGAAAAGGAAGAGCAAAACAACAGCAAATGTAGCAGAAGGAAAGAAATAATTAAAATCCTAGCAGAAATCAATGAAATTGAAACAAAAGAAACTATTGAAAAAATTAACAAAACTAAAAGTTTGTTCTTCGAAAAAATAAATAAGATGGACAGACCTTTAGCCATGCTAACAAAGAGAAGAATAGAGAGAACTCAAATTACTAACATATGGGATGAAAAAGGCAATATCACAACAGATACTACAGAAATACAGAAGACAATTAGAAATTATTTTGAAAACCTATATTTCAATAAAATAGAAGATAGTGAAGACATCGATAAATTTCTTAAGTCATATGATTTGCCCAGACTGAGTCAGGAGGATACACAAAATTTGAACAGACCAATATCAATGGATAAAATTGAAGAAGCCATCAAAAGACTACCAACCAAGAAAAGCCCAGGACCAGATGGGTATACAGCAGAGTTTTACAAAACCTTTAAAGAAGAATTAATACCAATACTTTTCAAGTTATTTCAGGAAATAGAAAAAGAGGGAGCTCTGCCAAATTCATTCTATGAAGCCAACATCACCCTGATTCCGAAACCAGACAAAGACACTTCAAAGAAAGAAAACTACAGACCAATATCTCTAATGAAGCTAGATGCAAAAATTCTCAATAAAATTCTGGCGAAAAAAATACAAAAACACATCAAAAAAATTGTACACCATGATCAAGTAGGATTCATCCCTGGGATGCAAGGATGGTTCAATATATGGAAATCAATAAATGTTATTCACCACATCAATAGACTTAAAGATAAGAACCATATGATCATCTGGATAGACGCAAAGAAAGCATTCGACAAAGTACAGCATCCCTTTATGTTCAAAACATTAGAAAAACTAGGGATAACAGGAACTTACCTTGACATTGTAAAAGCTATCTATGCTAAGCCTCAGGCTAGCATCATTCTGAATGGAGAAAAGTTGAAGGCATTCTCTCTAAAATCTGGAACAAGAAAGTGATGCCCTCTATCACCACTTCTATTTAATTTAGTCCTTGAAATACTAGCCATAGCAATTAGAAAGAGAAAAGAAATTAAAGGCATAAAAACAGGAAAAAAAGAACTTAAATTATCACTATTTGCGGATGAATGATTCTATACCTAGAAGACCCAAAAGGGTCTACAAAGAAACTACTAGAACTAATAAATGAATTCAGCAAAGTGGCAGGATATAAAATCAACACGCATAAATCAAAGGCATTTCTGTATATTAGCTACAAAACTTCTGAAACGGAAATGAGGAAAACACTCCATTCACAATATCTTCAAAAAAAATAAAATACTTGGGAATCAACCTAACAAAAGAGGTGAAAGATTTATACAATGAAAACTACAGAACCCTAAAGAGAGAAGTAGAAGAAGATCTTAGAAGATGGAAAAATATACCCTGTTCATCTGATATATATATCAGAACTAACATCATCAAAATGGCAATATTACCAAAAGTTCTCTATAGGTTTAATGCAATGCCAATCAAAAGCCCAATGGCATTTCTTGTAGAAATAGATAAAGCAATCATGAAATTCATATGGAAAAATAAAAGACCCAGTACGGGGACCAAAATGCCAAGGTCTCGGCTTGGCACCAGAATCACGAGGCACTCACAGCTTTGTAGATTCAAACAGCAATTCTTTATTCCCGCTCTCACACCGCCTCCACACAGGTCCAGGGGCAATCGCGTTCTGCCGTCTACCCGCACAATTCACCTACTCCATGAGGCTATCTCCAAATCCCATTTCAATCTCACGAGAACTCAACGGGAACAAGCAGCAGGAACACCCTAATCCCAGCAATAATCTTCAATCTCCAACTTCCCTAAAACCCATTGTCTTAAACTGGCAACGCCTTAAACTCAAGGAGCCGGTTACTTCCTCAAACCTGATCAGCTCTAAACCCGGATCCGCCTTGGTCCTTGAGCAAGGTCATCTTATTAAAGCATGCACGCAATGTCCCATCGAATATCCTCTAAGCAGCATGGGGTACGCTTGGCAAGGAAATTTCGATGCATCATTCCTACTTGGTAATGGCCCTCAGCAGAATAGCAAAAGCAATTCTAAGCAGGAAGTGTGAATCAGGTGGTATAGGGATACCAGATTTCAAACTATATTACACAGCAATAGTGACACAAACAGCATGGTAGTGGTACCAAAACAGGCAGGTGGACCAATGGTATAGAATAGAGGACACAGAGACTAATCCACAAAATTTCAACTATCTTGTATTTGATAAATGGGCTAAAAGCATGCAATGCAGGAAGGATAGCATCTTCAACAAATGGTGTTGGGAAAACTGGAAATCCATATGCAACAAAATAAAACTGAATCCATTTCTCTTGCCATGCACAAAAGTTAACTCAAAATGGATCAAGGAGCTTGATATCAAATCAGAGAATCTGTGTCTGATAGAAGAAAAAGTTGGCTCAGATCTACATACGGTGGGTTCGGGCTCCAAATTCCTTAATAGGACACCCATAGCACAAGAGATAATAACAAGAATCAACAAATGGGACTTACTCAGACTAAAAAGTTTTTTCTCAGAAAGAGAAACAATAAGAGAGGTAAATAGGAAGCCTACATCCTGGGAACAAATTTTTACTCCTCACACTTCAGAGAGAGCCCTAATATCCAGAGTATACAAAGAACTCAAAAAATTAGACAATAAGATAACAAATAACCCAATCAACAAATGGGCCAAGGACCTGAATAGACACTTCTCAGAGGAGGATATACAATCAATCAAAAAGTACATGAAAAAATGCTCATCATCTCTAGCAGTCAGAAAAATGCAAATCAAAACCACCCTAAGATACTATCTCACTCCAGTAAGATTGGCAGCTATTATGAAGTCAAACAACAACGGGTGCTGGCGAGGATGTGGAGAAAAGGGTACACTTGTACATTTCTGGTGGGAGTGCAAATTGGTGTGGCCAATTTGGAAAGCAGTATGGAGATTCCTGGAAAAGCTGGGAATGGAACCACCATTTGACCCAGCTATTGCCCTTCTCGGACTATTCCCTGAAGACCTTAAAAGAGCATGCTACAGGGATACTGCCACATGGATGTTCATAGCAGCACAATTCACAATAGCTAGACTGTGGAACCAACCCAGATGCCCTTCAATAGATGAATGGATAAAAAAATGTGGCATTTATACACAATGGAATATTACACAGCACTAAAAAATGACAAAATCATGGAATTTGCAGGGAAATGGATGGGACTAGAGCAGATTATGCTTAGTGAAGCTAGCCAATCCCTAAAAAACAAATACCAAATGTCTTCTTTGATATAATGAGATCAACTATGAACAGAGTAGGGAGGAAGAGCAGGAAGAAAAGATTAACTTAAACAGAGACATGAGATGAGAGGGAAATGGAGAGAAAAGGGAAATTTCATGGAAATGAAGGGAGACCCTCATTGCTATACAAAATTACATATAAGAGGTTGTGAGGGGAGTGGGAAAATAAACAAGGAGAGAAATGAATTACAGTAGATGAGGTAGAGAGTGAAGGGGAGAGGGGATAGTAGGGGATAAGAAAGGCAGCAGAATACAACAATTACTAATAGGGCATAATGTAAAATTGTGGATGTGTAACCGACGTGATTCTGCAATCTGCATTTGGGGTAAAATTGGGAGTTCATAACCCACTTCAATCTAATGTATGAAATGTGATATGTCAAGAGCTTTGTAATGTTGTGAACAACCAATAAAAAAATTTTAAAAATTTTAAAAAAGAATATATATATATATATATATATATATATATATATATATATATATATATATATAATATATCCAGGTACTACAGGCATATATCACCATGTCCAGCCAGGTTTTCCAGACATTTGAAATTTTATAAAAAATTAAATTTCCCCCCAAAATAAAACAATTGTTTTACTATGGGCTAATAGATCCAACAGTAAGAATTAAATTGTTTACATTATAAAGAAAAACTAATTATAGGGTTTATAGATTCTCAGTTTTGTTTGGACCTTTCACCTAATTCTCTTTAATTTCATGATATTTTTTTAATTTCTTTTTTAAAAAACAATTTTTTTAGTTGCCAATGGACCTTTATTTTATTTATTGATAGGTGGTGCTGAGGATTGAACCTGGTGCCTCTGACATGCTAGGCAAGTGCTCTGCCACTGAGACACCACCCCAGCCCTTTTTTTTTTTAATTTCTTGAAGGATATTTTGAATTAGAGAAGTTTCAGTTAATCAGATGCCTGGAAAATGTGTCTCAGATTCTAAAACTAGAAATAATTGGGGGAAATGGAATTTATAAGGTCTTGGGGATGAATGACAAATATTTGATTCTATCAGTATTGCGATATTGTCTTCAAAGGAAGATAAAAAATATTGTGTACACGTCAAGTAGTTTTGTTGAGATTGTTTTTTCCAATAGAATACTTTTCTAGTTCACTTTTCAGCTTTGAAGGAAAGACTGAAAAGGGTTCATATCAACCAACAATGTTGCTTTGTTAATCGTGTTTTGCAAGATGCAAATATTTGTTGAGATGTTAATAATTAGAAACTATTTTTTGATAGTGACCCCTTCTGTTATGAGCTTAATTAAAATGGAATTTTGAATGCTTGCAGATTCTATTATTAACAAAAGGCCAAAGACATTGAACAATCTAACTGGACTTTTCATAATGAATTGTCAAGATACAGATTACAAATGCTGCCTAATAGGGCATAATAATGTTCATATTTGAGAAAATATTGTTCCTTCTTGAAACTGTTACTTTTAATTATTTAATCATTATCTGTCTTCTCATACATTCTATGTTTTATAAATAAAATGATTCTAATTTCAGGATTAAGCACAATGAGTAGCATGCTATAGCATTTCAATAAGTGTTGGTTGAGTTAGTAAACCAACCTTTTTTGGGAGAGGGTACAAAAATTAAACTCAGGGATACTTTACCACAGAGCACCATCCCTAGCCTTTGTTATTTTTTATTTTGAGACAGGGTCTCACCAAATGCTTAGAACCTCACTAAATTGTTGAGGATGACCTTGAACTGGTGATCTTCTTGCCTCAACCTACCAAGTCATGGGATTACAGGCATGTACCACTGTGCCCAGCAGTGATTTAATTTTTATATGGAAAAATTAGCCAATTTGGAAAATTTTGCTAAATAATACATCAATTTTTCTATTAGTCAAACATCAATTAGTATAATTAAGTTAGAAGTAGAGGATCCAGATGGCAGGCTAGAGAGAGATGGCATTCTTTGTAGCTTTGTGACCTGCTGAGGGCCATTGCCAAGTAGGAATGACACATCAAAATTTCCTTGCCAGCGTACCTCATGTTGCTTAGAGGAAGGACTCGTGGAAATGGACTTGCCTTGGACATTCGCTGTGACATTGCATGTATGTTTGAGAAAGGTGACCCTGCTCAAGGACCAGGGTGGATCTGGGTTTAGGGAGGATCCTACTGGATTAGGGTGGATCCAGGTTTAGGGTGTATCCTGCAGGTTTTAGGAAGTATCCCGCTCCTTGGGTTTAGGGCGTTCCAGGGGACAATTTGGGTTTAGGGCGTTCCGGGGGACAATTTGGGTTTAGGGTGGTTCCAGGTTTAAGGTTATTCCTGCTGGGAATAGGGCATATCCTGCTTCCTGAGATACCCTTGAGTTCTCATGGAATTCAGAAAGTATTTGGGATTCAAAGCCTGGTGGAGTATATGAATTTTTCAGTAAAACTTGGATTTCCCCAGAACGTGTGTAGAGTGCTGGTGTGAGTTTGGGAATAAAGAATTGCTGTTTGAATCTACAAGGTGTGTGGTGGCTTATGATCTTGTGCCCAGCCAGATTGCGGCAGGCTTTTTTACTGAGATACATCTCTAGCCCTTTAATTTGAGTATTACTATTTACCTAAGTAAAGATACACTTGTTCAAAACTTTTCAACATCAGAGCTAGGTAACATTCTTTGTTCAGGGTCTGTCCAATACATTGTGTCATGTCCACCATAATCCCTGGTCTCTACTCATTAGATACCAGTGGAAAGCAACACAGTATAACAATCATAAATGTTTTCAGTTGTCTATAAATGTGCCCTGGAAAGACACATCATTCCAATTAAAATTTGTGAAATACCTATTGAGAAAAAATATATAAACATGTGACATTCATAAGGTTGTAAAAACAGTTTAGACATATAAACTTGTTCTTCAAATCTAGATGAACAGATACGGCAGTAACATATAAGATAGTAGTCTTGTTTATAATGTAAAATCATCAGCACAAGCTTTGTTTACACAATATAAGCATGCCAACAAATGAGCATAATTGTCAAAGAAATATAATAAACATAATTTACTTAAAACTTAGCAAAATATTTTCTAGGGAAAACAATTTATTGATACATAGTATATAGAATTACAGAAATGTATTTAAGAAAAGGATGTTGGGGAAAGTAACAGCCTCTAGAGTTTATTCTTACCTGACTTTTCAAGAAGGATGTCAGTAAATTTGCATTAGAAATGATGTCAGATTGCTCTGAACTTCTACTGAAGTAGTGCTTCCTTCACTCCATAGAGGAGTCTTCTCTGGCTGGGTGAGATGAGTTGCACTTGTAATCCCATCAATTTAGGATGCTGAGACAGGAGGATCCCAAGTGTGAAGCCAGCATCAGCAATTTAGAAAAAATTATCACAAAATACAAAATAAAAAAGACTAGAGATGTAGCTCAAGGGTTCACATCCAGGGCACTTTATCCCTGAATTACATCCCCAGAACTTGTTATTTATTTATTTACTTATTTATTTTGAAATAGGGTCTTACTAAATTACTGATGTCCTCTGTAAATTGCCAAGGGTGTTCTCAAAATCTGTGATCCTCATGTGTCAACCTTGAGTTGCTAGGATTACAGGAATGTGACAATGGGACTCGATTATATTTTTATTTCTTAATAGAATTATAGTAATGTAAAGTAACTTATGGGTGTATCCCAAATATATTTGAAAATGGACTAGAGATTCAGGAGGAAGCTCAAAGATATCTAAGTGTGTGGGGGTATGGGAATACATGAGTAAACAGTTGACCTTTCTCCAAGATTGAATTGAAGCATCTAGAAGCAGTGGTGTGTGTCTATAATCCCAGGTGCTAAGGATGCTAAAGGAGGAGAATTGCAAGTTCAAAGTCAGCCTGAACAATTTGGCAAGATTCTGTCTCAAAATAAAAAAAAAGGGCTGAGATAGTAATTGAAGGAAATAATTATCATAATTATCATTAATCTCTTTTCCATATCACATTTCCCTCCAGTTCTCACTAAACTTTCTTCCTCTCATTCAAAATAGTATTTAGAATTTACCAACTAAGGAATTGCTGAATTTAACTTCTAACTTAAACCAAAGACATCCTTGTAAATATCTGAGCTCTCACTGAAAGATTGAGGCCTCAAAATATTATAGGAATTAGGTGACTGACCTCAACCTTCTTTTTCTCCCCTCAATCTTTATCAGAAAAGAACAGAAGAATTGAAAATGGGAAATTAAATCTCATCAATTCATAAAAAATTGACTCTTGAATATGTTTGCATATTTTAATTTGTGCACTATAGTTGTAAATAATTAAATGTTTTGTCAAATGTATATTCTATCTCTTAAATAAATTGAACAGGTATTCACTGATTTTGTCTTTCCCCAATGGTCCAAACCAAAATAGAGCCACTTGTACTAATGTTCCACATCACTAAATTAAAACCAATTGTTTATATAACCATTTGAGAAACTCAGAGAGAATGGCCAATCACTTAAACAAGCCAGTTTTTACCAACACAATAAGATAATGTTCTCTGTGTTAACCCTTACAAGGAAAGTAAGGTGATGTTAACCAGTTAGCTTCTTACAGTGTAGATTCTTAATACTCTTAACATCAATCATAATACTCACTGTCAGTAATTGAAATAGAAAAGGACATATGAGTGCTAGGGACTTGGTCAGTGTGAGAGTCTTGCCCAGCATGGTGGAGGCACTAGGTTTGATGCCCAGTACTTTTAAAAAAAGAAAGAATGTAAAAAAAAAAAAATAGAAATGGCAGTGTGCCGCAGTCTGGCTGGGTACAAAATAACCGAGCCACCACAAAGCCTTGTAGATTCAAACAGCAACTCTTTATTCCAGAACTCTCACCAACACTGTACACGCACTTTTTGGAAAAAATACACTCCATCCACAAGGCTCTGCGTACCAATTCTCTCAGAACCCCAGGAGAACTCAAGGGGAACTCAAGGAGCAGGTGCCTGAGGCAGCAGGATATGCCCTAATTCCAGCAGGATCCGCCCTAATCCTGGAGCCGCCCTATTCCAGCAGATCCACCCTAAACCCAGAGCCACCCTAATAAATGAGCAGGGTCACCTTTCTACCCCAAAATGCCATGCATCATTCCTACTTGGCTATGGCTCTCAGCAGCCGTGCTATTGAAATTTTACCTATGTTATTTTATTTAATTATCATATTTCATATTATTATTACTTATGACATTACTAATAATAGTTTTATTATTATTATTATTATTATTTCAACCTAAATTCACTATCCCAGAACAATTTCTAAATTCCTGAGTGATAATGGTTAAAATTTACATTCAAAAACTGGATTGGATTTCAGCCAAAATATACTGAAAACTATAATAATCTGTTGTGGTACCCTCCTGACTTTTTTATCTATATTCTTGTAATTAAAAAATATATATACACATGAATACAACAAATAGGTATATTTATCAAATCCTTAAAACTAGTATCAAGAACTCTTCACATTAGAAAAACATGTATTTATCTTCATTGGCACCAGGAAAAAAGCAGTGCTTTCCATCAGAATGCGTTTTGCCAGACTTTCTGAACAGGACCCCCATAGCTCAGAAGAAAAGAACCAATACATGAGATGACATCAAATTAAAAGCTTTCTGTACAACAAGGAAATAAGAGAGTAAAGAGAATATACTGAGCAGGAGAAATTTTTGTCAGCATCTCTTCTGACAGTAGATTAATATCCAGAACAGAAAGAGCACAAAAAGTCAAACAGTATAAAAACAAATAATCCAATTAACAAATAGGCATATTCAACTGGATAGTTCTCAAAAGAAGTATAAATGGCTGACAGACAATCATATAAAAATATGCTCAGTGTATACAGGGTCCCAGAGATTGGAGAAGCTAAGGCAAGAGGATTACAAATTCAAAACCAGCTTCAGCAACTCAGTATGCCCTAAGAAACTTGGTGAGACCCTGTCTCAAAATGAAAATTTAAAAGATGTAGGGATGTGACTCTGTGTTAAAACTCTTCTGGGTTCAATCTATAGTACTACCCTACCCTTCACAAAAAAAAGGAAGAAAAAAGAAAAAAAATAGTATATTTAGCCCTCAGGCAAATGCAAATCAAAATTACACTGTGAACCCACTCCAATGAGAATAGCAATCATGAAGAATACAAAACAAAACAAACAAACAAAGAAACAACAAAAAAAAATCCAAAAATAGATTCTGGTAGGGAAGTGAGAAAAAAAAGAAAATATTTTACACTTTGGTGAGGATGTAAATTGGTTTCTGTACTACAAAGGAACAACAATGGAGTCCATAAATTATTGAAGTAAATTAATCATCAAATTAATTCCAATGGATTACAAAGATAAAAAAGAAGTCTAATTATTTTTAAGAAAGGAAATTACATCACTTCACAGAAAACAAGTTCAGTTTTCTTTCTTTCTTTTTTTTAGAGAGATGAAAGAGAGAGAGAGAGAGAGAGAGAGAGAGAGAGAGAGAGAGAGAGAGAGAACTTTTAATATTTATTTTTCAGTTTTTGGTGGACACAACATCTTTATTTTATTTGTATGTGGTGCTGAGGATCCAACCCAGCGCCCCGCACATGCCAGGCGAATGCGTTATGCTTGAGCCACATCCCCAGCCCACAAGATCAGTTTTCTGATAAATAAAATTCACATATTTCTTTGCTTTGATATGGGAAAGTAGCCAGAGATGCTCTTCTGTATACTCACCTAAGAAATGTGTCTGTGTGCTCACCAATACTTGCTGCAGAAGTAATAATATGATAACTATGAAGTGATCAGGGCCTCCATGTGGTACTGACAGGAATCTTCCAGCCAGTCTCAAAGGCACTCTGTGAGTTCTGGAGAAGAATGAGTTAGGCTTTCAAGTTGTTTTCTTTCTTTTTTTTTCCTATTGCTCCTAAAACAATTTCTACTTCCTCCAAGAGATTGCATTCTTGAATATTGGGCTAGATTCTTAAATGTGTGATCCATTAAGTATGTACAAAATAGAGATTCATTTAACACCTTGGTTAATCTCCATTTAAAAAATTGTAAAAACTTCCTCTCATTAACAGCCACTGATTTTAGAACAATTGAACATTCAACAGTCAACTTTAAGTGCAATTTTTTGGATTTTTTTAATGAAATGATAGAGCAGAGATATCATCAGTTTATGCTTTTAGCAAGCATTTTGGAAAATTTGGAAATATTTTGCTTCAGGTTGGCTTTAATTCTATCCTGTCCTGTAGAAAGTGATACAGTTATTGATTTCTTTATTTTTTCATTTTAATTCAAGAATATCTTTGATCCCTCTCTACAGAAGACATTTCTCCTGCCCTCCCATTTAAGTTCATGCTTCCCAAGAGCAGGAATTCAGATTGGCACTGCCAGACTCCATCTCAAGAGTATGTGAGAGAAAGGCCAAGGTTATTCCTAGCTCAGGGAACTTTGTGGTGCAACTTAATTTATACTTCACATTATGATTATTAATATTTGTGTTTTATATAGTCTAATGAGTTGCTCAGGCTGGCCTTGAACTCCAGATCATCCTGCCTTAGTCTCCCAAGTGGTGGAGCTGTGACACCTGTAATTTTCTCATTATTACAAAAAGAAAAGAACAATGGAAAAAATGTGAGAATATTGGTTTATTTACTTATTTTTAGAAATAGTGTTTTAAAAAGAATAAATCATATTGCCACTGTACCAAACTTGATCTTTAAATCTGGGTGCCTCCCCTCCAGGCATACTTCACACCAAGATTCAGCTGTGGGAATGCAAGAGTTTTAGAAGGATTGAGAATTCATACCAGATCTTTTAGTCCTCCAACATACACATATGTACATATATAATTTATGATCTGGAAAGTTTTCACAACTGTGCTTTCTAGAAAAGATCGTGGATTTGAAAAGCACAGCTTCACTCAGGGGTCCATAATCATCAAACACAAAGACTTTATTTCTAATTCTAAATCAAATTTTCTAGCAGCATTCACTCCTCTGTAAAGTATGAAAATCTGTATTTATTTAGAAGATCTGAGCAGGAGTTGTGACACATGCCTGTAATCCCAGACACTAAGGAAGCCAAGACAGGAGAACCAAAAATTTGAGGCCAGCCTCCGCAAGTTACTAAGGATCAAAGAAATTTAGCAAAATTCTGTTTTAGAATTTTAAAATAAGAATACACACACACACACACACACACACACACACACACAGGCAAGGCTGGGGATGTAGTTCAGTTTCAAAGCACCCAGTGCAAATAAAATAAAATAAAATAATTGAATTTTAAAATAATAAATGGTTGGGCTGGCGATGTGGCTCAAGCGGTAACATGCTTGCCTGGCATGCACGGGGTGCTGGGTTCTATCCACAGAACGACATAAAAATAAAGATGTTGTGTCCACCAAAAACTAAAAAATAAATACTAAAAAATTCTCTCTCTCTCTCTCTCTCTCTCTCTCTCTCTCTCTCTCTCTCTCTCAAAATAAAATAATAAATGGCTGGGATGTAGTTCAGAGGGAAAATACCCTTGAGATAGAGAAAAAAAGAAGGAAATAAAAAATAATCTACTATTTATTTTCCCAAAGAATTTATAAAGTTGCTGTAGGTGTGTTGAGAATAAAAGGATTTAATTTTATTATTCTGTTTTTCAGTATTTTTTAAAAATCATGATGAATTACTTTCTGGTTCTTGTGTAATTGTAAAGTAAAATCTAAATGTGTGTTTGCATTGTTTCTAAGAAAACAATGATTGTTCATTCGGTTTTCAAAACTTGGAAAGCTGACTTTTAATTCTGCCTAGAGAAATAAGGACCACCTTTCCTGAGAAAATGTACCCAAGTTCCTTCCAAGGTGGATCTGAAAACTGATCAGAGAGAGAAGAAAGGTTCAGGTTTGTTTCACTTTCCTTTGAACTCTTCACTGATCTTTTAGTCTTCCAACTAAAACCACCTGGGTACGCTTCCAACTAAAACTAACTGGGTACATACTTCACTGGTATCTACTGCCACCACCCAAATGAGGAAAAAATTGGACTTGTCACCTGGCAATGTTCTCCTCAAACCCTGATGTTATTTGTTTGTTTGTTTGTTTCTGGTAAATCTTAGACTCAGAGACCCTGAAATCAAGATTGTTTAGATGTTGTGGGTGGGTGGATGGCAGAAGCCAACAATGGACAATAATTTGCATATTTTCTAACAGAACTGGGTCCTAATTTAGGGCTGCTCCTTAATAAACTTCCTTCAGCAGCTCTAACCAAGAAAAGCAGACCAGAAGTACTGCTCTCTTGTAGCGAGCTCTCCTGGGTTCTCCAACCTGAAGCTTACAGCGCGCGGGCTGGGCTAGGCTCGCTGAACCATAATGGCATCACAGTAGCGGTTTGGATGCAGGACATCAAATCCTGGGTCCAGCAAAAGGGCACCAGTTCTGCTTGCCATCTGTGTGCACTTCGACTACAGAACTCATCCTTCACTCTGTCCTCCCTGCTCTGCTCTGTTCTGTGTTTGAAAATTTCGAGTCCTTTCATGCATAAAATGGAACATGTTTTCATGTGTTTGGATTTTTTTGACATCATTTGCCCATTTTAATTAAGTTGTTGCTTTGAATGAACTCTTTAAATATTGAAGGATCTCAGTCTCTAAATAAGTTGTACTGTCTTCTAGGTTGTGTATATATCAACAAGTCATTTCTATATACATGAAACAATGGGCATAGGAATGTTTTCAAAATTCCATATTCAATAGGGAAATGTATTCAAAATTAAAAGACTTGCAGGGATCTCCATGGTCCTCAATATTCTGGCTGTGCCTAACTTTATATCCTTCATTTATTCCACTCTTCTGTCAGCTCACTCCACACTCAATGGTTCAGTTCAGTCATTTGAACTTACATTTTCTCCCACTTGATTATCTCTGCCCACCACACCCTAATCATGTTTTATCTCTAAAGTCAGATTTTTTTTTTCTTATACTAGTTGGGGTAAACTCTTCAGTATTTACGACCACAATGAACAGTATTTTTCTTCATAACACTCAACGTTATAGAATGTAAGTGATTATTCCTTACACACTCTATTCAATGCCTTGCTCTATAAGTAAATATTTGCTCTTTTCTGAGAGCAGTTAGTTTCCGTAGAGTAGTATGCTTTTTTTTTTTCTTGTGGTCTGTCCTTCATGCCTAGAACATGTTGTTTCTAAATAAGGAATAAAAGGATGCATTCCAATTTATCAGTCACTGAATAAAATACATACTGACCACAAAAAGACTTCAATTACAGTGAAAGCAGCTGACATTAAACTCTCAATTTCCATTAGACATCAACTTAATCATGTAATTTGAGGGAGTGATACACTTCTTTGAACTAACCCAGCATTTATATATGTATTTGTTTATTTACTTTTGGTTCTGACAATTCCCATTCCCAGGAGTACTATCCACTGATCCATGTTCCCAGAACTATTTCTATTTTGTTTTGAGACAGGGTCTCAAAATTATTAGGGCCTGGCTAAATTGCTAAAGTTGGCCTGGACTGTACATTCCTCCTGCCTCAACTTCCACAGTAGCGGAACTATAGGCAGAGGCTGTCATGCAGTACAGTGTTACATAATCTATTTCAGAAACATTTAAATTTAATCTTATATTTTTATTTGATCAAAAAAATCATCTAAACTCATGTAAACATGATACTTTGAAGAACACACTGTAAAATCACCAAACCTATCTAATTAATCTATGCATAACCTATTCATCACATAGCTATTTTGTAATAAGAATACTTAACATCCTCCAGGCATGGTGGTGCAGGCCTGTAATCCCAGCTGCTCAAGAGGCTGAGGCCAGAGGGTCACAAGTTCAAAGCCAGCCTCATTAAAACAGTGAGGCTCTAAAGCATGCTCAGTAAGACCTTCCTTATTTAATTTTTTTTTTAAATGGGGATTTGGATTAGCAGTTAAGTCCCACTGGGTTCTATCCCTGGTATGTATGTAAGTATAGATAGATAGATAGATAGATAGATAGATAGATAGATAGATAGATAGATAGATAAAGTACTTGACATCACTGCCATACTATTTTCCAAACACACAATGTATTATTATTAAATATACTCATCATGTTGGACAAGGGCTAAGTTCTTCATATATACTAACCAACAAAAATCCTCAATTAAAGTGAAGGCAGCCCACATTAAATGATCAATTTCCAGTAGATATTAATTTAATCATGAAATTTGAGGGAGTGTACCACTTCTTTGATGTAATACCACATTCATGTATGTATTTGCTTATTTTGTGGGGGGGGATCTGACAATTGAATCCAGTTAATGTTATAACAAGCCAGAAATCAGTGTGGAAAACAGAAGGTTTTACTGCATAGCTGCCCTGACACCCAGTAGTCAATGTTTTTATTGTAGCTTAATTCAAAGACTATGTGCTTAATGCTCAGTCATCCATAGGTGTTGACAAAATAAGGACCAGTGGGTCTAGGTTAAGCATTAATTGAGTATTTTGAAATCAGCTCCCTAAACAACTGCTAGTCAAGTCTATTGATTCTCCACCAAGACAAACTGCCAATCCTGAGAAAAGTGCCTCACTCAGAGCCAGAGCACTGTACTTTTTTTTGTTAAAGCATGCTAGGAGCCACAGCAAAGTATAATGCATGGCACCTTTGGTTGTAAGGTGATGCCAGCTAGCCATTGAGAAGATTTACATTCATATAGAAATTGGACTCCTGGTGTTCACCTTGGCCTGCTACAGAACAAAACTCCTGGAAAGTTCCCATTGGTTGGGGAAGGATAGTAGGAGGGTTTTCCAGGGGAGGTCCGGTGCCCCAGTTCCGAGAGACGCAACCGCGTGGATAGACCGGCTTGCTGGCCAGTTGTGCACGGGGTATTGGTGGCATTTTCAAAAATAAAGTTTTGTTCCTGCTTGAGTGGCTCATGATTCTGTGCCCAGCTGGGTTGCAGCAAAAGCAGATTACAATTCTTTGCCTTTGGGTTATTTGATTCTCATTTTCCCCTCTGGAGAGAGTGTGAGTGAGCAGCCCAGACACACTGACAATAGAGATTTACTGCCCTGCAGATGCTCAGTATGGGGAGACTCAGATTCATAACCATAAAAGGATGATTCCATTTCATAAATACCTCAGAGGACCATCTCCAGGGGTCTTTGTTGCCATAATAAAATAAGAATGTTGCTCTAGTTCTTTGTTATAAACTGATTATACATTTTATATCAAATTTTGTATCTGTAAATAAATGATATTAAAGTCTTTTAGGATTTTTTGCTGTCTTAATGACAGATAAAACTTTATAGGGTGCTTACTGTGCCCCAGGTAATGCATTAATCCTGTCTCTCTTAATATTCATAACACCTTTCTGAAGTGCTAAAGTTATGGAGAAATAAAATTTTTAAAAAATTAAGCTTAAAAAACGAAAAAGAAAATTTAAAAAATTAAGCTTGGAGAGAATAAAGAGCTCAAGACTACCTAATAATGTAACTATATCTTGGGATTAATTCAGAAAATCAAGTATAGAAGAACTTAATTAAACTTCTCATTAATATTTTCCATCTCTAGAAACCTGAATCCAGAGTGTTATTTAAGACTGAGGACTAGAGATTGGCTTGGTGCTACACACCTTTAATTCCATCAACTCAATAGGCTGAGACAGAGGATTGCAAGTTTGAAGCCAGACTCAGCAATTTTGTGAGATTCTAAGCAATCTAGTAAGACCTGGTTTCAAAATAAACAACTTTAACAGGCTGGGGATGTAGCCCAGGGGCAAAGCACCACTGGGACCTGTCCAATACCCTAAAGAAACAAAATAATAATCATATAATTGAGAACAAGAAAAATACTTCAGAACAGGAAAAACACTGGAGAATAGTTCGGATGCATTACTGGAAGTAGAATCATTCATTATTATTCTAACCTGCTGATTTCTATTACTTCATCATTCTTAGTACAATATGGCTGTGTGTGTGTGTGTGTGTGTGTGTGTGTGTGTGTGAGTGTGTGTATGTGTGAGTGTGTGTTTGTGTGTGTATTTTATCGCTTTCTTATCTGCAATTTTTAAAAAATTAATCTATCAGATTTAGGGCAGATTTTTCTCTTTATGAATTTACCTGTCTCTTGGGTTTCAAAAAAAAAAAAAAAACAGATCTTTGGTAGATGCCAAAGAAACACAAAGTTTACATCTATCACACTGCCAAGCTCCATCCCAGTTTATAACAAAAGAAAATTCTAAACTTAACTCTGCCACAGGTCTGCTTTTGGTTAACTAAACATTTTTTTTTAATTGAGTAGAAAAAATTTACCCAAATATTTTGTAGGTTTAAGGAGGCTTATTTCCTTAATACTTTTGATGATGCTCTGCCACTGAACTACATTTACAAAGCTGAAGTCAAATGCATATACTACCATGCCAAACTATTTTTTTCACTGTTGGTTTAGTGATAAGGAGTACCAAAAAAAGAGAGAAAAAAAAAGAAAGAAGTAACAGAAAAGCAAAAAATCAAAATAAATCAGATATTTCAATCTTTAAACACCAGTAGAATAAAAATCAATGTTTTTTTTAAATTGAGATGTTGTTGTTGTAAAACAAAGTATTATTTAGTAAAATAATTGTTTCAGTTAATATGTCTCTTTGCAAAACCTAAGTCATGTGAACTTTCCTGTTTCTGAACTTTCTTGTGTCTCATCAAAGTTGTTTATTATATAAACCCAATCACTGTGATCTCATAGTGTGATTCAGCACTTTTAGAAGAGGTAACCTATAGTGGATGTGGTCTTAGGTGAGTCCTAGGTATATAAGAAGGGCACTTCTCTGGAGAATGCTTTTTCCTCTAAGGTACCTCTAAGGAGCAGACCAAACTTTCAGCTGCTGAGCTTTGGAGACCTGAGTGTTACTGACACTGTGATACTGACAATTCACTTCAACACCTGAGTTTTATTAGAGCAGACTCTGGTGAGTTGGAAACTTAGAAGAAAGGCTTTTAACTTTACTTTATTTCCTAACATTTGTTTGAATTTACTTTTCAACTTAATTGGGTTTTGTCCCAGTAAAAAACTTAGTTATATATATAATTTGTGAAATTATAATAATTTGATGTATATATATATAAATTGTGTAATAATGTTTTGCTGAGAGCCATTGCCAAGTAGGACGCATTGTAATCCTTGCCAGCATACCCCATGTTAATTTGCTGCGACCTTGCTTGTGTGTTTGAGAAAGATGACCCTGCTCAATGACCAGGGTGGATCCAGGATTAGGGTGTACCCTGCAGGAAGTATCCCCGTCCTTGGGTTTAGGCGTGACAATAGGAGTTTTAGGGAAGTTGGAGGTTGAAGATTATTCCTGCTGGGAGTAGGGCATGCCTGCTGCCTGAGTTCCCTCTGAGTTCTCGTGGAGAAAAATTATTTAGGACGTGAATTGTGCGGGAGATTGGGAATTTTCCCCTGAGCGTGTGTGGAGGCTGGTGTGAGATCGGGAATAAAGAATTGCTGTTTGAACCTTCAAAGCTGTGTGGTGGATCGTGATCTTGTGTCAAGCCCAGACATCGGCATTTGGTGGTCCATACACTTTACATCTGAGACTTGGAGGTGAGTAAATTGCTCGCCCCTGAGGGAAGGCGAGAGAATGGGTGACCATTTCAAAAAACAATGTGTTCTTGTTTTGATTTATTTCGTTTTTGTTTCAAGTTTCCTGTCCCTAGAAATTTCTCAGGCAAACTGGGAAAAATGGTTGGCTCAAGGTTTGAAGTTTGTCGAACCTGAGGAAGAGAAAATTGATACAGCAAATTTTTATTCAGTTTTTGTTTCATTCAGTTGCGGTTTTGTTTTGTGTTATCTTATTGGGTTGCGTTACCTTTATAGAAGATTAGAAATTAGTAAAAAAGAAACCGAAAAGGTGTTAAGTAAATTGTTAGAGATTCAGACCATGGAGAAAGACATTTTAGATCAAGCAAAAGAGAAGGTCTCTCAAGCTAGTCAGAGAGAGGAAGAAAATTTAAATGAAAAGCGGTTATTAGAAAAAAGGCCACAATAAGAGGCTGTTACTAACTCCGTTTTATTACCAGAGGGCGTAATTCAACCAACAGCCCTGCCGATGGAGACAGCTAAGTGGCCCTCAAACCCCATAGTTGATAAGTGGGATCCTGAGACAGGACCTCAAAGATTAGCATGCCCTGTATTTGAACAGGTAGAAGGGCAGTGAATTCACCGTGATTTAGAATTTAAAACAGTGAAGCAGTTAAAGGAAGCTGTAACAACCTATGGTCCTCAGGCCCCTTCACGGGAAGCATGGTGGAGTCCATTACTAACATGGACATAACGCCAGCAGATTGGGCTAGCATGTGTAAATCTGTGCTAAACAGAGGACAATATTTGTTATGTAAGGTTGCCAATGAGGAATTTTGCATGGAGACAGCTAGGCGAAATGCAGCAGCCGGTTACCCTCAAAGAAATCTAGAGATGTTGTTAGGAAAGGGACCATATGAGGGTCAACGGCAACAAATTGAATATGATCCTGCTATATATGCACAGATTTCTGCAGACGCAGTTAGGGCATGGAACACTTTACAAGGACATGGAGATTTACAAGGTCAGCTATCTAAGGTAATACAGAGACCTAATGAACCTTACGCTGACTTTGTAGATAGGCTTATTCAAACGGCTGCCAAAATTTTTGGTGACACAGAACAAGCAATGCCATTAATAAAGCAACTGGCTTATGACCAAGCAAATCGTTGCTGCAGAGAGGTTATTAGACCATGGAGACATGAATATTTAAACACATATATTAAATTATGTAGAAATGTTAATGAACAAGGGCAAGTCTTGGCAGCTGCAGTACAACAGGCTTTAGATGCCAGGCCAGAAACATGCTATAATTGTGAACAAATAGGACATTTTAAAAGGAGTTGCCCCATAAGAGGAGGGTTTAACAAAAGTATAAATCAAAGAATAGAATACCGGGTATTTGCCCACGATGCTGTAGAGGGAGACATTGGGCTAATGAATGCCGTTCTCAAACCACCATAGAAGGTACTCCCTTATTAAAAAATGGACAAGGATCAGGTATTTACCCATGATATCATGGAGAAAGGCATCAGGCTTCATTGCCAAAAAACGAACAGGGGGGCCCAATGCTCCGGGGCCCACAACCACAAATATATGGGGCAGTGGAGGAAACCAGCAACACCATCAGGTTGGTGCCCAGGACACATTGTCCATTAAATCCCTCATCAGACAAACCCGAGGGAGCGCAAGGTTGGACATCTGTGCCTCTGCCAGAGCAGTATTAACTCCAGAGATGGGAGTTCAAATCATTCCTACAGGAGTAAAAGGACCTCTTCCCCAAGGAACAGTAGGCTTATTATTGGGACATAGTTCATCTACATTAAAAGGACTTATGATAAGTCCTGTGGTAATTGATCCTGATTATGTAGGTGAAATAAAAATTATAGCTAGTTCTCCAGGAGGAATATCAGTAATTTCACCTGGATATAGAATAGCACAGTTGTTAATAATACCCAGCCTACATAATAAGTTCTCTAGTCTTAATGTAGAAAGAGGTTCCAAGGGATTAGGCTCCACAGGGGTAGATTGGGCTATGTTGTCTTTAAATTTAGATTCTCGCCCAATTCAAAAACTAAATATTCAGGGTCATGAGTTTAATGGACTCCTGGACACAGGTGCTGACCTTAGCATAATATCTCTTCACGAATGGCCAAAACAAGCCACTCAAACACTTCGAGGCCTAGGAGTGGCGACTGATCCCAATAAAGTGCTATGGTATTAGATTGGAAGGATCCTGAAGGATGTGAAGGAACTATACAGCCATATGATTTGGATCACCTTCCTATTAATTTATGGGGACGAGATGTCCTAGATCAACTAGGTTTGATGTTAACAAATAACATCAATCCTAATGCGCCCACTACTAGGGCTAGACAAGGTATCAGGAAAGAAAAAAGATTAGGAAAACAAGAACAAGGTATAGCAGCACCAATTCAAATAGATCAAGAAACAGACAGACATGGGTTGGATTTTCAGAAAGGGCCACTGAGACAATCAAAATTACTTGGAAATCAGAAAGACCAGTGTGGGTTCCTCAGTGGCCCTTGACTAAAGAAAAGATACAAGTAGCCCATGATCTGGTCAAACAACAATTAGCGGAAGGACATTTACAACCTTCCGTATCTCTCCATAATACTCCCATTTTTGTCATCAAAAAGAAATCTGGTAAATGGAGATTATTACAATATTTAAGAGCCATTAATAATGAGATGGTTATTATGGGGCCTGCTCAATCAGGGATTCCTCAATTGTCTGCTTTACCAAAAACGTGGCATGTTTTAGCTATAGACATTAAAGATTGCTTTTTTTCGATTCCAATTCATCCTGAGGATAGTCCACGTTTTGCATTTACTATGCCTGCATTAAATCATGAAGGTCCTGATGAGAGATATGAATGGAAAGTACTCCATCAAGGAATGGCTAACAGTCCAACTATGTGTCAAATATATGTTAATAAAGCAATCCAGCCACTTAGAAATCAAAATCCTGAACTAAAAGTATTTCATTATATGGATGATGTATTATTAGCACATAAAGATAAAAACACATTGCTGGAATGTTATGCCACACTTACAAACTTGTTAAAAAATTATAATCTAGAGATAGGAATAGATAAGATATAATTAAATTTTCCAATTAATTATTTAGGAGTTCTATTATCCTCAACCATGGTCTGTCCACCTAAAATTCAAATACGAGTAGATCAACTCAAATCACTTAATGACTTTCAAAAGTTTTTGGGAGATATAAATTGGATAAGGCCTTATCTAGGCATACCAACAGGAGAGTTGGGAGCTTTATTTGATATTCTAAAAGGTCCATCAGATCCAAATTCACCCCGAATGTTAAGTCCTAAAGCTAGAAAGGTACTAAAAATTATTGAAACATATATGGAAAATATGCATCTAGATAGAATTGATATAAGTTTGCCTTTATTATTTATTATACTACCAACAAAAAATATTCCTACAGGAGTATTTTGGCAAGAAGGTCCATTATTGTGGATACATTTAACTTATTCTCCTAACTCTATTCTTACTAGGTATCCTGAGGCTGTAGGACAATTGATACTCAAAGGAATAAAAGCAGCAAATTGAGTGTTTGGAATTTCTCCCAATAAAATTATTACTCCATATACTATGGAGCAAATTTATGAGTTAGCTAATGAGTTAAATACATGGGCAATAATCATGTGTAAATCAAATATTTCATTTGATAATCATTTACCATCTAATCCTTTGTTGTCTTTTTGGTCTAAGCATCCTGTAGTTTTTCCTAAAATGACAAGACAAACACCTATCATGAATGCTCCAAATATATTCACTGATGGGTCTAATAATGGTACAGCTGCAGTAGTTACCCCTGATCAAACTTTTACATTTTTAGTTCCCAAACAATCAGCTCAAAAGGTAGAGCTTAATGTAGTTTTACAAGCTTTTGTGATGTTCAAAGATTCTGTATTTAATTTATTTTCTGATAGTCAGTATATAGTTAATGCTATAATATCCCTTGAAGATGCTGGTAGGATTTCCCCTTCCTCTACTGTTTTCTCTTTGTTTTCCACTATACAAAGTCTAATCTGGGATAGAAAAGATCCATTCTTTATAGGACATATCAGGGCACATACAGGATTGCCTGGAGCCCTTAGTTTGGGCAATGATTTAGCAGATAAAAATACACATGATATACATATTTTTTCTACTGTGGAAAAAGCTACAAATTTTCATAAAAGGTTTCATGTTAATGCTAATACTTTACAAAAGCATTTTAAAATAACTAAGGAACAAGCCAGGCATATAATAAAACAATGTCAAAATTGTGTGACCTTTTTACCACAAGTTAATCTTGGAGTCAATCCTAGAGGACTGATACCTAACCATATTTGGCAGATGGACGTCACACACTTGCCAGAATTTGGAAAATTAAAATATTTACATGTTACAGTTGATACTTCTTCCGGATTTTTGATGGGCTCCCTTCATGCTGGAGAAAAAACTAAAG
Source organism: Ictidomys tridecemlineatus (assembly GCF_052094955.1). Lineage (NCBI taxonomy): Eukaryota > Metazoa > Chordata > Mammalia > Rodentia > Sciuridae > Ictidomys > Ictidomys tridecemlineatus. The sequence continues at coordinate 76,453,587 of NC_135480.1, read as the reverse complement.
ATGTTATAGCTCATTGCTTACAAATTTTTGCCACTGTGGGTGTTCCTAAACAGTTAAAAAATGAGAATGTTCCTGGTTACACTTCTAACTCTTTTAAACAATTTTGCTCATCATTTGGTATTGCTCATATAACAGGAATCTCATACAATCCACAGGGACAAGGCATAGTTGAAAGAGCTCATCAAACTATTAAAACGTACCTATTAAAGCAAAAAGAGGGAATTGGAAAGGGGTATATATCTTTCAAAGATAAACTTAAAATAACCCTTTTTACTCTAAACTTTGTAAATTTGGATTCATCAGGACTTAGTGCTGTGGAAAGACATATGTATCCAAAAAATGTACATAAGCCTAAGGTACTTTGGAAAGATATTCTAACAGGACAATGGAAAGCTTCTGACCCAGTGTTTGTCTGGAATCGAGGTTCTGTTTTTGTGTTTCTACAGGGAGAACAGCAGCCGATTTGGATTCCAGAGACACTAACCAAAACAATTTCTACAGAAAAAGAAGATAATTTTACTCAAATCCATAACAGCTGATATCCAGAGCTCCAGCTTGGCTATTCTTACATCTGGGACAGTGATTAACCACGGTGCTTTTTTTCAATATCTATTTTATTATTGCATTTTTCCCACATCATAAAGTTCTATTTTATTTTTTGTGCTCATACAAACCTAGGTTAATGTTTTTCTGATCAGTTTTGTTTTTTGACTGTGTTTTATTTTTTGACTGTGGAGTTTTTAAACATTGCAATGGACATTTTTCCTAGGTAAAGCTACAAGGCCATTATTATTGTCTTATGTGGTGCATGCTGTGTGTGCACTGTTTTGTGTTGCATGTCAGTATGTGTGTATGTCCATATTTTTACATGAGGAGCGCTCATGAAAAAATGGATCAGAATTTTTTTTATTCACGTGATTTAAGTGGTTTAATCTAAATTAGGTAAACAGCTGTTAATGATTGTTTTCAAAGGTGGTTAACAGATCTGTTTGCTTACTATTGTTTTTAAAGGTGATTAACAGATCTGTTTGTTTACTTTCACTTTTACTTTTCATTATATTTAATAATTCTGTTCAGGATAATGTCTCTTTAACATCATTGCCAGAATTCCCATCTCCATCCTAGTCCCGGTGAAGACTAAGAAAACCAAACTACAGCTTCTATGATAGCTATCACAGTAAACTGTATAAACTGATCATCAATGAATATAACTCAACAAGTAATGCTCAATCAAGGACTTGATTTACTTTGGGAGGAAATGGACATATTGATAGACTCTTCCACTTTGAACTGCCTGCAGAACTTTCCTGGACTATATATCAGTTGCATGCATTGTGAAGTATCATCTGGTGCAGCGAATTGTGGTACTGCTGGCATATTTTTGCTGATGGTGTCACCAGTGATGCAATTTCCTTGCCAGCGCACCCCATGTTAATTGTGGTAATGCTGGCATCTTTGCTGATGGTGTCACCAGTGATGCAATTTTTCTAAAGGAGCCGTCAATTGGCTTGGTGTCGTGGTATTTCTGTATCTTCCTCCCTTCTACTAGTGATGGTCTAAAATTTGGGGGCCAACAGAGGTGAGGCAAGAACCTCACCCCCCCCACTGGTGCTTAGGCCTATCCACAAGCATGGCTGAATGCTGGACCGGTAGTCAGTGATGGGTATGATCCAATTGCAGTGGTATCAACCTAAGACAGGAAACTGACGTCTAAAGGTCAGTTCTCCCATGACTGGTAAGAACCATATGTTGAATTGGACAACCTACCAGGCACAGTCCTTAAGCCACATTGCAAGTTGTTTAATTAATCAGAAGGGGGGAGATGCTGAGAGCCATTACCAAGTAGGAATGACGCATCGTAATCCTTGCCAGCGTACCCCATGTTAAATGGACTTGCCTTGGAAATTTGCTGCGAACTTGCTTGTGTGTTTGAGAAAGGTGACCCTGCTCCAGGACGAGGGTGGATCCAGGATTAGGGTGTACCCTGCAGGAAGTATCCCTGTCCTTGGGTTTAGGGCTTGACAATAGGAGTTTTATGGAAGTTGGAGGATGAAGATTATTGCTGCTGGGAGTAGGACGTGCCTGCTGCCTGATTTCCCCCTGAGTTCTCCTGGAGAGAAAGTATTTAGGAGGTGAATTGTGCAGGGGATTGAGATTGCCCCTAAACCTGTGTAGAGGCGGTGTGAGAATTGCTGTTTGAACCTACAAAGCTGTGTGGTGGCTGGTGATTCTGTGCCAAGCCGAGACATTGGCATTTGGCAAATGTGTATCTACCTCCATCTTTATAAATTATCAACAAATAAATGATGAATATCAAAAATTCAAGACCTTGTAAAATGATCAAAAGGCATAAACCAGCACTTTGAGAACTTTTTCTTTTCTCTTTCTTTCTTTCTTTCTTTCTTTCTTTCTTTCTTTCTTTCTTTCTTTCTTTCTTTCTTTCTTTCTTTCTTTCTCTTTTTCTTTCTTTTGTTTTTAATGTACTGAGAGCTAGAACCCATGGGATTTTACCAATGAACTGAATTCCCAGTCCCCTTTTTACAATTTTTTGTTTGAGGCACGATCTGCCTAAGTTGCTCAGGCTAGCCTTGAACTTATGATCCTATTGCCTCAGCCTTACAAGTTGCTGGGATTACAGGCATGCACCACTGTGCCTAGATGAAAAGTCCTTCCTTCTTGGCTTTTTCTTATACTGTTGACTTTCCTTATACCTGTATGACCATCCCTCCCTCTTCATAGTGAGATTATGTATTTACTTCTGAACTCCTCTCTGCTTGGACAGTCTACTTTTCCACACACTGTTCATCAGAGAATAATTTTTAAATAGAATTTCAATCTTTAAAAAATTCCACATATTTCCCTATATAATATTGTCATGTTTATTTACTTACTTCTAATAGTTTTGACTTCTTAAATTAGTTTTATTCAAATGCAACACTTTTCTTGACTTTTCATCAGTCTCCTAAAACATTTTCACATCTCTGCTATGGTTAAAGATAAGTCTGTAAGGTGACTCCAAAAGAATGTTTTTATATTATTGTTTATGTCACACATGCATATATTTTACTTAGCACAAGCCTAGAGTGAGTTTAAATACTGTAATAGTAGACCCATATTAAGTAGCACATTGAGGTATTTAAGTACTTCTTTTTATTTATTATTAGTCAAACATTAACAGTAAATAAAGTGCTATGTATTTTATTATAAGCTATCTTATAAGAGATATGTGTTTCTTTTGTAGAAAATGCACAAATTCAGCAGCTATCCATTGTATCATAGTGTCTATGAAACATATGAGTTGGTGGAAACATTTTATGATCCAACGTTTAAATATCATCTCACAGTGGCCCAGGTTCAGGAGGGATGTTGTTTGAATTGGCCAATTCCATAGTGCTTCCTTTTGACTGTTGAGATTATGTTGTAGTTTTAAAAAAGTATGCTGACAAAATCTACAATATTTCAATGAAACATCCACAGGAAATAAAAACATACAGTGTATCATTTGGTATGTTGCGCTTCCTCTTTCCAATGTCATTATTTGTATGTCTCCAGTAATTTCTGAAATGCAATGACCTTCCTTAGGACATTTATTTTTTATTTTTGTTCTACATGATGAAGTATTCTGTTTACTTGTGCAAATGTACTTTTTGTGTCATGACTGCTCATATACCTTGTAAAACATAAAAGAGGATGATCTTCTATATTCTCATTTTTTTAAACTTTGTAACAACATCATTAGAAATTACATTCTTAAAGCTTTTGATGATTCCAACTTCTGTTTCAGATGCACTATTTTCTGCAGTAAAGAATTTTACAGAAATTGCTTCTAAGTTCAGCAAGAGACTTCAAGATTTAGACAAAAGCAAGTAAGTTCTACATTTATTTATGTATATAATGGATATAATTAACAGGAAATAGAAGTTGACATCTTGGTTACAAAAGCATCTTTGGGACATTTTGACTGTGTTTGTGTCCACTCTACATCACCCTGTGCAGGGTTGCCTACCCCCTAAAGACCTATCTCTGACATTGCTTAGTGAACTGTGCTTCTCAGAGATGCCAGTGTCTTCTTTCTGCCAGCTGATGAGGTACAGCATACCACCTAAACACTGAAGGGTCCTCCATGTGTTACCCCAGCTGTTTTTTTTTTTTAATCTCTTGTTCTTTCATTGTCTGTGCATCACACTTCAACCAAATTCTCTTATTTCCAAAAACATAACTTCTTTCTACCTCTTCTTGAAGTTATTATCTCCATGCAGAAATCCTCATCTGCACCTCCAGCTGGTAAAATTTAATTTATCCAGAATATGAATTAATTTGGAACCATTATTTATGTTAAACATTATATATGTGAAATTTATATATGTTAAACATTAGGATTAATCCTATGTAAAACCATAAATGTAAAACAATTGGAATAAAATTTTAAAGTTGATAATGTGACAATACTGAAATACTATCAACTATGCAAACTGCAAATTTCAAGACTCATCATAGAATTCTTATACTTTAACTTAGTATTTCCACTTATTTTTTTCCTTAAGGATATACTCTCAAGTTTTGCTTAAAAAGATATTACCTAGAGAAAGATAAGAATTATAAAATTATAATATCAAATAAATAAAAACAACCTAATGCCCAGTAGGGGAAGAATTTACTGTACGATCTCCACCAATTTGAACATTTTATAACCATTAAAAATAATCATTTCCGAACACCAGACACACAAAAAGCAAAACAAAAATGATTATTGTAAATATTATATATGTGAATATAATAACATGTGAGTTAAACCAAAAACATACAAATTATGTAGGTTAAATTTTTGACCAAACAGAAAAACTTCAGGGGAATAAAGCAATTAGTATAATAATTGTGTTATATTGACAATACTATAAAGGGAGAAGATTTTTTATCCTTTATGTTTTTCTCCAAGTTTTTTATGTATAAAAAAAGAGAAATGCCTTTTTAAGGGGATCCCAAACACCATTTATTCTACAAAACTGATTTTTCTATCTTTAAAACAAATGATGTTTCCTTCTCCCTCTGACAGACTACCTCATGGCTTGAATTATGTTTTTTGATGGAACTCAGCTTGACTATCCTTGAGTATTTCTATTTGTGCCTGTCCTCTTTATATGATAATTAAGATACAGTGTGTGTCTTTCTTTGATGTTTAGGAATCCTGGAACACCTGTATGTTGCATATAATAACAGTAAATGTCAAATAAGGAAATAAAGTGCATGTTGAGTTTCTAGACTGAAACTTTGAAATCTAAAAAGACACTTCTGGCCCTTCTTTTCTTACATCAATGTTTTTGCTCATCAGAGAACATGAGGTGTTGACTCTAGTACCTTCAGGTTTACATAATAGTCCACCTTAAAATATATACTTCTCTAATCCTCCCTGGAGAAACTGGCATGCTCCAGGAGTGAAAAGACTGTTTACTTAGCTGTCTTGAGTATTAGCAACCCAGGGTTACTCCAAGTTGAATTCAGGTACTATACAAAGAACCTCTGAACAATTTTAGTGGTAGCTACAAGATGAGAAATTCAGACAGAGAAAGGGAGAGATAGAAATAGAGACAGAGATGGAGATGGAGACAAGAGAGAGAAATATAGTTGGGTAAGAGAAAAAGGAGAGAAAGAGAGAAGGGGAAATAAAAAGAAGTGAGTGTGTGTGTGTTTGTGTACTTATCTGTGTGGATCCACATGACCTCTTGCATTTATGGCAATGCTTTGTGATTTTGATTCAGAAACCTGTAACTTCATATTGAAATTATCTTTCACTCTAATCCCCTTTGTTTATTTTGGCTGCTAACAGATAAAATCTATGCCTCCTTTATACTTTCAAAAATACTGAATTCATTATGATAAAAAATAAATGTTGAAAATAACTTAAACCTAAATTTTGGGATCTTAGTTATTGCTATTTTTGTTTTGTTTACATATTGCAGACAATAGGACAACATTGGTGACCTCCTATTTCATTCAACAGCTTTCTATTTGTAAACTTGGGCAACTTGATAAGCTATTGATTCCTAGTTCTGTCATTTTTAAAGTGGAGCTATTGCTGGGCACAGTGATACACACGTGTAATCCTAGCAACTCAGGAGGATGAGGCAAAAGGATCATCAGTTCAAGACTAGCCTTAGTAACTTAGTGATGCCCTAAACAATTTAGTGAGACTCTGTCTAAAAATTTCAAATAAAGTAGAATTAAGAGGCCTGGGGGATATGTCTTAGTGGCTAAGTACCCCTAGGATCAATCCTTAATTGATCAATCCCCAATTTAATTAAGTAATTAAAGTCAATTAGAAAATTATATTTTTAAAATATGGAGGTAGTATCTTTCCAACATGAAGGATTGGCCTGAAGATTAAAAATAATATATTATTTTAGCATTCAGAACAGTGATTACTAAATGTTGTTATTGTTAAAAACAACATAAAAATTAAGAGCAAATTAAACCAATGAATAAAACAATTATTCCTTTTCTAGTTTGTTAATTAAATTATGACACAAGCAATATATTGAATTCAAAACTCATTGTGAGACTATTTAGGACTGTTAGATTAATTTTGATTATAAAAACCATACCACCAGTGTTTGCAATACAAATTTTGTGGTATTGTTGGATACATTGTAGGCTTTCCACTACCTTTGAAAGAACACAAAGATACCATCTCTTATGCTCACAAAAGTTTATCCTTAATAACAAGAATATGTCATGAGTTGTCACTTAAAAAATATTTATAATTTGCCTGGCACCTTACAAAACATTTATAAATTGTCTCATTTAAATATTGATATGACTTCCAAAGTAGATAATTAAGATTCCTAAGGTGAAAAAAGCCTTTCCCGAATTCATTTTCTTAGATTTACCACTTACTATTTCGATTTACATAAAAATTACTATCAATGTTTCCTTTGGCACAAGTCACTGCTTCAATAGTTTCATTAGTCTCAGCAAAATACAATTTTAGAAGATATCAAAAATATGATTATTACCTGTTGTTGTTATTAATTTGCACATTATAGGAATTTTAAATATTTTTGCTTGCTGGGTAGTAAAATTTCATGCACTTATACCTATACTAATTTCCTTTTTAGCCTAATATTATTGAGGATTATGAATGATCAGCTAATGTTTCTGGAAGGAGCATTCATTGATCCTTTAGGGTTACCAGACAGGCCTTTCTATAGGTAAGAAAGAAAATATGACTCTTCACTTTAATATCACATTTTAAAAATGTTGTGCATTGTGGAAAAAAATATAAAAATTGATTTCTTGCAAGCTAATAGAATATTTCAAAATATATATAGTGTCAAATATACTATATTGGGTTTCCAAATAATGTAATATGAGTTTTATATATCTTTCTTTAGCATTTTTTTTGTCTGATTATAAAAAAATGTTTATTTTAGGAAATGTAAAAGATTCAGAAAGACACAAACAGAAAAAAAAATCTCTCAATTCAAGTTTATATTTTCTTACACGATTTTAGCCCTTGTTCTATTTTAAATATAATTGTTTTTATATATATATGCATGATAATAATAAATTTAATAAACATGCATTAATATGTAATAAATATATATTTATTTACTCCCTAAATTTGTTATTAAAGGTTTTTCCACCTAAATTTTGTCAAATGTGCTTATTTCTGATAAGTACCCACTGCCCCCAGGTTGCCCATACTGTGAGTACTGCAAAATGGGTTATGTTATGGAAGAGCCAGAAGTGGCGCCACCTTTCCCTATAGGGACTGTCAAGGGGTCAGGAGTTGTGAGAAAAGGCATCATCCAAAAAGGGTGTCTATTTTACCAATGGTAGCATGGTTGTGTCTCTTTAAAACTTTACCTTGTTACTTGGCAACTTATCCTCTTTCAGGGCTAGCACATTACATGGCTTAGCCCCTTCAATGAAAGTCTTCTTTCTAGGTCTTGTAAACATCACAAATGGTTTTTAATGATTCTTAATGCCTTCAGCTAAGCATTAAGTCACATTTAGAATATGAATTTTTAAAAAATAGAAAAAAGTTGGTTGGCTGGTTTTAAATCGGAATTTAATGATCACAGCAGTGTTATAAGGCCAGGGGTAGTGTGGTGCAGTAAAACTCAGTACTTATTTTCTATGCACATTAAGACAAATAATTTAATTACAGTCAGTTTCATCCTCTGTGAAACTAACAGGAACTTTGTAGAATTCACTTTTAAGAATTAGAAAAATTGGCCAGATGTGGTGGCTCACACCTATAATCCCAGCAATTTGGAAGGCTGAGGCAGGAGAATCACAAGTTCAAGGCAACTTAATGAGGCTCTAAGCAACTAAGTGAGGCTCTGTCTTAAAATAAAATCTAATAGTAATAAAGTAAAATGAAAAAGGGCTGGAATGGTCTTAGTGGTAAAACCTCTTTGGATTCAATCCTCAGTATAAAAAAAATAAAAAGAAAGAAAAGAAAATAAAGAAAGACTTTCAAAAAATTGTAGTAAATTCTTGAAGAATACTAAGCACAATCTATACCAGGTAATCAGCAGTTGTTTATCCTTGTTGCTACTGGTGTTAGCTCTGAACAACTCTGAGCTATCTATTTAAAGTAAAAGTAGTTAATACATATTTCATAGACTAGTCTTTGGAGACTAGTGAACTTACAAGTTTGCTTGCCAAATGACTTACTCAAAGTATAAATTTAGGAATATGAGATCCAAGATTGTATGGTGCTCCTCTTTCTTGTATGTCATTTGTGCAACTAACAACAAAGAATTTTCTCTAGACAGGCATGTCATCTATGCTTCAAGCAGCCAAAAGAAGTATGCAGGGGAATCATTCCCAGGAATTTATGATGCTTTGTTTGATATTGAAAGCAAAGTGGACCCTTCCAAGGCCTGGGAAGAAGTGAGACAGATTTCTCTTGCAGCCTTCACTGTGCAGGCTGCGGCAGAGACTTTGAGAGAAGTAGCCTAAGAGAGTTCTCTTGAAACCTAAGGTTGAATTGGTATGGTATATCAATTGATAAATTAAGAAATAAATGTGGGAGTTTTTTTTGTTTTTTTTATTTATTTGTGTGTGTGTGTGTGTGTGTGTGTGTGTTTACCTTGTTCTTTATTTTTCTTCCTGGGGACAAATAAAGAAGAAAATAAATATTTTTATTGTGTAATTATGTAATTCTGAAATTGAAAAGTTGAACTGAATATAAAAAGTAAAGAAAAAAACTTAATATAATAACACTCTTATCCAACAGTATTAAAAAATCAAGTCAGATGCAGTCGTTTCAGATCTAATCACATTACTGCACACATGGAATTCCATCAGCCTGTTATGGAGCACATGGGAACAATGCATGAAGCTGCTCTGTCCTAAAGCCCTACCCTGCTTGTTGGGAGATTCTGATCTAATCATGTTTCTAGTTAATGTAGTCACTCTGGACCACAAAGGATAATTACTTTTATATTAATATTTTATTATATATATGAATATTGTATTATAAATCATGTATAATATAATGTATATAATCAAATGAACATTTCTAAATCCATCAAGAAATATTAAGTAACATTTTCAATAGTTTTGTAACCCACGTTTTGCTGACCTGTTGTGCCTTTTGTGCCAGACATAATCACTTTTTAAAATTTTATGTTTATCTTTTCTCAGTCTCTCTTTGTTTCCAACTCTCTCTTTCCCTCGCTTTCTCTCTCTCTCTCTCTCTTTTTCTTTAGTACTACCGGAGTTTGAAACTAGGATTCAGGAGCACTCTACCTCACTGAGTTACATTCCTGGTTTTTTTTCATTCTTCATTTTTTGGACTAGGTCTCCCTAAGTTGCCAAGACTTGTGTTTCTAAGAAACATCTGAAGTGAGTAGCAGCTCCAAATCTCTGAATGCAGGATAAACTGCATTTTGTTCCTCATTCATCCACTGGTCCACTAAAGTTGAGAGAATGTCTTTCTCTTATCACTATGGACTTCATATTTCCTATGGAACAGACTTAAGTATGCCTGGACAGGAGATGAATCAAAGAAAGTCTGCATGACAGCTCATTAAGACTGATGGCAATGTCTGGACTTATGTGACTTACCCTGATAATTTTGTGACATCATCAGTAGTGACAAGACTAGAGATGATGTCCATCTGATCTATCACACCAGGGATCACTTTGCTATTTATTGTAGTAACCTGAGGAACTCCAATATACTTTGTGGAAAGTGAGAAAGATCTTTGTAGGTAAAAAAAGAATCTCTTTTCTGATTATCCACAATGCTCACACCATTTGCACCCTGATCTCCTCATGGAAGAATACAGTGATCTGTATGGGTCCTGGAGGTGCTAACCTGGGAAGTCCTGCTGTGATCATAGCAGAGAGACATCCTGGGTCTTTTGATATGGTTCATGGGAGTTATACCATCTGGCTTGTCAACATATTTGTTAATGACAAAAGGGACAAACTATGCATTTTGCTACCCCAAGAAAAGGAATCCATCTGTCTATTGATGAAGAAAGAGACTGGTGGCCAAGTTAACTAGTAGTGAAATGGTTTCTAGTGGCATGTTGGAGAATTCTCAATAATTAAAGATAATACAGTATGATAAATTGCAAAGATAAAAAATATAAATATGTTGCTCAGAACAAGGCAAAACAATTCTGACCTCAAACCCAAAACAAAATTTTGACTTTGTGTGTGTGTGTGTGAGAGAGAGAGAGAGAAATAAACTGTGTAAAATTACCTAAAGTGCTAAAAAAAACCATGGTTTTTAATGTAAGGTGGCCCCATCACTAAAGTAAAAAATTATAGAAGGAAAACAGAAGGTTTCCCTATACACCATCCTGATGAACACATGCAACATGCTAGTGTAGCTTCATTCAAAGAATTTTATGCTAATATTCAGTCCTCCATAAGTATTAATATAAAAAATATAGGTGGTTCTATATTAAATATTAGAGCAGAACTTTGAAATAAATTTTCCAAGAAGCTTCTTGCACCTGAAGCTTCCTATTGAAGAGACTGGCATCTGCCAATATTGTCTTTTCTCTACCAAGGCTAACTCTGCCAATCCCTAGAACAGTGCCCCACTCAGAGCCAGAGCATCCTATCTTCTTTGTTAGATCAGGTCATATTCTTTGCCTTTGAGCCCTTTGATTCTCATTTTCCCCTCTGGAGAGGGTGTGAGTGAGCAGCCCACCCACAATGACAACTGTGCTTCATCTCAGCACAGATTCTCAATATGGGAAGATTCAGATTCGTAATGTAAAAGGATGACTGCATTTCATAAATACCTCACTGCACCGTCTCCAGGGGTCTCAGTTGCCAGGATTAATTAAGATTTGTTGCTCTAATTCTTTGTTTATAAATTGATTACATGATCTGTAACAAATTTTGGGTTAGCAAATTAATGGCTTTGTGAATCTTTTTGGAGACCATTATTATTTTAATAATAACTAAACATTAATTGGGCACTTATTTTATGGCTGGAAATGCATTAATCCTGGCTCATTAAATACTCATAACACATTTCTGATATACTAATTAACAGATAAAAAACCACACATGGTGAGAATAATTAATTTGCTTAACACCAGCCAATAATGGAGCTATTCTACAGGCCCATTCATAAAACCAAAAGGTACCACATTAAGTTACCATTGAGCTTTACATTTCTGATGCCTATGGTTAGTATGTTATTTGTAACTGAGTAGTTATGAATGCCATACTTGAAATATAATCACTCATCATTCCCATCACACTATGATTTATATTGCTTTATAAATCTTTTTTTAAGAGAGAGAGAGAGAAAAATTTTTTAATATCTATTTTTCAGTTTTTGTTGGACACAACATCTTTATTTTTTATTTTATGTGGTGCTGAGGATTGAACCCAGTGCTCTGCGCTTGCCAGGCAAGCATGTTACCACTTGAGCCACATCCCCAGCCCATAATTCTTATTATTGTGATCTTATATAATTTCTTATTGAGTTTTCATGTTTATTCTATATGTAAAATGTACATAATCCATTCATTTTGTTCAGGACTAATTGCCCTCTTAGAAAATGTCCTGAATCATATTGGATTTGCAGAAACTGACCTTTTGGTAGATGACTAATAAATTCAAAGTGCTGAGTATTTACCATTTTGTCCATTAACACTGAAAGTCAGTACCAGGTTATTATAAAAGAAAGTGATAAACATATTCTACAATACATATAGGCTTTTAACTCACCATTTGTAAAAATTAAGTAGAAAAAATTCATCTAAACTGTTCTGTAGGTTAAAGGATGTTCTGTTTCTTGACCTTTGAAGTCCTGGAAGCATAACCTTGCCAAGATTGTTGAGGTGCTGTCTCCTTCCATTCAACACCGGCCTTCCAGAATCCTCCTTTGCTTATTGACTTAACCAGTGCATCTTCTGTAAGGCTAAAGCTGCTGACCTCAAGGGATTTTTAATTCCTATTCACCCAAAGATAGAAAGTTCCTCTAATATATCTTAGCTTAATTACGTATTTGAATGCCACTAGTTTTGGTTAGTGAGAGTCCATTTCTATTATGTACCACACCAACTAGCAGGCCAATATTTTCATAAATTGAAGTATATTACCAACATTCACTATGATATTTATGATGTTGAGTATTTTTATTTTGTTTCTGTTTAACCAAGAAATTTAAAACCGTACTAAGGGATTGGGGATATAGCTCAGTTGGTAGAGTGCTTGCCTAGCATGTCCTTGGTCCTTGGTTCAATTTCCATCTCCACAAAAAATAAATTGTGCTAAGGACACAATTGTGTAAATTAGAGAATCATGTGTAATCAATTGGGAACACAGGTAATGAAATATACCTTATGGATTTTTAAAACCCTTAGTTTGTAGATGCATCTTGAAAGAAATACTATTTCAAAGGTGTTGTTTGACAGATCATACTCATGTATAAATTAAAAGCTCTGACAAGAAAGCAGAAGAAACAATGCTTTCCTCTCATAAATGTGAATGGATCACCCTTAATCACTTTTAGGACAATTTACTGCATTTTTTTCCCTTTTTTAAGGGAAATTTGTTACCTGCTTCTTTTTTTTATACCTTGTGGTTGTGAGAATTTAAAAAAATATGAAGGGGCACTATATCAGTAGAATTTAACCAAGAAAAATGAAAGCATGCAGTGCATTTAAAGCAGAGGCAGTTTAACAACAAGTATTGGTTACACTGGTGAAAGAAGAGCTGAAGGAAAAACACAAGCCAGAAAGTAGCATCACTGGGGATCTGCTACCATCCTAGATGGGAGGGAGAGTGTGACATTACCTACCTTCTGGGGCAGGGTGGTGGACACAGGCATGGAGGAGATGGTGCCTTGCACAGGAAAAGGAGAAGCCCAGTGATTTCTCCTTTTTTTTTTCAGTGAATATTCTTCCAGTCCTTATTGGAAACCAGCTTATGTAGAAAACTGGGAAACTCAGCCCTCAGTGTCACACTACCAGTGACACAGGGCAGAGTAGAGGGGAGAAAAAGAAAGCTTCTGGGGTCTTACGAGTCCCTGCCTCATGCAGTCAGTGCTTATTAACACCGGGCTCCTATTCTTTCCTCCTAGGTAGTTTCCATGCAAACACATGGATTAAAGAAAAACAATAATGGTGATATTTTTAATTGACTAATATTAAGAATGCATCCAAAAATAAATGCTTGAAGAAAGTATATAATATTTAATGCAACAATTATAAAATATAAAAGGCCTGACTGGATACTTTCTTTGAGGCACAGTGCTTGGCATGATTGCCCACTGGAAGTGACTGCCAAAAGAGCATAGAATAGATTTTGAACCCTGTGTTCTGTGTCAAAACACAAGTGTCACTTCAGCTTCTTCACTTCAGTTGTCTTTTACATGTGTGGTGATTTTTGAACTCAAATCTTCCTTTCTAGGTTTCTTAGATTATTCTTTGTCATTCCCTAGATTTTGAGAATTCACTTCCCACCTTTCACTTCATTTTCCTGCACTTTAAGATGAGGTGGTCAGGAAAGGGTCCTCTGTCGCATGCAGTCAGCCTTCCAGTCCTCAAGTGGGTGACCATGCAGGTGCTTTTCTCCCAGACCACAGAAAGCCCTTGGTTTTCCTGGGTCAGATCCCACCCTGTGTGTCCCAGAGAGGACTAAGAATTTCTTCAAAGAAACCAAGAAGTGTTTGCTAGCCACTGGAAAGGCTCCAACACATTTGGTTTTCCTTTTGCTTATTCCATTGCCAGGAGTCCCCTTTCTTCTGTGCTAGAAAGTCAGAGTTGACCTCTAAGGCAGCTCTGACCTAGGCAGAACGAAAGGGAGGAGGAACCAGGAGGTGTCACTACCGGCCAGAAGCCAGACCAAAGGGGACTCTGAACTAACAGTATATGCATACTCATTTGCTGAATCCCAGATTTTAATTTTTAAAATTATATCCTTCCAAATTTCTAAAAAGAGATTATTGTAAGGGTAGAAGTGAGAAACAAATATCAAGCTTATTTAATGAATTTGTGTGGATTGGGACAAACTCATATGTATATATTTTCTGAAATAATGCAATAAAGTTGAATTGAATCTGGAGTCAGAAAGAACTGAATTCAGGTCTTGACCCTATCCCCCTACTGGTGGTCTTGGCTTATGGACTGTACAGTAACCCCTGTCTCACAGCAGAGTTATGAGGTGTGATGTGAGTGTGGATCCTGAAAGCCTTGCACACATTGTTTGGCCAGCCCACTGCTGCAGGTGCTTAATAACTGCTAAACATGAAACATCTAAGAAAAAAAAAAAAGAAGGAGGAAGTATGAAAAAAGGAGAAGCAGGGCAGGGAATGAGCCGGGGGATGGGGAGGAGGGAAAATGTCTGGATGAGTTATTAAAGAAAAGCAAATCTATGTCATACAAACTAAAGCAAAATTTTACTAATCATTTCAGAAAATGCTAATCTATCTATCTACCTATGTATGTAAAAATCCAAAATCTGTCTCTTAAAAAAGATTAATTAAATTGTCAAATTTATAGGACTCATATAAAAAAGGGATAGGGAATTCTAATTAAGAATTTAGGACCAGGAATTAAAAAATCAAATGCACATGCCCTCAGAAATTAATGTAAGTAAGGATTTTTTTTCAAAAATTGTATGCTGACACAGTTCACAATTTCGATGAAATGAACAGATTTCTTAAAAATGTATTGGTCAAAAGCTGACAAAAACCATATGATATTAGTGGTATGATTTTTATTAAAGAAAATTGAACCATTATTTTAAAACAAACAAAAACCTCATAACAATTTAATGATATATATCAGTGAATCAATCTAAACATTTAGACAGAAATACAAACTTAGACAAAGTCTTCCAGAGAATGGAAAAGAGAAGTAATAATTCCCAATTTATAAATTTTATATCTTAGTCTGACAAAGGTGCTGGTAGCAGGCCTTCCCTGGCCCCCAGGGCCCAGCCCCCAATTCCTTGTTCTGCATGTCAATGTGGCCAGCTCACAAGGCCGTGACGCAGGTGGCCAGCTCACAAGGCCGTGATACAGGCTTGCGGTTTCCAGTTTATCTGCCTCGAGCATATGTGTCTCTCGGAACAGCTTGACCTGTTCGAGCCTCCTGAAAGGGGACATGACGGTAACCCAAGGACGCAGTTATTACACTTCCCTACTCGCTTTTGAGTCATTTCCCCAGCTGTTACAAAAGATATATAAGGAGAGCAAACTTGGCAATAAAGGGCACACATGCCTCCTCCTGGATGAAGAACCTTGGTGTCCTGTGATTTTTTAACCTCGACGTCTCTCGCCAGACTCGGTTCCCATTAGCCAGACGCGGCAAAAGGCTTTACAAGAAATAAAAACTATGATACAGACTCTCATGTAACATAGATGCAGCATTTCTAAACAAGTTTCTAGCTCATCAAATTTAGTTACAGATTAAGGCCAAAGATGCCATGTTCAAATGGAATTTTTTCCTAAAATGTGTAACTTAACATTGGAGAGTAGAATTAATATAAATAACCACAAAACAGGAAAAAACAACTGATATGATTCATTGTTGGTTCATAATTAAAAAAAAGGTTTCAATCAATGAATCAAAAAGAATAGTGAGCTTTAATAATCTAACAAAGAATGCCTATAAAATCTTACAGCCAAGTATCATATTTAGTGGAGAATTTGAAAGCTTGTATATGGAGTGTGGGTGACAGGAGGGTATTGCTATCACCAACCAGGTTCACCACTGTTCTGGGTGTCTCTGTCATAGCAACTAGACAAGAAAAGAGTCATAAAAAATAAATCACACATGGACTAGCAAGAATTAAATCTACCATAATTTATAATGTATTATATTACACAGAGCTACCATAATTTGTAAAATTATGGTGTTTGTGTCATTTTATTATATCACAAGCTTGTGAGGTTCTAAAACTTCCCCAAATCCATAAACTATTAATTAGGAAAACTAAAAGCCTATGACTGCACATTTGTGTTGTTTCCATTAAGCATATTAATAATAGCAGGTTGATTATTGACCTTAGAGTCTAGTATTCCAAAAATCTTTAAGTCAGAAGTTTCATTCAGTAGTTGAAATGCAGATGACCAGGTGAGTCTGAGTGGGGCTATTTTTCCTAAACAAGTATTCAGAGATATTTTTTGTTATCTGGGTAACACTGTCAACAATTTAAAACTTCTTGCTTTCTGTTTAAAAAAATGCCAACTGTATCTCACCAACTATAATGAGTTGAACCTGAGATTCATCACTCATCATCAGCAAAAAACTTAAATTGCTCCACTGAAGATTTTAATATGAAACCAATTGATGAGAGTCTGACAGCAGCTAGACACATGTGAAATCCACATTGCAGGTCAGATGTATGTGTTCATTCTCATGTCCTGGCTTCTCATAACATCCCCAGCCTTTCCCAGTCCCTGATGCAGGAGTTGAATAAACCCAAATTAGATTGAAGGTTGCCACCAGAAGGCAGAGGATCAGTGGAATGTAAATATTAATGCATTGGGCATTTTCTGGGGAAGTGATGAAATTTTTTTCTAGAATTAGTTACAATGGTTGTACAATTCTCGATATGCTAAAAATCATGAGCAAAACACATTAGAAGAATGCTTGCCATGAATTTATATAAATTTATCTCACTAACATTATTTTTAAAGCTATTCCTGATATTCTAGTAAATGCTTCACAATAAACAAGTTTATGAAAATGAATTTCAGTAAGCAAATTAATACATTCAATGTGGTAGATTATTTTTGTAGCCATGGAATAACTGTTTCTTAAAGTTACACGTGCCCACAGATCTCATACACACTCTTGTTGTCTGACTTGAGTGGGTCTCAGGACTTCAGTTTCCTGACATGGGAGCTCACCAATTAGTACTCATGACACTTGACTTCATAGGGAACCAAGGCAAGGACAGGCTCAGAGGAGAGGTAAAGAAGGAAGGAAGGGAAGTAAACATCATACAAGCTCACAGTTCCATTGTCATAATCTAGAAACACCCTAACCCTACCCAGAGGCCTTTGCATATATTGAATTAGGGGTGGGGTATTGGTAGAGAGACTGTAATGCCTGTTCCTCTTCAAAGAAAATATGAGAAACACCCATCAAAATCAATGCTTTAATCAATATTGATTGTTCTGGAATATTTAAAATCACCCAGAATTCAGTTGGAAGAGCTCAGCATCTCTACTTCCCAATAGTGCTTACGTGAGGTGAAGGCCTGGGTCCCCCTTGCAGCATAACTCTCTATTCTCTGGGTACCTCTAGGTACACTATGCTGGTCATCCCCAAATGTCACACCTCTGACATCCTTAATACAGCTTGTAGTGTCAGCTACTTCCTATTTCACAGTACTATTAACTGCAGAAAGACAAAACTCCAATTAGGAAATGGTACCATGTAACCTTGTTGTGAGAGGCAGACGATCTATGTTTAATTATTTCTTTATTTGTCTCTTATCCTCACTAACAAGAGCAGAGTTCAGCCTCACTCAGGTGTGAAGCAGGTTTATTATGACCTCTGCAGTACTCACAGCTCCTTCCCATAATGGAAAGAGAGAAAAAGAGAGAGAAAGAGAGAGAGGGAGAGAGAAAGAAAAGAAGGAAAAAAAAGGAAGGAAGGAAGAAAGAAAGGAAGGAAGGAAGGAAGGAAGGAAGGAAAGAAAGAAAGTAGGTAAAGTCATATGGATGTGTGGAGCAGCAATTTATTTTTGTTTACCTCTAGATAATTTGTTTCATAAAATATGAAATCCTTACTTTTGTAGAAAACTGTAATTCTGTTTTTTCTTTAATATTGTTAAAAAAATTCATCACTTTGCTATGATACAGGTATTCATTATGATATCAGCTGTGACTGTTACATTTCCAAACATCAAAAATTACATGACACACAATATATGCACGTTTCAGCAGTTTCTGAAAAGAATGTTCTTGCTTTGCCTTATCTGCTGAGACCCTGGTTCTAACCTTACCTGGGTTTCAGTCTTCTGCTGAGTACAGACCTGTTTTCTAGTATGGGATTAACACAATTTTGACATATTCACAGATCACTTAACATTCATCTGTTTAGAAATCTATCTGGTAGGATTGGAATTATTCCACTTGTGACAATTTTACCTTTTCTTCCTTTTTGCCTGACAATCATTTTTGTCAAAACTTTCTGATTTATGAATAATATATTTTTGTAGAATTTATGATAAATGAAACTATAATATAGAACAAATTAAAAACCACTATTCCATATTCAAAATTCCAAAATTAAACTAAATAAACACAATCGTTTGATTGGTACTTTGAGAAGTAAGCATTGTATCATTTCATAATCATATAAGCTAAAAATTCTTTTTTACAGTGGCTGTGTTCATATATAACTAAAGTGTGGTCTTAATTTTGCATTTGCAATCTGTAAGTTAAAAGGTCAGTCGTGGTCATTGTAATGTGATTATGCAAGGAAGGATGGTACAAACATTCTAGAAAATCATATACAAATTTTATGTCAAAAATTTTAAAATTGAAAATGGGTATTCCTCATTTCAGAAGCCACTGAAGAAAGAAATTGAGTCCTGACTGCCAGACAACTGTTTCTTACCTCTGAAGCTATTCAGCATGTCCAGGATTCCAGTGATGTTCCCTGATGTGAGCTTTTGGTTCTTTTGCTTAGCCATTTGCATCTGCAATAACTTAGTCCTTAGTAAAAATGACAAAATTTTTCCATTTGGGGTTAATTGAGTATACATTTTATTCTACACTTCTATGAATTTAAGAAATTTTACCATTTTTTTCTGAACTTAATTTATATCAATATCTAACGTCTCTACTCTTCTCTGACATTATACAATTTCTAAAATTATTGAATGTATTTCCCTCCCTGCATTCCTCACTGGACTTTGGGCAATACAAAGATCCTTGGTATCTTACAGAAAGCAGAAGTTCAGCCTTTGGGACTCAGTCCACAAACGTCACAATTGATATAGTCAATGGTGTCTAAAGGGGAATGTTCCTTAGAACAGAGACTTTTATCATCTCTGCCAATGGAGGGTATTTATTACAGTATGAAAGCCCTGATCCTGAGGATTCTCAGGCAACCCTTTCACTCTGAGTTCTGCCTATACCTAGGGTGTTCTGTGATAGACAGGATCTGGACATTACTCCAATGAGAATGAATCCCCCTCCTCTTCCAATCCTTAGGGAACATTCCTCTTTCCTTTTCCCCCCAATAGAGTGTCTCCAGTGTGCTCCAACTCTCTAGTTCTCAAGAATATTGGTTATCTGGGTGCCTTAGAAAAACACTCTTTATTATCTTGTTTAGCTGGGGCTTAAAAGGATAGTAGAAATGGGTGAAACAAGCCCAGAATGAGTAGGTATATTTAAATTCATCCACATAAGGAGGAAATTTCTGACACCAAAAATCTATTGCCTTAGACCTCTTTTCAGACAAAATGCTAAATAGCCACATAGAAAAATGTTAATAATTCAAAACATATATTCTCTATCAACAAGAAAACAAATTTTTCAGAAATCAGAGATCATGGTGTAAAAATGCCTTTCCAACATGCTTTAAAATTCCTGCAAGGAAAAAAAAGAGTTCTAACTCTAACCCTAACCCTTTAGTATTGTTTGTTTGTTTTAAGAAAGTAGTTTTTCTTCTTTCCCTGTTAAGTAGCAATCAGAGCCTATGTTGATAAGAGAAACTCACCCATGAGAGACATCCTTGGTGTGTCCACTGAGAAGGAGGGAGTTCAGAAAGAGGCTTTGCATTGAGGCAGTGGGGCCCAGGTTCCCTGTCCCTCACCTCCCAGTTTTATTCTCAAGGAGAGGTCTGACCAAACTGACAACAATTTAAACTAAACAAGAAAGCACATAAAAAGCAGAAAGCATGGGAATTGGTTACCAAACTCTGCAACTTTGTCTATGCATGGACAAATTCCCAGTATCTTCAAAAATTGCTTTCTGGCAAGACAAGAGAAGGTGGTGAATTAGGTAACTTGATTTGAGAATTAACCCAATGAAGCTAACCTTCCCCTAGCCAGAGTTTTCTGTACGAGTAGTCTCCTAGGAACAAAGAAAATTATTTTTTCCTATATTATCTAACACAAGGTATAAAATTTCCCAAGATTACCACAATACAGAGAAACAAGTGATTGGCCCAATGTAGGGATGTGTGTGAAGGCGCACCTGTCTTTGAGCTGAGCACAATGGGCTCTGCAATCAACATTGCCTAGACAAGAATTCCTCTCTCTTAGAATGGACCTTCCCTGGTCATCTGGAGCAATTCCATGTCAGGCTTGTGGCACATCTCAGTCAGCTCTCTGCACATTTCCTTCAGCCTTTCTGTCTGTTGGGTCATTCTGATTTCACTGTCCCTGAGTTGCTGGAAAATTTCCTTTGCTTTTCTGTTCTGTGTTGCCAGTTGAAATCTCTCCTCCTTAAGAAGAAACTGATACATCATCTGATATTGAACTTGGATCATGTTCTTCCTTAAAGCCACATAGTCCTGCAGAGAGACTCATTTAAAAGGATTACATGTACTTATTCTCAAGAGAAACCTTAAAAGTACAAAAATTTGTTCCTTAACATTATCAAGAAAATAATTTATGGATTAGAAGAGAGGACCCCAAAATAGGCCCACACATCTAAAATCAACTGATTCTTGATAAAGGTACTAAAATCAAACATTGTTTGTTTTTATTATGTGAAGATTTATTCTGTCATATAGTATTCATCTCTGAACAGTTTTTGTGAGAGCAATAGAATGTAAGTTTCATAAGCTGAATGGTGGATGAATGCCTTTTTGTTCTTTTGGTAGCAGGAATTGAACCCAGGGGTATTTTACCACTGAGCCACATCTCCAATACTTTATATTTTTTACTTTGAGACAAAGTCTCACAAAGTTGCTTACAGCCTTGCTAAATTGTGGAGGCAAGCTTAGAAATTTCAATCTTCCTCCCTCCATCCCCTAAGCTGTTAGGGATTACAGGTGTGCCCTACTCAGCAAGTGTGTATGAATCTCTTACAGTTGCACAGAAAAGCCTGGGGCTGGGGCTCATTGGTAGAGTGATGGCCTGATCTAGGGAGCTCTGGGTTATAGTGGAACTGAATTGAATCCATTCCCACCACCATTAAAAAAAAAAAAGAAAAGAAAAGAAAAAAATCTCATAAATTTTCAACGTGGTGACGTGCCCTAACTATTCCAATCCAAGGTTTATTTTAGTAGAGGAACTGATGACAAAAATTAAGTAAAAGTGGTAAGCCTAAATTCCATTAAAAGCACATGTGGGCACACACACACACATATATATATATGTGTGTGTGTGTGTGTGTGTGTATGTATATGTATGTGTGTGTGTGTTTGTGTATGTATGTATATGTGTGTGTGTGTGTGTGTGTATACATATATATATTTCTATATCATAGAATGCCTCCTCAAAGAAAAGTAACAGTTTGAAGTATTTGGAAACATGACATTTTCTTTACTATATATCTCATCCGCAGCTCTTCGGATCATAAATTGGAGATATGTTTTCATTGTCTTCCCCTACCTTTTTTCCAAGTCATTAAAAAATTAAATTGTTGACACTTTTTAATGCGCTTATAAAGCACTCAAAGTGTAACATCCATGTGTGTGATCATAAGTTCACATATCGTTTTTGATCTCTTAAAAAGAGAATTCTGAATGCATGTGACCCCAAAAAGTTAAAAATGAAATCAGTATTTCCAAAGTCAAGGTAACCCGTTGCCCCCTAGCGGTCAGATTCCGCAACTGCAAAGGCTACAATTTCAAAATCACTCTTCAATCCGGGGTTCCACAATCAGTTCCTCTTGGGCATATGGCTACATTCACATCCATATTCTTATCTTTAAATTTCGGTGATCAAATGCAATCCTGAAAGGTCCATGACCTACAAGTTAGTATAAAAATCTCCACATGCTGAGCAACACATATCAGGTGGCTGATTTCAGGACACTGTAAAGGATGGCCCTATGCCATCAGATTTCAGGCTTCTCTGGGAAGTCTTCTGAAGGACCAAGGCTTTCCCGGTTGCCAGATGCCATACACTGTGATTCCCAAAGTGTGCGTGCAAATCCATTTCCTCCTGAACACCACACTTAGCTTCTTCAACCCAACTCCCCAGACACGTTCCAGGTCATCACTCTCTTACTCCACATTTGGATGACCTGAGCCTCCTCTAGGAATAGCAGCTCAGATTCCTTCTCAGTCTTATCCCTGCTTCTATTTTTACCTCTATTCTCTTGAGCCATAATAAAATAAGAAATGCTGCTCTAGTTCTTTGTTATAAACTGATTATACATTTTATAACAAATTTTGTATTTGTAAATAAATGATATAAAATCTTTTAGGATTTTTTGCTGTCTTAATGACAGCTAAAACTTTATAGGGTGCTTACTGTGCCCCAGGTAATGCATTAATCCTGACTCTTAATATTCATAACACCTTTCTGAAGTGCTAAAATTATGGAGAAGTTAATTTTTTAAGAATGAAATTAAGCTTGAAAAAAATAAAAAGAAGATTTAAAAAATTAAGCTAGGAGAGAATAAAGAGCTCAAGACTACCTAGTAACCTAACTATGTCTTGGGATTAACTCAGAAAATCAAGTATAGAAGAACTTAATTAAGCTTCTCATTAATATTTTCCTTCTCTAAAAACCTGAAACCAGAGTGTTACTTAAGACTGAGGACTAGAGATTGGCTTGGTGCTACACACCTTTAATTCTATCAACTCAATAGGCTGAGACAGAGGATTGCAAGTTTGAGTCAGACTCAGCAATTTTGTGAGATTGTAAGCAACCTAGTAAGATCTGGTCTCAAAATAAATAACTTTAACAGGCTGGAGATATAATCCAGTGGCAAAGCACCACTGGAACCAGTTTCCAATATTATGAACGAACAAAAAAATATATATATAATCAAACAACTGAGAACAAGAAAAATACTTGAGAACAAGAAAAACACTGAAGAATAATTAAGAAGCTTTATTGGAAGCAGAATCATTCATTATTCCTCTAACATGTTGATTTCTATTATTTCATCATTTTTAGTACAATATGGCTGTGTTTATGTGTGTGTGTGTGTGTGTGAGTGTGAGTGTGTGTGTGTGTGTGTGTGTGTATCTTATCATTTTCTTATCTGAAATTTTTAAAAATTCAATCCATCAGATTTAGGGCAGATCTTTCTCTTTATGAAATTACCTATGACACTTGGGTTTTATAAAAAACAGATCTTTGGTAGATGCCAAAGACACACAAAGTGGATGAGCTTGAAAGTTTACATCTATCACACTGCCAAGCTCCATCCCAGTTTATAACAAAAGAAAGTCCTAAACGTAACTCTGCCACAGGTCTGCTTTTGGTTAACTAAACATTTCTTTAATTGAGTAGAAAAAATTTACCCCAAATTTAGTGTAGGTTTGAGAAGGCTTATTTCCTTAATACTTTGGAAGATACTCTACCACTTAACTACATTTCTATAGCTGAGGTCAAATGCGTGCACCACCATGCCATACAATGTTTTTTACTGTTGGTTCAGTGGTAAGAAGTACAGAGAGAGAGAGAGAGAGAGAGAGAGAGAGAGAGAGAGAGAGAGAGAGAGAGAGAGAGAACAAAAAATGAAAAACAAAAGAAAGAAGTATCAGAAATGCAAGAAATCAAAATCACTCAGATAATTCAAACTTTAAACACCAGTAGAAAATTAAATCAATGTTTACTTGAGATGTTATTGTTGTTAAACAAAGTATTATTTAATAAAATAATTGTTTCAGTTAAAATGTCTCTTTGGAAAACCTAAGTCATGTGAACTTTCTTGTGTCTTACCCCAAATCTCATCAAAGTTGTTTACTCTATTATATAAAGCCAATCACTGTGATCTCATAGTGTGATCCAGCACTTTTAGAAGAGGTAACCTATAGTGGGTGTGGTCTTAGGTGAGTCTCAGGTATTTAAGAAGGGCACTTCTCTGGAGAATGGTTTTTCCTCTGAGGTTCCTCTAAGAAGCAGCTCAAATTTTCAGCTGCTGAGCTTTGGAGACCTGAGTGTTACTGACAAATTTTCCTCACTTCCAGACGTGAGTTTTCTTAGAGCAGACTCTGGTGAGTTGGATACTTAGAAGAAAGGCTTTTCAGTTTACTTTCTTTCCTAAAAATTGTTTGAATTTACTTTTCAACTTAATTGGGTTTGTCCAAGTAAAAAACCTACTTTGTTTTTACTGATATATATATATATATATATATATATATATATATATATATACACCTTTTTAAAAGTATTTGTCTCTGTAAAGTTATCTGAATAATTTTTATTCTATTACCTTGTGTTTTATTAGATTTTCCAGGACTGAAATGAAATATTTTTGCAGTTTTATCAAATTTAGAACCCATAAAATGCTTAAAATGTTCAACATATTTTAGCATGTAATAGTATTATGCACATCTATTTAGATTTTTTTTAGTGAGTACCAAATATTGCATTCAGAGGCACTCATCCATTGTGCCATGTCACCAGCCATATTTTGTATTTTTTTTAGAGACAGGGTCCTATTGAGTTGCTTTGTTCCTAGATTTTGCTGAGGCAGGCTTTGAACACTCCATCCTCTGGCCTCAGGCTCCAGAGCCGCTAGGATTAAAGGCGTGTGCCACCATGGTTGGCTTAGAATTTTAAGGTATAGATTTAATTGTAAATAAAATTCACATATTTCTTTGTTTTTATATGATAAAGTTGTCAGAGATGCTCTTTTATATACTCACCTAAGAAATATGTCTGTGGGCTCACAACTACTTGCTGCAGAAGTAATAATATGACAAACATGAAGGGATCAGGGCCTCCATGTGATACTGGCAGAGTTCACATTATGATTAATAATATTTTTTTATATAGTCTAAGTTTCTCAGGCTGTCCTTTAACTCCAGATCCCACTGCCTTAGTCTCCCAAGTGGTGGAATTACAGGTGTGCAATACTGTGACACCTGTTATTTGCTCATTATTACAAAAAGAAAAGAACAATGGAAAAAATGTGAGAACGTTTGTTTATTTACTCATTTTTAGAAATAGTGTTTTAAAAAGAATAAAACCATATTGCCACTCTACCAAGGTTGATCTTTAAACCTGGGTGCCTCCCCTCCTGGCATACTTCTCACCAAGATTCAGCTGTGGGAATGCAAGGGTTTTAGAAGGAATGAGAATTTGTACCTGATCTTTTAGTCCTCCAGCATACACATATGTACATATACAATTTACGATCTGGTAAGTTTTCTAGAAGTGATCTTGGATTTGAAAAGCACAGCTGTACTAGGGGTCCATAATTGTCAAAAGCAAAGACTTTATTTCCAATTCTAAATCAAATTTTCTAACAGCATCCATTCCTCTGTAAAATATGAAAATCTGTATTTATTAAGAAGATCTGAGCAAGAGTTGTGGCACATTCCTGTAATCCCAGGAACTCAGAAGTCCAAGACAGGAGAACCACAAATTTGAGGCCAGCCTCTGTAAGTTAGTGAGGATCAAAGACATTTAGCTAAATTCCGTCTGAGAATTTAAAAATAAGAATATATTTTATATAATATATATTATATATATATATATATATATATATATATTACACGCACATAAGGATGGGGATGTAGCTCAGTTTTAAAGCACCCCTGTGTTCAATTCCCAGTACCAATAAATAAAATAATTGAATTTTAAAATAATAAAGGGCTGGGATGTAGTTCAGTAGAAAAGTATCCCTGAGTTAGGAGAAAAAAAAACAAGTAGAAAATAAAAAAGAACCTACTATGTATTTTCCCAAAGTATTTATAAAGTTGTTGTAAAGGTGTTGAGAATAAAAGGATTCAATTTTATTATTCTGTTTTTCAATATTTAAATAAATCATGATGAATTAGTTTCTGGTTCTTGTGTAATTGCAAAGGAAAATCTAAATATGTGTTTGCATTGTTTGTGAGAAAACAATGATGGTTCTTGTACAATTTAAAAAAACTTGGAAAGCTGACTTTTAATTCTGCCTAGAGAAATAAGGACCAACTTATCTGAGAAAATGTACCCAAGTTCCTTCCAAGGTGGATCTGAAAACTGATCAGAGAGAGAAGAAATGTTCAGGTTTGTTTCACTTTCCTTTGAACTCTTCACTGATCTTTTAGTCTTCCAACTAAAACCACCTGGGTACACTTCCATCTAAAATCAAATGGGTACACTCTTCACTGGTATCTACTGCCAACACGCAAATGAGGAAAATATTGGACTTGTTACCTGGCAATGTTCTCTCAAACCCTGATGTTATTTGTTTGTTTGTTTGTTTGTTTCTGGTGAATCTTAGATTCAGAGACCCTGAAATCAAGATTGTTTAGAAGTTGCGGGTGGGTGGATGGCAGAAGCCAACAATGGACCATAATTTGCATATTTTCACACAGAACTGGGTCCCAATTTAGGGCTGCTCCTTAATAAATTTCCTTCTGCAGCTCTAACCAAGAAGCGCAATCCAGCAGCACTGCTTTCCTGCAGCGAGCTCTCCTGGGTTCTCCCACCTGAAGTGTACAGCGCGCGGGCTCGGATAGGCTCGCCGAGCCACAGTGGCATCATAGAAGCTGTTTGGATGCAGGATATCAAATCCTGGGGCAGCAAAAGGGCGCCAGTTCTGCCAGTGCTCTGCATGCACTTCGACTCCGGAACTCATCCTTCACACTGTCCTACCTGCTCTGCTCTGTTCTGTCTTTGAAAATTTCGAGTCCTTTCATGCATCAGATGGAACATCTTTTCATGTGTTTGGAAATTTTTGATAATTTTTTAATTAAGCCATTGCTTTAAATTAACTCTTTAAATATTGAAGGACCTCAGTCTCTAAATAGATTGTATTGTTTTCTAAGTTGTGTATATAAACAAGTCATTTCCATATACATGAAACAATGGGCATAGGGAATGTATTCAAAATTCCATATTCAATAGGGAAATGTATTCAAAATTAAGACTTGCAGGGACCTCCATGGTTCTGAATTTTCTGGCTGTGTCTAACTTTATATTCTTCATTTATTCCACTCTTGTGTCAGCTCACTCCCCACTCAATGGTTCAGTTCAGTCATTTAAACGTACACTTTCTCCCACTTGATTATCCCTGCCCACCACACCCTAATCATGTTTTGTCTCTAAAGTCAGATTTTTTTTCTTATACTAATAGGGGTAAACTCTTCAGCATTTATGATCACAGTAAGAGTATTTTCCTTCATAATACTCAACCTTATTGAAGGTAAGTGATTATTCCTTACCCTATCTATTTAATGCCTTGCTCTAGAAATAGATATTTGCTGTTTCCCAAGAGCAGTTCGTTTCCATAGATTCGTCTGCTTTTTTAGTGGTCTATCCTTGATGCCTAGAACATGTTGTTACTAAATAAGGAATAAAAGAATGCATTCCAATTTATCAGTCACTGAATAAAATACATACTAACAAACAAAAAGACTTCAATTATAGTGAAAGCAGCTGACATTAAACTCTCAATTTCCATTAGACATCAACACTTAATCATGTAATTTGAGGGAGTGATATACTTCTTTGAACTAATCCAACATTTATATATGTATTTGTTTATTTACTTATGGTTCTGAAAATTTTCTTTCCCAGGAGTACTAACCACTGATCCATGTTCCCAGAACTATTTCTATTTTGTTTTGAGAGAGGGTCTCCTAAATTACTTAGAACCTGGCTAAGTAATTTAGGCCTTGCCTAGACTGTATATTCCTCCTGCCTCAACTTCCATAGTAGCTGAATTATAGGCAGAGGCTGTCATGCTTAAACATTAATATTTTAAGAGCCATATATGGTGGGTATCATAGTGTGTGCCTATAGTTCACAGGAATTAGAGGCTACCTGAGCAATACAGTGAGGCAGTATAAAAAAATTTTCTTTTAAAAAGCAAATGCAGGGCTGGGGATGTGGATCAAGTGGTAGCGCACTCGCCGGACATGCGCGAGCCGCTGGGTTTGATCCTCAGAACCACATACAAATAAAATGAAGATGTTGTGTCCACCAAAAACTAAAAAAAAATAAATATTACGAAATTCTCTCTCAAAAAAAAATCAAATGCAGCACAGAGTTACATAATCTATTTCACAAAACTTTTAAATTTGATCTTATATTTTTATTTGACCAATAAAATCATATAAACTCGTGTAAACATGATACTTTGAAGTACAGACACATTGTGAAATCACCAAACCTATCTAATTAATCTATGCATAACCTATTCATCACATAGCTATTTTGTAATAAGAATACTTAACATCCTCCAGGCATGGTGGTGCAGGCCTATAATCACAGCTGTTGAAGAGGCTGAGGCCAGAGAATCACAAGTTCAAAGTCAGCCTCAGTAACACAGTGAGGCCCTAAAGAATTCTCCTTGTTTTAATTTTTTTTTTTTAAATTGGGGATTTGGATCAGTGGTTAAGTTCCACTGGGTTCTATCCTTGGTATGTATGTGTGTATGATGTATAAGTAAGTAAGCAAGTAAATAAATAAATAAATAAAATACTTGACATCCACTGCTATACTATTTTCCAAACACACAATGTATTATTATTAAATATACTCACCATGTTGGACAATGGCTAAATTCTCCATATATACTAATCAACAAAAATCTTCAATTACACTGAAAGCAGCCCACATTAAATGATCAATTTGCAGGAGATGTTAATTTAATCATGAAATTGGAGGGAATGCACCACTTCTTTGAACTAATACAGCATTTATGTATGTACTTGCTTATTTGTTTTTGGTCCTGACAATTGAATCTAGTTAATGTCATAACAAGCCAAAAATCAGTGATTGAAAAACAGAAGGATTTACTGCACAGCTGCCCTGACACCCAGTAGACAATGTTTTTATTGTAGCTTAAATCAAAGACTATGTGCTTAGTGCTCAGTCATCCATAAGAGTTGACAAAAGAAGGGTCTAGGTTAAGTGGGACTAGGTTAAGCATTAATTCAGTATTTTGAAATCAGCTCCCAAAGTAACTGCCATTCAAGTCTATTGATTCTCCACCAAGACAAACTGCCAATCCTGAGAAAAGTGCCTCACTCATAGCCAAAGAACTGTACCTTCTTTTTAAAAGCAGATTACAATTCTTTGCCCATGGGTTATTTGATTCTCATTTTCCCCTGTGGAGAGTGTGTGAGTGAGCAGCCCATCCACACTGACAACAGAGGCTTACTGCCCCACATGTGCTCAGTGTGGGGAGATTCAGATTCATAACCAAAAAAGGATGATCCCATTTCATAAATACCTCACAAGACCATCTCCAGGGGTCTTTGTTGCCATAAAAAATAAGAAATGCTGCTCTAGTTCTTTGTTATAAACTGATTATACATTTTATAACAAATTTTGTATTTGTAAATAAATGATTTTAAAGCCTTTTAGGATTTTTTGCTGTCTTAATGACAGGTAAAACTTTACAGAGTGCTTACTGTGCCCCAGGTAATGCATTAATCCTGGCTCTTTTAATATTCATAACACCTTTCTGAAGTGCTAAAATTATGGAGAAATTAATTTTTTAAGAATAAAATTAAGCTTGAAAAAAAGAAAAAGAAGATTTAAAATATTAAGCTAGGAGAGAATAAAGAGCTCAAGACTACCTAGTAACCTAACTATGTCTTGGGAAAATCAAGTATAGAAGAACTTAATTAAGCTTCTCATTAATATTTTCCTTCTCTAAAAACCTGAAACCAGGGTGTTACTTAAGACTGAGGACTAGAGATTGACTTGGTGCTACACACCTTTAATTCTATCAATTCAATAGGCTGAGACAGAGGATTGCAAGTTTGAAGCCAGACTCAGCAATTTTGTGAGATTGTAAGCAATGTAGTAAGACCTGGTCTCAAAATAAATAACTTTAACAGGCTGGATATATAACCCAGTGGCAAAGCACCATTGGAACCAGTTTCCAATTTTATGAAAGAACAAATATATATATATATATATATATATATATATATATATATATATAATCAAACAATTGAGAACAAGAAAAATACTTGAGAACAACAAAAAAAACACTGACGAATAATTCTGAAGTTTTATTGGAAGCAGAATCATTCATTATTCCTCTAACATATTGATTTCTATTATTTCATCATTATTAGTACAATATGGCTGTGTTTATGTGTGTGTGTGTGAGTGTGTGTGTGTTTGAGTGTGTATCTTATCATTTTCTTATCTGAAACTTAAAAAAATTCAATCTATCAGATTTACGGCAGATCTTTCTCTTTATGAAATTACCTATGACACTTGGGTTTTATAAAAAACAGAACTTTGGTAGATGCCAAAGACACACAAAGTGGATGAGCTTGAAAGTTTACATCTATCACACTGCCAAGCTCCATCCCAGTTTATAACAAAAGAAAGTCCTAAATTTAACTCTGCCACAGGTCTGCTTTTGGTTAACTAAACATTTCTTTAATTGAGTAGAAAAAATTTACCGCAAATTTAGAAGCCTTATTTCCTTAATACTTTTGAAGATACTCTACCACTTAACTACATTTCTATAGCTGAGGTCAAATGGGCGCACCACTGTGCCAAACAATGTTTTTTACTGTTGGTTAAGTGGTAAGGAGTACCAAAAGAGAGAGAGAGAGAGAGAGAGAGAGAGAGAGAGAGAGAGAGAGAGAGAGAGAGAGAGAGAGAAACAAAAAATGAAAAACAAAAGAAGTAACAGAAAAGCAAGAAATCAAAATCAATCAGATATTTCAAACTTTAAACACCAGTAGAAAAATAAATCAATGTTTTCTTAATTGAGAAGTTATTGTTGTAAAACAAAGTATTATTTAATAAAATGATTGTTTGAGTTAAAATGTCTCTTTGGAAAACCTAAGTCATGTGAACTTTCTTGTGTCTTACCCCAAATCTCATCAAAGTTGTTTACTCTATTATATAAAGCCAATCACTGTGATCTCATAGTGTAATCCAGCACTTTTAGAAGAGGTTATCTATAGTGGGTGTGGTCTTAGGTGAGTCTCAGGTATTTAAGTAGGGTACTTCTCTGGAGAATTGTTCTTCCTCTGAGGTTTCTCTAAGGAGCAGCTCAAATTTTCACCTGCTGAGCTTTGAAGACTTGAGTGTTACTGACAAATTTTCCTCACTTCCAGACGTGAGTTTTCTTAGAGTGGAATCTGGTGAGTTGGATACTTAGAAGAAAGGCTTTTCAGTTTATTTTCTTTCCTAAAAATCGTTTGAATTTACTTTTCAACTTAATTGGGTTTGTCCAAGTGAAAAACCTTCTTTGTTTTTGCTGATATATATATACATACCTTTTTAAAAATATTTGTCTATGTAAAGTTATTTGAATAATTTTTATTCTATTACCTTGTGTTTTATTAGATTTTCCAGGTCTGAAATGAAATATTTTTGCAGTTTTATCAAATTTAGAACCCATAAAATGCTCAAAATGTTCAACATATATTACGCATGTAATAGTATTATGCACATCTATTTTTTTTTTTTAGTGAGTACAAAACATTGCATTCAGAGGCACTCATCCATTGTGCCATGTCACCTGCCATATTTTGTATTTTTTTTAGAGACAGGGTCCTATTGAGTTGCTTTGTTCCTAGATTTTGCTGAGGCAGGCTTTGAACACTCCATCCTCTGGCCTCAGGCTCCAGAGCCGCTGCGATTAAAGGCGTGTGCCACCATGGTTGGCTTAGAATTTTAAGGTATAGATTTGGTTGTAAAACTCTTGATGTGAAAGTTTTATTTGCTGTCCCTTTAAAACCTTCAGTTTGCAATCTAGATTTGACAAGTACCCCAGTGGATGCAACAAACTTGTAGAGTTTTTCAAGTGGGAAGTTTGATCACTCGATAAAAAAACTATAAATTAAGATGAATTGATCATCAATGCATCTCTAAACTGAAGGGTAGTCTCTGGAGAGGAAAGCACCATGGTTACCATTGTTAATTAATGCTCTCTCTCTCTCACTGTCACCATTTTTTTTTTTTTTGTATTGGGGATTGAACTCAGGGCTAATCTACCACTGTGTTACAAATCATTTTTCAGTGGCCTCACTAAGGTGCCAAGGCTGGCCTTGGACTTAGTGTCCCTTTGCCTCAGTCTCCCCAACAGCTGGAATAGTTGGCATGTGCCACTGCACTGGGGTTTCCTGTTGATTTTATTTAAATAACAATGGATGAATTATTGCTGATTATTACTGTAGAATGTGCATCCATCTTCTGAAAATATGAAGGTACTCTGATGTTCAGAACTGATTCTGAGAAATATTATTTTCTTTAATGAGAAGTAATAGAAATTTTCTTTTTAATTTCCTATTCAGTCCTTGGGCTAAAACTCAGGACATTACAAATGCTGGGCAAGTGTTCTCCCACTGATTACATCCCCAAAATTTATATTCTAATTTTCAATTTAAAACTTAATTCATTTCTTATTGGTAATAAGGATTGAAGACAGGATTTCTCTACAATTGACTTACATTTGCAACCCTTTATTTTGTATTTTGAGACAGTATGCCAATAAATTGCTGAATTTGGCCTCACACTTTTAATCCTCCTGCCTCAGCCTCCAAAATAGCTGGTTAAGAGGTGCATTGATACTTCCCACTTTCATTTTCTTTTTTGAAATATATTGGTTAGTTATGGTTTGAAGCATAAATTTACCTGTTTGTAGTTTCGGGTGTTGTAAGTTGAAGCCAACAGTGATTAAGTCAAACAATCTTCAAATGAATTAAACTTACTTTTAATTGTCTTTAGAAAAGTACATCTATGGGTTGAGAGGTGGAAAGCATAGACATATGTCATAAAGACTGTCTTTACATTTACTATAGTCATTGAATCAGAGAGGGAGAGAGAGAGAGAGAGAGTGAGAGAGAGAGAGAGAGAGAGAGAGAGAGAGAGAGAGAGAGAGAGAAAGAGAGAGAGATTTTACATGGGTATCCAGAGCAAACACGTAATGTAAGTAAGTCTGAAATCATCCTAAACTTTATTTGTCCCAGTATTAAACTTGCCCAAATTAATGAGAAAGTTGTTTTTTTTTAAATCTATATCATGCTCATCTCATTTTGTCATTTGTGTCATAGAAGATACTCAACCTGTCTATAGTTTTTATATCTAGGTTTGTATTGCAGGAAGTTAATCGAAAGATTATGCATGACTCTACTGAAAAAGCAGTGACCAAAGCCCTTTTATAATTGTAATGTTTTCTTCAAGATAGAAGGATAACACTCTCTTGTCTTCCACTTTCCTGTCGCTTCACTTTCTATATTTTTGGTTTCAGAAACATGGATTCTCATGCCTTGCAAGACTTCCAGAGTGCACTCACATGCACCATTTGCATGAATTACTTCTTAGAACCCATTACTATAGACTGTGGACACACCTTTTGCCGACCCTGCCTCTACTTCTGCTGGGAGGAAGCCCAAACACCCAGGTGCTGCCCTGAGTGCAGAAAAATAGCAGAGAAGACAGACTCCAGGACCAACACTGCCCTCAAGAAGCTGGCCTCTCACGCCAGACAGGCCAGACCTCGCTCTGTCAGCAGCTCTGGGGAGCAGCTCTGCAGGAGAAATGGGGAGACTAAGGGGCTCTTCTGTGAGGTGGACAAGATCCTGCTCTCTGCACCCTGCTCTGAATCACCTGAACATACGTTTCATAGCTACAGCCCAGTTGCCTGCATGGCAGAGGAGAACAGGGTGAGTGATGTAACCTAGAACCTGTAGGGTCCAGATCAAAGAGAAGAATGAAGACTCATGATAATGAGGCAGATAAGCATGCAGATGGTAGAGGTGGTGATGTTTCTGTGAAAATGTGCTGTATAAATGCTGATCAATTTGACACTAAAATCATAAGTAAGTTAAATGCTAATGAAGGGAATTTCCTCCAGAAATATTTTTTAAAAAACAGGACATGGTGGCTATGCCAATAATTCTAGCTCTTCAGCAAATGTAGGCAGGAGGATGCTAAGTTTGCGGCCAACTTGGGCAGCTTAGCAAGACACTCTCCTTCTTTTCTTTTTTTAAAGGGCTGGGATATAGTGCAGAGGTAAATTATTGAGTACTATGTGTGAAAATTTTTTTCAGTATCCAGTACCAAAAAACAAATTAAAAAGTAAATATATCGTCCAAATGGGTAAAATTGAGCATCAGTACAGCAGATGGCTAGCACTAGGAACATGAACTTCTGTAACTGAGGCCTAAACCCTTTTATAGTGACACTATATAAAAACTGCTTTCTTGGAAAATAGATTGTATTATTTATGGACTCCTTTAAAAATCTTATTTTTCTCTTCTACTTTACCCAATAGTAAAATTAATTTGTACTATTTTGTAAAAATTGACTCTTTAAAACTCAAGATTACTGTTCTAGCAAACACTGCTTTATTCTAGCTCACAAAAGATGAAGCCTACAAGACTGTCTTCCCAATCACTAAAGCCTATGGTAATTTTGCAGGAGAAAATTGTAAAGAAAATGGATCCTTTATGGCAAAAGTCTCAGGAGATGCAAGATAATCTAAATAAAGAAATTTCAAAATCTGAGTCCTTTGTGGTAAGTTTGAAAAGGTTTTATTTTTATGCACATTAAAACGATGCTATCAGCTGAGTTGGAGCTAATATTGAAGGATAGTGTTTTCCTCTCAGACAAGGCATTGACATCTAGTAATATTAAAAATGTAGTGGACAACACAAGCTAGTGTTAAGAATATTAGCATATAGGGTGAATGAGGTCTGACTGTTTTTTCTTGTACAACTTTGGAGATTTGGATAAATCTTCCCAGACACTGAGAATAAGACAGTCTTAGTTTTAGAGTCGGAAGAGAAATAGATTTTCAGCTATTGGCAAAGTGGAATATTTTTTAAATTCACAAAACTGTGTGTATATAAATATTTTAAAATATGTGGAAGAATCAGACAAATGAACAAAAATAAAAGAGAAGATTGAGGTAAAGAAGAAATAATTCATTAAGAACACTGAAGTGGCATCATAGGGAGATAGGCTGGGATCCTGCAGAGATCTTGATTTAATTAGGAGAGAGACAAGAAGCAGAAAGTCCAGTAGACAGTACTAGTAAATATTTAAGACAGTTTGCAGGTATCAGGTGGAAAATATATGAAGTACTTGCTTGATGTTAAGACAATAATATTTGAAGTTTTACATTTTCTTTTGAATGTAATCTTTTTTAATGAATATATCTGCAGGACTATGTAGTTTTAAGGAGGAACATGATCAAAGTTCAATATCAAATGATGCATCAGTTTCTCCTTGAAGAGGAGAGATTTCAACTGGAGACACTAGAAAGAGAAGCACAGGAAATTTTATAGCAACTCAGAGACAGTGGAATCAGAATGGCCCAACACAGGGAAAAGCTGAAGGAAATGTACAGAGAGCTGACGGAGTTGTTCCACAAATCTGACATGGAGTTGCTCCAGGTGACCAAGGAGGGTTTTTCCTGAGAGAGAGGAATTCTTGTCTGGGCAATGTTGTCTGCAGACCCCACTGTGCTGAGCTGAGTGACAGGAGATCCTTTATACCTATCATTGTCCAATCACTTGTCTCTGTATATTCTGTTAATCTTGAGAGAGTGTAAGTCATTTAGAAGGTAAACAAGACAAAATTCTTGTATCATTAAGACTATGATACCCACAGCAAATTATCCCAAACTCAGTGATCATAGGAAAGTTAATTTTGTTGAGGAAATATTCAGTTTATGTTTCCCAACTCAATTATCACACTCTATTCTCCTGCCCAAAAGCAGCTGAGGCTTTGCCCCTCTCTTAGACAAGATGTACAGAGTTTGTTTATCACTTACAATGCGCTATTTTTCAAATAGGTCCCTGTTTAGTTTTAATTTTCAGAGATGGTCAAATATGTTTTGGGAACTAAGACAGGAGTCAAGTGACACTGGAAACTATGTCCTGTTGCATCAGTGCACAGATCCTTTGTAAGCTCCATCCTTCTCAGTGCACACCAAGGCTGTCTTTCACATTTAATTTTGGCTTTGGTATTAACATAGTCTAACGTGATTACTCAGAGAAAAAAAATGTTACACACACGCATAAACACTCATACACACACATACACACACACACACACACACAGAGAGAGAGAGAGAGAGAGAGAGAGAGAGAGAGAGAGAGAGAGAGAGAGAGACAACAAAGTACAAGACAGAATGCAGAAAAAGAGTGTTCACTTTATTAATATTATCTCTTTCTTTATTCCTTTTAGGACTTAGGGGACATATTTGAAAGGTGAGTTTTATGTAGTAATCTCTGGTTTATAAAAAACTTGTTTTTATCTTGAAGAAGAGAGATTTTTGTTTTCAGTTATTAACATCTTTGTCCATAGATATTTAATATTTTGTTTGAAAAGAAGCTCTGAGGTAATATGTTCCTTGGTCTCAAAAATGTCCTTTTGTGGATGAATTCAACTATACCTAAGAATGATTTGGTGTTCTGGGCTTTGCTGCACCCATTCCTTCTATGGACTCCAGCCCAGTCCCAATAAACCTGACTAAGGAGATTTTCATAAGGTATCACACAAAAGAATCCAATTCTAGTGAGGTAGAATATAAACAAGATAGGAAAGAATAATTCTCCCTAGGATAGGAAAAGAAAGGGAGCTTCATTATCATGAGTAACAATGACCAGATCCTGTTTCATCATGACAAAATCCTTTTTCAGAGGGGAAGGCCTGCCTAAGAAACCTCAGGATCAGTGCTACCAGGCTGTACTAGATTCCCTCCATGGGCAGAGAAGATGAAAGTTTCTGGCTCAAGGAACTTTCCCATTTATAAACCAATGACTGTATCATTGGTGACCTCTGCGGACCAAAAGTCCCAAAAGTTGAACAATCTGCTTTCTGTATGATATCCAGGATCTTTGCATTTCCCAAGGTTGATTCAGAAGTACAGGGAGGGGATGACAATTTTTTTTAAGTTTGATAATGTTTGAGAAGAATAAAGACTGGATATTAGTGCATCTGATTTAGAAAAAAAAGTATTATACAATCCCAAAAGTGTTGAATAAAATGTATACCTAATTCACCAACATGGGCAATTTCTACAATATCTTGGATTAAAAGTGGTAATTTTGTAATGATTTTGTGTTTGATCTTTGGTTTGAAAGTGTAACTGATGTCATTCTTTACAGAATCGAGTTGCTGGAGATGCAGAAGCTCCAGCCAGTGAACCCAGAGCTCTCTTCATTACACATCACTGGAATGTTGGATATGCTAAACAAGTTCCGAGGTAGGAATGGGCCCTGTGGCATTCAGGTTCAATTATTTTAGTAGGTTCCTCAAAAAAGATGCTTTCCATTTTTAATTTTTTGAAATGAAACATTCATATCTTCTTTTCCTGTCTGGTCATAATACAATGATCTAGACCACATTGGTTAACTTGTAGTTCAGATATATATTTTAATTATGATATAGACAGTACAAGAGAAGGAACATTATTGGTGTTTTGTGGCTATTAAGAAATACAATGCTTACTTCTCAGAGTAGGCATAAATATATTGTTATTTCAGTTTATTTTAATTTTGAAGATTTAAACATGATATTTGTGGTTTTCAATCTATTATATATTCAAGTGTATTTATGATGTGCAATGAGCAAATAATAATTACTATTTATAAAATATAAGTTTTTAATAAACCAAAAAAATGACTAAATTTCTCATAAATGGAACAATTTTAATACCATCAGATGGAAATCAAAACAACTGAAAGGTAAGTGATCTTTGAACATGACCCAGACATGTTTTTGCCCAACTAGAGAAGAGTCTAGATATCAGAAGGCTGAAATCCAACTTTCATTGAATGTATGTTCTCAGTAGATAATGTAATTCAGAGATTCTTTTCAGTAAAGGGTACAGATGGTTGCTTTCCCTCAAATTATTTGATGTGTGATAATGAAGCGGGCACAATCATAGCAAAGTGATGTCTACTTATTAATGGTATTAAAAACAACTCAAGAAGAGATTTCAATTAAAGAAAAAAGGACCTTTGGGTTTTTTTCTGAAACAAACCATCCAAAGGTAGATATTAAATCACCCTTCATTCAGCAGAGAATACCTTCAGTTTTCTTTTGATTGCCAAAATAATTTAAAGATTTCTGGGTGCTAATGAGGGCATAGGAACCATTATTCATACATGATTGAGTTTGAAATCTCTCTATTCTCTAGAGTTTCTTTAAGGAGGAGTCAAAAAAGAGATTGATTAGGTAGATAATCTTTGCCCAAGGCATGCAGACACCATTTACTGATCTGATTTTTTTTTTTTTTGCAGTACACAATAGACTTATTCAAGGATGGGCCAATCGCTATATGAGTCTTCCTGATGAAATTAGAAATAGGATATTTGGAGGTGATGGTGCAACTGAAAATCCCCAGACACTGGAGAGTTATGTTATATGGGGTGTTGAGGCTTTTAACTCTGGTAAACACTACTGGGAGGTGGATGTGGGGAACACCTCCAACTGGATTATAGGTGTTTGTAAAGATTTTACAAGTGACAGTTTTGAATTTAAGAAAGGTTTTGTCTTATTTTCCTCAAAGAAGAACAATCACTGTATTCTCTCCACCAACTCCCCATCTTTAATTCATTATTTTCAAAGGCCTGCAGGTCGAGTTGAAGTATTTCTTGATTATGAAAATGAAACTCTGAGCTTCTATGATATTTGCCGAGGTTCCCTCATTTACAGTTTCTTTTCTTCCTCCTTCACATCCCCTCTAACTCCTTTTTTTGTCTTTGGTTCTCCATAAAATTGAGATTTTTTTAGGCCTGGTTTCACATGCCCTTAATCTTTGCTACACAGGAAGCTGTGGCAGGAGAACCACAAGTTTTGAGGACAGAATGGAAATTTAAAATAGAGATAAAAATGGGGGTCAAAGGACAGTTGAAGGTCAGTAGTAGAGCACTTTCCTAACTTGTGTGAGTCTGTGTTCATCCACAGTAATGAGGAAAAAATAAATAAAGAAAGAAATTTGTAAAAATGAAAGAAAAAACTGAGAAAATTCAAAAAACTATGATAATTTGTTGGTGAATGCCCAAGTCTGAAGAAACTGTGTTCTTGGGAGTTTTCCATGTTATGTTACATGCCTACACATGATGTCTGGGGGTCTGTTTTAACTTAAGGAAGTATAATCATTTTATGGCCATAAATTGTGATAACCACATTGAATTTATAAATTTGTTCATTAAATTTTATTTTAATAAAGTGTTGTGAAACCACCATTAAATGATTTGAGGTTATTTTTCAGTCCCTTCAAAGAAATTCAATACCTATTAACATTAACTTCCCACTCATTCCCACTTCGCACTACCTGGAATTCTCTGAACTGTTAAGGTTTTTATGGATTTGTGTATTTCAGAAAGTTCATGAAAATGGATATGTGTTGCTTTTGTATCTTTTCTCACTTAGTATAAAACTTTCAAGGATCATCAACAATGCAACCTATGAGTTTAATATACATTTTTATTTATTTATTTTTTTATTGTTGGTCGTTCAAAACATTACACAGTTCTTAATACATCATCTTTCACAGTTTGATTCAAGTGGGTTATGAACTCCCAACTTAAGTTATAACTTAAGGTGTAAGTGAGCAGACCAGCCACACTGACAACAGAGCTAAAGGCACCAGAGTTTCTTATTATAGGGATATTCAGATTCATAATCATTAAAGGATGATTCCATTTTATGAATACCTCACAGGGTCTCAGTTGCTAGAATCAAATAAGAACTGTTACTCCAGTTCTCTGTCATAAACTGATTATGAAATTTATAACAAATTTTGTATCTGTAAATAAATAGTTTAAAGATCTTTTAGGATTTTGCTGTCTTAATGACAGCTAAAAATTTGTAGGGCACTTACTATATTTTAGGTAATGCATTATTTCTGGCTCATTTAATATTCATAACACCTTCTGAAGTGCTAAAGTTAGGAAGGAATTAATTTTAAAAAAGAAACTAATTTTTTTTTAGGATATTGTGAATGGAGTGTTTTTCCTCATTTCCGTTTCAGAAGTTTTGTGGCTGATATACAGAAATGCCTTTGATTTATGCGTGTTGATTTTATATCCTGCCACTTTATTGAATTAATTTATTAGTTCTAGTAGTTTCTTTGTAGACCTTTTTGGGTCTTCTAGGTATAGAATCATGTCTTCCGCAAATAGTGATAATTTAATTTCTTCTTTTCCTATTTTTATGCCTTTAATTTCTTTCGTCGGTCTAATTACTCTGGCCAGTGTTTCGAGAACTATATTGAATAGAAGTGGTGATAGAGGGCATCCCTGTCTTGTTTCAGATTTTAGAGGGAATGCCTTCAACTTTTCTCCGTTCAGAATGATGCTAGCCTGAGGCTTAGCATAGATAGCTTTTTACAATGTCAAGGTAAGTTCCTGTTATCCCTAGTTTTTCTAATGTTTTGAACATAAAGGGATGCTGTACTTTGTTGAATGCTTTTTCTGCATCTATCGAGATGATCATATGGTTCTTATCTTTAAGTCTATTGATGTGGTGAATAACATTTATTGATTTCCGTATATTGAACCATCCTTGCATCCCAGGGATGAATCCTACTTGATCATAGTGCACAATTTTTTGATGTGTTTTTGTATTCAATTTCCCAGAACTTTATTGAGGATTTTTGCATCTAGGTTCATTAGAGATATTGGTCTGTAGTTTTCTTTCTTTGAGGAGTCTTTGTCTGGTTTCGGAATCAGGGTGATGTTGGCCTCATAGAATGAATTTGGCAGAGCTCCCTCTTTTTCTATTTCCTGAAATAACTTGAAAAGTATTGGTATTAATTCTTCTTTAAAGGTTTTGAAAAACTCCGCTGTATACCCATCCGGTCCTGGGCTTTTCTTGGTTGGTAGTCTTTTGATGGCTTCTTCAATTTCATCCATTGATATTGGTCTGTTCAAATTGTGTGTATCCTCCTGACTCAGTTGGGCAAATCATATGACTTAAGAAATTTATCGATGTCTTCACTATCTTCTATTTTATTGGAATATAGGTTTTCAAAATAATTTCTAATTGTCTTCTGTATTTCTGTAGCATCTGTTGTGATATTGCCTTTTTCATCCCGTATGTTAGTAATTTGAGTTCTCTCTCTTCTTTTCTTCCTTAGCATGGCTAAAGGTCTGTCCATCTTATTTATTTTTTTGAAGAACCAACTTTTAGTTTTGTTAATTTTTTCAATAGTTTCTTTTGTTTCAATTTCATTGATTTCCGCTCTGATTTTAATTATTTCTTGCCTTTTGCTACATTTGCTGTTGTTTGCTCTTCCTTTTCTAGGGCTTTGAGATGAAGTGTGAGCTCACTTATTTGCTGTTTTTTTCTTTTTTTGAGGAATGATCTCCAGGCGATGAATTTCCCTCTTAAAACTGCTTTCATTGTGTCCCATAGATTCTGATATGTTGTGTCTGTATTTTCATTTATCTCTAAGAATTTTTTGATTTCCTCCTTTATGTCTTCTCTAACCCATTGATCATTCAGTAACATATTGTTCATTTTCCATGTGATGTAGGATTCTTCCTTCCTTCTTTTATCATTGATTTCCAGTTTCATTCTATTATGATCAGATAAAAAGCATGGTATTATCTCCACCCCTTTATATTTACTGAGGGTTGTTCTATGGCATAATATATGGTCTATTTTTGAGAAGGACCCATATGCTGCTGAGAAAAAGTATATCCATTTGATAATGGTTGATATATTCTATATTTGTCAGTTAAGTCTAGGTTATTGATTGTGGTATTGAGTGGGAGCCATTTATTGTAGGACAGGAGGGGTATATACACATTACACACAGCTTAATTAACATAAACTAGATACAGCAGTCAACCAATAAGGAATCTCCATACTTAATGGCTCCCTGGCATTACTACACAAACCACTCACTCTTTCAAAATGCCAGGCACCATCTTGACTTGTTTACAGACCCTAACACACTGTAGCCTTAAAGGCTGTGATGGGGTGTTTTCCTCCCTGCTGGTGGGCAAAGAGGTTTGCCAGACAATCAATGGTCAAACCCACTATTGGATTTAGGACTCCAAAAAGGGAAAACTCACCAATTGAAGGCCAGAGGTGGATAGAGTTCTGGCGGTCATAAAAATGGGTTCAGGCTACCCAGTGAGTGGCACTTCCGAAGGAAGAGGAACCCAAAAGTGGGTTTTAACTCTCTTCCCTGGTTTCAACACCAATGAAAGGAAAGTGACCACAACATTCGGAGTGACCAAGAGATCTTTACTGCAGCAGTGCAACAAAGGAGAAAAGAGAGAAAGAGAAGTTGAGGGGGTGGCTGGGAAGGCTTTTATAGCCCTTCTTCTGTGCTGCCTAAATCTAACAGCTTCTCTGGGTTTGCAAACTGCCTTGTTGGCACACAAGGGGGTTATGTGCTCAGCCTTGAGAAGCAGGTTGAGTGTTCAGCCTTGAGCAGGGAGTTGAGTGCTCAGCCTTGAGTGGGGTTGAGTGTTCAGACTTCATGCAAACAGGTGATAAAGGACCAGACAGAGGGTTTGAGTGTGTGGGCTATCCTGCAGCTAACATTTGTTCAGCCTTCCCTGCAGAAAACATAGTTCAGCCTTTCCTGCATCTAACAGAAAGAATAGGATGTGTTGAGTTATAACAAAGCAGG
Organism: Ictidomys tridecemlineatus; assembly: GCF_052094955.1. Classification (NCBI taxonomy): domain Eukaryota; kingdom Metazoa; phylum Chordata; class Mammalia; order Rodentia; family Sciuridae; genus Ictidomys; species Ictidomys tridecemlineatus. Next base: position 76,410,473 of record NC_135480.1, on the reverse strand, counting down.
TGAATGTAAAAAGAAGAATTACAAATTGAAAAAGGATCATTGATACAATGCTGAGAAAGGTGTTATATGAAGGACAGACTGTGAAAAACAGATATTCAAGGAACTAATTGAGATGGTGAATTAGTAGCTGAAAAGAAAACCTGTGTGTTACAAAATTAAGGAAAGCAATGATAAGAGCATAAGTGGAGTGCTTGCCCTGAGCCCTCAATGTCCACCAGCAGAATCCAGTTTATTGCTCCAACTGTGGCTGAGGGTACTGTGGACTTGGAGGAACATCTTCCCACTGTTCTGCTGTCATGTTCACTTTGGTTTATTGATAATGACCAATGATTCAGGATTATGTGTTAAGGATATTAGATGATGGAAACTGTACTACTTTCAAATCAGAAAATGTTATTTTGGCTTCCAGCTAAACTACAAATTGTATGTGTTATTGGGGTACAATTTCCTCATTTTTCTTTGTTTTTTCCTTATATGTCTGGATGTTGTTAAATAAAATACATCAGAGGACATTGATTTGGACTGAGCTCCTACACTAAGCCTAACAGACCAGCATGGTGCTGTTCTGCATGCTGGTAATCCCTGTGGCTAAAGAGGTCTTCAATTCTCAGGGAATATATATATATATATATAGATATATATATCAGACTAAGATTACAGAGTTTCACCACAGTATCTGAGCATCAGGTAATCACAGAATGCTCTATAACTCAGTAACCAATTAAGTTGTCTCTATATCTCACTTCCATCTTCTATAAATTCTGTTAGATAAAGTCCTGGGCTGGATTTCCCTGAAATTGTTTTAGTCTAGAAACTGTCTGATTTGAGAACTGCTTTTGTTTTATTATGCATTGCACTGTTTTATTTATAATTGCTCACATAAATACTTTTAAATTTAATTAAGATTCTTTTTTTGATTCATAGAAAAGCAAAATTTCAACAAATTTAGTCAAATAATCTAATTCACTTTATTTTCAACTCATGAATTTTATTTCATTTATAAATAGAGAAGTGTAAAAAGAAATGAAAACACAGAAAAAGTGAAGCACTCTGCCAGGTCTAGCAGAACAATTGGTTTTTATAAGATAGTTTGAGCAGAAGCTAGGGAAGGGCATAAGACAATGTGAACTGATTGACATCACTTTGCTTTCCTTGTAAGGGTGAAAAGAACCTTAATGTTAACAGAACATTATCTTATGGTGTTGGATAAAAACTGGCCTATTTAGGTGATTGGCCATTCTCTCCTGTTTTCTCAAAAGGAGCCTCCTATCCATATTATTTATTTATTTTTAAAATTGATTTTATTTTTTAAAATACCCAACAGCAGAATGCATTACAATTCTTATTCCACATATAGAGTGCATTTTTTAATATCTTTGTATATAAAGTATGTTCACACTAATTCATATCTTCTTACATGTACTTTTTTGCATTACAATTCTTTTAAACATATATACCACAATTTTTCATATCTCTGTTTGTATATAAAGTATGTTGACACTTACTTCATGTCTTCATACATGTATTTTGGATAATGATGCCTATATATTTTATTTAACAAATACAATATAAATTTTAAATATAATTATTTATTATGTACCACTATACCAATTAAAAGTATGAAAATATTCAAGTGTCAAAGTTTTATGGTTTTATTAGGTTAAATTTCCCATCTTGGATTCCTGTGATCTTTGTTTTGAAAGGTTGAGGGCGAAAATAATGCCAAGGCCAGTCACCAAGGCATATAATTTTTTGAGACCTCAAAATCTTTCAGTTGAGAACTCAGCACTTTAAAAGGATGCCTTTGGTTTAAGTTGGAAGTTTAAAGTCAGCATTTTCTTAATTGAGAAAAATCTAAGGAAGTACCATTTTGAGAGGAAAAAAGAGAGAAGTGGAACTGGAAGAAAATATAATGTGGAAAAGAGATCAATGATAATTATTTCCTTCAATAATGATTATTATTTTTTTGTACCAGGGATTCATACAAGAGGCACCCAACCATTGAGCCACATTCCTAGCACTTTTTATTATTTTTTTTAATTGTGAGTCAGAGTTGCTTAGGCTGACTTTGAACTTGCAGTTCTCCTGCTTCAGCCTCCTTAGCAGCTGGGATTACAGGCATATGCCACTGGTCCCTGCTCCTTCAATACAGTTTTGGAGAAATATCATTTGTTCACTCATGTGTTCCCATACACCATCCCCTTGGATGGATATCTTTCATCTTCTTCGTGCATTGTTATTCCATTTCCAAAGAAATCTGGGAAAGATACATTTCTAAAGATATCTGGGAAACACCCATGAGTAATTTTACATTACCATAATTCTATTAATAAAGGAAAGAGAAAAAATCTCTGTTCATGGTTTATTACCATCTTCACTGTGAGGTCAACTTTATTTTCAAGATTGTATATTTGTCTTCATTGCCTGAGGTCCTGTTTTCCAAGTGATCCAGTCTGTTGGTGATGTTATGTATTGAGTTTTTAAATTGGCTTATTGTTTCTTTCATTTCATGGGTTTCTGTTTTTTTTTCCCCTCAATATCTCTATCTCTTTCTGGAAGTACTCTCTTGCAACCTGTATTTGTTCTATTATCTCTTTGTTGGTGTGATCTATCTTTGCCTGTACTTGTTCTCTTATCTCTTTGTTGCCTATATCTGCTTACTTAGGTCATACTTTAATTCACAAATCATTTTAGCTATGTATATTCTGAACCCCTTCTCTGACATTTCACCTACTGCCCTATCTATGGATTCTATTGTAGCATCTTGGTTTGGTTGTTTTTTCATGATGTCTATGTGTCATCATCTCTTGCAGTGTAGATCAAAGGTATTACAGCTTCTTCCCTATTGTCTTATGGTGTTCCCATAGATTACCAATACTTCACTTCTAAGGGAGAGATCAATATCACAGCACTCAATTTACCCAACGTGCAGCCATATATCATTTAGCTTCTATTTTTACATTTACAGTCTTGTCATTATAATAAAAAATGATGAGTTTGGTTACCTTCTACCATATAGTTGAAAAGTTTGCATAATGGTTTACAGTTTCCAATGATGGAAGGGGGAATGTGGGGTTGGCTGAGATGTTTATGAGATAAAATGGTGAGAATATTGAGTATTAGATTATATAAAAAGTGAGAGGGTAATCATGAGAAGTTGGCTATTAGTAGAAGAAACAAGAGACAGGCAACCCCATGCAAGACCCTATGTTACCTCAGCAACAGAATAACTGTTAGCACCCCTAGTAGAGAAACCTCTGGTGTAGCCAGCTCCCCAGGGACCTTGGTGATGTATTATCAGGTCCTTATTGTTATCCCTTGATAGAAGTGGTGATATCCCAGTTTTGTGGTGATGGCAGCTTCAAGCCTATATGTACCCTGATGTTGGGCTGTGGAGCCATGTTTTGGTGAATAAGGAACCCCAGCATGGGTGGCTCTCCATGTATGGACATAGCTTCTCTTCAAGTCTCCAGGTGTGGGGTGGCAGAGCAGGCAGGTCTCTCCTCTGGATCCAAGCATCTCTTCTTTTACTGCTTCTATTCAACATTATCCTTGAAACTCCTGCATGAGAAATTAGACAGAAAAGAAATTAAAGGGATATGAATAGGAAAAGAAGAACTCAAACCATTACTATTTGCTGATGACATTTAGAAGATCCAGGAAATTCTGCCAAAAATCTTCTAGAACTAATAAATAAATTTGTCAAAATAGCAGGTCATAAAATCAATACCCTTACATCAAATATATTCCTGTACATCAGTGGTAAATCTACTGAAAGAGAAGTTAGAAAAACTACCCTATTACCAATAACCTAAAGAAAAATACTTGAGAATCAATCTAATAAAAGAGGTGAAAGATCTCTACAATGAAAACTGAAGAACAACAAAGTAAACTGAGTAAGACTTTAGAAGATAGGAAGACCTCCCATGCTCTTGAATAGGCAGAATTAATATGAACAAAATGGCCATACTATCAAAAGGGCTATATATATTTAGCAAAATTTCTATTAAAACCCCAATGACATTCTTTATAAAGAAAGAAAAAGCCATCATAAACTTATTGGGAAAATAAGAGGCACAGAATAACTAAAACAATGTTTATCAAGAAGAGTAAGGTAGGCACCATCACAATACCAGAACTTAAATTATGCTAGGAGATCATAACAAAAATGGCATTGTATTGGCAACAAAACAGACACATAGGCCAATGGTTTAGAATAGAAGACATGGAGACAAACCCACATAAATAGAGCTATCTCATACTAGACAAAGTTTCCCAAAATTTTGACTGGAGGAAAGATAGCCTATTCAACAAATGGTGCCAGGAAAATTGAAACTCTATCAGTAACACCTTGAAATTAAACACCAATCTCTTCCTCTATGAAACTCAATTTAAAGGGGATTAAAGATTTAGGCTCTACAGAGACCCTTTGCTTAATAGAAGCAAAAGTAGGTCCAAATCTTGACCACGTTAATCTAGGCTCTAAATTCCTTAAAAAGACTCCCAAAGTGCAAGAAGTAAAGAATTAATAAATGAGATGTATTCAAATTAAAAAGCTTCTTCTCATCAAATGAAACAATCATGAAGATGAAAACAAACATGAAGAGAGAGGCTATAGAATGGAAGAAAACCTTTATCATGTGCACCTCAGATAGAGCTTTAATCTCCAGGATATAAAAACAACTCAAAAACTTAACATCAAATAAACAAATAACACAGTCAATAAATGAGCTAAAGAACTGAACATACACTTCACAGAAGAAGAAATACAAATGATTACCAAATATATGAAAAAATGTTCAACATCTGTAGAATTAAAAAAATGCAAATCAAAACTACTCTAAGATTTTATCTCACTGTAGTCAGAATGACAATCATCAAGAATACAAGCAAAAATAAATGTTGGTGAGGATGTGGGCCAAAAGGTACACATACATTACTGGAGGGAATGTAAATAAGTGCAACCATTATGGAAAGCAGTATGGAGATTCCTCAGAAAACCTGACATAAAACCACCATTTGACCCAGTCATTGGGATAAAGGAAGGCACAGAGCTCCATACCAAAGGAATAAACAATCTATTCAATGAAATAATACGAGAAAACTTCCCAGACTTGAAGAATGAGACAGAATCCCAAATCCTAGAAGCCTACAGGACGCCAAATGTGCAAAACCATAAGAGATCCACACCTAGACACAATATAATAAAGATGCCCAACATACAGAATAAGGAGAGAATTTTAAAAGCTACAAGAGAAAGGAAGCAGATTACATTTAGGCTTAAACCAATCAGGATATCAGCTGATCTTTCAACACAGACTCTGAAAGCTAGAAGATCCTGGAATAACATATTTCAAACCCTGAAAGAACATGGGTTCCAACCAAGAATTGTGTATCCAGCAAAATTAAGCTTCAGGATGGAAGATGAAATTAAAACCTTCCATGATAAACAAAAGTTAAAAGAATTTGCAGCTAGAAAACCATCTCTTCAAAACATCCTTGGCAAAACATTACAGGAAGAGGAAATGGAAAATAACAATGAAAACCAACAGTGGGAGGTAGGACAGTAAAGGGGGGAAAATAATCAAAGAGGAAAACAAATCAGGTTCAGTAACATTAATAAACAAATATGGCTGGAAGAACAAACCATATCTCAATAATAACCCTAAATGTTAATGGCTTAAACTCACCAATTAAGAGACACAGGCTAGTTGAATGGATCACAAAACAAGACCCAACAATATGCTGCCTACAGGAGACGCATTTGATAGGAAAAGATATACATAGACTGAAGGTGAAAGGTTGGGAAAAATCATATCACTCATATGAACTGCGGAAACAAGCAGGAGTGTCCATACTCATATCAAATAAAATAGATTTCAAGCCAAAGTTAATCAAAAGGGATAAAGAGGGACACTACATACTGCTCAAGGGAACCATACACCAACAAGACATAACAATCACAAATATATATGCCCCAAACAACGGTGCTGCTATGTTCATCAAGCAAACTCTTCTCAAGTTCAAGAGTCTAATAGACCACCATACAATAATCATGGGAGACTTCAACACACCTCTCTCACTACTGAACAGATCTTCCAAACAAAAGTTGAATAAGGAAACTATAGAACTCAATAACACAATTAACAACCTAGACTTAATTGACATATATAGAATATACCACCCAACATTAAGCAGTTACACTTTTTTCTCAGCAGCACATGGATCTTTCTCAAAAATAGATCATATATTATGTCACAGGGCACCTCTTAGACAATATAAAGGAGTAGAGATAATACCATGCATCTTGTCTGATCATAATGAAATGAAACTGAAAATCAACGATAAAAGAAGGAAGGAAAAATCATGCATCACTTGGAGAATGAACAATAGGTTACTGAATGATCAATGGGTTTTAGAAGACATCAAAGAGGAAATTAAAAAATTCTTAGAGTTAAATGAAAACACAGACACAACATATCGAAATCTATGGGACACATTGAAAGCAGTTATAAGAGGAAAATTCATTGCTTGGAGTTCATTCCTCAAAAAAAGAAAAAACCAACAAATAAATTATCTCAGACTTCATCTCAAAATCCTAGAAAAAGAAGAGCAAAACAACAGCAAAAGAAGTAGAAGGCAAGAAATAATTAAAATCAAAAAGCTGAAATTAATGAAATCGAAACAAAAGAAACAATTGAAAAAATTGACAAAATTAAAAGTTGGTTCTTTGAAAAAATAAATAAAATCAACAGACCCTTAGCCATGCTAACGAAGAGAAGAAGAGAGAGAACTCAAATTACTAGCATACGGGATGAAAGAGGCAATATCACAACAGACACTTCAGAAATACAGAAGATAATCAGAAATTATTTTGAATCCTTATACTCCAATAAAATAGAAGATAGTGAAGGCATGGATAAATTTCTTAAGTCATTTAATCTGCCCAGATTGAGTCAGGAGGATATAGACAACCTAAATAGACCAATATCAATTGAGGAAATAGAAGAAACCATCAAAAGATTACCATCTAAGAAAATCCCAGGACCGGATGGGTATACAGCAGAGTTTTACAAAACCTTTAAAGAGGAACTAATATCAATACTTTTCAAGCTATTTCAGGAAATAGAAAAAGAGGGAGAACTTCCAAATTCATTCTACGAAGCCAAAATCACCCTGATTCCGAAACCAGACAAAGACACTTCAAAGAAAGAAAACTACAGACAAATATCTCTAATGAACCTAGATACAAAAATCCTCAATAAAATTCTGGCGAACCGGATACAAAAACATATCAAAAAAATTGTGCACCATGATCAAGTAGGATTCATCCCTGGTATGCAAGGCTGGTTCAATATACGGAAATCAATAAATGTTATTCATCACATCAATAGACTTAAAAATAAGAACCATATGATCATCTCCATAGATGCAGAAAAGGCATTCGACAAAGTACAGCATCCCTTTATGTTCAAAACTCTCGAAAAACTAGGGATAACAGTAACATACCTCAACATTGTAAAAGCAATCTATGCTAAGCCTCAGGCTAGCAACATTCTGAATGGAGAAAAATTGAAGGCATTCCCTCTAAAATCTGGAGCAAGACAGGGATGCCCTCTATCACCACTTCTATTCAATATAGTTCTCGAAACACTGGCCAGAGCAATTAGACCGACGAAAGAAATTAAAGGCATTAAAATAGGAAAAGAAGAACTTAAATTATCACTATTTGCAGATGACATGATTCTATACCTAGAAGACCCAAAAAGGTCTACAAAGAAACTATTAGAGCTAATAAATGAATTCAGCAAAGTAGCAGGATATAAAATCAACACGCATAAATCAAAGGCATTCCTGTATTTCAGCGACAAATCCTCTGAAATGGAAATGAGGACACCCACTCCATTCACAATATTCTCAAAAATAATAAAATACTTGGGAATCAACCTAACAAAAGAGGCGAAAAACTTATTCAATGAAAACTACAGAAACCTAAAGAGAGATATAGAAGAAGACCTTTGAAGATGGAAAAATATACCCTGTTCATGGATAGGCAGAACTAACATCATCAAAATGGCGATATTACCAAAAGTTCTCTATAAGTTCAACGCAATGCCAATCAAAATCCCAACAACATTTCTTGTAGAAATAGAAAAAACAATCATGAAATTCATATGGAAAAATAAAAGACCCAGAATAGCAAAAACAATGCTAAGCAGGAAGTGTGAATCAGGCGGTATAGCGATACCAGACTTCAAACTATACTATAGAGCAATAGTAACAAAAACAGCATGGTACTGGTACCAAAACAGGCGGGTGGACCAATGGTACAGAATAGAGGACACAGAAACCAATCCACAAAATTACAACTATCTTGTATTTGATAAAGGGGCTAAAAGCATGCAATGGAGGAAGGATAGCATCTTCAACAAATGGTGCTGGGAAAACTGGAAATCCATATGCAGCAAAATGAAATTGAATCCCTTTCTCTCACCATGCACAAAAGTTAACTCAAAATGGATCAAGGAGCTTGATATTAAATCAGAGACGCGGCATCTGATAGAAGAAAAAGTTGGCTATGATCTACATACTGTGGGCTCGGGCTCCAAATTCCTCAATAGGAGACCCATAGAGCAAGAGTTAACAACTAGAATCAACAAATGGGACTTACTCAAACTAAAATTTTTTTCTCAGTAAAAGAAACAATAAGAGAGGTAAACAGGGAGCCTACATCCTGGGAACAAATCTTTACTCCTCACACTTCAGATAGAGCCCTAATATCCAGAGTATACAAAGAACTCAAAAAATTAGACAATAAGATAACAAATAACCCAATCAACAAATGAGCCAAGGACCTGAACAGACACTTCTCAGAGGAGGACATACAATCAATCAACAAGTACATGAAAAAATGCTCACCATTGCTAGTAGTCAGAGAAATGCAAATCAAAACCACCCTAAGATAACATCTCACTCCAGTAAGACTGGCAGCCATTAGGAAGTCCAACAACAAAAAGTGCTGGAGAGGATGTGGGGAAAAGGGTACACTTGTTCATTGTTGGTGGGACTACAAATTGGTGCAGCCAATTTGGAAAGCAGTATGGAGATTTCTTGGAAAGTTGGGAATGGAACCACCATTTGGCTCAGCTATTCCCCTTCTCGGTCTATTCCCTAAAGACCTAATAAGAGCATGTTACAGGGACACTGCTACATCGATGTTCATAGAAGCACAATTCACAATAGCAAGATTGTGGAACCAACCTAGATGCCCTTCAATAGATGAATGGATAAAAAAAATGTGGCATTTATACACAATGGAGTATTACTCTCCATTAAGAAATGACAAAATCATAGAATTTGGAGGGAAATGGATGGCATTAGAGCAGATTATGCTAAGTGTAGCTAGCCAATCCTTAAAAATCAAATGCCAAATGACTTCATTGATATAAGGGGAGTAACTAAGGACAGGGTAGGGATGAAGAGCTAGAGAAGAAGATTAACATTAAACAGGCATGAGAGGTGGGAGGGAAAGGGAGAGAGAAGGAAAATTGCATGAAAATGGAAGTTGATCCTCAGGGTTATACAAAATTACATATAAGAGGAAAGGAGAGTTAAGAGAAGAATAATACAAGTGGAAGAAATGATTTACAGTAGAGGGGGTAGAGAGAGAAGAAGGGAGGGGAGGGGAGGGGAGGGGAGGGGGGATAGTAGAGAATAGGATAGACAGCAGAATACATCAGACACTAGAATGGCAATATGTAAATCAATGGAAGTGTAACTGATGTGATACAGCAATCTGTATACGGGGTAAAAATGGGAGTTCATAACCCACTTGAATCAAACTGTGAAATTTGATATACTAAGAACTGTGTAATGTTTTGAACTACCAACAATAAAAAAAAGAAATACAATAAAATAAGCCAAATATAGAAAGACACCAAAATACTCTTCAAGAATCTTGTGTCTGAGTATAGTCCAAGAAGATATTATTGTTGAAAGAAGTTTTAATGAAATGAAGCTACATTATCAATATAGTTAGTTTTTTGAAGGTTTCCAAATCTTGCTGAATATATAGAAATATTGTAGGTATTTGCATACACCAAAAAGGTGTCTTTCTTTAATGTATAAATTCTATAACACTTAACACCAATCACATTATAGGCTGACAGAAAGTTATCACACCATGAAATTCTCCCTTACCTCACACAAAAAAAATTATTAGTGAATGGTTTGAGAAATGTTATTTTTATTATAAATGAGATATTCTAGATAGAATTTTTCAAAATCATAATTAATGCAGTTTTAGAAAACAGATATTACACATTCAATTTTTTTCTCTTTTTCATCTCTATGACAGGGTCTGCTTGTTCACTACACCTTATTATTGAGCATTTATTTCTTTATTAAGTTTCAAGAACCATTCTATGCATTAGTGAAACAATGCATATCAATAACTAAATAATCAACAAAACTAGTTAAGCCAGCAGTTTTCAAAACTCTGAGGTTGTTTAGTGGGTGTAGTAGGGTTGTCCAAGAAACCAAATAAGTCTATATCTCTATGTTCAAATCTCTATCCATATGAATATGTATACCTAAAATGGTCCATGTGACTGTAGGGACGAACAAGTCTATCTTCAGGGTAGAGTAGCAGGCTGTAGGCCCAGAAAAGAGTTGATGTTGCAGTCTCAAACCTGAAGACTGCCTGCAAGCAGAATTCTTTCTCCTCAGGGTACCTTAGTCCTTTTCTCTGAGACCTTCAACTGAGTGGATAAGGCCCATCCACATTTTGGAAGATAACCTTGTTTAATCCAAGTCTATTGATTTAAATGTTAAACAGGTCTAAACAACTTATGCCCAGCACATTTTGATTACTTTGATTAAAACCTTGATGGAATTGATGCATAAAATTAACCATCACAGTTGGAAAAACAGAAAATAATAAGAGTATGTGAATGCTATATTTGAAATATTATCAAATTCCAAGAAAAATAATGGGTGATATTTATGGTAAGCAAGTTGAAAAGCATTGAAGAGGTCAAAATAGTCCTCCTTGAGAGAATGCTATTTGATCCAAGACAAAGACTGAGAAATCAGGTCACCCAGGAGCTAAGAGATTTCAGAAATGTGTTTGGAAATCAGAAAGGATATTTAGTTGTGAATGAGTTTTCATATGGTTATGGTACAAATTTGCAATTTTATTTTAGTGCAGAAGGAAAGATAATGGATCATATTTACGTGTGTATGTGTGTGTGTGTGTGTGTAAATATATATATAACATCCATTAGAAACCAAACACACAATACCAAAATAATCTGGTTTTTTTGGTACACTTTTTCTAAACTTTTATTTAGAATTATCCAATGGCACTTCATTTTCTATTTCCTAATCACATGGAAAAACAAGTCTGGGTAATCTATTACCAAAATATACTGCAGATTTTTTGTACAGGTGAGTGTTTTGTAAATATATGAATATATTGTATAAAAGGGTAAATTGAATTTTATGATTTATATACCCATAATAGTACTTGGTCCATGCATTCAAAAAAATTATAAAATGTAAGTTACAATGGGACTGCTTTGAGGAATAGTTTGTTTTGATATAGTTAGACTACTTTCTTTTGTGGGTTCTTTTAGGTTTTTTGCTTTAGACTTAGAGATTTTGTTTTAATATTCTCATAAGATTCAAGGATTGAGAAAACACCTGATTCATCAAAATTATTTTATTCTCATCTATAGTGTTGGTCATCAAAGATCTGTAATGCTGAGTTATTACCAATGATAGATTTCTTCATCTTTCCTATACCACATTTATCACATGGGGAAAACCTCTTATGAGTTAACTATGGTGTATATGAAAGTTTTAAATTCTTTAAACAAATGTGTAGATGCTTCTATGATTAAATTACCTGAAACTGCCCTTAGTTCAGTAATATTTCCCTCCTGTCAGGAAGCCAAAACACGTGTTCTAGAAATAGTCTACTTGCATTTGTCAACAGTACACAAGTAGGTTGGTAAGGCGTTGTCTAATGTAGAAGTTGGAATAAAGTTTCACAATAAATATATTGACTTATATTTGGGATGCTGAATGGTAACCATGGACATAAGAATAATCCTTTCTCTCCTTCTTGCCCTATCTACCACATTCTTTCTTTTCTCATCAAACTTTCTTTCTCTTTTGTTTTCCTTTTTGTTGTAGTGTTTATGACTCTTCAAAAGAAAGAACATTAGCAATTTAAATAATTTTGAAGTACATGTTCTTTTATTTTTCTTGGTAGATTTCATCTCTCAGAATTTTTTTTTTTTTATAGTGGGTATTGAACTCAGGGGCACTTGACCACTGAACCACATCCTGAGCCCGATTTTGTATTTGATCAGAGACAGGTTCTCATTGAGTCGCTTAGTGCCTCACTGAACTGTTGAGCCTGGCTTTGAACCTGGAATCCTCCTGTCTCCACCACTGGAGCCTCTGGGTTTACAGGCCTCTGCCACTGTGAGAGGCCCACCTCCCATGGAGGTGACAGCAGAGAAGAGGAGGGTTGGGAGTCGGGTGCCTTGCTGCTGGGATGTTACAATCTGCCTCTTCACAGTCACTGTCCAGGCCTCAAGATCTCTCATAGGCAAAAGCCTATTGTTGTGTGTCTATTAATATTTTTCTGTGCTGTTTGGGAGATCTGCTACTGAAAAGATCATTATCCTTTTGGATATTCTGTAAGATTTCTAAATCTTTATTGGAACAAGGTTTAACCCAGACATAAACCATTTCTGAGGCAAATATTTTCCTTTATCCTATAAAAGTTATGAATATTTTCTAATAATATATATTATTTTGTTAGAAGATACTATCATATATCAAGGAAAGGATGATACTAGAAAAATTAGTAAAACAATGGAAAAAAATTCTTGGGGGCATTTTTAAAAATCATGGTAACCAGGAAAATGAGTTTTGCCTTTGGAATCCAAGATAATTTGTTAAAAGCACAATTGTTCAAACCCAATACAATCATTCTTCTGAAATATACAAAACATTATAATAAAAGGTTTAGAGATCAGGTAACAATTCCCATGTATCCCAAAAATGTGGCATAGTCAGTGCTAAATCATTAGTTGAAGAATGCATAAAAGGGTTGGGGTTGTGGCTCAGTGGCAGAGAGCTCACCTAGCATGTGTAAGGCACTGGGTTTGACCCTCAGCACCACATACATATAAAAAAATAAAGGTATCGTGTCCACCTATAAGTAAAAAATAAATGTTAAAAAAAGATTGCATAAGAAAATGGAGGTATCCATGTTAAATTCGATTATCAAGTTTTGGGAAAGTTGGGACAAAAACTATTTCTTTTAAAGTATTCCTTGCTACTTTATACACTACTATAATTTTGTTGATGTTGTTACAATGCAATTTGTGTAAGTAGTTAAGGGAATTTTGGGACACTTTCTTGGGAATGGGCTCTAGACTCAGAAAACATGGGTGTCAACACATGCTTTCACTTTACAACTTGTGCCCATAGCACCAGGCTCATAATTTTGACTAGTACCTTTCAATGAGATCTTTTTTTAAATTTTAGCTGATATTTCATATTTGTGGAGCCAAAGTAATAAAACAAGTTGAGGCCCATATATGGAATGTGCACATGTTTGAAATGTGTAAATAGCTAGTGAAATGTTAATGTAATTTTTTATTGTTCTATTTTGAGACATATTATATATTCTCATAACAAGAAAAGCTTGCCTGGAGTTTGCCAAGGAATAGTGTGCCCTGTCTAGTGTGGAAGAAAAGGAAGAAAAAGCTGTGTAGCCCCTGGCTCAGGCAGGGAATTGGGACTCAAGACATTAGGAGAAAATTTAGGAGCCAGAAAATCTTACAAACTTCTATGCCAGTGGGATCACTGTGGGTAGACAGGGTGTGTCTGGAGTGTCAGGGTGTTTCAGGAAGTGTGTGGGAGGTGGTGTTATAAAGGTTTGTTGATCAGGATTAGCCAAAGTGTTAAATCAGTCTTCTCTATTTTGAAATTAAAAACCCATCCTAGCCTAATCTACCTTATTAATCTAATCACTTATACAATCTTAATCACTCATACTAATTCCTATTGGAAGCTTCTTGAAATCTAATCACTTGGAGAACTGGGTGTGGTCTTCAGAGCCTCTATAAAAAGAAAGTGCAGGAGGAGCTAGTCTCATTCCTCTCCAGATCAGAGTAGTTTCGAAAATCACCTGGCTTTGCAGACCCCTGAAAGATATCAGTTCTACTAAGTGAAGCACTGATCCCCAGACAGACTTCATATCATCTCTACAGTAAGCACTGGTGAGACAATAGACACATTCCTTGGGTGAGTATATAATTTAGAAAGGAGATGTTTCTATTATTATTATTATTATTTCTTTTTTGTAACAGTGATTGGAGCCAAGGGTGCTTAGCCATGGAGCCATATTGCCAGGCTTTTTTGTATGATTTATTTTGAGAAAATGTTTCCCTGTATTGCTGAGGTTTTCTTTGAATTTTCCTTATGCCTGCCTCCAGGGAGTATCCAGAAAGTTTCAGTCTTGGACTAGGGTAGAACAAGATCCCTCTTTTTCTGAGGCTTCAGCCTCTTAGAATTCACAGCTACTGGTTCTTCCAGCTTTCCAGACTGCAAGTGACCTTTGTGGAGTATTCACTTTCTGGTTGCATAAGCCAACCTAAAATGTCTCTTTTTATAATTATACTTCCTATTGGTTCTCTTCCTCTAGATAACCATAATACATATGGGCTTTTGTTTGTTTGTTTGTTTTACTTTTAAAGAGCTGGGCTTCTATGCCTGGCTCTCCAGGGATATTTTATACAACTTTCTGTGAATTTCTCATACTTCCTTGACCCAAATAGACTTTCTTTTTCCAGTTATTGGAAAGAAGAATGGGGACAGTTATGATTGTAGACTTCTTATGACCCAATTCCTATACCTAAATTCAGAAGATCAATACTCAAATTTCTATTCTGGTGGGAACAGGAACTCAGAGTGGAAGGGATGTGAGTCATCTAGTCAAAATTATGGCTGATATAAAGCTGAAGGCTCTCCTTGTGCATCAGTTCTCCTTTAGTGTCATAGAATATAGTTTGTCTTGCTTTAATGAGCATTTTTTAAGAAAATAAAATGCAGTTCTTACTCCTCAGTCATAGTTCTTGAGAACCTTTTAGCCTAAGCAGGCTCAGAAGTGACCTGTTTTTTCTTCCTCAGAAACATGGATTCCAGAATCATGCAAGCCTTCCAAAAGGAAATCACCTGCCCTCTCTGCATGAAGTACTTCATAGATCCAGTCACCTTAGCCTGTGGGCACAGCTTTTGTAGACCCTGTGTCTACCTTGGCTGGCATGACCTCCCAGATAATGTTACCTGCTTTGAATGCAAGCAGATGGTACAGAAGAGAAACTTTAAAACAAATATTTGTATGAAGAAACTGGCAGCCATTGTCAGAAAAAACAGTCTTTGGCAATTCCTGAGCTCTGAGGAACACATGTGTGGGGCTCATCAGGAGATGAAGAAGATCTTCTGTGAAGAAGACAAGAACTTTCTCTGTTTGCTCTGCTCTAAATCCCAGGAGCATGAAGCTCACAAACATTGGCCAATCGAACTTGCTGCTGAGGAACACAGGGTAAGTGATTCCTGGAAGATCCATGTCTGTAAGAACAAAGAAATCAATATGGGTCTCTTTCCTTGGGGAATGCATGACTCTCTCTATGTTTCCCATTCAGAATCTCTTCCAGGTTCCAAGTCTCAGGCTTCCCATATTTGATAAACATCTGAAAGGAACAAAGAAAACATAATGACCCAGTTATTTTCATTGGGGTTAATTTATCCCTCATTTCTGGCTTCTTCCCTATGTGAAGATCTATTTTTTTTTTTTTGCTGCTTCTATGATTTGTGATTTTTTTTTACAGGAGAATATGGTGAAGAAAATGAAGTGTTTATGGGACAAATATTGTGAAAGTTACAGAAACCTGACTATGGAGATGTTGATTATGGGCTCTTGGGAGGTTAGTTCTATGCTTCTGCCTTCAACATGAACTTAGGGGGACATATGTGTAATGTTTAAAGTAGGAAATAGATCTGAAACCCTAGTTTTCTCTAGGATTAAACAAGAAAGGGGTGGGGTAAATAGTAAAAGTATTTCCTCAGTTCCTATTTAGGGCAGTATGGCCCTTAGGTAGTATTTCTATCTGAGATACAGATATTATCAAAAGCATGCTGCTTTACTACAGGTAAATTTACACTTAGTACTTACACAACAGCTACAAAAAACTGGGCCATTTCACAATGTCATGTGCTGGGAAGATATAAGTACAGGCAAAAAGTGGCATTTGTTAGTCACTGAAAATTCAAATGCAGCTTCCAAAGCAGATTGAGCTGACTCCTGGTAGAAAATTTCAGAGAGAGGGATAAATGGTTCAAATATAAGAAGAGTCTGAAATTACCCCAACTAATTAATATTTAACAACATAATATAAACTCTGGAGGGGAAATATGATGGGTGACATAGCATTGTGTTTTGAGTAGAAGATTACAAGTTTGAGAATAATTTTTAAATGACTCATTTTCTTTGTGAATGTTTATCCTGAGTGTGTTATAATTTAAATGAAAATTAATTCAAAATTTGTTTTATGATAACTATGACAAATTATAAGCTAGAAAATATGGCAGAATTCAACCTGCAAATATCTCTTATTGGAAAGGTTAAGATACAAATCAGAAAGGAAAATGGCCATCATGTAAATAAGTGACATTTTGATATATTAGAATATGATAACTTGGGTTTTTTTAAGAATAATAAAGCAAGGAAGTAGAAAGCGGGTACAAGGGCAGAGACTGGAGATGAGGTTTGATTTTTTTTTTAAATAGTTGGTGGCAAAATTTTTCACTAAAAAATTACTTTGAGATTAAGACACAAAGAGGAACATAGCCATAGAGTGTCAATCCAGAGAGAAGCACATGTCAAATAATTGCACTTGGTATATTGGGAGGGAGGTTGCTGAAGTCACATTGAAGTTGATGTCATAGATTGGAATGACTTTTGAGGAGAATTGAAGGAAATGGTATCAGACAGATAACAGAATAGATGCTAAATGACACTTCAGTATGACAGCTGGGTGAAGTGAATGGAAATTAGTATTGCACTCTGAGGTTACAGTATGAAGACTTTAAGTGACTTGGCTTATACTGAAGAAAAGTGAATGGATTACAATTCACTCCTTGGGGTCTAAAGTCCTGAAGTATGAAATGGGTTATGCTTCTCCACATATGGGTTGGAAAGGATAAAACAACTTTATTTTTGTGTGTGGATTGTTTTATAAAACTCTTAATCATGAATTAAGTGAATATAACATGTTGAATGAAACTGTTGACCATGATGCAGAGTAAATGACATGGTGGTGCTGTCCTGAAATATCAGCTGCTTGGGAGGCTAAGGCAGAAAGATTATAAATTTGAGTCGAGTCTCAGCAACTTAATGAGATTCTCTAAGGAAATTAAAAGAAAAAAGAAAGAAAGGAAGAAAGGAAAGAAAGAAGCCATGAGTACTTATAAAAGAAGGAAAGGAGTAAAAATTTGTGGATTCTGAAAGTTTGACAAGATGAAGGCTTAAATAATTGTTATAAGATAAACAAGAATCAGGGAGTTTCTTTATTTTATTTTTTGTTTGTCCTTTTAAAATACACATGAGAGTAGATGTATTATGACATATTATGCATACTTAGATTATAATTTATTCTGATTAGAATCCCATTCTTGTGATAGTATATGATGTGAAATTTCACTGGTGGTATATTCATATATAAACAGAGGAAAGTTATATCCTAGAATCAGGGAGTTTCAACAGGAGTTAGAGGGATAGGTCCATATTTTGATGAATTTCATTTTACTGCAGAACTACATAAATTTAAGAAGGGAAGCAATTAGAGTTGAATATGGGAAGATGTCTGCAACTGACTATGAGGAAGAAAAGCATCATTTAGAGAGGCTGCAAAAAGAGAGCAAGGACATTTTTGAGCAGCTCAAAGAGAGTAAAACCAGAATGGCTCATATGACAGAGATGTTAAGAGGAATATATGAAGAGGTGAAGGAAATATGCCACAGACCAGATGTGGAGTTACTCCAGGTAACTACTGATACATGGAGATGTAGGACAAGCATGTATAGCTGTTGCATTTCCCAGCTGAAATCCACTTCCCGTGTTTCTTCCAATTTGGGTCTATAAACATATTTCCCCACAACTGCTGTTACTTTGCTAACAGGTCACTGCTACAAGGATTTCCAAAAATCTAGGATTCCCTCCTAGGTTATCTGTAAGAGACAAAATTGTATGGAATGATTAATGTATAGTCCCCATCTGAAAATCAACAACATAATTGGGACTTTTAGAAATTCACAAAATAGTGAGCTGAACACGAGTATTCAGGTTAACTCACCGACATAACAAGATGGGGTGACTCAAGAATATAGATCTTTTTAATACTCCTTTGTGGCTGTTCACCTGAGACACAAGGCCTTGGGACAATGGCTGGGATCTTATTTCTGATTGCAGCACAGCCCAGACTCCACAGTCTCTGCCCCTTCCACTCACACAGAATATTGAAGAACCAGACGTTGCCAGGACTCTATACAGGATTGTATTTTTTTTATTTTTATTTTTTTGAGTAGAGAGGAAGTGGGACATGCATCCAAGGATGTAGTAACTTCTGGCGATGTATCAAATATCTCACACTGTAACTATTGGTAGAGGGATCCTGTGAAAATCACTCAGACTTTTTATTTTTCTTTTCACAGGTTTTTGGAGACACACTGCACAGGTGAGTGTTTACCTGCCTCCCAGCAGATGCTATTTTCAGTTTCTACAGTACTAGTCAGGACTACTATGTGCATGATTCATTGGAAACTGAGTCACTATTGTCACTGATCTTCTTTTTTCCTCCCCTACCTACTCTTGACATCTCTCTTACTTCCTATTCTCAGTGATTTTAGGAGCAGCTTCAATAAAAATGTGACAAAAGAGGAATTATTTAAAAATCCTTCCATTCCTTGTTTTCTTTTCAATTCTGGAAAGCCTATGCAGATAAAGGAGAAGTACTAAATGTTCTCAAGGGTGATGAAGTCAAACACCTCACAGAGCTAATAGAGGGAACAGCAGCTAACAGGAGAGATAGAGTGCTCCAATGTGTGAAATCTCTAGAGATTTGTTAATTTTGTATGTATAAGCTGTCAGTTTTAAATGACAGTGGAAAGAAACTCACAGCATTTTAGAACTCTGTGGGTCCTCCAGGAGGCAGCTATCCCTGCCTAAGATTCTTCAGAAATTCTCCCTGTGAAGGAGGCAACAGCCAGTTCTAGTTTTTAGAGAAGCTTGTGTCTGCAGATAGGGAGATTTCAGTGCAGACTGGAAATGGACACCAGACTTTTACTCTTAAATATATGTAACTGAACAGAGAACTAAGTATGTTTACAGAATTTGAGGAATAACAGAAAGGATTAAAGTGGATTCCAACAGCATTTACAATATATTTGAATATTTAGGAACTTAGAATAATAATTAATTTCACAAAGTGATAATTCTGTATTTCCACATGTATGTTTTGCAAGAATTTTTATAAAGTGTCTTATCAAGAAGAGTCATGATTTTCTGACTGTACGTATGTTAACTGCATCTTCCTTCTTGCAGGATTGAATCTATGCAGCTGTATATAGTCCAACCTGTGAATCCAGAACTCAGTGCAGGACCCATCACTGGACTACTTGACAGGCTCAACAGCTTCCGAGGTAAGCATAAGCCCATTGTCAGTATTCTCTCAGTCTATTATTTGTTGTTAGGACCACATGAGTGGAATTTCTCTTTCATTAAATATTTTACTTATTTTTAGAAATAAATAATTTGACTACAAATTCTTGAGTATGTTTCTATAGTCAAATTTATAGTATAAAGAGTGAAAAATTAAAAAAAACTACTTAAATAGAATACAGGCTCATATGACCTGAGTTACATAAAAATGATATAAAAATTGGAAATTTAAATAAACAGAGCTGTACTCAGATTTAAGATTCATTATTCAATTTCACATACAAATTTATGCAGTTGTTCAGTATGTTCATTATTAAAAAAAAAATTTGGTCCTGGCATTTTAACTTGGGACCTCACACATATTAGGCAAGCACCACACCACTGAGCCAGATATGCAGCCCCCAGATTTTTTTTTTTTTGAAACAGAGTCTCACTAATTTGCCCAAGCTGGCCTTGAACTTTTCATCTGCTTATCCCAGTCTTCTGGGATTTCAGGCTTAAGCCACCTCATCCTGCTTAATTTGAATTGTTAGGAGGAGCTTTGGGGGGGTAAATATTTGACTAGAACTTTATGTTGTTTTTACCATAGGTATATATGATTAAATGACATAAAATTTTGAATAGATATAGGAAATCTAAGATAAGAAATCAGCTTTATCATCAAGAAAGGAAAATACACATAAAATTGATTTTGGTTTGCTCAATATAAAGAGCTATATGTTAAATATCAGATATGAAGGGCAATGCAGAGCATTCAGAAAACTTAGGGATAGTAAAAAGTTTTGCATAAATAAATTTTAAATTATTCTTTCTAAAATTACTGAATTTGAGGAATAACAGAAAGGATTAACATGGATTCCAACAACATTTATAAGATATTTGAATATTTAGTAACTATGAATAAGAATTAATTTCACCAAGTGATAATTTCTAAAATGTATAAATGTATTTTTATCCAGTTATCTAGAAAAGGTTATAAGAAAGAAAATCTTCACCTCTCATCCAAATAATGACACCATTTTTTGAAATAGGAATATTTTTCTGATACTTATTTTTGATGCCTCCAGAGAATTTAGGGCATCCTCTCTGTAGCTATTTTGAAATAAAAATTAAATTAAAAGATATTAGTTTTATATTTGGCTCAATATTTGATTTTTCACATTTTCAACAAATTTCTGTATCTGTGGCAAGGAATTTGTTTGTTCTGTAGATATACTATTTATGCCCATAATTTATTAGATTTTACAACCAAAATCATTGTTGCTGTTACAATTTCACATTTTTCAGTAGTATCATTTCTTCTCAGAAAGATTTTTTTTAGAACTTTAACTTCTTATTATTTACATACATGTCTGCAATATTTTTCTTACAGTTGATATTACTCTGTGTCGTAAAAGAGCCAAATGCCACGTCTTCCTGTATGGAGAGTTGAGAAGCGTGAATGTTGGATGCAATCCACAAGGTTCCTCCTTGATCATTCCAACATCAGAATGTTTTCTTGCCTGGGGTACTCAGACTTTTGCCACTGGCAGATATTACTGGGAGGTGGAAGTGGGAGACTCTTGGAACTGGGCCTTGGGAGTCTGTAATGATTATTGGAAAAAGAACAGAAATTACAAGATAGATGAGGTGGAGGGGCTCTTCCTTCTTGGATGTGTTAAGGAGGGTTCCCATTGCACTCTCTTTACCACCTCCCCTCTTGTACTTCAATATGTACCAAGGCCCATTGGCCGAATAGGAGTATTCCTGGATTATGAAGGTAGAGCAGTGAGCTTCATTAATGTTGCTCAAAGTTCACTGATACACAGTATTCTTTCCTGTTCCTTTTCTCCCCATGTCAATCCTGTTTTCTGTTGTAGTCACATCTGACCAGACATAGATAAGGACTATTCCCCAATGTATGAAAAATTAAATATCCAAGAAAGCCCTCTTCCTTGGATATTATCAAACATATCAAACAGGTTTTATTTTATTAACTTTACTTTCCTTCTAATGTTATGAAAACTTGTTTACTTTGTTATTAATTATGGTGATAATATTAAAAGCTCATATATTCTTAAAATTCATTTTTTTAACATTTATTCATTTGAGGAATATAATTGCCTATAGTACATGAAATATAATATGTTTTCTGTTTTTAATTTATTCCTGGACTGTCACAAATGAAAAAATCAATAAAGTATTATTTAATAAAGTTAAAATTCAACCTAACATGTCTCTTTCTCTACCCAAACAAGCATGATCATAAAGACTCAATGTTTATAACAACATAATTTTCTCCTTTTGTAATCTAACTTTAATTTACTCATCTTGGTCCATTTTCTGTTGTTTTCACACAAAACCTGCATCTGAGAAAATTATAAATAAAAGATTCATTTACCTCACAGTTCTGAAGACAGGTAAGTTCTAGGTCATCCTGCCTCAGTTTCTGGTGAGTTTCATGATGAATCTGCTCATAGCAGAGAAACAGAAGGAGAAATCATCCAGTGCAGAATGTGAAAGCACATGGATGGCATTCTTCATAACAACCTACTTTCTTAAAAATAACTCTCCAAGGGCCCAAAATTCACTCTTTCATTCAGGTTCAGGCCCAGGAAAAATGCACTTATCCTTTTTAATGACTTAAAGGCCCCATGTCAAAACACCACTGCTCTATGAAATTACACTTTAACTTGTTTTTTTTTTTTGAGGAAAAAACCATATTCAAAGCATATTACTATATATCCATTCTGTCCATTATTCTGAGTAATCATTCTTAATCATCTATGTGATGATTTCCTTTCTAAAATTATAAACATACATATGAATATTTACAGTCATTAGTATTCTTATCTGCCTTGGCAATCACAGGACAATCAATCTAGTGCTGAATAACATGGTTATACAGGTGGACAAAAAGAAACCTTAGCCATACCTATACCTAGTCTTTTACAGGTTGACTTAAGAGAAAATAGTAGTCTCATAGAAAAGTTGCCTAGACAAGACATGAAAAGAATAATCAATGAGAAAAAAATTTAATGGGTCTGCATTAAAATTTTTTTAAAAAGAGAGAATTTTTTAATACTTTTTTTCCCCCGGCGGACACAACATCTTTGTTTGTATGTGGTGCTGAGGATCGAACCCGGGCCACACACATGCCAGACGAGCATGCTACCACTTGAGCCACATCCTCTGCCCGGTCTGCATTTTAAAATTAACGACTTTTTGCTTAAAGATAATATTTCAAAAGTGTAAACATACAAAACTGGAGTTGGTAAATTGCCATGCACTATGAGTTCTGCCTGTAATTTCACCTACTTGGAAGCCAAGTAAGGTGGTTGGTTTAATTCCAGGTTTTCAAGACAATAAAGCAAGATCTTTTCTCAAGAAAACAAAAGCTAGAACCAGGCATGGTGGAAGATGCCTATAATCTCAGCCACTTGGAAGGCTGAGGCAGTAGGGTCAGAGTTTTAGCAAGACTTTAAGCAACTTAGTGGTATACTTTCTCAAAAAATAGAAGTGACATGGTATGTTACTCAGTGATAAAGCATCCCTGGTTTCAATTCCCAGTGCCCTTCCCCCCAATAAAGAATATATTTACCAAGTATGTATCAAAGATACAATATACATGCATCATAGATGCTATGTTGGTTGATCTGAATTTTCAGTTTGAATTAAAATATGCTTAATATTAGGATTCTTCTGGCATGTCAATGGAAGTGTTTCTAGAAATGATTGACATACAGGACAGCAAACTGAAGTACAGATTCACTCTATGGAAACTCACTGTTCTCATGAAAGAGTGAATATCTACTTCTAGAAAGAGGCATTGAATAGATAGAGTAAGGAACAATCACTTACCTTCAATAAGGTTGAGTGTTATGAAGGAAAATACTGTTACTGTGATTATAAATGCTGAAGAGTTTATCCCGACTAGTATAAGAAAAATAATCTGACTTTAGAGATGAAATATGATTAGGGTGTGGTGGGCAGGGATAATCAAGTGGGAGAAAGTGTAAGTTCAAATGACTGAACTGAACCATTGAGTGTGGAGTGAGCTAAAACAAGAGTGTAATAAATGAAGGATATAAAGTTAGACACAGTCAGAATATTCAGAACCACAGAGGTCCCTGCAAGACTTAATGTTGAATACATTTCCCTATTGAATATGGAATTTTGAATACATTCCCTATGCCCATTGTTTCATGTATATAGAAATGACTTGTTGATACATGCACAATTTAGAAGACAATACAACCTATTTAGAGACTGAGATCCTTCAATATTTAAAGAGTTAATTCAAAACAACGACTTTATTGAAATGGGCAAAGGATATCAAAAACTTCCAACACATGAAAAGACGTTCCATGTGATGCATGAAAGGACTCGAAATTTTGAAACATAGAACAGAGCAGAGCAGAGAGGACAGTGTGAAGGATGAGTTCCGGAGTCGAAGTGCATGCAGAGCGCATGCAGAACTCGCGCCCTTTTGCTGGACCCAGGATTTGATGTTCTGCATCTAAACAGCTTCTATGATACCACTGTGGCTCAGCGAGCCTATCCGAGTCCACGCGCTGTAAGCTTCAGGTAGGAGAACAGGGGAGAGCTGGCTGCAGGAAAGCAGTGCTGCTGGATGGCTCTTCTTGGTTAGAGCTGCAGAAGGAAATTTATCAAGGAGCAGCCCTAAATTAGGACCAAGTTCTGTGTGAAAATATGCAAATTATTGTCCCTTGTTGGCTTCTGCCATCCACCCACCCGCAACTTCTAAACAATCTTGATTTAAGGGTCTCTAAATCTTAAGATTTACAAGAAACACACAAATAAACAAACAAATAACATCAGGGTTTGAGAGAATATTGCCAGGTAACAAGTCCAATATTTTCCTCATTTGTGTGTTCGAAGTAGATACCAGTGAAGAGGGTACCCAGTTGGTTTTAGATGGAAGTGTACCCAGGTGGTTTTAGTTGGAAGACTAAAAGGCCAATGAAGAGTTCAAAGGAAAGTGAAACAACCTGAACCTTTCTTCTCTCTTTGATCAGTTTTCAGATCCACCTTGGAAGGAACTTGGGGACATTTTCCCAGAAAAGGTGGCCCTTATTTCTTTAGGCAGAATTAAAAGTCAGCTTTCCAAGTTTTGAAAATTCTACATGAACCATCATTGTTTTCTCACAAACAATGTAAACATATATTTAGATTTTACTTTGCAATTACACAAGAACCAGAAACTAATTCATCATGATTTTAAAAAAATACTGAAAAACAGAATAATAAAATTAAATCCTTTTATTCTCAACACCCCTACAGCCACTTTACAAATACTTTGGGAAAATACATAGTAGGTTCTTTTTTTATTTCCTACTCTTTTTTTCTCCTAATTCAGGGATATTTTCCTACTAAACTACATCCCAGACCTTTATTATTTTAAAATTCAATTATTTTATTTATTGGTACTGGGAATTGAATACAGGGGTGCTTTAAAACTGAGCTACATTCCCAGCCTTCTGTGTGTGTAATATATATATATATTCTTATTTTTAAATTCTCAGACAGAATGTAGCTAAATTTCTTTGATCCTCACTAACTTGCAGAGGCTGGCCTCAAATTTATGGTTCTCCTGTCTTGGCCTCCTGAGTGCCTGGGATTACAGAAATATGCCACAACTCTTGGTCAGATCTTCTTAATAAAAACAGATTTTTATATTTTACAGAGGAGTGGATGCTGCTAGAAAATTTGACTTTGAATTGGAAATAAAGTCTTTGTTTTTGAAGAATGTGGACCCCTAGTGCAGCTGTGCTTTTCAAATCCAAGATCATTTCTAGAAAGCACAGTTGCGAAACTTACCAGATCATAAATTGTATATGTACATATGTGTATGTTGGAGGACTAAAAGATCAGGTACGAATTCTCATTCCTTTTAAAACCCTTGCATTCCCACAGCTGAATCTTGGTGAGAAGTATGCCAGGAGGGGAGGCACCCAGATTTAAAGATCAACTTTGGTAGAGTGGCAATATGGTTTTATTCTTTTTAAAACACTATTTCTAAAAATCAATAAATAAACAAACATTCTCACATTTCTTTCCCATTGTTCTTTTCTTTTTGTAATAATGAGCAAATAACAGGTGTCACAGTTTTGCACACCTGTAATTCCACCACTTGGGAGACTAAGGCAGGAGGATCTGGAGTTCAAGGCCAGCCTGGGAAACTTAGACTATATAAAAAAACCAAATATTAATAATCATAATGTGAAGTATAAATTCAGTTGCCCCACAAAGTTTCCTGATCTAGGAATAATCTTGACCTTTCCCCCACACACTCTTAAGAGGAATAAGGCAGTGCCAATCTCAATGCGAGCTCTTGCTGGAGGCTTTGGGAAGCATGATCTTAAATGGGAGGGCTGGAGAAATGTCCACTGTTGAGAGGGATCAAAGATATACTTGAAATAAAAATTTAATAAAAGAAATCAATAACTGTATCACTTTCTACAGGACAGGATAGAATTAAAGCCAAACCGAAGCAAAATATTTCCAAATTTTACAAAATGCTTGCTAAAACCATAAACTGATGACATTTCTGCTCTATCATTTCATTAAAAAATAACAATATTCCAAAATTTACACACTTAAAGTTGACCTTTGAAGGTTCAATTGTTGTAAAGTCAGTGGCTGTTAATGAGAGGAAGTTCTTACAAAAAAACTTTTAATGGAGATTAACCAAGGTGTTAAATGAATCTCTATTTGGTCCATACTTAATGGATCACCCATTCAAGCATCTAGCCCAATATTCAAGAAATGCAATCTCTTGGTGGAAGTAGAAATTATTTTAGAGGCAATAGAAAAAAGGAAAAAGAAAGAAAACAACTTGAAAGTCTAATTCATTCTTCTCCAGAATTCACAGAGTGCCTTTGCGACTGGCTGGAAGATTTCTGAACTCTGCCAGTATCACATGGAGGCCCTGATCGCTTCACAGTTGTCATATTATTACTTCTGCAGCAAGTAGTGGTTAGCCCACAGACATACTTCTTAGGTGAGTATACAGAAGAGCATCTCTGACAACTTTATCATATCAAAACAAAGAAATATGTGAATTTTATTTATTAGAAAACTGAACTTGTTTTCTGTGAAGTGATGTAATTTGCTTTCTTAGAAATAATTAGACTGCTATTTTCTTATCTTTGTACATTCCTTGGAATTAATTTGATGATTAATTTACTTCAATAATTTATGGACTCATTGTTGTTCCTTTGTAGTACAGTAACCAATTTATATTCTTCCCAAAGTGTATCATATTTTCTTTTTTCTCACTTCCCAACAGAATTTATTGTTTTTTTTTTTTTTTTTTTTTTTTAGGCAGAGGCTTTTTTATTAAGACAGTTTAGAGAATTATTAAGTAAATAATAAATAATAATAATTATTAATTAGCAGAGAATATGATTTTTAGAATAAAATTGATATATTAAAATGATAATGAAAACAACTAAAATTTGTTGAATGTCTACTCCATTGCAGGCACTGTTAATGTATTTTATAGGAAATGGTTTAATTCTTTTTTTTTTTTTTTTTTTTTTTATTGTTGGTCGTTCAAAACCTTACACAGTTCTTAATACATCATATTTCACAGTTTGATTCAAGCGGGTTATGAACTCCCAACTTTACCCCGTATACAGATTGCTGTATCACATCAGTTACCCTTCCATTGATTCACATATTGCCTTTCTAGTGTCTGATGTATTCTGCTGTCAGTCCTATTTTCTACTATCCCCCCTCCCCTCCCCTCCCCTCCCCTTTTCTCTCTACCCCTTCTACTGTAAATCATTTCTTCCATTTGTATTATCTTGTCTTACCCCTCCATTACATATTTCTTGATATATCATATTTCACATTTTGATTCAAGTGGGTTATGCACTCCCATATTTGTTGTTGTTGTTTTGTTTTGTTTTATATTCTTGCTGATTGCCATTCTCATTGAAGAAATATGTCTGTGGGCTGCTCCTTAATAAATTTCCTTCTGCAGCTCTAACCAAGACCAATCCAGCAGAGCTGATCTCCTGCAGCGAGCTCTCCTGGGTTCTCCCACCTGAAGCTTACAGTGCGCCGGCTCGGCTAGGCTCGCTGAGCCACAGTGGCATTACAGCAGCTGTTTGGATGCAGGATGTCAAAATCAAATGCAGCACAGTGTTACATAATCTATTTCAGAAAACTTTAAATTTAACCTTATATTTTTATTTGACCAATAAAATCATATAAACTCATGTAAACATTATATATTGAAGTGCAGACACATTGTGAAATCACCAAACCTATCTAATTAATCTATGCATAACCTATTCATCACTTAGCTATTTTGTAATAAGAATACTTAACATCCTCCAGGCATGGTGGTGCAGGCCTATAATCACAGCTGCTCAAGAGGCTGAGGCCAGAGAGTCACAAGTTCAAAGTCAGCCTCAGTAACACAGTGAGGCCCTAAAGATTGCTCAGTAAGACCTTCCTTGTTTTAAATTAAAAAAAAAAAAAATTGGGGATTTGGATCAGTGGTTCAGTCCCACTGGGTTCTATCCCTGGTATGTATGGCTGTATGCATGTATGTATGTATGTATGTATAAATAAATAAATAAATAAATAAACTTGACATCCATTGCAATACTATTTTCCAAACACACTATATATTATTATTAAATATACTCACCATGTTGGACAAGGGTTAAATTCTTTATTTATACTAACCAACAAAAATCCTCAATTAAACTGAAAGCAGCACACATTATGTATTCCAGGACACGTTAATTTAATCATGAAATTTGAGGGAATGCACCACTTCTTTATACTAATACAGCATTTATGTATGTACTTGCTTATTTGTTTTTGGTCCTGATAATTGAATCTAGTTAATATCATAACAAGTCAAAAATCAGTGATGGAAAAACATAAGGATTTACTGCATAGCTGCCCAGACACCCAGTAGACAATGTTTTTACTGTAGCTTAAATCAAAGACTATGTGCTTAATGCTCAATCATCCATAGGTGTTGACAAAATTAGGACCAGAGGGTCTAGGTTAAGCATTTAATTGAGTATTCTGAAATCAGCTCCCTAAGTAACTGCCATTCAAGTCTATTGATTCTCCACCAATACAAACTTCCAATCCTAAGAAAAGTGCTCCACTCAGAGCCAGAGCACTGTACCTTCTTTGTTGAAGCAGATTACAATTCTTTGCCCTTGGGTTATTTGATTCTCATTATCCCCTATGAAAAGGGTGTGAGTGAGCAGCCCAGACCCACTGACAACAGAGGTTCACTGCCGCACAGATGCTCATTATGGGGAGATTCAGATTCATAATCATAAAAGAAAGATTTCATTTCATAAATACCTCACAGGACCATCTCCAGGGGTCTTTGTTGCCATAATCAAATAAGAAATGTTGCTCTAGTTCTTTGTCATAAACTGATTATACATTTTAAAAGAAATTTTGTATCTGTAAATAAATAATATTAAATTATTTTAGGATTTTTTGCTCTCTTTTTGTTTGTTTTTTTATTAGTTGTTCAAAACATTACAAAGCTCTTGACATAACATATTTCATACATTTCATTCAAGTGGATTATGATCTCCCATTTTTACCCCATATACTACAGATTGCAGAATCACATCTGTTACACACCCATGTTTTACATACTGCCATACTAGTATATGTTGTATTCTGCTGTCCTTCCTGTCTTCTGCTATCTCTCCCTTTCCTCCCCCCCTCCCATCTTCTCTCTCTACACAATCTACTGTAATTCATTTCTCTCCCTTGTTTTTTCCCTTTCCCCTCACTTCCTCTTATATGTAATTTTGTATAACAATGAGGGTCTCCTTCCATTTCCATGCAATTTCACTTCTCTCTCCCTTTCCCTCCAACCTCTAGTCCCTGTTTAATGGTAATCTTCTTCTCATGCTCTTCCTCCCTGCTCTGTTCTTAGTTGCTCTCCTTATATCAAAGAAGACATTTGGCATTTCATTTTTAGGGATTGCCTAGCTTCACTTAGCATAATCTGCTCTAATGCCATCCATTTCCCTGCAAATGCCATGATTTTGTCATTTTTTAGTGCTGAGTAATATTCCATTGTGTATAAATGCCATATTTGTTTATCCATTCATCTATTGAAGGGCATTGAGGTTGGTTCCACAGTCTAGCTATTGTGAATTGTGCTGCTATGAACATCCATGTAGCTGTATCCCTATAATACACTCTTTTAAGGTCTTTAGGGAATAGTCCAAGAAGGGGAATAGCTGGGTCAAATGGTGGTTTCATTCCCAGCTTTCCCAGGAATCTCCATACTGCTTTCCAAATTGGCCACACCAATTTGCATTCCCATCAGAAATGTACAAGTGTACCCTTTTTCCCACATCCTTGCCAGCACTTGTTGTTGTTTGACTTCAAAATGGCTGCCATTCTTACTGGAGTGAGATGTTATCTTAGGGTGGTTGTAAATTGCATTTCTCTGACTGCTAGAGATGGTGAGCATTTTTTTAAAGTCTTTTAGGATTTTTTTCTGTCTTAATGACAGCTCAAATTTTCTAGAGTGCTAACTGTGCCCCCAGGTAATGCATAAATCCTGGCTCTTTTAATATTCATAATACTTTTCTGAAGTGCTAAACTTTTGGAGAAATTAATTTTTCAATAAAGAAATTAAGCTTGAAAAAAGCAAAAAAAAAGAAATCTAAACAATTAAGCTTGGAGAGAATAAAAAGCTCAAGACCACCTAGTCATGTAACTATATCCTGGGGTTAATTCAGAAAATCAAGTATAGAAGAACTTCATTAAGCTTCTAATTAATATTTTTTTTAAAGAGAGAGTGAGAGAGGGGAGAGAGAGAGAATTTTTTTAATATTTATTTTTTAGTTCTCGGTGGACACAACATCTTTGTTGGTATGTGGTGCTGAGGATCGAACCCAGGCCGTACGCATGCCAGGCGAGCGCGCTACCGCTTGAGCCACATCTCCAGCCCCCTCATTAATATTTTTCATCTCTAAAAACCTGAAACCAGGGTGTTACCTAAGATCTAGGACTAGAAATTGGCTTGGTGCTGCACACCTGAAATTCCATCAACTCAATAGGCTGAGTCAGAGGATTGCAAGTTTGAAGCCAGACTCAGCAATTTTGTGAGATTCTAAGCAATCTAGAAAGACCTGGTTTCAAAATAAATAACTTTAACAGGCTGGGGATGAAGCCTAGTGGCAAAGCAACACTGGGACCAGTTTCCAATACCCTAAACAAACAAAAAATAATAATCAAACAATTGAGAACAAGAAAAATAATTGAGAACGGGAAAAATACTGAAAAATAATTCTGATGCTTTATTGGAAGTAGAATCACTCATTATTCTTCTAACATGCTGATTTCTATTACTTCATATTTCTTAGTACAATATAGCTCTGTGTGTGTGTGTGTGTGTGTATCTTATTGTTTTCTTATCTGCAATTAAAAATATCAATCCATCAGATTTAGGGCAGATTTTTCTCTTTATGAAATTACCTATGACACTTGGGTTTTATAAAAAACATATCTTTGGTAGATGCCAAAGAAACACAAACTGAATGAGCATCACAGTTTACATCTATCAAACTGCCAAGCTCCATCTCAGTTTATAACAAAAGAAAGTCCTAAACTTAATTCTGCCACAGGTCTGCTTTTGGTTAACTAAATATTGTTTTTTAATTGACTAGAAAAAATTCACCCCAAATTTAGTGCAGGTTTGAGGAGGCTTATTTTCTTAATACTTTTGATGATGCTCTACCACTGAACTACATTTCCATAGCTGAGGTCAAATGCGTGTACCACCATGCCAAACTATTTTTTCCACTGTTGGTTCAGTAGAAAAGAGCACCAAAGCAAAAGAGAGAGAGAGAGATGAGAGAGAGAGAGAGAGAGAGAGAGAGAGAGAGAGAGAGAGAGAGAGAGAGAAGAAGAAGAAGAAGAAGAAGAAGAAGAAGAAGAAGAAGAAGAAGAAGAAGAAAAAGAAGAAGAAAGTAACCAAAAAGCAAGAAATAAAAATAAATCAGAAATTTCAAACTTTAAATATCAGTAGAGAAATTCAAACTTTCAAACTTTAAACATCAGTAGAGGAAGAAATCATTTTTTTTAATTGAGATTTTGTTGTTTTAAAACTAAATATTATTTAATAAAATAATTTTTCAGTTAAAATGTCTCTTTGCAAACCCAAGTCATGGGAACTTGCTCATGTCTGATGCCAAATCTCATCAAAGTTTACTCTATTGTATGAATCTAATCACTGTGATCTCATAGTATGATTCACCACTTTTAGAAGAGGTAACCTATAGTGGGTGTGGTTTTATGTGAGTTCCACGTATTTAAGGAAGGCATTTCTCTGGAGAATACTTTTTCCTCTAAGGTACCTCTAAGG
Organism: Ictidomys tridecemlineatus; assembly: GCF_052094955.1. NCBI lineage: Eukaryota > Metazoa > Chordata > Mammalia > Rodentia > Sciuridae > Ictidomys > Ictidomys tridecemlineatus. The sequence continues at coordinate 76,378,290 of NC_135480.1, read as the reverse complement.
AGCAGACTGAATTCTCAGCTACTGAGCTTTGGAGACCTGAGTGTTACTGACATGGTGATACAGACAAATTTTACTTACTTCCAGACGTGAATTTTCTTAGAGCAGACTCTGGTGGGTGGAAATTTAGAAGAAAGGCTTTTAAGTATACTTTCTTTCCTAAGAATTGTTTGAATTTACTTTTCAACTTAATTGGGTTTCGTCCAAGTAAAATACCTACTTGGCTTTTTCTGTTTTATATATACTGTGTGTATGTGAGTGTGTATAAGTACATGTATATACATATATAATTAGACTATTTGTAAAATATTGGTTTCTGCTAAGTGATCTGAGTAATTTTTATTCTGTTACCTTGTGTTTTATTTCATTTTGCAGGTATGAAATATTTCTTCAGTTTTATAAATTTTAGAATCCATAAATTGCTTAAAATATTCAGTATATTTTATGCATGTAATAGTTTCTCTGCATATCAATTTAGATTTTTTTCTTAGTGGATACCAGATATTGAATTCAGAGGCACTCATCCATTGAGCCATATCACCAGCCATATTTTGTATTTTATTTAGAGATAAGGTCTTATTGGATTGCTTAGTGCCTCCTTTGCTGAGGCAGGCTTTGAACTCTCCATGCTCTGGCCTCAGGCTCCAGAGCCACTGGGATAAAGGCATGTGCCACCATGATTGGCTTAGAGTTGTAAGATACAGATTTGATTGTAAAACCCTTGATGTGAAAGTCCTATTTGCTATCCCTTTAAAATCTCCAATTTTCAAACTAGATTTGGAAAGTAGTCCAGTAGATGAAACAGACTTGTAGAAGTTTCCAAGTGAGAAATTTGATCACTAGAGAAAAATAGTAGAAATTAGACGAATTGATCATGCTTCACTATGATCAAAGATCTCTAAACTGTATCTCTAAACTAAAGGGTAGTCTCTGGAGAAGAAAGCACCATTGTTAATTTATGCTCTCTCTCTCTCTCTCTCTCTCTCTCTCTCTCTCTCTCTCTCACTGTTTTTTTATACTGGGGATTGAACCCAGGGCTAATGTTCCCCTGTTTAGAGACTGTTTTGATGTGGTCTCAATAAGGTACCTAGGCTGGCCTTGAACTTAGTTTCCTTTTGCCTCAGACTTCCTGGTAGCTGGGATAGTAGGCATGTACCACTGCACTGGGCTCTCTAGTTGATTTTGTAATAAATAACAATGGGTTAATTGTTGCTGATAACTACTATAGCATGCCTACTCATCATCTCAATATATAAAGGCACTCTGATGGTAAGAACTGATTCTGGTAAATATTATTTTCTTTAATAAGAAGTAATAAAAATTTATTTTTTATTTTTTTTTATTTCCACTTCAGTCCTGGGGCTAAAACTCTGGATCTTACAAGTCCTGGGCAAGTGCTCTACTACTGATTACATCCCCAGTATTACATTCTAATTTTCAATTTAAAAACTTAATTTATTTATTTATTAGTAATAAGGATTGAACACAGGATGGCTCTACAACTGAGTTACATCCTCAACCCGTTTTTAAATTTTTTTTTTTCTGAGTCAGGATCTCAATAAATTCCTGTGGTTGCCCTGACATTTTCAATCCTCTTCCCTCAGCCTCCAAATAGCTGGGACAAGAGGCATGCATTGATAAACCCCACTACATTTTATTTTTTAAAATATATTATTCAGTTAAGTGTAGAAGCATAAATTCAACTGTTTGTAGTTTCAGAAGATGGAAGTTGAACCCAACAGTGATTAAGTCAAGCCATCTTCAAGTGAATTATGGTTAATTTTAATTGTCTTTTAGAAAAGTCCATCTATGTGTAGAGAGGCAGAGATCATAGACATTTGGCATAAAGACTTACTGTCTCTATGTTTGTTACCATCATTGAGTCAGAGAGACAAAAAAAACAGAGAGAGAGAGAGAGTGAGAGAGAGAGAGTGAGAGAGAGAGAGAAAGATCTTAGATGGGCATCTGGAAAAATCAGCTAATGCAAGTAAGTCTAGAATCATCCTAAATCTTCTTTGTCCCAATATTACACTTGCCCAAATGAATAAAAAAGTTGCTTTTTTAAAAATAAAGATCATGTTCATCTCATTTTGTCATTTGTGTCATAGAGGAAACTCAGCCAGGTTTGTCTTACAAAAAGTTAATAAAAGATTAGGCATGACTCAAGTGAACAATTAGTACTGACCAAAGTCTTTTTATTGTTTTTATACCATCATCAAGCCACAAGAATATCACTCTCTCCTCTCCCACTTTCCTTTTACTCTATCCTCTATATTTTTGGTTTCAGAAACATGGATTCCCATGTCTTGCAAGACTTCCAGAGTGAACTCACATGCTCCATTTGCATGAAGTACTTCTTAGAACCTGTCACCATAGACTGTGGACATACCTCTTGCCGACCCTGCCTCTTTCTCTGCTGGGAGGAAGCCCAAATGTCAATGTGCTGCCCTGAGTGCAAAGAAATAGTAGAGAATTCAGACTTCAGGACCAACATCATGCTCAAAAAGCTGGCTTCTCTTGCCAGACAGGCCACACCTCCCTCTGACAGCAGGTCTGGGGAGCAGCTCTGCAGGACACATGGGGAGAAAAAGTGGCTCTTCTGTGAGGTGGACAAGAGCCTGCTCTGTTCACCCTGCTCTGACTCACCGGAACATGTGGTTCACAGCTACAGCCCAGTGGCATGGGTGGCAGAAGAGTACAGGGTGAGTGATGGGCCTGAAGTAACTTAGAACCTGTAGGGTCCAGATCAAAGAGAGAAATTAGGAACCATGATAATCAGGCAGTTGAGAATGCAGATGGTAGAGGTGGTGATGTTTCAGTGTAAATCATAACAGGTAAACATGCTGTTTAAATGTTGATCAATTGGACGCTATAATCATAATGTTCATTTCCTGCTCACGAAGGACATTTCCACTAGAAACATTGTCTAAATGACAGAGCAGGGTGGCTATGCCAATAACCCTAGCTATTCAGCAAACTGAGTCAGGAAGATCCCAAATTTGAGGCCAAACTGGGCAACCTAGTAAGACACAGTTCTTCTTTCATTTGTTTAAAGATTTGAGATATAGCTCAGAGGTAAATTTTTGCCTATTTTGTGGGAAACACTGGCTTCAATCCTCAGTACTGAAAAATAAATAAAGAAGTAAATATATGTCCAAATATGTGGAATTGGGGCAGCAGTACAGCAGATGGCTAGTACTAGGAACATGAGCTTCTTTTACTGAAGGATGGACCCTTACATAGTGAGGTTATGTAAAAACTACTTTCTCAGAAAATTGATTGTATTATCTATTATCTATAGATTCTTTTCAAAATCTTTTTTCTTTTGCTTCAAATATCTAAAATAGTAAAATCAATTTAGACTAATTTTTAAAAATCTGATTCATTTAAACTAACTATTACTGTATTACCAAGCACTATTTTATTCCATTACACAAAATATAAAACCTACAAAACTATCTTCCCTATTACTCAAGCCTATGGTTATGTTTCAGGAAAAACTGCTAAAGAAAATGGATCCTTTATGGCAAATGACTCAGGATATGCAAGATAATCTAAATGAAGAAATTAACAAATGTCAGTCTTTTGTGGTAAGTTTGAAAATGTTTTCATTATTCTAATTAAAATGTTGCTAATTCGTTATGGTAATTAAAATGTTGCTGTCAGATAAATTGGAGTTGATATTGAAGAATAGTGTTTTCATCTCAAAAAAAAAAAGCAGTGATTTCTGGTAATAGTATGAATACACTGGCCAACACAAGGTAATGTGAAGAATACAAGTATATGGGAGTGAATGAGGCATGACTGGTATTCTTTGTCAAACTTTGGAGGTTTGGAGAAATCTTCTCAGACACTGAAGATAAGACAGTATTGCACTAGTTAGTTGGAAGGAGAGGAGAGATATAGATTTTTAACTATGGGCAATGTGGAGGTTCTTTTTATTTAACGTTTCATACAGTGTGTATATAAATATTGAAAAATATTTAGAAGAATCAGACAAAGGAACAAAAGAAAAGGAGGAAGATTCAGATAAAAGAGGAAACAATGCATTAAGAACTCTGAAAAGACATCATAGGGAGATAGCCTGGGACCCCCTCAGACATTTTTCTTAAACAGGAGAGAGGCAAGAAACAGAGAAAAAATGGTAGACAGGATTAGTAAATATTTAAGACACTGTGTGAGCATGAGACAAAAAGTATTTGAAATATTTGCTTGATGCTAAGACAATAATATTTGAAGCTTTAAAAATGTTTTTGAATGTAATCTTTTTAAATGAATATCTCTACAGGACTATGTAGCCTTAAGGAAGAACATGATCCAAGTTCAATATCACATGATGCATAAGTTTCTCCTGGAGGAGGAGCGATTTCAACTGAAGACACTAGAAAGAGAAGCACAGGAGATTTTTCAACAACTCAGAGACAGTGAAATCAGAATGGCCCAACACAGGGAAAGGCTGAAGGAAATGTACAGGGAGCTGACTGACATGTGCCATAAGCCTGACATGGAGTTGCTCCAGGTGACCAGGGAGGGTCCATCCTTAGAGAGAGGAATTCTTGTCTGGGCAATGTTGCCTGCAGAGCCCACTGTGTTCAGCTGAGTGATAGGAGCTCCTTTACACCCATCATTGTCCAATCACTTGTTTCCCTATATTCTGGTAATCTTGAGAGATTGTAAGTCTTGTAGAAGGTAAATGAGATGAAATCTTGTGTCATTAAGATGACTATAAACACAGAGAAATTATCCAAAAACTCAGTAATCAGAAAAAAGTTAATTTTGTTGAGGAAATATTCAGTTTATGTTTCCCAACTCCATCATCACCCTCTGTTCTGCACAAAAGCAGATGAGGCTTTTCCCCTCTAATAAGCATGTACAGACGTTGTTGATCAATTTCAGTGCACTATTATTCAAATAGCTCACTGTTAATTGTAACTGTCAGAGGGGGTCAGATCTTTCCTGGGACTAAGACTGTGAGATGAGTGACACAGGAACCTAGGTCCTGTTGAATCACTGCACAGACCCTTTCTAAGCTCCATCCTTCACCAAGTCTGTCTTCCATGTTTAATGTGGGCTTTGGTATTACCATAAACTCAGGTGACTTTTCAGAGGAAAATGAGAAAAAAAATGTCACACACACACACACACACACACACACACACACACACACACACACCAAAGGACCATAGTACCAGAGAGGATACAGAAGGACACATTATTAATACTATCTCTATCTTTTTTTCCTTTTAGGACTTAGGGGACATATTTGAAAGGTGAGTGTTATGTAATAATCTCTAGTTTATGAGAAAGTTTTTTTTCTTGAAGAAGAGAAATTTTATGTTTTCAGATATTAACATCTTTGTCTGTGGATATTATTTTTGTAAAGAGGCTCTGAGGTAATAAGTACCTTGGTTTCAAAAATGTCCTTATGTGGCTGAATTCAGCCATACCTAAGAATGATTTGGTGTTCTGGGATTTGTTTCACCCATTCCTTCTATCCTCTCCAGCCCAGTCCATATAAACCTTACTAAGGAGATTTTCATAGCAAATCCAAGAAAGGATTCAATTCTAGTGAGGTAGAAGGTAAACAAGATAGAATGGGAAAGGGTGGGGACTTCATTACCATCAGTAACAATGACCAGATCCCATTTCATCATGGCACACAGCACATGTTCAGAGGGGAAGGGCTGCCTGAGAACCCTCAAGATCAGTGCTACCAGGCTGTAGTAGATACCTTCCATGGGCAGAGTTGATCAAAGTCACTGGTTCAAGGAACCTTCCCCTTTAGAAACCAATGACTATATCATTGTTGACCTCTGTGGACCAAAGTCCCAAAAGTTGAACAGTCTGCTTTCTCCAAGATATACAAGATCTTTGCATTTTCCAAGGTTGATTCAGGAATGAAATTCAGTGGTTTTTAAGTTGGATAATGTTTGAGATGAATAAGGAGACTGAATTTTAGTATATTAAATTTAGAAAAAAGTATCATACAATTCCAAGAGAGTTGAATAAAATGTACACCTAATTCACCAACATGGGTAATTTTAACAACATCTTGGATTAAAAGTGGTATATTTGTAATTATTTTTTGTTTGACCTTTGTTTTAAAAGTGTAACTGGTATCATTTTTTCCATAATCAAGTTGCTGTAGATGGAGAACCCCAAGCCAGTGAACCCAAAGCTCACTTCATTACACATCACTGGAATCTTGGATATGCTGAACAACTTCCGAGGTAAGTGTGAGCCTTTGGCACCCAGGTTCAAATTTTTTAGTAGGTTCCTCAGATAAAAGGCTTCTCATTTTTAATATTCTGATGTGAAAAGTTTATATCTTTTTTTCTTGTATAGTCATAATACAATGACCAAGACCACACTTGTTAACTCAGACACATATTCTAGTTCTAATACAGACAGTACAAGAAAAGGAACATTATTGGTGTTTGGAGAGTTATTAAGCAATACAATATTTACCTCTCAGAGAAGCCATCAATATTTTGTGTTTTTTCAGTTTATTCTAATTTTGAAGATTTAAATGTGATATTGGTTGCTTTTAATCTATTCTGTATTCCAAGTACATTTATGATATTCAATGGGCAAATAATAATTACTATTTATAAAATACAAGTTTTATTGAACAAAAAAAGACTAAATTTCCCATAAATAGAACAATTTAATACCATCAGATGGATTTCAAAAGAACTGCAAGGTAAGTGATCTGTAAACATGACCCAGCCATGTTTGTGCATCACTAGAGAGGAGGTCTAGATATCAGAAGGCTGGAACCCAAGTTAGATTGGATTCATGGTCTCAACAGATCAGGTAAGTCCAAGGTTCTTTTCTGTCAAGTGTGCAGATGTTGCTTTCTGTCAAATTATTTGGTGTTTGATAATGAAACAGGCACAATCATAGCAAAGTAGTGTCTATTTATTAATGGTAACAAAAACCATTCAAGAAGAGATTTCTACTAAAAAAAAATAGAAAAAAAAAAGAAAAAAGACTTTTTTTGTGTGTGACCTCAAACAACCCATACAAAAGCTGATATTACATTACCCCTTCACTCAATAAGGAGTACCTTCTGTTTTCTTTTATTTAGCATTATAATTTAAAGATTTTTCAGTGCTAAAGAGGGCATAGGAAACTTTCTCCATACATGAATTTGAACTCTGTCTGCTCCCTACTGTTCCTTAGAAGAGGGGCAAATAAAGAGATTGATTAGGTAGACAGTTTTTGTCCAAGACATGAAAATGCTCTTTACTGATATGATTTTTGTTTTGTTTTGTTTTGTTTTTGTGCAGTGAACAATGGAACTATTCAAGGATGGTCCAATTGCTATATGAGCCTTTCTCATGAAGATAGAAACAATATATTTGGAGATGATGGTGGAACTAAAGATCCCCAGACAGTTGAGAGTTAACGTTATATGGAGTGCTGAGGGATTTACCTCTGGTAGACACTACTGAGAGGTGGATGTGGGGAACACCTCCAACTGGATTCTCGGCGTCTGTAAAGATTTTATGACAAGTGACACTTTTGATTCTGAGAAAGCATTTCTCCTATTTTCCTTAAAGAAGAACAACCACTGTAGGATCTTTACCAACTCCCCACCCTTAATTCAGTATGTACAAAGACCTGAGGGTCGGGTTGGGGTATTTCTAGATTATGACAATGAAATTATGAGCTTCTATGATGTTCACCGATGTTCCCTCATATACAGTTTCTCTCTTCCCTTCTTGACCTCACCTCTGAATCCTTTTCTTTTCCTTGATTCTCCATAAAATTTAGGTTTTCCTGGGCATGGTGTCACATGTCTATAATACTAGCTACACAGGAAGTTGAGACAGGAGGGACACAAGTTTTGAGGGAAGACTGGTCATTTAAAGAGAGTTAAAAGCAGGGAGGGAGGTGTGTAGCCCTGTAGTAGAGCCTTTGTCTAGTATGTGTGAGTCTCTGGGTTTATTCCATAATACTGAAAAAAGAAAAAAATGAAAATTTTAAAAGAAAATAAGAATTAATTGGTGAATGTCCATATCTGAAGAAACTGTGTTCTTGGGACTACCTCATGTCATGTTACCATTCTACACATGATATCTGTCGGCTTGTTTTAACTTAAGGAAGTATAAACATTTTATGGTCATAAATTCTGATAACCACATTGAACTTATTAATTTGTTTATTAAATTTTATTTTAATAAAGTGTTGTAAAACCACCACAATGTGAATTGAGGTTAGTTTTCAGTTGCTTCAAATAATTCAATACGCCATCTACCATGGGAGCCCAGGCCTAGCCCAGACTTCCCACACCAGCAAAATTAAGCTTTAGATTTGATGATGAAATAAAACCCTTCCATGATAAGCAAAAGTTAAAAGAATTTACAATTAGAAAGAATATAATAGAGAACATCCTGAACAAAATATTCCACGAAGAGCAAATGAAAAACAATGGTGAAAATCAGTAGAGGGTGGGATCACACTAAAGGAAAATCTAGTCAGAAAAGAAACCAAGTCTGTTAAATACCAAAAATAAAAAAAATAGCTAGAAATACAAATCATGTCTCAATAGTAACTGAATGTTAATGGCCTAAACTCATCACTAAAAAGACGTAGACTATTTGTCAAGATCATTGTAATGTTTTGAGCAACCAATAAAAAAATAAATTAAATAAATAAATAAATAAATATTTAAAAATTTTTAAAAATTAAAAAGACATAGGGTAGCAGATTACATATAAAAAAAGACTCAACAACATGCTGTCTCCAAGAGTCTCATCTCACAGGAAAAGACATCCACAGACTGAAGGTGAAGGGTTGGGAAAAAGCATATCACTCACATGAACTGCAGCACCAAGCAGGGGTTTCCACTGTCATATCAAATAAAGTATACTTGAAGCTAAAGTTAATCAAAAGAAATAAAGAAGAACACTACATACTTCTCAAAGGAACCATACACTAACAAACTTGACAATTATAAATATATGTGCTGCAAACAATGGAGCATCTATGTTCATCAAATAAAATCTTCTCAAGTTCTAGAGTCAAATAGACCACAACAATAATTTGGGGTGACTTTAACACACCTCTTTCATCACTAGAGAGATCTTCCAGATAAAAGCTGAACAAAGAAACTATAGAACTCAATAATATACTAATCAATAACTTAGACTTAACTGACATATGTAGTATATTTCATCGTTCAACAAGTGAGAACACTTTCTTCTTAGTAGAACATGGGTCCTTCTCTAAAATAGTCCATATATTATGCTACAAAGCAACTCTTAGCAAATATAAAAAAGTGGAGAAAATACCTTGCCTTCTATTAGATCATAATGTAATGAAATTATAAATCAATGCTAAAATAAAAAATAAAATTTACTCCAAAACCTGGAGATTAATAATATGCTACTGAATGCACAATGGGTTGAAAACACATGAGCAAAGAGATTAAATAAATTCCATTTGGGAATGGAAAAATTTTGTCACTTTTACAGGACTAAGTTGTTGCAGATGCAAATGGCTCAGCAAAAGAACCAAAAGCTCACACCAGGGAACACCACTGGAATCCTGGACATGTTGAATAGCTTCAGACATAAGAAACAGTTGTCTGGCAGTCAGGCCTCAATTTCTATCTTCAGTGTCTTCTGAAATGAGGAATACCCATTTTCAATTTTAAAATTTTTGACATAAAATTTATATATGATTTTCTAGAATGTTTGTACCATCCTTCCTTGCATAATCACATTACAATTACCAAGATTGACCTTTTTATATACAGATTTCAAATGCAAAATTCAGACCATACTTTAGTTATATCTGAACACAGTCACAGTATAAAAACAAAAACAAAAAAACAAACAAAAAAACCCCAGAATTTTTAGCTTATGTGAATATGAAATGATACAATGCTTACTTCTCAGAGTACCAATCAAACGTTTGTGTTTATTTAGTTTAATTTTGGAATTTTGAATATGGAATAGTGGTTTTTAATTTGTCCTATATTCTAGTTTCATTTATCATGAATTCTACAAAAAATATATTATTCATAAATCAGAAAGTTTTGACAAAAATGATTGTTAGGCAAAAACAAACAAACAAAAAATAAAATTGTCACAAGTGGAATAATTCCAATCCTACCAGATAGATTTCTAAACAGATGAAAGTTAAGTGATCTGTGAACATGTCAAAATTGTGTTAATCCCATACTAGAAAACAGGTCTATACACAGCAGAAGACTGAAACCCAGGTAAAGTTAGAACCAGGGTCTCAGCAGATAAGGCGAAGCAAGAACATTCTTTTCAGAAACTGCTAATATGTGCATATATTGTGTGTCATGTAATTTTTGATGTTTGGAAATGTAACAGTCACAGCTGATATCATAATGAATACCTGCATCATAGCAAAGTGATGAATATTTTTAACAATATTAAAGAAAAAAACAGAATTACAGCTTTCTTCAAAAGTAAGGATTTCATATTTTATGAAACAAATTTTCTAGAGGTAAACAAAAATAAATTGCTGCTCCACACAGCCATATGAATTGACCTACTTTCCTTCCTTCCTTCTTTCCTTCCTTCCTTCCTTCCTTCCTTCCTTCCTTCCTTCCTTCCTTCCTTCCTTCCTTCCTTCCTTCCTTCCTTCCTTCCCTCCTTCTTTTCTTTCTCTCTCCCTCTCTCTCTTTCTCCCTTTTTTTCTCTCTTTCCTTGATGGGAAGGAGCTGTGAGTCCTGCAGAGGTCATAATAAACCTGCTTCACACTTGGGTGAGGCTGAACTCTGCTCTTGTTAGTGAGGATGAGAAACAAATAAAATAATAATTGAACATAGATCCTCTGTCTCTCACAACAAGGTTACATAGTACCATTTGCTAATTGGAGTTTTGTCTTTCTGCAGTTAATAGTACAGTGAAATAGGAAGTGGCTGACACTACAAATCTGTATTAAGGATGTCAGAGGTGTGACATTTGGGGATGACCAGCATAGTGTACCTGGAGATACCCAGAGAATAGAGAGTTATGCTGCAAGGAGGACCCAGGCCTTCACCTCAGGTAAGCACTATTGGGAGGTAGAAGTGCTGAGCTCTTCCAACTGAATTCTGGGCGATTTTAAATATTCCAGAACAATCAATATTGATTAAAGTATTGATTTTAATGGGCATTTCTCATATTTTCTTTGAAGAGGAACAGGCATTACAGTCTCTCTACCAATCCCCCACCCCTAATTCAATATATGCAAAGGCCTCTGGGTAGGGTTAGGGTGTTTCTAGATTATGACAATGGAACTGTGAGCTTGTATGATGTTTACTTCCCTTCCTTCCTTCTTTACCTCTCCTCTGAGCCTGTCCTTGCCTTGGTTCCCTATGAAGTCAAGTGTCATGAGTACTAATTGGTGAGCTCCCATGTCAGGAAACTGAAGTCCTGAGACCCACTCAAGTCATACAACAAGAGTGTGTATGAGATCTGTGGGCACGTGTAACTTTAAGAAACAGTTATTCCATGGCTACAAAAATAATCTACCACATTGAATGTATTAATTTGCTTACTGAAATTCATTTTCATAAACTTGTTTATTGTGAAGCATTTACTAGAATATCAGGAATAGCTTTAAAAATAATGTTAGTGAGATAAATTCATATAAATTCATGAAGAGCATTTTTCTAATGTGTTTTGCTCATGATTTTTAGCATATCCAGAGTTGTACATCCATTGTAACTATCTAATTCTAGAAAAACATTTCATCACTTCCCCAGAAAATGCCCAATGCATTAATATTTACATTCCACTAATACTCTGCCTTCTGCTGGCAACCTTCAATCTGTTTTGGGTTTATTCAACTCCTGCACCAGGGACTGGGAAAGGCGGGGGACATTATGAGAAGATAGGACATGAGAATGAACAAATACCTCCAATGTGGATTTCACATGTGTCTAGCTGTTGTCAGACTCTCGTCAATTGGTTTCATATTAAAATCTTCAGTGGAGCAATATAAGTTTGTTGCTGATGACGAGTGATGAATCTCAGGTTCAACTCATTGTAGTTGGTGAGATACAGTTAGCATTTTTCTTTAACCAGAAAGCAAGAAGTTTTAAATTGTCAAGAGTGTTACCCAGATAACAAAAATTATCTCTAAACACTTGTTTAGGAAAAATAGCCCCACTCAGACTCACCTGGTCATCTGCATTTCAGCTACTGAATGAAACTTTTGACTAAAAGATTTTTGGAAAACTAGACACTAAGGTCAATAATCAACCTGTTATTATTAATATGCTTAATGGAAACAATACAAATGTGCAGTAATAGGCTTTTCAGAATGGAAAGTATGTTATAGCTCAGCTTCTTTGGAACATAGTCTACCACATTGTACCTCCCAATATGCCTTTGTTGTAGGTTCTTCTAACTCAAAAAGTTTTAAACTGCAACTGCTTTAGAGATACTCAAGAAACCCAATTTGGAGAAGGTGTGACAGGGAAGTGGATGAAGTGAATGACCCTGGACTTGGGGGGAAACTTAGTAGGTGTACTAAGGTTTTCTGTTTTCTCTGAGAAATGAAAAGGGGCTTAACACCCTTTGTTCCTAAAAACAGTTTCATGTGGTAGGCAATGTGTGAGCAATGAAATTGTAATTCATGACAAGGTAAATCCACTGCAGACTATCAGATCACCATGCTCTCAAGGAGCTCAGGCTCATGGTTTGAAAGAGCAAAAAACTGACAAAGATTGTTAAGACAGATTTTTATGCCAAAATCCTACTAGAATTTGGTTCTCTTCTACAAATATTGTTCCCCACAATGTGAGAGCAGTTTTGTTTGTGCTTTTTGGGTATAGAAAAAATTGGGGTGATAAGGCTAAATGAATGCAGTACTAATTCTTATGGGCTCTGATCAGTACCTTACTCTTGATTATAAAGCCTCTTTTAGGAGACTCAGCCACACATACAGATTTTAGAATCAACTTCTCAATATCCAAACACATGCAAATAAGTGAACAAAAACTCTATTTGAGCCTTTATTTGAATGGTCTATTTAAGGAAAATTACCACATTGTGTCTTCTACTCCACAGATATGGGATATCCCTCTGTTGGCTTTTATTTTTAAAAAATTCTCTCAAGATCATTGTACTGTCAGGTGTAACTAATTAAAACAAATTTTTAAAAAATTCTCTCAAACTGCCAGTTGTGGTGGCTCACACCTGTAATCCCAGAAGATTGGTAGGCTGCTGCAAGAGGATCTTTAGTTCAAAGGCAGCATCAGCAATTCAGTGAGACCCTGTTTATTTTTTATGTTCATTCATTTGTACATATTTCCTTAGATTTATTTCTAGATATTTCATATTTTAGTAATATTTAAATATATTTGGAATTTTATTTCCTACTTTTGTTATTTGTAGGAATAGACTTGATTAAAGTTCTTTCTAGTTTCCCTAAATAATAGTTTATGGATTTGGGGAAGTTTTGTAACCACACAAGCATGTGATATAATAAAATGACACAAGCATCATAATTTTACAAATTATGGTAGCTCTGTGTAATATAATACATTATAAATTATGGTAGATTTAATTTTTGCTGGTCCATGCATGATTTATTTTTTATGACTCTTTACTTCTCTAGTTGCTATGACAGAGACACCCAGAACAGTGGTGAACCTGGTTGGTGATAGCAATATCCTCCTGTCACCTACACTCCATATACAAGCTTTCAAATTCTCCATTAAATATGATACTTGGCAGTTAGATTTTATAGGCATTCTTTGTTAGATTATTAAAGCTCACTATTCTTTTTGATTCATTGAATGACAGTTTTTTTAAAATTATGAGCCGACAATGAATCATATCAGTTGTTTATTCCTGTTTTTGTAGTGATTTATATTCATTCTACTCTCCAATGTTAAGTTATTGTTTCTGGAAAAAATTCCATTTGAACATGGCATCTTTGGCCTTAATCTGTAACTAAATTTGATGAGCTGGTAACTTGCTTACAAATGCTGCATCTATGTTACATCAGAGTCTGTATCATAGTTTATATTTTTGTAAAGCCTTTGTCAGACCAAAATATAAAATTTATAAATTGGGAATTATTACTTCCCTATTCCATTCTCTGGAACACTTTGTCTAAGTTTGTATTTCTTTCTAAATGTTTAGATGGATTCACTGATATATATCATTGAATTTTTATGAAGTTTTTTGTTTGTTTTAAAATAATGGTTCAATTTTCTTTAATAAAGATCATAACACTAATATCATCTATTTTTTCTCAGCTCTTGCCTAGTACATTTTAAGAAATTTGTTCATTTCATCTAAATTGTGAACTATATCAGCATACAAGTTTTGAAAAAATCCTCTTACTTAAATTAATTTCTGAGGGCTTGTGCATTTGATTTTTTAATTCTTGGTCCTAAATTCTTAATTAGAATTCCCCATCCCTTTTTTATATGAGTCCTATACATTTGACAATTTAATTAATCTTTCTTAAGAGACAGATTTTGGATTTTTTGATAGATAGATAGATTAGCATTTTCTGAAATGATTAGTAAAATGTTGGTTTAGTTTGTATGACATGGATTAGCTTTTCTGTAATAACACATCCAGTAATGTTCCCTACTCCCCATCTCCATGCCCATTCCCTACCCTGCTTCTCCTTTTTTCATATTTCCTCCTTCTTTTTTCTTTTTTATTTGATGTTTCAGGTTTAGCAGTTATAAAGTACCTGCAGGATTGGGCTGGCCAAAGGGCTTCTCCTTTTCCTGTGCAGGGCACCATCTCCTCCATGCCTGTGTCCACCACCCTGGCCCAGAGGGTAGGTAATGTCACACTCTCCCTCTCATCTAGGATGGTAGCAGATCCCCAGTGATGCCACTTTCTGGCTTGTGTTTTTCTTTCAGCTCTTCCTTCACCAGTGTAACCAATACTTACCATTAAACTGCCTCTGCTTTAAATGCACTTCATGCTTTCATTTTTCTTGGTTAAATTCTACTGATACAGTGCCCCTTCATATTTTTTCAATTCTCACAAAGACAAGGTATAAAAAAAAAAGAAGCAGGTAACAAATTTCCCTTTAAAAAGTGAAAAAAATGAAGTAAATTGTCCTAAAAGTGATTAAGGGTGATCCATCCCCATTTATGAGAGGAAAGCATTGTTTCTCCCACTTTCTTGTCAAAGCTTTTAATTTATACATGAGTATGTTTTGTCAAACAACACCTTTGAAATAGTGTTTCTTTCAAGCTGCATCTACAAACTAAGGGTTTTAAAGATCCATAAAGTATATTTCATTACCTGTGTTCCCAATTGATTCCACATGTTTCTCTAATTTACAAAATTGTGTCCTTAGTACAATTTTATTTTATTTTATTTTTTGTGGAGATTGAAATTGAACCAAGGACCTTTTACATGCTAGGCAAGTACTCTACCAACTGAGCTATATCCCCAATCCCTTAGTACAGTTTTAAATTTCTTGGTTAAATGGAAACAAAATAAAAATACTCAATATCATAAATATCATGGTGAATGTTGGTAATAGACTTCAATTTGTGAAAATATTGGCCTGTTAGATGGTGTGGTAAATAATAGAAATGGACTCTCACTAACAAAAACTAGTGGCATTCAAATATGTAATTAAGCTAAGATGTATTAGAGGAACTTTCTACCTTTGGGTGAATAGGAATTAAGAATCCCTTGAGGCCAGTAGCTTTAGCCTTACAGAGGATGCTCTGGTTAAGTCAATAAGCAAAGGAGGATTCTGGAAGGCCGGTGTTGAATGGAAGGAGACAGCGCCTCGACAATCTTGGCAAGGTTATGCTTGCAGAACTTCAAAGGTCAAGAAACAGAATATCCTTTAACCCACAGAACCATTTAGATGAATTTTTTCTACTTACTTTTTGCAAATGGTGAGTTTAAAGCCTGTATGTATTGTAGAATATGTTTAGCACTTTCTTTTATAATAGCCTGGTACTGACTTTCAGTGTGAATGGACAAAATGGTAAATACTTAGCACTTTGAATTTATTAGTCATCTACCAAAAGGTCAGTTTCTGCAAATCCAATGTAATTCAGGACATTTCCTAAGAGGGCAATTAGTCCTGAACAAAATTAATGGATTATGTACATTTTCCATATAGAATAAAAATGAAAACTCAATAAGAAATTATATAAGATCATAATAGTAAGAATTATGGGCTGGGGATGTGGCTTAAGTTGTAACACGCTCACCTGGCAAGTGTAGAGCACTGGGTTTGATCCTCAGTACCACATAAAACAAAAAATAAAGATGTTGTGTCCACTGAAAACTTAAAAATAAATATTTAAAAAAATTCTCTCTCTCTCCTCTCTCTCTCTCTCTCTCTCTCTCTCTCTCTCTCTCTCTCTCTCTATCTATCTCTCTCTCTCCCTCTCTTAAAAAAAGATTCATGAAGCAATATAAATCATAGTGTGATGAGAATAATGAGTTATTATATTTCAAGTATGGCATTCACAACTACTCAGTTACAAATAACATACTAACCATAGGCATCAGGAATGTAAAGCTCAAAGGTAACTTAATGTGGTGCCTTTTGGTTTTATAAATGGGCTTATACAATAGCTCCATGATTGGCTGGTGTTAAGCAAATTAATTATTCTCACCATGTTTGGTTTTTTTATCTGTTAATTAGTATATCAGAAATGTGTTATGAGTATTAAATGAGACAGGATTAATGCATTACCAGCCATATAATAAGGTTGAATTAATGTTTAGCTATTATTAAAATAACAATGGTCTCCAAAAAGATTTAAAAAGCCATTAATTTGCTAACCCAAAATTTGTTACAGATCATGTAATTAATTTATAAACAAAGAATTAGAGCCACAGTGCTTACTTAATCCTGGCAACTAAGACCCCTGGAGACAGTGCAGTGAGGTATTTATGAAATGCAGTCATCCTTTTACATTACGAATCTGAATCTTCCCATACTGAGAATCTGTGCTGAGATGAAGCACTGTTGTCATTGTGGGTGGGCTGCTCACTCACACCCTCTCCAGAGGGGAAAATGAGAATCAAAGGGCTCAAGGGCAAAGAATATGACCTGATCTAACTAAGAAGATAGGGTGCTCTGGCTCTGAGTGGGACACTGTTCTAGAGCTTGGCATAGTTATCCTTGGTAGAGAAAAGACAATATTGGCAGATGCCAGTCTATTCAATAGGAAGCTTCAGGTGCAAGAAGCTTCTTGGACATTTTATTTCAAAGTTCAGCTCTAATATATAATATAGAACCGTCTATATTTTTTATATTAATACTTATGCAGGACTGAACATTAGCATAAAATTCTTTGAATGAAGCTACCCTAGCATGTTGCATGTGTTCATCAGAATGGCTGAATAGGGAAACCTTCTGTTTTCCTTCTATAATTTTGACTTTAGTGATGGAGCCACCTTACATTAAAAACCATGGTTGTTTTTAGCCCTTTAGCTAATTTTACACAGTTTCTTTTTCTCTCTCTCTCTCTCTCACACACACAAAAAAAGTCAAAAATTTGTTTTGGGTTTGAGGTCAGAATTGTTTTGGCTTGTTCTGAGCAACATACTTATTTTTTTTATCTTTGCAATTTATCATACTGTATTATCTTTACTTATTGAGAATTCTCCAACATGCCACTAGTAACCATTTCACTACTAGTTTACTTGGCCACCAGTCTCTTTCTTCATGAATGGACAGATGGATTCCTTTTCTTGGGGTAGCAAAATGCATAGTTTGTTGCTTTTGTTATTAACAAATATGTTGACAAGCCAGGTGGTATCACTAAAATGAACCATATAAAAAGAGCCAGGATGCCTCTCTGCTATGATCACAGCAGGACTTCCCAGGTTAGCACCTCCAGGATCCATAAAGATCACTATATTCTTCCATAAGGAGATAAGGGTGCAAATGGTGAGAGCATTGTAGGTAACCAGACAAGGGATTCTTTTTTCACCTACAATGATCTTTCTCACTTTCCACAACTTATATTGGAGTTCCTCAGGTTACTACAATAAATAGCAAAGTGATCCCTGGTGTGATAGATCAGATGGAAATCATCTCTAGTCTTGTCACTACTGATGATGTCATAAAATTATCAGGGTAAGTCACATCAGTCCAGACATTGCCATCAGTCTTAATGAGCTGTCATGCAGACTTTCTTTGCTTCATCTCCCATCTGGGCATACTTAAGTCTGTTCCATAGGAAATATGAAGTCCATAGTGATAAGAGAAAGACATTCTCTCAACTTTAGTGGACCAGTGGATGAATGAGGAGCAAACATATGCTCAGTTAATCCTGCATTCAGAGCTTTGGAGCTGCTACTCTCTTCAGATGTTTCTTAGAAACACAAGTCTTGGCAACTTAGGGAGACCTAGTCCAAACAATGAAGAATAAAAAAGAACCAGGAATGTAACTCAGTGAGGTAGAGTGCCCCTGAATCCTAGTTTCAATCTCCAATAGTACTAAAGAAAAAGAGAGAGAGAGATAAAGGGAGGGAGAGATGGAGTTGGAAACAAAGAGAGACTGAGAAAATTAAACATAAAATTTTAAAAAGTGATTATGTCTGGCACAAAAGGCACAACAGGTCAGCAAAACGTGGGTTACAAAACTATTGAAAATGTTACTTAATATTTCTTGTTGGATTTATAAATGTTCATTTGATTATATATATTATATATACAATATTAACATATGTTATATATTATATTACCCATGATTTATAGTACAATATTCATATATATAATAAAATATTAACACAAAAGTAATTATCCTTTGTGGTCCAGAGTGACTACATTAACTACAAACATGATTAGATCAGAATCTCCCAACAAGCACGATCGGGCTTTAGGGCAGAGCAGCTTCATGCATTGTTCCCATGTGCTCCATAACAGGCTGATGGAGTTCCATGTGTGCAGTAATGTGATTAGATCTGAAATGGCTGCACCTGACTTGATTTCCTGATACTGTTGGATAAGAGTGTTATTATATTAAGTTTTTATCTTTACTTATAATACTCAGTCCAACTTTTCAATTTCAGAATTACATAATTATACAATAAAAATAGTTATTTTCTTCTTTATTTGTCAACAGGAAGAAAAACAAAGAACAAGGTAAACACACACACACACAAAAAAAAAACCTCCCACATTTATTTCTTAATTTATCAATTGATATACCATACCAATTCAACCTGGGGTTTCTAGAGAAATCTCTTAGGCTACTTCTCTCCAAGTCCCTGCTGCAGCCTGCACGGTGAAGGCTGTAATAGAAATCTGTCTCTTCACTTCTTCCCAGGCCTTGGAAGGGTCCACTTTGCTTTCAATATCAAACAAAGCATCAGAAATTCCTGGGAATGATTCCCCTGCATACTTGTTGTGGCTGCTTGGAGCATAAATGACATGCCTGTCTAGAGAAAATACTTTGTTGATAGTTGCACAAATGGCATACAAGAAAGAAACAGGAGCACCATACAATCTTGGATCTCATATTCCTACATTTATACTTTGAGTAAGCCCTTTGGCAAGCAAACTTATAAGTTCACTAGTCTCCAAAGACTAGTCTATGAAATATGTACTAACTACTTTTACTTTAAATAGATAGCTCAAAGTTGTTCAGACTAACACCAGTATCAACAAGGATAAACAACTGCTGATTACCTGGTATAGATTGTGCTTAGTGTTCTTCAAGAATTTACTACAATTTTTTGTAAATCTTTCTTTCTTTTCTTTCTTTTTTTATACTGAGGATTGAATCAAAAGGGCTTTTACCACTAAGCCACATTCCAGCTCTTTTTCATTTTACTTTATTACTATTAGTTTTTATTTTAAGACAGAGCCTCACTTAGTTGCTTAGAGCCTCACTCAGTTGCTCAGTTTGGCCTTGAACTTGTGATTCTCCTTTCTCAGCCTTCCAAATTGCTGGGATTATAGATGTGAGCCACCACACTTGGCCAATTTTTCTAATTCTTACAAGTGAATTCTACAAAGTTGCTGTTAGTTTCACAGAGGATGAAACTTTAATTAAATTATTTGTCTCAATGTGCATAGAATATAAGTACTGAGTTTTACTACATGACACAACCCCTGGCCTTATTACAGGGCTATGGTCATTAAATTCCCATTTAAAACCAGCCAACCAACTTTTTTCTATTTTTTAAAAAGTCATATTCTAAATGTGACTTAATGCTTAGCTGAAGGCATGAAGAATTATTAAAAACCATTTGTGATGTTTACAAGATCTAGAAAGAAGACTTTAATTGAAGGGGCTAAGCCAGGTCATGTGCTAGCTGGTGGTCCATACGCGGAACGTCTGAAACTTGGAGGTAAGTGAAATTGCTCGCCCCTGAGGGAAGGCAAAAGAATGGGTGACCATTTCAAAAAACAATGTGTTCTTGTTTTGATTTATTTTGTTTTTATTTCAAGTTGCCTGTTCCTAGAACTTTCTCAGGCAAACTGGGGAAAATGGTTGACTCAAGGTTCGGAGTTGTTCGCCTCCGAGGAAGAGAAATTGTTAGAGGAAGGAGGCACCCCAGTAAGACCAAGAACAATTAAGGCATATGTTGATACAATACAAAAATGTAGCCCATGGCTTTTTAAAGACGAGATTAAGTATATCAATGGGACCATCATGGTATCCTGTAGAAGGATTTTTCTCAACAAAAAAGAGATGGCTAATTCTGTTTACTACATTCATCTAAGATCTTGGTTTTTACAGACATCTAATTAATTTACAAAGCTAAAGTGTTAAAATATCAACCACTAAATATAAAATCAAGTACTCTTTACTTATTAAGTTCCATAAGGTAATATCTTTAAACATTATGTGTGTTTTCATAAATTGGTAAATAGAAAAAAGTTTAATATTGCTTTGGTCTGTGTCTTTGCTGAAACAAGGTTACTAAGTGTTAAGATTCTATCAGGTGTAATTTATATACAAAGAGTATAAAAAGTTTCAGTTGGGTTTCAATTACAATATTATAGTACCATAAAAAAAGATTGATTTACTCATCAAACTATTAAAATGTACTTATTAAACCATTAAGAGGGAGATGAGATAATCTTTGTGTGGTAAAGTAAAAAGTTGTAAAATGTCTAAATAAGTTGAAAAAGGCTTTAAAAGGTTAAATTGAAGGTGGTTAAGATGCCTTCATGATGGAGTAAAGAAAACAACCCATTAAAATTGGAAGATAATAAGATAAAAGATATTTAGATAAAGAAGATTAAAAATTTGAAGTTAAAGACAGAAGTATAGAAAGTTAAAAAGAAAAAAGATAAAGAAGATGTAGACAGATTAAAAAGATGTAGGAAGACAAGAATTTTAAACCCACATAATAGGAAACAAAAGATAACTAGGAGGAAAAAAAAAGAAAACAACTAAGGGTAAATGTACAAACCTTAAAAGATAAAAACAAGATAAAGTTAAAAATGTCAAATAAAGGTATTTTAGATAAAAAAATACAAAAAGCTAAGACAACTATTAGATGCAGACATTCAAGATAGAAAAAGGTAGAAGAGAGAAGTTTAAAGTCAAATATTGAATAAAATAGAAGAACAAGGAGATTATTAGTAATTTTTTTTTTCAAAAAGCCCATCAACTTTAATTTCTGGTGGTACAGAAATTAGAAGTCTCAGATGAGGGTGTTAAAATTTATAGACAAGAGCCAATTTAGAAAACATTAAACTAGAAGGAAATTGGTTTAAAACCACATCAAAAAAAATTAAAAGGACTAAAATAATTCTAAAAACTAAGGCAGAATGCTTTTGAAAGGCTTAAAATTAAAAGAATCTTAAAGGGGTATATATCCCCCAAAGATAAACTTAAAATAACCCTTTTTACTCTAAACTTTCTAAATTTTGATTCATCAGGACTTAGTGCTTCGGAAAGACATATGTATTCAAAAAATGTACATAAGCCTAAGGTACTTTGGAAAGATGTTCTAACAGGACAATGGAAAGGTCCTGACCCAGTGATTGTCTGGAGTTGGGGTTCTGTTTGTGTTTTTCCACAGAGAGAACAGCAACTAATTTGGATTCCAGAGAGATTAACTAAAGCAATTTCTACAGAAAAAGAAGATGATTTGACTCAAATCCATAACAGCTGATATCCAGAGCTCCAGCTTGGCTATTCTTACATCTGCAACAGTGATTAACCAGGGTGCTTTATTCAATATATATTTTATTATTGCATTTTTCCCACATCATAAAGTTCTATTTTATTTTTGAACTCATACAAACCTAGGTTAATGTTTTTCTGATCAGTTTTATTTTTTGACTGTGGAGTTTTTAAACATTGCAATGGAGATTTCACCTAGGTAAAGCCACAAGGCCTTTATTATTGTCTTATGTGTTGTACGTTTGTGTGCACATTTGTGTTTTGTGTTGTATGTCTATATGTGCGTATGTCCATAGATCATATATGAGGAGCACTCATGAAAAAAATGGATCCAAATTATTTTTTTTATTCATGTGATTTAAATGGTTTGATTTAAATTAGGTAAACAGCTGTTAATTGTTTTTAAAGGCGGTTAACAGATCTGTTTGTTTACTTTCACCTTTCTTTTTCATTATATTTAATAATTCTGTTCAGGATAATGTCTCTTTAGGATCATTGCCAGAATTCCCATCTCCATCCCAGTGGCAGTGAAGACTAAGATAAAACCAAACTACAGCTTCTATGATAGCTATCACAGTAAACTGTATAAACTGATGCATCAATGAATATAACTCAACAAGTATTGCTCAATCAAGGACTCAATTTACTTTGGGAGGAAATGGACATATTGATAGACTCCTCTGCTTTGAACTGCTTACAGAACTTGCCTGGACTATATATCACTTGTATGCATTGTGAACTATCATTTGGTGCAGTGAATTGTGGTAGTGCTGGCATATCTTTGCTGATGGTGTCACCAGTGGTACAATTTTTCCAAAACAGCTGTCAACTGGCTTGGTGTCCTGGCATTTCTGTATCCTCCTCCCTTCTGCTAGTGATGGTCTAAAATTTGGGGGCCAACAGAGGTGAGGCAAGAACCTCACCCCCCCACACTGGTGTATAGGCCTATCCACAAGTATGGCTGTATGCTGGAACGGTAGTCAGTGACGGGTATGATCTAATTGCAGTGGTATCAACCTAACACAGGAAGCTGACACCTAGTGGTCAGTTTTTCCCATGACGGGTAAGAACCGTATGTTGAATTAGACAACCTACCAGGCACGGTCCTTAAGCCACATTGCTTGTTGTTTAATTAATCAGAAGGGGGGAGATGCTGAGAGCCATTGGCAAATAGGAATGATGCATCGAAATTTTCTTGTCAGCCTACCCCATGTTGCTTAGAGGAAGGACTCTCCATTGTGGAAATGGGCTTATTTTAGACTCAGGTCATTTGCAGTGACATTGCATGTATGCTTGAGTAAGGTGATCTTGCTCAAGGACCAGGGCAGATCCAGGTGTAGGGCGGATCAGGTTTTAGGGAATATCCAGATCCTTGGGTTTAGGGCGGTTCTAGGTTTAAGGTGTACCCTGTCAGAAATAGGGTGTATCCTGCTGATTAGAGCCTGGTGGAGTACGTGGATTTTGCCCAGAACGTGTGTAGAATGCCAGTGTGAGTTCAGGAATAAAGAATTGCTGTTTGTATCTACAAGGCTGTGAGTAGCTCGTGATTTTGTGCCCAGCCAGACTGAGGCAACTAAGTTACTGAGGCTAGTCTTGAACTGATGATCCTTCTGCCTCATCCTCCTGAGTTGCTAGGATTACATGTGTGTATCACTGAGCGCAGCAATAGCTCTACTTTATAAATGGCAGAACTAAGAATCAATAGCTTATCAAGTTGCCAAAATTTGCAAATAGAAAGCTGTTGAGTGAAATAGGAGGTCACTATTGTTGTCCTATTGGCTGCACTATGTAAACAAAACAAAAATAGAAATAACTAAGATCTCATAATTAAGATATAAGTTATTTTCAACACTTATTTTTTTTATCATAATGAATTCAGTATTTTTGAAAGTATAAAGGAGGCATAGAATTTATCTATAAGCAGACCATATAAACAAAGGGGATTAGAGTGAAAGATAATTTCAATATGAAGTTACAGGTTTCTGAATCAAATTCACAAAGCATTGCTGTAAATGCAAGAGGTCATATGGATCCACACAGGTAAGTACACAAACACACATACTCATTTCTTTTTATTTCTCTTTCTGTCTTTCTCTCCTTTCCTCTTACCCAACTATATTTCTCTCTCTTGTCTCCATCACCATCTCCATCTCCATCTCTATCTCTATTTCTATCTCTCCCTTTCTCTGTCTAGATTTCTCATCTTGTAGCTACCACTAAAAGTATTCAGAGGTTCTTTGTATAGTACCTGAATACAACTTGGAGTAACCCTGGGTTGCTAATACTCAAGACAGCTAAGTAAACAGTCTTTTCACTCCTGGAGCATGCCAGCCTCTCCAGGGAGGATCAGAGAATTATATATTTTAAGGTTGACTATTATGTAAATCTGAAGGTAATAGAGTCAACACCTCATGTTCTCTGATGAGCAAAAACATTGATGTAAGAAAAGCAGGGCCAGAAGTGTCTTTTTAGATTTCAAAGTTTCAGTCTAGAAACTCAACATGCACTTTATTTCCTTATTTGACATTTACTGTTTTTATATGCAGCATGCAAGTATTCCAGGATCCCTAAAAATCAAAGAAAGACACACCCTGTATCTTAATTATTATATAAAGAGGACAGGCACAAATAGAAATACTCAAGGATAGTCAAGCTGAGTTCCATCAGAAAACATAATTCAAGCGATGAGGAAGTCTGTCAGAGAGAGAAGGAAACATCATTTGTTTTAAAGATAGAAAAATAGTATTGTAGAATACATGGTGTTTGGGATCCCCTTAAAAAGGCATTTCTCTTATTTTTTATACATAAAAAACTTGGAGAAAAATATAAAGGATAAAGAATCTTCTCCCTATATACTAGTGTCAATATAACACAATTATTATACTAATTGCTTTATTCCCCTGAAGTTTTTCTGTTTGGTCAAAAATTTAACCTACATAACTTTTATGTTTTTGGTTTTAACCCATATGTTATTATATTCACATATATAATATTTATAAGAATCATTTTTGCTTTGCTTTTGGTGTGTCTGGTGTTGGGGAATGATTATTTTCAATGGTTATAAAATGTTCAAATTGGTAGAGATCTTTCAGTAAATTCTTCCCGTACTGGGCATTAGGTTGTTTTTATTTATTTGATTTTATAATTTTATAATTCTTATTTTTCTCTAGGTAATATCTTTTTAATCAAAACTCGAGACTATATCCTTAAGGAAAAAAATAAGTGGTAATGCTAAGTTAAAGAATAAGAACTGTATGCTGAGTCTTGAAATTTGCATAGTTTGCATAGTTGATAGTATTTTAGTATTGTCACATTATCAACTTTAAAATTTTGATCAAATTGTTTTACATTTATGATTTTACATAGGATTAATCCTAATGTTTAACATATATAAATTTCACATATATAATGTTTAACATAAATAATGGTTTCAAATTAATTCATATTCTGGATAAATTAAATTTAACCAGCTGGAGGTGCAGATGAGGATTTCTGCATGGAGGTAATAACTTCAAGAAGAGGTAGAAAGAAGGTATGTTTTTGGAAATAAGAGAATTTGGTTGAAGTGTGATGTACAGACAATGAAAGAGCAAGAGATTAAAAAAAAAAGAGCTGGGGAAACACATGGAGGACCCTTCAGTGTTTGGGTGGTATATTGTACCTCATTAGCTGGCAGCAAGAAGACACTGGCATCTCTGAGCAGCACAATTCACTAAGCAATGTCAGAGATAGGTCTTTAGGAGGTAGGCAACCCTGCACAGGGTGCTGTACAGTGGACACAAACACAGTCAAAATGTCCCAAAGATGCTTTTGTAACCAAGATGTCAACTTGTATTTCCTGTTAATTATATCCATTATGTACATAAATGTAGAACTTACTTGCTATTGTCTAAATCTTGAAGTCTCTTGCTGAACTTAGAAGAAATTTCTGTAAAATTCTTTACTGCAGAAAACAGTGCATCTGAAATAGAAGTTGGAATCATCAAAAGCTTTAAGAATGTAATTTCTAATGATGTTGTTACATAGGTAAAAAAAATGAGAATATAGAAGATCATCCTCTTTTGTTTCTTACAAGGTATATGAGCAGTCATGACATGAAAACTACATGTGCACAAGTAAACAGAATACTTCATCATGTAGAACAAAAATAAAAAATAAATGTCCTAAGGAAGGTCATTGCATTTCAGAAATTACTGGAGACATACAAATAATGACATTGGAAAGAGGACGAGCAGCATACCAAATGTTACACTGTATGTTTTCATTTCCTGTGGATGTTTCATTGAAATATCATAGATTTTGTCAGCATACTTTTTAAAAACTACAGCATAATCTCCACAGTCAAAAGGAAGCACTATGGAATTGGCCATTTCAAAAACATCATCCCTCCTTGAACCTGGGCCACAGTGAGGTGATATTTAAAGGTTGGATCATAAAATTTTTCCACCAACTCATGTTTCATAGACACTATGATACAATGGATAGCTGCTGAATTTGTGTGTTTTCTACTAAAGCAACACACATCTCTTGTAAGAGAGCTTATAATAAAATACACAGCACTTTATTTACTGTTAATGTTTGTCCAATAATAAATAAAAGGAAGTACTTAAATATCTCAATGTGCTACTTAATATGGGTCTACTATTACAGTATTTAAACTCACTCTAGGCTTGTAGTAAGTCAAATATATGCATGTGTGATATAAACAATAATATAAAAACATTCTTTTGGAGTAAACTTACAGACTTGTCTTTAACCATAGCAGAGATGTGAAAATGTTTTAGGAGACTGAGGAAAAGTCAAGAAAAGTATTGCATTTGAATAAAAATAATTTAAAAAGACCAAACTATTAGAAGTTAGTAAATAAACATGACAATATTATATAGGGAAATATGTGGTATTTTTTAAAGACTGAAATTTTATTAAAAAATTATTCTCTGATGAACAGTGTGTGGAAAAGTAGACTGTCCATGCAGTGAGGGGTTCAGAAGTAAATGCAGAATCTCACTATGGAGAGGGAGGGATGGTAAGACAGGTATAAGGAAAGTCAACAGTATAAGAAAAAGCCAAGAAGGAAGGATTTTTCATCTAGGCACAGTGGTGCATGCCTGTAATCCCAGCAACTTGGAAGGCTGAGGCAATAGGATCATAAGTTCAAGGCTAGCCTGGGCAACTTAGGAAGATCCTGCCTCAAACTAAAAATTGTAAAAAGGGGACTGGGAATGCAGTTCAGTGGTAAAATCCCATGGGTTCTAGCTCTCAGTACACTAAAATAAAGAAAGAAAGAAAAGAAAAAAAGAAAGAAAGAAAGAAAAAGAAAAGAAAAACTTTTCAAACTGCTGATTTATGCCTTTTGATCATTTTCCAAGGTGCTTGAATTTTTTATATTGATCATTTATTTGTTGTTGATAATTTATAAAGATGGAGGTAGATACATATTAAAAATAAAAGTTGAAAGACTTTTCACCTGACAAATAGAAATCAAGTGGGACAAGTACCAAACTGATATTAAAAGCTACTAGTTTTAGTTATGAGGTTTTATAAACTATTCATCTATGTTATTTGGATAAAAATAAAAATATAAACTTATAGTAGCAGCAACAACAAAAGGAATGGCATATGACTCATATCTTCATTGTGCATTATGTCACTTGTTTTTTAAAGATTAATCTAATAATTGGATCTATAAGAGATAAAGATAGAAATGTTTATACAGGTATTTATATAGATTAATTTCAAATGGTATTAAAAGTAAAGATATTATGTCATATGTGTATAGCTGCATTCGACCTTTATGTTCTACAAAGCACCAATTTTAACAAAATGATAAATAAATAGAAGGATGGTCATTAGACTAGAAGAATCAAAACAGGAAAGGAGCAGGGGAGGGCATGAAGAAGCATTGGGGACTGAAATGGAACAAATTACATTCTATGCCTCTATGACTATATCAAAATGAACCCAAATATTACATATAACTATAATGCACTAATATAAACATTTTAAGAGAAAATTCCTATATGAATAAAATGGCTTTATGAATGCAATGCCAACAAATAAAACAGAAAATATATTTAATATAACATAAAGAAGTTTGCAGTCAGGAGTACTGGGGCCAGGGGCAGTGAACAAGGGCTCAGACATCAGATGCAGGACCCACCCCAAATAGGACCAGCACTGCTAAGCCATACCAGGTCTTCTTTCTGCCTTCATATTCCTCACCTCCTTTAATGCTTGAGCCACTTTTTGAAGTCAAAATTATTTGTTTGGCTAAAATAGATTCATAAATAATCTTGAAGAATTTAGTGAAAGACAATTACCCAATCTTTAGTATATCATGCTCTGCCTGAATCAATTCCAAGTCTTTGGAAGAACACATCAAAATCATTATCAGACCCAAATTTACTAATCCTTTTAGGGGTAAAAAACAGCATTATTTTAGAGTAATTTTTCATCAATTTTAGATTAAAAATCAATTAAACTAAACTCCATCCCTATTATGACACTCTTAAACATGCAGAAAAGAATGAGAGAAACATTAATTTGATCACAAAATATCCAGTTTTATGACTAGTTTATAAGTTCCTTTTAAAAAAGATTCCTGAAATTTGAAAATATTTTCCTTTAGATTATTCCATTTAACATCTGTATTTGTGGTATGTGATAAAGTGAAATAAGTAACCAGTTTTTTCAGGTAATTCAGATGTAAATTATTCCTTTATTACATTAAATTATACATGTTGTTGATATCAACATTCTCAAACAACTTAGATAGTTCTTTTCTCTTGCTTGTGAGGAAACAACCAATGCGGAAGTAATGCTTGTATTCAATATTAGAGTAACCAAAGTATCTGTTAACTGTGTGGTGTTCAGAAAAAAGACAAGTGATGAGGTGATAGAAATATGATGAGAATCACTTTTTACCATTATCTCTATTCTAACTTTATATTTATGCACCATATGCAAGTACCCTTTCTAATAACACTCATTTTTTGATAGCCAACAGATTTAACTTCAATACACATCATAATATTGGATTTGAGACTCTTAAGCATTTGTTTTATCTGATCTTAGAGTATTTTGAAATTTAATTTTTTAAATTTATGACTGAAAGAAAATAATCTGATATTTTCTAAACAATCCCAGTCAAAAAATCAAATCCAGCAGAAAGCTGGGTTGCTGTTTTTTTTTTTTTTTTAACCTGGGCATGCCACTAAACTCAGGTGAAGGATTCTTTTTATTCCAGCTCTCATAAAGAGATTTGCCTTTAAAACATTCATCTGGGCTTTGAAGCTACACAAATCAATTGAAGAAAGGAAAATACTTTAAAAAATAGACACAGTAAAACTTACATGTCTGTTGTTAACCAGGGAGTTAATTATAGTTATACAAAACAAGAATTGCAATCTTTATATTAGTAATCCTTAAAAACTGTGGAGTTGGGGTGTCATCCAGTGGTCCAGCAAATGAATAAATAAATAAATTACAATAATGAGTTTCTGACATTAAACAGAAATTCTCATGTTATTATGTATGGGAATGACTACATTAAGAAAAATCCATAAGGTGCATAGAAAAGAAGACCACATCAAATTATTGTCAAACCATTTTCTTTAGAAAATGTATAATTTTGTTTTGTCTACTTTTCTAAATTGGGCTAGGTGACTCTCAAAACCATATATTTTCCCTTTTCTTAGAAAAGGAAAATAAAAGGAAGTGAACTGGTTAAGGGAATATATTCTTTTTTAATATTTATATTTTTAGTTATAGGAGGACACAATATCTGTATTTTATTAATATGTGGGGCTGAGGATTAAAAACAGCACCTCATGCTTGCAAGGCAAGTGCTCTCCCTCTGAGCCACAATCCCAGCCCCCAGAATATATTCTTCTTAGGACTTCTTCTTGTCAGAAAGAATCAATTTTTTTCAAACAAATAAACAGCAGAACAAGGAGGACAATGCGAAGGATGGGTTCCAGATCTAGCTGCTCCCAGAGCCCGGGCAGACCTCACCCCCTCTAGTGGAGATTTAGTGTACTGCATCCACACAACTGAGATGACTCCACAATCCTAGCTCTTCAAGCCCAGCCTAGTCCATATGCCATAAACTTCAAGGGGGTGAACCCTGGAGAGCTCCCTGCAGGAGAGCGCGCTGCTGGACTGCTCTTCATGGTTAGAGCCATGAAAGGAAATTCAGTAGAAGCAGCCCCAAATTAGTACCCAGTTCTTTGTGAAAATATGCATACTATTGTCCATTGTTGGCTTCTGCCATCCACTCACCTGCAACTTCTAAACAATCTTGATTTCAGGGTCTCTGGTTCTAAGATTTACCTGGGGAAAAAAAAAAAAGTTACATCAGGATTTGTGGAGATCATTGCCATATAATAATCCAATCTAATTCTCATTTGGTGGCAGTAGATACCAGTGAAGAGTCCAAAGGAAAGTGAAACAAACATGAACTTTTCCTTTCTCTCTGATATCAGCTTTAATATCTGTCTTGGAAGGTACTTGTGTAGATTTTGTCAGGGAAAGGTGGCCCTGATTTTTCTAGACAGAATTAGTAGTCAGCTTTACAAGCTTTGAAAACCATCAATTGCTTTCTCCGAAAAAAAAAAAAAAAAGCAGATATTTAGAATTTATTTTGCAATTACACAAGAACCAGAAATTAATTATCAGGGTTTTTTCAAATACCAAAAAAAAAAACCAAAATAATAAATTAAATCATTTTATTCTCAACACCCCTACAGCAACTTTATGAGTATTTTGGAAAAAAATAATAGGAGGTTCTTTTTTCTTTCATTCCTTTTCTTACTTTTTTTTTTCCTTCTTCCTAACCCTGGGGTGTTTTACCACTGAACTATATGTATCCCAGCTTTTTATTATTTTAAATTTCAATTTAATCTTTTAAATTTTTTAATTAATTAATCAATTTATTTAGCTACTGGGAACTGAACCCAGGGGTGATTTAGAACTGAGTTACATCCCCAGTTCTGTGTGTGTGTGTGTGTGCGTGTGTTATTTTTAAATTTTAAGAGAGGATCTAGTTCAATCTCTTTGACACTCACTAAATTGCAGAGGCTGGTCTGAAACTTGTGGTTCTCTTGACTTAGTCAGGGAGTGG
Organism: Ictidomys tridecemlineatus; assembly: GCF_052094955.1. Classification (NCBI taxonomy): domain Eukaryota; kingdom Metazoa; phylum Chordata; class Mammalia; order Rodentia; family Sciuridae; genus Ictidomys; species Ictidomys tridecemlineatus. The sequence continues at coordinate 76,347,091 of NC_135480.1, read as the reverse complement.
CTGGGATTACAGGCTTGTTCCACAACTTCTGCTCAGATTTTCTTAATAAATAGATTTTTATACTTTGCAGAGTAGTGGATTCTGCTAGAAAATTTGATATAGAACTGGAAATAAAGCCTTTGTGTTTAACAATTATGGGACTCCAGAGTGCAGCTTGTGCTTTTATAATCCAAGATCATTTCTAGAAAGCACAGTTGTGAAAACTAACCAGACCATAAATTGAATCTATACATATATGTATGTTGGAAGACTAAAAGGTCAGGTATGAATTTTCATTCCTTCTAAAACCCTTGTATTCCCACAATTGAATCTTGGTGTGAAGTATGCCAGGAAAATGGAGGAATCTGTATTTAAAGATCAAGTTTGGTACGTTGGCAATATGATTTGTTTCTTTTTAAAACACTATTTCTCAAAGTCAGTAAATAAACTATTTAATATTTTTCCATTGTTCTTTCCTTTTTGTAATAATAAGCAAATTACAGCTGTCCCAGTTGTGCACATCTATAATTTCACCACTTAAAACACTAAGGAAGATATCAAGTTCAAGGCCAGCCTGAGCAACTCAGACTATATAAAAATTAAACAAATAAATAAGTATAATGTAAATTACACATTAAATAGCCCCACAATGTTCACTGAGCAAGGAATAATCTTGGCCTTTCTCCCATGTACTCTTGAAATGGGTCAGGCACTGCCAAATCAAATTCCTTCCCTTGATGAAGCCATGGGAAGCTAAATCTGTAATGTGAGGGCTGGAGAAATCGCCAGTGTAGAGAGGGATCAAAGATATTCTTGGATTAAAATTTTTAAAACATACATAAACAAATGGATAACTGCATAACTCTCCACAAGACAGGATAGAATTAAAGCCAATCTGAAGCAAAACATTTCTGAGTTTCCCAAAATGCTTGTTAAAAGCATAAATTTATGACACTTTATTTCTGTCATTTCATAAGCAAAAAATAAAAAAAATCCAAAAAAATTACATTGACCTATGAAGTTTCAAGTGTTGTAAAATCAGTGGCTATTTATGAGAGGAAGTTTTTACAAGATTGTTTATGGAGATTAGCAAAGGAGCTAAATCAGTTTTTTTTTTTTTTTTTGGACAAACCTAATGGATCATCAATTCAAGCATCTAGCCCAATTTCCAAGGAAAGCAATCTCTTAGAGAAAGTGGGTATGGTTTTAGGGCCAAATAAACACAACAACAACAACAAAAAAAAAAAAAAAAAAAAAAAAAAACCTTGAAGAGCCCAACTCATTCTTCTCCAAAACCCACAGAGTACCTTTTGGACTGGCTAGAAGATTTCTGAAGCCTGCCAGTACCATATACAATCTTCATAGTATTACTTCTGCATCAGGTATCGGTGATCCCACAGACATATTTCTTAGGTCAGTTTACAGAAGAGCAATTCTGCTTACTTTCCCATATCAAAGCAAGCAAATATATGAACTTCAATTATAAGCAAAATAAACTTATTTTCTGTGAAGTGATATAATTCTTTATTATAAATGTTTAGACTGATATTTTCTTAACTTTGTACATCCCTTGGAATTAATTTGATGATTAATTTACTTCAATAATTTATGTGTTGCATTGTTGTTCCTTTGTATTTAAAAAACCAATTTACATCCTCACCAAAGTGTATAATATTTTCTTTTTTCACATTTCTACAAGAATTTGCTGTTATTTGTTTTGTATTCTTGATAATTTCCATTCTCATTGGAGTGAGAATCATACTGTATTTTTTATTTGAATTTCCCTGAGAAATAAAAATATTAAATATTTCTTTTATCCTTCCTTGGTATTTTTTTATGAAGTTTGGGTACTAGAGACTTAACCTAGAGGTGTTTTAACACAGAGCCACCTCTCCAGATCTTTTTAATTTTCATTTTGAGACAGAATCTCAACAAGTTACTTAGAGTCTACTGAGTTGCTGAAACTGGTCTTGAATTTGTAAACCTCTTTTCTCAGACTCTCCAATCTTTGGGATTACAGGTGTGAATCCTGTACACACTGAGCATATTTTCATATAATTGTCAGATATTTGTATTTCTTTTGAGATATACAACATATAAATATGTTCAGTTCATATGCCTCCTTTGTTAATTGGATAAGTTGTTTTTATACTGCTCAATGTTTTGTGTTCGCTCTGTTCTGAATATTAATACTCTGTCATAGAGATGATGACACAATTTTTCTTCGGTTCAGTAGTTTCTCTTCACTCTGTTGGTTTCTTGTTGTGCAGAAAGTTTTTAATTATCTGTCATCCCATGTACTGGTTCTTATTTTTTGAGCTATGGGGTCCTGTTCAGAAAGTGTGGCAAAATATATTCCAACAGAAAGAAAGCACTGCTTGTTTTCTGGCATCAATTAAGATAAATACATAATTTTCTAATGAGAACGTTACTTGATAATAGTTTTAATGATTTGCAAGATGTACCTGTTATAATTTGTGTGTATTTTTTACAGGAGAATATATAATAAAGGTAGGATTTTTATCACAATAGATTAATATATTTTTCAGTAGACTTGTTGAAATCTGATACAGATTTACAATATTAACTTTAATCATTAGCTTTTAGACATTTAGAAATTGTTTGGGAGTACTGGATTCTGGTTGAAATCATAATACTATCAAATTTAGTATTTAAATAAAATAACTAAGGTAAAAGTTCAATGGCAGGGCCACTCCTTTTCACTTTTTTTCTTTTTTCACTTTCTTCATTTTTTAATTTTTTTTTTTTTTTTTTTTGGTTCTGGAAACCAAAACCAGGGCCTCCACAATGATGAGACTGACTCTTCCACTGAGCTAAGTCCCTAGCATTTACATGCCCTTTTCTATGTGAATTACTGGCAGTAAGTATTATGGCTCATGTTAAGGGTATTCAGAATCCACACTATAAAATGTAAATTGGGCTAAACACCCATGCTTAAAACTGTTTAGAGGAATGTCACATCTCCATGAAACTGAGATTCCTTTTTTTTTTAAGGCAGTTTTATAACTTCATTTGACAATCAACCATTAGTTTTCATCCATATTGTCTAGGTTTTTGAATGGGACAACTGGAATGTACACTACCAAAATGTAATACTTGTTTGGTGAATCTTCATCCTTGTTAGGTTTCCAGACAAAAGAACATGGATACAGAATTCAGACACTGTGTATTCTTCTTTTCTAGAAATTTTTGCTCAGCTTGCAATCTTGGAATCCATGTACATATCTAGAGTCCCCTTCTCCTTCACAGCAAATTTCTGGATCTTGAGTGACTGAGGTACATGTCTTGAAGCCCACTCCCTGGATAGTTTTGTGGTCGTTGAAGGGGCATTCTTTGGTCACCACTTCCTTAATGGCAAAACAGCCATTCTCCTCACCATTCTTCCCTGTGGGAGCCATTCTGTCTCATCTCAATTTGGAAAGGAAGAGCACTAGGGATTATATGAAACTGGTTTATGCATGAGAAAAATAGAGAATGAGAATGTTGATGACTAGGAAAGTCATAGTGGTTTCTACAGATTTTGAGAGATCTTTTTATGCCTCAGTTTTCTGTTCGTGTCATATAAAAAGTAAATTCTATTCTTCTTTAGACATGATTATTATTACATCATAACTTGAGTAAAACTTTTCTTAATTCTTTGTTTTTTCTGGGTGGAAATATACAATTGTTCAGATTTTTATCCCTTAAAAATAAAAAGAAAAGAGACAAAAGAAATAAATGGACTCAGACATCCTGCAAGTCTTTCAGAAAGAACTCACCTGGTCCATCTGCATGAATTACCTTATAGACCCAGTCACCATAGGATTTGGGCATAACTACATTCACTTTGCCAGTTTCATTACTACTCAGTCCTGGTGAAAAGACTTATAGACTTTACATTTACTGAATATATATTGTGTGGCTTGCATACAAATGTATTATGTATTTTAAAAAAAAAAACAATAACATGGTCTGGGGCTGTGGCTCAGAGGTAGAGCACTCACCTGGCGTGCATGGGCACTAAGTTCAGTGCTCAGCACCACATAAAAATAAAATAAAATCATAAAATAAAGATGTTGTGCCCACCTATAACTAAAAAAATAAATATTAAAAAATATTTTTTAAAAACCAATAACACTTATACTACTGGGCTTGGTGGAGCCCACCTTAATCCCACCACCTTAGAATGCTGAGGCTGCTGAGTTGCTAGTTCAAGGACAGCTTTAGCCACTTAGTGAGATCCTAAGCAACTTATCAAGACACTGTTTCAAAAGTAATAAGAGTTATGGGTGTAGCTCAATAATTAGGTGCCCTGGGTAAATACCCAGTTCCCCCTCAAAAAATACAAAATGGAAACCACCAATACTGCACTCATAATAAAAAAAAAAAAAAAGAAGCTGAACCAGAAGGAATTGATGAGTCTGAAAATAAAGAGTTTGTCTCCAAATGAGCTTTAACTTTGGATTCTACCTGATCCCTCTCAGGTGAATCATCTTAAGTGATAGACAAACATTCAACCCAATGATTGTGACATCAGATAAAATAATGCAATTAGAGTTCACATTAGAATTTAAAAGAGTATCCAAAAATAAATATTGGCATTAAATATTAAAATGTTATTGAAATAATTCCTAGCTCTTAATATGAATTTTCTTCACTCCTTCCTATCAGTGGCTAATCTACAATGTCAAGTGCTATCAGCAAGTCCAGTCCACCTTGTTTATTCTAAGAAGATAAAGTTGCAGCCTACCTTGTGTAAAAGATGAAGTTTATGCAATTTCTTAAATTCATGTTCATACTCTTGCCTTCTTAAGCTTCACAGTAGCTTCATTATTACATTTCAATTGTGTTCATATAAAAAGGAACTTAAAGTTAGTATTTTTCCTGAAGAATACATAGTTATTAAAATGCCTTTCTTATGTTTAACATGAATTGTTATGTCCTAGATCTACACAATTTGTATTATTAAAATTAAAGCATAGTGTAAACACATATTATGCTAGCTTCAGAAAAGTTTTCAGACAGAAAAAATATATTAGAAAATAATGTCAATGAAGTTTCTGTGGGCTTCGGGAGAAAGCAGTGTCTTTCCCTCAAGAAAATAAAATGTAGCTCACCCACTGGGATCACTAGGCAATGCTGAGCTGACGTGGATCTGGGGCGAGCAGTCTGGACCTCTCAGAACACACACTGAGCCCAGATCAGCTGAATTCAAGCTCCCATTCGCCTGCTTCCCGCAGACAAACAGCTGTGACTCAGCACTAATCCATCCAGCTGAAACAACCAGTCAGCCCTTCTGATCCTACGGAGGTAAATGCCAACCAAGCCTTCATAGGTAGTGGCCACAGGTTTGAAATGGGCCTTGAGAAAGACAGTAAGGACCCACCCATAGCATTGGTCACCCAGCAAAGAGAAATGAACTGTCGCCATTTGCAAGAGATACCACCATGGCAGAGAACTGACATCACCAGACTGCGGTGGAGGAGATAACTTCATTGAAACCTGCAGCTACAGGTGTGCAATTCCCTAGCCTTCCCTCTCCACACATCGGGGAAACTGGAAATCAATGATAAAAAAAGAAAGGAAAAATCCTACATCACATGGAAAATGAACAATATGTTACTGAATGATCAATGGGTTACAGAAGACATAAAGGAGGAAATAAAAAAATTCTTAGAGATAAATAAAAATACAGACACAACATATCGGAATCTATGGGACACAATGAAAGCAGTTTTAAGAGGAAAATTCATCGCCTGGAGGTCATTCCTCAAAAAAAGAAAAAAACAACAAATAAATGAGCTCACACTTCATCTCAAAGCCCTAGAAAAGGAAGAGCAAAACAACAGCAAATGTAGCAGAAGGCAAAAAATAATTAAAATCAGTACAGAAATCAATGAAATTGAAACAAAAGAAACTATTGAAAAAATTAACAAAACAAAAAGTTGGTTCTTTGAAAAAATAAATAAGATTCACAGACCTTTAGCCATGCTGACAAAGAGAAGAAGAGACAGAACTCAAATTACTAACATACGGGATGAAAAAGGCAATATCACAACAGATGCTACAGAAATACAGAAGACAATTAGAAATTATTTTGAAAACCTATATTCCAATAAAATAGAAGATAGTGAAGACATCGATAAATTTCTTAAGTCATATGATTTGCCCAGACTGAGTCAGGAGGATACACACAATTTGAACAGACCAATATCAATGGATGAAATTGAGAAGCAATCAAAAGACTACCAACCAAGAAAAGCCCAGGACCGGATGGGTATACAGCAGAGTTTTACAAAACCTTTAAAAAAGAATTAATACCAATACTTTTCAAGTTATTTCAGGAAATAGAAAAAGAGGGAGCTCTTCCAAATTTATTCTATGAGGCCAACATCACCCTGATTCCGAAACCAGACAAAGACACCTCAAAGAAAGAAAACTACAGATCAATATCTCTAATGAACCTAGATGCAAAAATCCTCAATAAAATTCTGGCAAATTGAATACGAAAACACATCAAAAAAATTGTGCACCATGATCAAGTAGGATTCATCCCTGGGATGCAAGAATGTTTCAATATAGGGAAATCAATAAATGTTATTCACCACATCAATAGACTTAAAGATAAGAACCATATGATCATCTCGATAGACGCAGAGAAAGCATTCGACAAAGTACAGCATCCCTTTATGTTCAAAACATTAGAAAAACTAGGGATAACAGGAACTTACCTTGACATTGTAAAAGCTATCTATGCTAAGCCTCAGGCTAGCATCTTTCTGAATGGAGAAAAGTTGAAGGCATTCCCTCTAAAATCTGGAACAAGACAGGGATGCCCTCTCTCACCACTTCTATTTAATTTAGTCCTTGAAATACTAGCCAGAGCAAATAGACAGACAAAAGAAATTAAAGGCATAAAAATAGGAAAAGAAGAACTTAAATTATCACTATTTGCAGACAATATGATCCTATACCTAGAAGACCCAAAAGGGTCTACAAAGAAACTACTAGAACTAATAAATGAATTCAGCAAAGTGGCAAAATATAAAATCAACACGCATAAATCAAAGGCATTTCTGTATATCAGCAACAAAACTTCTGAAACGGAAATGAGGAAAAACACTCCATTCACAATATCCTCAAAAAAAAAATAAAATACTTGGGAATCAACCTAACAAAAGAGGTGAAAGATTTATACAATGAAAACTACAGAACCCTAAAGAGAGAAGTAGAAGAAGATCTTAGAAGATGGAAAAATATACCCTGTTCATGGATAGGCAGAACTAACATTATCAAAATGGCAATATTACCAAAAGTCCTCTATAGGTTTAAAGCAATCCCAATCAAATCCCAACAGCATTTCTTGTAGAAATAGAGAAAGCAATCATGAAATTCATATGGAAAAAAAAAAAGACCCAGAATAGCAAAAGCAATTCTAAGCAGGAAGTGTAAATCAGGTGGTATAGGGATACCAGATCTCAAACTATTTTACAGAGCAATAGTGACAAAAACAGCATGGTACTGGTACCAAAATAGGCGGGTGGACCAATGGTATAGAATAGAGAACACAGAGAGTAATCCACAAAGTTACAACTATCTTATATTTGAGAAAGGGGCTAAAAGCATGCAATGGAAGAAGGATAGCATCTTCAACAAATGGTGCTGGGAAAACTGGAAATCCATATGCAACAAAATGAAACTGAATCCTTTTCTCTCGCCATGCACAAAAGTTAACTCAAAATGGATCAAGGAGCTTGATATCAAATCAGAGACTCTGCATCTGATAGAAGAAAAAGTTGGCTCCGATCTACATAGCACAAGAGTTAATAACAAGAATCAACAAATGGGACTTACTTAAACTGAAAAGTTTTTTCTCAGCAAGAGAAACAATAAGAGAGGTAAATAGGGAGCCTACATCCTGGGAACAAATTTTTACTCCTCACACTTCAGATAGAGCCCTAATATCCAGAGTATACAAAGAACTCAAAAAATTAGACAATAAGATAACAAATAACCCAATCAACAAATAGGCCAAGGACCTGAACAGACACTTCTCAGAGGAGGATATACAATCAATCAACAAGTACATGAAAAAATGCTTACCATCTCTAGCAGTCAGAGAAATGCAAATCAAAACCACCCTAAGATACCATCTCACTCCAGTAAGATTGGCAGCCACTATGAAGTCAAACAACAACAAGTGATGGCAAGGATGTGGAGAAAAGGGTACACTTGTACATTGCTGGTGGGACTGCAAATTGGTGTGGCCAATTTGGAAAGCAGTATGGAGATTCCTAGGAAAGCTGGGAATGGAACCACCATTTGACCCTGCTATTTCCCTTCTCAGACTATTCCCTGAAGACCTTAAAAGAGCATGCTACAGGGATACTGCCACATCGATGTTCATAGCAGCACAATTCACAATAGCTAGACTGTGGAACCAACCCAGATGCCCTTAAATAGATGAATGGATAAAAAAAAAATGTGGCATTTATATACCATGGAATATTACGCAGCACTAAAAAATGACAAAATCATGGAATTTGCAGGGAAATGGATGGCACTAGAGTAGATTATGCTTAGTGAAGCTAGCCAATCCCTAAAAAACAAATACCAAATGCCTTCTTTGATATAATGAGAGCAACTATGAACAGAGCAGGGAGGAAGAGCAAGAAGAAAAGATTAACATTAAACAGAGATATGAGATGGGAGGGAAAGGGAGAGAAAAGGGAAATTGCAAGGAAATGAAGGGAGACCCTCATTGCTATACAAAATTACATATAAGAGGTTGTGAGGGGAATGGGAAAATAAACAAGGAGAGAAATGAATTACAGTAGATGGGGTAGAGAGAGAAGATGGGAGGGAAGGGGAGGGGGGATAGTAGGGGATAGGAAAGGTAGCAGAATACAACAATTACTAATAGGGCATTATGTAAAATTGTGGATGTGTAACCGACATGATTCTGCAATCTGCATTTGGGATAAAATTGGGAGTTCATAACCCACTTGAATCTAATGTATGAAATATGATATGTCAAGAGCTTTGTAATGTTGTGAACAACCAATTAAAAAAAGCAAAAAAAAAAGAAAAGAATGTCAATGAAAGGCAAGAAAGAGATTTTCAGATTTGCATGTTAAGGAGGGTCTGCTATTTTGAAATTTGAAATTAGTATCTTATTTTATGGTGTAAAGTTGATTTTGACATTTCTCCAGGGCTAAATATGTACCAGTGAAATATGAAGATCTATAGTGATGGGGAAGCTAAAATATAATTTAGAATGATGGAGAAAATCAACAATAATATTCACATATTATTAAATCACTTACTGTGCTAAAGTTGAGTTGCTATAAACACAAAATATTCTTTATATTTTAAATATTACAGATAAAAATAATACATATTTTTATAACCAATGGGATACCTATCTCTATGTTAAAAAGAAAAAAAATATTTTGGGGGTATACCTATGAGAAAAAATTATGATTTGTGAAGGAATTGTGTCATTTGTAACATGTTGAAATCCACCAAACTGAGAGTTCATTTCTCTCTCTCTCTCTCTCTCTCTCTCTCTCTCTCTCTCTCTCTCTCTCTCTCTCTCTCTCTCTCCTTTCTCTCTCTCTGTGTTGGAATTGAGAATTATACTCGGGAGTGGGTGGTGGGTGTGGGGGGGTACTTATCCTCTAGTAACATCTCCAGCAATTTTTATGCTTTATTTTGAGACAAGATCTCAGATTACTTAAAGCCTCATTACCTTGCTGAATGTGGCCTCAAATTTGTGCTTCTTCTGCCTAAATCTCCCAAGTGACTGGGATTACAGATGTGAACATGTGGCCTCAGGGTTTGTTTCTCACAGACACTCATAAGTTGAAGCCTCTTATGAGTTCTGTTAGGGCACAGACCAATTTGCCTTAACATAGTGGGCAATTTTAAAGAATTGGAAAGTGTGTTGTTCTCAATTTTTTATCCAAATATAGAAGACAGTCAAAAGAAAGATTTTCAACAACTAGATTTTTATCTGTGGATGCAAAAATGGGCAAATTGTTGCCATGTGCCATCCAGTAGGAAAGCTGAAAAATATTATGATGAAGGGGGCCTGAATTGGGAAAAGTCTTGGTGTTTTCCACAGCATATCTGTTTTCATCCTATAAGTTCAAGTTCATCCTTATGACACACCAACCTGCAAGATATTTCTGAATATGCTGCATTCACAATGACAGGGATTTCATTTATATAGAAGAAAAAATAATAATTACAATAGAATAAACACTCAAAAGAGTTCATGTTTAGTTCAATAAGGTATGCTTTTTTTTTTAATTCTAGGGATTAAACCCAAGAGCATTTAACCACTAGACCACAGCCTCTGTCATTTTATTTATTTATTTATTTTTTGTGGAGGGCGGGGGATAGGGTCTCACTAAACTCCTGAGGGAATCCATAGTTTGCTGAGGCTGGCTTTGAACTATGATCCTCTTGTCTTAGTCTCCAGAGTGACTGGAATTATAGGTGTGGGCCACTGCACCAAGCTGAAAGTAATGTAATCTTTAATCAAGGACGTGAGGATACTTTGAGTTTCAATTAGGAGTGAGGACCATTCGAGGTTAAATTCTATTTTTCAACCTTGGTGATGTGTTGAACGTTCCCTTATTTATTGTCTGAGTAAGTGAGGGTCATATGTTAAGAAACAGTTTACTTGTTTTTATTCTCTTAAATGGTCAACTAAAACAGGAACAATTCTCCAAATTATGAAAATTCTTTTCAGAAATGTTCCCTTATTCTTACTCTCTATACCAACTAGATTTTATAGTTGACTCTCTCTCCCCCTCCTGTTTATTTTACAGAGTCCTTTAATAGCTTTAATAGAAAAGAATGAACTTTTCTCTCACTGTAACCAAAATTTCTGACAAGAACGACTTAGAGGATGAAAAGCATTTTTGAGTCTCAGAGTTTGGTTTCAGAGGTTTCAATCCATAGGTGGCTTTCCCCAATGCTCTTGATTAAGAGTGAAACAGTATTTCAGGGGGGAAGGGCCCAGCAGAGGGAAGCTACTTCCCTTGTGGTGGCTGCAGGAAATGATGTGGGGGATGGCACTAGGGAAGATGTACCCCAGGAAAAACTATATATCTGCCTGGTAATTTTTCCAGCCATTGTTAAAAGAATATATTACCCCAATGATGCTCCTGAAAATACTTAATTACTTTTTTGTAAAGCATTTTGTGGTACTGGAGATTAAAGTCAGGGCACCCTGTCACTGAGCCATATCCCTGGTGCTTTATTTGTGTGTGTGTTTTATTTTGAGGTAGTATGTCCCTAAACTTCTGAGGTTGGCCTTAATTTTGTGATCCTTTTGCTTCATATTTCCAAATTATTGGCATCATAGGGGTGTACCATTGCTCCTAGCCTATTACATATTCTTACTGTCTTTCATTTTTATAGACCTATGTAAGAATTATTATAATCTAGTTTTAAAACAGTGAAGTGAAATCAAGGTGAGAACACTGGAATCCTCGCCATTTACATAAAAATACAAGGCTTTTCTTGTTGTTTATTCATACTTCTTCTTTTTCTTTTAGCAAAAGTATAACTCTTAATAGAAATAAGAATAAAAACCAATGTGGAAAATATAGTATGTTTCAGTTATAAAAAAAAAGCGATGACATTGTAAGAGGGAGAGTTATAAATTGAAAAATAAAATCACTGATTATACAATGCTAAGAAAGTAAAAATATGAAAGACATGCTGTGGAAAATAGACAAGAAACTAATTGAGTTGGCAAATACTGCAGCTAAAATAAAGTTGTGTGTAGCAAAATTAAGCAAAGGAATTACAACAGCATATATGAAGCATGAAGTGCTGCCCTTGAGCCCTCAATGTTACCAGCAATATCCAGGTTATGGCTACAACTGTGGCTGGGAACTGTGGCCTTGGAGGAACATCTTCCCGCTATTCTTCTCTCATATTCACCTAGATTCATTGCTAGTGACCAATCATTCAAGATTATGTGTTAATGTTACTAGATGATGAAAACTGTAGTACTTTCAAATCAGAAAATATTATTTTAGTTTCCAGCTAAACTATGTTGCATGTGTGTGATTGGGGTCCAATTTTCATATTATCATTTTTCCTGCCTTATATCTCTAAATATGTCTGTAATTTAAAATTCATTGAAAACTACTTATTTGGACAGAGCTCACACTCTAAACCTAACAAACCAACCTGGGTGTTGTGATGCATGTTGATAATCCCAGTGGCTTGAGAGGGGTTCAATTCTCAGAATATAAAATAAATAAATAAATAAAAAAGAAAGACTAACATACCAAGTTATTACAGTGTTTAACCACAGTATCCAATGTCAACTAATAGCAGAAGCCTCTGTAACCCATAAACGAATGAAATTGTCTTTATATCTCACTTCCAGTTTCTATAAATGCTATTAGAACAAGTCCTAGGCTGGAGTTCCCTGAATTTGTTTTAATTCTGGGGATTATCTGATTGAGAACTGCTTTTGTTTTATTTTGCATTGCTCTGTTTTACTTATAATTGTTCAAATAAATACTTTTAAATTTACTTAAGACTTTTCTTTGTATTCATTGAAAAACAAATTTTCAACAAATTTGGTTAAATAATATAATTGGTTTTATTTTCAATTCATGAATTTCATCTTGTTAATAAATAGAGGGGTACACAAGTAAAATAAATCACAAAAATAGAGAGGCACTATGACAGGTCTGACAGAACAATAGTTTTTACACTGTTGTTTTAGTAGAAGCTAAGGAAGGGTGTAAGACAATGGACTCTTATCCATTTTATTTAACAGATAAAATATAAATTCTTTAAAGATACTGATGTACAACTATAATATAACAATTAAAAATATGAGAAAATATTTTAGTGTTTATTTTCTAAGATTTTATGAGATTTAATTTCCTGTTTTTGATTCCTCTGATCTTTCCTTTGAAAGGTTGGGTGGAAAATAAAAGACTGAGGCCAATTACCTACTGCATATGTTTTTTAAAGACCTCAAAAGCCTAAAATTGAGAACTCAAAAATTTACAAGGATGTCTTTGGTTTAAGCTGGAAGTTTAAATTAAGGATATCCTTCATAGAGAAAACATAAAAAGTACAATTTTGAAAGAGAAGAAGAAAATTTAGACAGAACTGGAAATCTAAGGGAATATAATGTGGAATAGAGAACAAGGTATTATTTCCTTAAATTATTATAATTATTTTTTGTATCAGGGATTGAGAAAGCAGGTCACATTAACTGTAATGATGGAAAAGAGGGGAGAAGATAATACTGAATGTAGAATTGATAGGATGTGGACAATTTTTGTGTGTGTGTGTGTGGGGGGTATCCTTGCCAAGGAAGAACTTATATGAGACAAAACAATTTTGCATTTTCTTTACCCTCTTGGATTTACTAGTTCCTTAAGACTCAGCTCAGTCATCACTGCAAGAAGGGGAACCTGGCCCTCCTCTGGTAGTTTAGTGCTGTGAACATACAGCACTTAGGAGAACACTTGTATATTTGTTATTCCATACTTTATCCCACTTCCTGAAAAGTAAAAGAGAATATAAGCTAATCCAGTCCAGACTCTGTGTATGAAAGAGAAATTTTTCTCCCTTTATTTATTTGCATTTTTAAAATATTTTTTTTAGAGAAGACAGTGAGAGACATCTTTGGGATTTAGGTAAATATTTAGTACATATCAGATTTCCCTTAAATCTTATTACTCAGTGGTATAGGGTGCATCAATACAAATCTAGATTATGAAATGTGAAAAATAAGAGGTAGTAAGTTTAATATTCAGAAGCAGTGTCTAAATATCATATTACCAGCATAAGAGTACCTGAAAGAATTGCATAAGCTGTACTCATAATTTTAAAGTCAAAGGGGTACATTTATGGAATGTGACAAAGGAATGACACTAGGCATGTTACTCAAAACTCAGTTTCTTTACTAATAATACTAAGTGTGACAGTTTTATGTGTCAACTTGAATCAGTGGAGTCAGTAGAGTAGTTTACCTACCCTAAATGAATGAACCTCATCCTCACCACTGAGGTACTACATATAACAAAAAGCAAATGATGGAAGGTTTTACCATTTCTTGACAAACTGTGTGAGCTAAGAAATCTCATTGTATTTCTCTTAAATTTGGACTACGATTTATACGACTGCCTTTACTGGTTTTCAGGTCTTCAGACTCAGACTGAATTATAGCACCAGTTTTATATAGTGTCCAGCTTGCATATAGGAGATCATGTGACTTCTCAACTTCCATAACTATTTGAGCCACTTCCTTATAATGAAGTCATCTCTGTCTGTGAGTTCTATTTTTGTGGAAAATCTTGCCTAATACAATTAGAAAAAAGTCATTCTATGAGAAAAGGTATTTGGAAAATTAGTAAACACAATATATTCAAATTGATTAATATTAAGAAAAAATACATTGTTTTACTATGTCCTAATTTATTTCAAATGTGTATATCAGCAAATTAGTAAACACTATATATTCAAACTGATTAATAATAAGAAAACATACAATGTCTTACTATGTCCTCATTTATTTCAAATGTGTATATCAGCATGATTTTCATGGATAAAAATTCACTAAGACTTAGCTTGAGAATCAGAATCATATTAGTGCTTTTGCTTAACATTGTTCTAGATATTCATGTAACATATTTAGTAGTGAAAAGACAGCAGATGTACAGCAATTGTAAATAATACCGTTATTATCTGAAAATAATTGTTAAAGTTCAGAACAATTTAAACACTGAAAACTCAATGTTTTTCATATAAATATGATTCATCTATTATGATACTAACATTCATGAGGACAAAATATGGAAATAGCAAGGAATATTCAAGAAAGAAATTATGAAAAAGGTCCTAGGCTTACATATACATTCAAAAACACAAGACAATGAAAAGAATATATTCATATATTGGTGCATAAGCCGAAGTCAGAAAAGATAAATCAGAGTAGTGTATTTATCATATCTATATCTGTCTAATTATGTATCCTGAGTGTGAAAGGTGAGATTCACTCACCTGGGGCAATAGGAAGAAACTGGAGCTTCTGCTCAGAATAAATTCAGGCATCACTTATAAGAACTGCTCTCAAAGTTATAAAATTTTGACTCCATGGATGAGTTTATTTAGACAAAATAGATGAGGTGTTTTTAAATTTTAATTTCCATTTTTAAAAATAAGTGACCAAAGTCTCATTGAGAACTAGGAGGTATATATACACATAGAGATATTTCTGCCTGCATATCTCTGCCCAATTTAATATGAGAGAGAGATACTAGGAGATGGTCAATTTTCTTAATGCACCTACTCTACCCACTACCATCCAATATCTCTAATTCCAGATTCAGTATAAGCATCCTGAGGGACAATTTCATAGAAGGAGTGAGTGAGACGTTTTTGGGTGTCCCCTCTACTATCTCTGGAAGCCAGAAATTGAAAGCAGAACTTACATCAAGAATGTTCAGTCTAGTTCTGTGTGCATTCTAAAGCACAATTATCTCATTCTGTATTCTTTGAGTCTTAATTCAGTGTAATTCCACGTGGTAACACTTCCACTGATTCTTTCAGAAGGATCTTCCTTTCCCAGGTTTACAAACTTGGTGTAGAAATTACTGCACCATATTCCCTTCTTTCCAACTTGGACACCTTCCTTTTATTGTGTATATTTCTCAAGCAGGACCATAACAATTTAGAATATAAATAACGTTCAGATGAAGTCTGTCTGAGGATTCCCCTGAGAAAGATAAGCAAGCTAGAATCATTGCCTTCAGACCCACCACATCCATCATCATCTCCACTGCTTGAAAATGAGGACTTACTTTCTTCTTCCTCTTCAAACCCTTCCTTATTGTTCTGTTTGATCCTGGTGAGGAAATAATGATAGATGATGGCATGTGAGAAATTTCCAATGAATCCCTCCATGGAGACTTCAGACCCTGCTTCTCTTCTTTTGGCTGATGGAGACCACTGGTCTATTGATATCAACTTGGAATCTGGGCCTCCTGTCCTGGTCATGTTCTAATGCTAATCATAGCTTGTCTCTTTGGGTTCTGGGTTTGGTACCATTGTAGACATCAGATGTCTTGAAGTCCTGGGCTAGATCAGGGTTATTTTCTCTGAATTGAGCCAGTTTTTGTTCAATCTCATTTTTCTCCTTCTGGAAATCTTCAATACATTTCTGACTGATTTGTTCTGGGAGTTGCTTTTCTTTCTCAGATAGGACCTTGGTCAACTCCTTGTTGTTCATCTCGTGCACTTGGAAATACTGGGCCTCCTTCTCTTTGTAAAAGTGGATATAAGCAGTCAGCATTTTGGGGGGTAAAGTCTGGATATTTCTCAATTTTTTTTTTGCCGTTCATGAGATCTTTTTTAAAAGTTCTTTGACTTCCAGAACTAATGCATTCAATATATGCAATTTCCTCAATTTACAAGAAAACTCTAACCCATTTATATTTATACATTTCTGAAGAGAAATGCTTAAAACCTATATATTTTTCCCAGTCCAGATGTAATAGAATTGTGTTGAATACTTTCCTATCATGATATGGGACATTATTCTCTATATTTTTTCAGTAGTCTCAGGATATTTTTGTCTGAGCAGAGGCTTTAGCTGTGACATCATGATATTTTGAGATTTCTCTCTGGGTCACTTACAAAGTGTCAGTAGTGCACACATCTCAACAAGAGTTTAAAATTCTTCAGCCTCACAACTCAGCAGATAAATTATTTTTAGAAGTCCTGTAGTATGTGTGATACTGTATTTCTAAAGAGAAAGAGTAAAAATGTTACTTTCTTTCATTAGGGGTTAATAAAAAAATAAACCTCACCTGCAATATATTCCTTAAGTAGTTTAGACTTAACAACATAAATGGAAGATTATCTACTTCTAAAATAAAATTTATGCTTCCTTTTATATGCTGCACTCACAATATTTGAAATCTCAACCTCTTTAAACCTGGATGCTCCTGCCAAATCTTAGCAGAACCTCCCTTAAATAACATACATCAATAACACAAATGCCAGTTTACTCATTCAAAAAGCTTCAGATAAAATTTTTAAAAATTCCATGGAGACAGAATAATATGACAAAAGGAAGATAACTGTCTAAAAGGGAAATGAATTCCCTCCTTTAGTGCCCTAAGTAAGGCCACTTTCTAAGGGCAACCCAAACAAGTATCACTAAAGATGTAGATAAGGAGCTGCAAATAATACAAAATAATCCAATGAACACCCCAGACATGCCTCCAACTGTTTTCTATGGGTAGAAGGTGAGCCTGTAATCAGTAACTGACTGACAAATGCTTCAGGACCCTGCAGTTGGAAACAAATATTTTCTAGAGAATCAGACCATATCTCTTTTCAAACAGCAAAGTTCCAGAAGATTTATAGCACTGACAGTTTTAGTTGGCTTTCTGTTTATTGAAGTCTCAATGAAAATTTTACCCCTTTTATAGTCTCTTCAGTACACCTATTACCTAAGAAAACTTAAATACATGGCAGATCTGATAGCTACTCTCCTCTTACCAATCTTGTCTTTTCTGGTGTAATACCTCTTACATCAATGTCCTTTGCAAAATGAAAATAAAAACAAACTTAATCAGGACAGAGAGAGTAAATGAGATAAAATAACATTCACCCAAGAAAGTAAAAAAACAAATGAAAAACACAATCCCTGACATTTTGTTTATGGTCACAACTTACTCTGAAAAATGTTTGCAATGAAAAAAAAATCACAACATTTGTTTTAAACCTCCAACTATTTTATAAGTGATAGTGAAAAAAAAGCACAGGATATATTCTGCGTTGTTGTATTCAAAAAGATATTTATAAAATTAATATTGAAAATAAGTGTTTGAGAACAACACATCCAGACTTATTATCCAAAACTTTATCCACATTTGGAAGTATGCAAACTGTGTTTAAATGGCAACTGGCATTTTACAATAAACACACTGTGCTTTTAGAATGAATGAGTGGAGGTCATCAAAATTCCCCTTTCTAAACCAGAATGGATATTGAAAACCCTCCCATTTCTGGCACCTCATTCTTTTTTTCACCAATGTCGTCTTTCCAAAGCCATCACCAGATTCTGGATTTCCATTGGGTACTTCATAGACCAAAGCTGTAACCTGAAGTTTCAGAAAACAGCATTCTATGAATTCTTCAGTGTTTTCCAATTAAGCTTAGATCCCACTCTCAAAATAGAACTACATGACATCAAAAGTTTTTTTTGGACACACATGGATCATAAAATAAAATATATTAACTTCTGCATTTCAAAACAATGATAGTTTAAAATTCTGTAGCTCAAGCTTGAACTAAAAATATTTACACGATTTTTATTAAATATGCTTCAGCACCTATTTGTAAAGCCTTCTGAGAAGTGAATTTAGAAAAAAAAGTAAGGGAAATAGTGTGAGTTCATTTACTGAGAATTTTGTACTCACCTGAAGACTCTATAATTGGTCTTGTTAGTGGTTGCAAGAAAATTTATCTAAGTGGCTCAAGGGTTCTGTGTCTTCTGAGCTCTCTGGACAACAGCTGAAATCTCCTGAGATTTCCACAGTCTAGCTAACTTCAAGTGCCTCTGAAAAGAATATATATATTCTTTATTATTCTTCAGGAAACCTTTATATTATATGGAAATGTTAAAGCCCAATCCTGATGAGGTTTATGCACGATAGAGCATCATAAGAACAAAAGGTCAAATTCATTCCTTGATCCATTTAATTCCTTTACCTATCTCCTTAATACATTACAAACACACTTAGTGCTGGTTTTTCTCTTTTTTTTCTCTCTCTCTGGCACTGGTGATGGAACCCAGGCCAATCTTTCTACCACTGAACAACATTCCCACTCTCTGTGTGATTTCTCAAATATACCCCATAGGAAATGTTATATTTAAATTTCTATTATACAACTTTCTCTCAATCCTATATTCAAATCTGATGATACTTTAACTACTATTTGAACATAATTTTTTCTCTTCTCACAAATGTCTGCCCTTTTTATTATTACCTAGAATCCTTTATCATCTTCACTTTTCTCCTGGCCATTTTAATCCTTTCATTCCTGTCAAATTTCTACCAGCATTTAAAATTGAAAATTGAAATACCAATGATTTATTGGGGGTAATTTAAGAAAAGTAAAAGTACAGATCCAATTGTCTGGCATCCTGATTTGCTTTTGAATTTAGGAATATGACAAGGGCACAAAATGAAAAAAGAAGTAATAATCTTGTTGAAAGCAATTTGAGTAAACTTAAATTTGTCAAAAGATATCATGATTCAAAAAATGACATATGAACAAAGAATATTTTGTTATATAAGATTTCTTTTCTTTCTTTCTTTCTTTTTTTTTATACAAAATACCAGAGATTACACTCAGGGGCACTTGGCATATTTTATTTTGATACTGAGCCTCACTAAGTTGCTGAGGCTGACTTCAAAGCTTGAACACTTCTGCTTCAGTCTCTTGATTCTCTGGGAATACAGGCATGTGTCACCACACTTGGTAGCTTCAACATATTTTTAAAGATATATTTCATCTACACAAATTTTTCATATCTAAATCAGTTACCAACTAGCAATTAACCGAATATAACTAATAATGAATTGCTATATGGAAAAGATTACATTAATGAGATGTTTTAATAAGTGGTTAGCTTTACAAAGTAGTAAATAACATCAAAGTAGAGGGGTGCATGCTTGTAATTCAAGTTATTTTGGGAGGTTGAGGCATAAGTATTCCAAATTCATCCCTGGGTTGAACACCCAGTAGCACAACTTAGGAAAGGCAGGTTCCCCTTCTTCCAGTGATGGCTGAGCTGAGTCTTAAGGAATTAGTAAATCCAAGAGGGTAAAGAGAATACAAAATAATTTTGGTTCATATAAGTTCTTCTTTGACAATGATAACACACACACACACACACACACACACACACACACACACACACACACACACACAATGTCCACATCCTATCTTCAGTGTAATCTCTTCCCCTCTTCTCCATCAGCACAGTGAATGTGACCTGCTCTCTCAATACACAGTCATAATATGGGTCCCAAGAAGAGAATCATAAGACTGCCAAGCTATAGAAGAATTTCTTTGTAAACAACTGAGGGCAAAAGCAAAAAGGAAACTTTGTTTTTTTTCATTGCAAGTGAAGAGGATTGGGTATGTTATCCACATGATACACCAATCTTCTCATTATCTTTTCTGAATTTCATTAACACTAAGATTCCTACAAAAATTTGAAATGGTCATAAAGACAGGTAGAAGATGGTAAAAATATCAAACTTACTCAAACTTAAGAGGAATCAAACATTTACTGATTGCCTATCATGTACACTACTGGAAATTTTATATACTTCAACTAAAATTTAAACATAATTCCAGTTACTTGTTCACAGAAGCACTCCTACCCCCAGGATGGTCTATATTTTAATTGGCCTTTCACTGTAAGTGCAAATTAAAATGAAACATTTGATCTTTTTCCAAAGATGTATATCATATGCCCAAATACAGGTTTTATGTCAAAGTAGTGCACTGTGAGCTGGGTATCACTTGGCTCTGTGAAGAAAACTGACTTCACTCCAGCAGTAGAAGAGGCAGGAAGTGATCAAGGCCATTTTCTTCTTTAAATAATAAATTTGTGGTTTTAAAAGTTGACTACCATATTTTTGCACACTTGTATGTAAGTGTGCAATGTCAACTCATGGAATTCAAGATGCTATTTTGCTACTTACATGTAGGATTCCTTTATTCTCAATTCCTGAGTATCATTTGTCCAGCATCAGGACTTCCTGGATTCACCACTCAGTAAAACTTAAGACAGGAATGAGGAGGGTTCAGCAATCATGTTTCTGAGGAAAAGACAGTTGACTTCTGTTTTAACCAGAGGTATCTTTCAAAAGTGGTAGTTGTTAGGCAGCATAATAACACACACCTGAAATCCCAGTGGCTCAGGAATATGAGGCAATAGGATCCCAAGTTCTATGTCATCTTCAACAACTTAATGTGGCCCTAAGCTACTTCAAGTGATCTTGTATCAAAAGGGCTGAAAATTTGGTTTAGTGGTTAAGTGCTTCCTGGGTTTAATCCCTGGTGCAAAAAAGAAAGGAAGAAAGAAAGAAAGAAAGCAAAAGAAAAAAGGAAAAAGAAAAAGGAAAGGTAATTACTTTTGAAGCTCCAAACTTATCATTTAAACAAGAAAATGCTCTTTCTCACTCACTGCCTTTTCTAATGCTGGAATGAAGTCAATTTTCTTCAAAGAATCCAGTGACACCCAGATCATGGTGCACTACTAATATGGTCAATCTAAGATGTCCCTCACCCCTCCAGTCAGCCCTCATTTCTCTGGGCACATTCTTTTCCTGCTGGGCTATGTGCTCCTCCCCTTTCATGACTCTATTCTCCCTCTGACCCTCTATCTACTCTCAGCTTCACCAGAGGATTTTTTCTTGCCTGCGTTCAAACTCTGGCCAGTCATCACCACACTGCTTTGGGGATCTACCGGTATAACTCACTAACAGCTTGTTTGTAGAGGTCTTCACCCCTCTAAAGCATGCTCTGTCACCAGCAGGAAGCACTCTTTAAAGGTTCAAGACGACAACCCCAGAGGGTACCTGAGAAAGAGGCCTAAAATGTTTGTCTCCTAAGAATACCAGATGTGAGTTTAGAGATATGAACATCCTAGTTAACTAAATATTAGGTTTCAGATTAGTTTATAGAATAGAAATAGAACTATTTACTTTCAGTGAAAATCAACAAGATATCATGCAATTTTTTAAAAGATCAATTTGAAAATACTAATGCAAGCAGAAGAAACATACCCTGAACACATTAAATTCACTAATTTATATAAAACATTTCAAGACTGATACAGGTAAAGGTGTTAATAGAGCATAGCAGCCCACCACATATGTATAAGAGATTTAATTTAAAAAATGGTCTCTCAAAGATTGTACTGCTTGGTTTTCACAAATATAAAGTTTTTATGCAGTTTTCCGATTTACACTAAAATGTGCTAACTTAAAAAGATGTCTATACTTCAGCTATCTTCTACAATTTTTTTTTCTTGCCTATCTTCAAACTGAGATCTGGGTGTTTTTAACCTAATAAATGTTACATGTATGTATATTTTAATGGTATATTGGTGACTCAAGGTGTGTGAATTAAATGAAAAAAGATTCTCTGTCAAGATACATTTTTTTCAAAGGGAAAGATAAACAAATGGGTCTATGCAAAGTAAACATTAACTTTGGTAGATTTCAGTGTAGGACATTCTATTACAACCATATTTGCCATTTTCCCCAGAGCTGTTTAACTTTCTAATTATGAAATTCAAAAGTTAAGAATTTAAAAATCTTTTTCAGTGAGAATTTATTATTTCAGCACTTGTTTTTCATTTCACATGATCTTCAACCAAGTTCTGAGTGCTTAAAAATTTGTGACTAGTCTTTGGGAGCTTGGTTAGCAACATCTGCAACACCTGTGTTGGAAGAGTTTGCTGTTAACACAGGCAGCAACTGAGGCAGCTGTCCACACACAACAGTTGCATTTGTCAGATGGTCTGTAGCTTTCTCAAGTTTGCCTTGAGGTAGTAACTCTTCACCAAGCTGTATTTTTTCAAGGAAGACTTTATGAACAGCTTCAGAATCTTTATGATCCTGTAACTTGGAAAATCCACTCTCTCCTGGGCAAACTTCTGCTTTTATTTTCATTTCTGAAGTTTGCTCTTGAAGTTGGAGGTGCTCTTCCTCTTGCAATTGAAGAAACTTTTGTAGCAGATGATGAGCTCTACATACTCTTGTGGCCCTTGCACTGCTTGGGTTCACCCCTTCACCAGGTACAAGGAGTGCCGCTGCCCTGTCCTCAGAATAGATGGTGGCTGCACTGACAGAGAGAGGAACTTTAAAGAATTATTGTTGATGGTAAAGTTCATGTAGTAATTGTTTTTCACTCATCAGGCTTTGCTCTGCTTTAAATAGCATAAACTGTAGTTCCCTGAAGTTACCTTCTTAGTCTCCTTTGCTGCTTTCTCTTTCATTGGGATGTGTGTATTTTCTTAGTCCTTAACTCACCATACCTGATGCTTTGATCCATCATAATTATATTGAGTCCAAAATTGTTATCAAGACATGTCAGAAACTCACAATTCATCTGACTTCTAAATCCTGCTTAGTTTTTCAGCATGTTGTGTTTTTCCTTGTTAACTAAGTACCCAACAACCCTCATCCTTCCCCTTTGTATTTAGTGTTTTCCTTACTTCTTCTCCATCAACACACAATCATAAATATGTTGCCCAGGAAGAGTGTCAAAAGGCTGCCAGGCTCTTGTGTAATTTTAGTAAATTTTGTTTATAATTAAACTTTCTTTAAGTTTGCAGCTTGTTAAACACAAAATAAGTAGAGATGATAGACTAGTGGAGGAGGAAATATAATTTGCCAACTGATGGCCTCCATTTTGACAAGAGAAGATGAGGTTATTTTAAAGACAAAGGTCTTTGAAAGTCTCATTTTGTATATAATTTATGGGTTAAAAGAGAGGACCCAGACATAAGCACAGACATCTAAAATCAACTGATTGTTGGTAAAGGTACCAAAATGAAATATTGTGTTTTTAATTATATGAAGGTTTATTTTTTCATATAGTTTTCCTCTCTGAACAGTTCTTGAGAGAACAACAGAATATATAAGTTTCATAAGGTGAATGTTCGATAAATGATTTTTTTTGTAGCAGAGATTGAACCCAGGGGTACTTCACTACTGAGTCATATTTGTGACTGGGTTTCAAAAATGTGCTCAGAGACTTGCTAATTTGTGGAGTCTAGCTTTGAAATTGCAATCCACCTACCTCTATCTCCAAGCTGCTAGGAATTACAGATTTGTGCCACTCACTAGGCATGACAGAAAATAGTGAGGCTGAGCTCATTAGTAGAGTACTAAATCTAGGGAGCAGTGGATTCTGGTAGATGGAACTGAGTATAATTTATTCCCACCACCACTAAAAGAATGATTTAAAAAAATGTCTCATAAGTTTTAAACATGGTCATGAAGCCAAATTATCTCACCTAAGGCTTCTTTTAGTGGAAGAATTGATGACAAATTTTAAGCAAAAAACAGTAAGCCTATATTCCATATATATAGTAATTTTTCATATAATAGAGTGCATCCTCAAAGAAAAGTAACAGTTTAATGTATTTGGAAACATAACTTTTTAAAATTATATTTCTCATCTGCAGCTCTTCCCATCATAAATTGGAGATTATGTTTTCATTGCCATCCCTCACCGTTTTCTAAGTCTTTACAAAATTACATTGTTGACACTGTTTTTTTCAATGTGGTTATAAATCACTCAAAATATAGTTTCTGTGTGTGGGGAGGGCTTCTAAAAATCATGCAGTTCACATATCCTTTCTGATCTGTTAAAAAGAGAAAGCTGAACACATGTGATACGAAAAGTCTAAAAATGAGATTCGTTTTTCATACTCCAAGTAACTGTATGCCTCCTAGCCTTCAGTTTCCCCAACTGCCAAGGCTACTCTTTCAAAATCGCTCTTCCACCCTGGGTTCCAAAATCAGTCGCGCTTGGGCATATGGCTACATTCACGTTCATAGTCTTATTGTTATGTTTCTAGTGACCAAATGCGATCACGAAAGGGATGTCCATGGTCTACAAGTTTGCATAAAAATCTCCATATGCAAGCAAGATTTATAAGGTGGCCAATTTCAGGACACTCTGAAGGCTGGCCCTATGTATGACATAAGACTTCAGCTTCTTCTGAGAAATCTAATGAAGGTGGAATGGCTTTGTTATCCCAGTAGTGCCAGATTCCATCCACTGTGAGGTGTGCAAGAAAATCCATTTCCTCCTTAACTCAACACATAGCCTTTTCAGTTTAACCCTCCAAACAGGTTTCTGGTCATCACCTTCTTGCTCCACATTTGAATAACCTGAGACTCCTTCCTCTAGGTGGTCCTCTTGGAATAGCTGCTCAGATTCCACCTCAGTCTTACCTGTGCTTCTATTTTTACCTCTATTCTTGAGTATGGGGCATAACAGTCACCTGGCAGAGCGGTGGGGGGTGCCACAGGAAACAGGAGAAACCAAAGGTGAGGTGTGGTTGCCTTCTCCTTTGGAACAAAAGGCAACTACTTTGAACTGGCACGTTTTTTTCTTCATTGGATGTGAATTTATAAGAAAGTGAACAGACTTGCTTAGTTGAGGAGGGCTCAGGGATCTGACTGACTGCCGAGACAAAAGTCTGCATTCCATCTTCAACACTTCTCAGTCTTCTGCAATTCAGTCTCAGTGGGTCTACTCATGGTGCTGGGCCACCCACCTGGGAACCCTTTTTCATCTTGCATACCACCAAGATTGTATAACTGTTGAACCAACAGCACATCTCAGGAAGGAGCCTTTAAACCCATGGCCCTTTCAGGGACTTTGAGGTGCAGCCCATAAAAGATTATGAATCTGGAAATCACCTATTACTTGACTTTTATTAAAATTATTTATTAGTATTTTCTTCCTTTGTTATTTGCATTTTAGGAAGTATTCTTAGTGCTATACTGGTATTTGTTGATATAACTTTTATTGGTTAATTAATCCACTCTTTCACTCCATTTGTATCATGTATTACCTTCTTTTATTTAAGAGAAAGAGAGAGAGATAAATATTTATTTTCTAGTTTTCTTTGGACATAATATCTTTGTATGTGGTGCTGAGGATTGAACCCGGGCCACACGCATGCCAGGCGATCATGCTACCACTTGAGCCACATCCCCAGTCCATGTATTACCTTCTAAGAATTGCATTTTGGATAATAAGAATATGGTAGTACTATCCTTCTGATCTTGGAATTGGAGTCTAGGGGCAATAAGTAAATATCAATTTGAGGAGAATTTGTTGAATATTAGAAGATAGCATAGTATACTTGGAGTGTGGAATAAGAGAAAATATCCTGGTATATGGAGGCAGGATGGCTTTGTTGAAAAACCTTTGAACTGAGATATGATGAATGACTAGAACTTGCAGAAATTATGTGTCAGATACCTAGATCTATCCAGCTAGGTCAGACTTGAGAGAAATCTAATCACTTTAGCTGTGTTCTGTTCATTAGGAAGCTAAGATATAATCATTTCATCCTTCTGCCACAGGTTTGATTTAAAAAATGTATATTAAATCATTGGTTGCATTGTTGATGAGCCTTGAAAGTTTTTTACTAAGTGAGAAAAGATACAAAAACAACACATATCCATTTTCATGAACTTTCTGAAATACACAAATCCATAAAAACCTAAACAGTTCAGAGAATTCCAGGTAGTGCGAAGTGGGAATGAGTGGGAAGTTAATGTTAATAGGTATTAAATTTCTTTGAAGGGCTGAAAAATAACCTCAAATCATTTAATGGTCGTTTCACAACACTTTATTAAAATAAAATTTAATAAACAAATTTATAAATTCAATGTGGTTATCACAATTTATGGCCATAAAATGATTATACTTCCTTAAGTTAAAACAGAACCCCAGACATCATGTGTAGGCATGTAACATAACATGGGAAACTCTCAAGAACACAGTTTCTTCAGACTTGGGCATTCACCAACAAATTATCATAGTTTTTTGAATTTTCTCAGTTTTTTCTTTCATTTTTACAAATTTCTTTCATTATATTTTCTTTCCTCATTACTGTGGATGAACACAGAGACTCACACAAGTTAGGAAAGTGCTCTACTACTGACCTTCAACTGTCCTTTGACCCCCATTTTTATCTCTATTTTAAATGTCCATTCTGTCCTCAAAACTTGTGGTCCTCCTGCCACAGCTTCCTGTGTAGCAAAGATTAAGGGCATGTGAAACCATGCCTAAAAAAATCTCAATTTTATGGAGAACCAAAGACAAAAAAAGGAGTTAGAGGGGATGTGAAGGAGGAAGAAAAGAAACTGTAAATGAGGGAACCTCGGCAAATATCATAGAAGCTCAGTGTTTCATTTTCATAATCAAGAAATACTCCAATTCGACCTGCAGGCCTTTGCAAATAATGAATTAAAGATGGGAAGTTGGTGGAGAGAATACAGTGATTGTTCTTCTTCGAGGAAAATAAGACGAAACCTTTCTTAAATTCAAAACTGTCACTTGTAAAATCTTTACACACACCTATAATCCAGTTGGAGGTGTTCCCCACATCCACCTCCCAATAGTGTTTACCAGAGTTAAAAGCCTCAACACCCCATATAACATAACTCTCCAGTGTCTGGGGATTTTCAGTTGCGCCATCACCTCCAAATATCCTATTTCTAATTTCATCAGGAAGACTCATATAGCGATTGGCCCATCCTTGAATAAGTCTATTGTGTACTGCAAAAAAAAAAAATCAGATCAGTAAATGGTGTCTGCATGCCTTGGGCAAAGATTATCTACCTAATCAATCTCTTTATTGACTCCTCCTTAAAGAAACTCTAGAGAATAGAGAGATTTCAAACTCAATCATGTATGAAGAATGGTTCCTATGCCCTCATTAGCACCCAGAAATCTTTAAATTATTTTGGCAATCAAAAGAAAACTGAAGGTATTCTCTGCTGTATGAAGGGTGATTTAATATCTACCTTTGGATGGTTTGTTTCAGAAAAAAACCCAAAAGTCCTTTTTTCTTTAATTGAAATCTCTTCTTGAGTTGTTTTTAATACCATTAATAAGTAGACATCACTTTGCTATGATTGTGCCCGCTTCATTATCACACATCAAATAATTTGAGGGAAAGCAACCATCTGTACCCTTTACTGAAAAGAATCTCTGAATTACATTATCTACTGAGAACAGACATTCAATGAAAGTTGGATTTCAGCCTTCTGATTTCTAGACTCTTCTCTAGTGGGGCACAAACATGTCTGGGTCATGTCCAATCATCACTTACCTTTCAGTTGTTTTGATTTCCATCTGATGGTATTAAAATTGTTCCATTTATGAGAAATTTACTCATTTTTTGGTTTATTAAAAACTTATATTTTATAAATAGTAATTATTATTTGCTCATTGCACATCATAAATACACTTGAATATATAACAGATTGAAAACCACAAATATCATATTTAAATCTTCAAAATTAGAATAAACTGAAATAACACAATATATTTATGGCTACTCTGAGAAGTAAGTATTGTATTGCTTAATAGCCACAAAACACCAATAATATTCCTTCTCTTGTACTGTCTGTATCATAATTAAAATATGTATCTGAACTACAAGTTAACCAATGTGGTCTAGATCATTGTATTATGACCAGACAGGAAAAGAAGATATAAATGTTTCATTTCAAAAAATTAAAAATGGAAAGCATCTTTTTTGAGGAACCTACTAAAATAATTGAACTTGAATGCCACAGGGCCCATTCCTACCTCGGAACTTGTTTAGCATATCCAAGATTCCAGTGATGTGTAATGAAGAGAGCTCTGGGTTCACTGGCTGGAGCTTCTGCATCTCCAGCAACTCGATTCTGTAAAGAATGACAGAATTACAAACCAAAAATCAAACACAAAATCATTATAAAATTACCACATTTAATCCAAGATATTATAGAAATTGCCCATGTTGGTGAATTAGGTATACATTTTATTCAACACTTTTGGGATTGTATAATACTTTTTTTTTTCTAAATCAGATGCACTAATATCCAGTCTTTATTCTTCTCAAACATTATCAAACTTAAAAAAATTGTCATCCCCTCCCTGTATTTCTGAATCAAACTTGGGAAATGAAAAGATGCTGGATATCTTACAGAAAGCAGATTGTTCAACTTTGGGGACTTTTAGTCCACAGAGGTCACCAATGATACAGTCATTGGTTTACAAATGGGAAAGTTCCTTGAGCCAGAAACTTTCATCTTCTCTGCCCATGGAGGGAATCTAGTCCAGCCTGGTAGCACTGATCCTGAGGGTTGTTAGGCAGGCCTTCCCCTCTGAAAACAGATTTTGCCATGATGAAACAGGATCTGGTCATTGTTACTCATGATAATGAAGCTCCCCTCCTTTTCCTATCCTAGGGAGAATTATTCTTTCCTATCTTGTTTATATTCTACCTCACTAGAATTGGATTCTTTTGTGTGATACCTTATGAAAATCTCCTTAGTCAGGTTTATTGGGACTGGGCTGGAGTCCATAGAAGGAATGGGTGCAGCAAAGCCCAGAACACCAAATCATTCTTAGGTATAGTTGAATTCATCCACAAAAGGACATTTTTGAGACCAAGGAACATATTACCTCAGAGCTTCTTTTCAAACAAAATATTAAATATCTATGGACAAAGATGTTAATAACTGAAAACAAAAATCTCTCTTCTTCAAGATAAAAACAAGTTTCTCATAAACCAGAGATTACTACATAAAACTCACCTTCCAAATATGTCCCCTAAGTCCTAAAAGGAAAAAAAACAAATAATATTAATAAAGTGAACACTGTTTTCTGCATTTTCTCTGGTACTTTGTTCTCTCTCTCTCTCTCTCTCTCTCTCTCTCTCTCTCTCTCTCTCTCTCTGTGTGTGTGTGTATGTGTGTGTATGAGTGTTTATGTGTGTGTGTAACATTTTTTTTCTCT
The DNA here is from genome assembly GCF_052094955.1 of Ictidomys tridecemlineatus. NCBI lineage: Eukaryota > Metazoa > Chordata > Mammalia > Rodentia > Sciuridae > Ictidomys > Ictidomys tridecemlineatus. The sequence continues at coordinate 76,317,481 of NC_135480.1, read as the reverse complement.
GAGTAATCACTTTAGACTATGTTAATACCAAAGCCAAAATTAAATGTGAAAGACAGCCTTGGTGTGCACTGAGAAGGATGGAGCTTACAAAGGATCTGTGCACTGATGCAACAGGACGTAGTTTCCAGTGTCACTTGACTCCTGTCTTAGTTCCCAAAACATATTTGACCATCTCTGAAAATTAAAACTAAACAGGGACCTATTTGAAAAATAGTGCATTGTAAGTGATAAACAAACTCTGTACATCTTGTCTAAGAGAGGGGCAAAGCCTCAGCTGCTTTTGGGGAGGAGAATAGAGTGTGATAATTGAGTTGGGAAACATAAACTGACTATTTCCTCAACAAAATTAACTTTCCTATGATCACTGAGTTTGGGATAATTTGCTGTGGGTATCATAGTCTTAATGATACAAGAATTTTGTCTTGTTTACCTTCTAAATGACTTACACTCTCTCAAGATTAACAGAATATACAGAGACAAGTGATTGGACAATGATAGGTATAAAGGATCTCCTGTCACTCAGCTCAGCACAGTGGGGTCTGCAGACAACATTTCCCAGACAAGAATTCATCTCTCTCAGGAAAAACCCTCCTTGGTCACCTGGAGCAATTCCATGTCAGATTTGTGGAACAACTCTGTCAGCTCTCTGTACATTTCCTTCAGCTTTTCCCTGTGTTGGGCCATTCTGATCGCACTGTCTCTGAGTTGCTGTAAAATTTCCTGTGCTTCTCTTTCTAGTGTCTCCAGTTGAAATCTCTCCTCTTCAAGGAGAAACGGATGCATCATTTGATATTGAACTTTGATCATGTTCCTCCTTAAAACTACATAGTCCTGCAGATATATTCATTAAAAAAGATTACATTCAAAAGAAAATGTAAAACTTCAAATATTATTGTCTTAACATCAAGCAAGTACTTCATATACTTTCCACCTGATGCCTGCAAAGTGTCTTAAATATTTACTAGTACTGTCTACTGGACTTTCTGCTCCTTGTCTCTCTCCTGATTAAATCAAGATCTCTGCAGGATCCCAGCCTATCTCCCTATGATGCCACTTCAGTGTTCTTAATGAATTATTTCTTCTTTACCTTAATCTTCTCTTTTATTTTTGTTCCTTTGTCTGATTCTTCTACATATTTTAAAATATTTATATACACACAGTTTTGTGAATTTAAAAAATATTCCACTTTGCCAATAGCTGAAAATCTATTTCTCTTCCAACTCTAAAACTAAGACTGTCTTATTCTCAGTGTCTGGGAAGATTTATCCAAATCTCCAAAGTTGTACAAGAAAAAACAGTCAGACCTCATTCACCCAATATACTAGTATTCTTAATACTAGCTTGTGTTGTCCACTACATTTTTAATATTACTAGATGTCAATGCCTTGTCTGAGAGGAAAACACTATCCTTCAATATTAGCTCCAATTCAGCTGATAGCATCGTTTTAATGTGCATAAAATTAAAACCTTTTCAAACTTACCACAAAGGACTCAGATTTTCTAATTTCTTTATTTAGATTATCTTGCATCTCCTGAGACTTTTGCCATAAAGGATCCATTTTCTTTACAATTTTCTCCTGCAAAATTACCATAGGCTTTAGTGATTGGGAAGACAGTCTTGTAGGCTTCATCTTTTGTGAGCTAGAATAAAGCAGTGTTTGCTAGAACAGTAATCTTGAGTTTTAAAGAGTCAATTTTTACAAAATAGTACAAATTAATTTTACTATTGGGTAAAGTAGAAGAAAAAATAAGATTTTTAAAGGAGTCCATAAATAATACAATCTATTTTCCAAGAAAGCAGTTTTATATAATGTCACTATAAAAGGGTTTAGGCCTCAGTTACAGAAGTTCATGTTCCTAGTGCTAGCCATCTGCTATACTGATGCTCAATTTTACACATTTGGACAATATATTTACTTTTTAATTTGTTTTTTGGTACTGGATACTGAAAAAAATTTTCACACATAGTACTCAATAATTTACCTCTGCACTATATCCCAGCCCTTTAAAAAAAGAAAAGAAGGAGAGTGTCTTGCTAAGATGCCCAAGTTGGCCACAAACTTAGCATCCTCCTGCCTACATTTGCTGAAGAGCTAGAATTATTGGCATAGCCACCATGTCCTGTTTTTTAAAAAATATTTCTGGAGGAAATTTCCTTCATGAGCATTTAACTTATTTATGATTTCAGTGTCAAATTGATCAGCATTTATACAGCACATTTTCACAGAAACATCACCACCTCTACCATCTGCATGCTTATCTGCCTCATTATCATGAGTCTTCATTCTTCTCTTTGATCTGGACCCTACAGGTTCTAGGTTACATCACTCACCCTGTTCTCCTCTGCCATGCAGGCAACTGGGCTGTAGCTATGAACCGCATGTTCAGGTGATTCAGAGCAGGGTGCAGAGAGCAGGATCTTGTCCACCTCACAGAAGAGCCCCTTAGTCTCCCCATTTCTCCTGCAGAGCTGCTCCCCAGAGCTGCTGACAGAGCGAGGTCTGGCCTGTCTGGCGTGAGAGGCCAGCTTCTTGAGGGCAGTGTTGGTTCTGGAGTCTGTCTTCTCTGCTACTGTTCTGCACTCAGGGCAGCACCTGGGTGTTTGGGCTTCCTCCCAGCAGAAGTAGAGGCAGGGTTGGCAAAAGGTGTGTCCACAGTCTATAGTAATGGGTTCTAAGAAGTAATTCATGCAAACGGTGCATGTGAGTGCACTCTGGAAGTCTTGCAAGGCATGAGAATCCATGTTTCTGAAATCAAAAATATAGAGGGTGAAGCGACAGGAAAGTGGGAGACAAGAGAGTGTTATCCTTCTATCTTGAAGAAAAAAATTACAATTATAAAAGGGCTTTGGTCACTGCTTTTTCAGTAGAGTCATACATAATCTTTCGATTAACTTCCTGCAACACAAACCTAGATATAAAAAATATAGACAGGTTGAGTATCTTCTATGACACAAATGACAAAATGAGATGAGCATGATCTAGATTTAAAAAAAAACTTTCTCATTAATTTGGGCAAGTTTAATACTGGGACAAATAAAGTTTAGGATGATTTCAGACTTACTTACATTATGTATTTGCTCTGGATACCCATGTAAAATCTCTCTCTCTCTCTCTCTCTCTCTCTCTCTCTCTCTCTCTCTCTCTCTCTCCCTCTCTGATTCAATGACTATAGTAAATGTAAAGACAGTCTTTATGACATATGTCTATACTTTCCACCTCTCAACCCATAGATGTACTTTTCTAAAGACAATTAAAAGTAAGTTTAATTCATTTGAAGATTGTTTGACTTAATCACTGTTGGCTTCAACTTACAACACCCGAAACTACAAACAGGTAAATTTATGCTTCAAACCATAACTAACCAATATATTTCAAAAAAGAAAATGAAAGTGGGAAGTATCAATGCACCTCTTAACCAGCTATTTTGGAGGCTGAGGCAGGAGGATTAAAAGTGTGAGGCCAACTTCAGCAATTTATTGGCATACTGTCTCAGAATAAAAAATAAAGGGTTGCAAATGTAAGTCAATTGTAGAGAAATCCTGCCTTCAATCCTTATTACCAATAAGAAATGAATTAAGTTTTAAATTGAAAATTAGAATATAAATTCTAGGGATGTAATCAGTGGGAGAGCACTTGCCCAGCATTTGTAATGTCCTGAGTTTTAGCCCAAGGACTGAATAGGAAATTAAAAAGAAAATTTCTATTACTTCTCATTAAAGAAAATAATATTTCTCAGAATCAGTTCTGAACATCAGAGTACCTTCATATTTTCAGAAGATGGATGCACATTCTACAGTAATAATCAGCAATAATTCATCCATTGTTATTTAAATAAAATCAACAGGAAACCCCAGTGCAGTGGCACATGCCAACTATTCCAGCTGTTGGGGAGACTGAGGCAAAGGGACACTAAGTCCAAGGCCAGCCTGGGCACCTCAGTGAGGCCATTTCATAATGAGTTGTAATACAGTGGTAGATTAGCCCTGAGTTCAATCCCCAAAACCAAAAAAAAAAAAAAAAAATGGTGACAGTGAGAGAGAGAGAGCATTAATTAACAATGGTAACCATGGTGCTTTCCTCTCCAGAGACTACCCTTCAGTTTAGAGATGCATTGATGATCAATTCATCTTAAGTTCTAGTTTTTTTATCTAGTGATCAAACTTCCCACTTGAAAAACTCTACAAGTTTGTTGCATCCACTGGGGTACTTGTCAAATCTAGATTGCAAACTGAAGGTTTTAAAGGGACAGCAAATAAAACTTTCACATCAAGAGTTTTACAACCAAATCTACACCTTAAAATTCTAAGCCAACCATGGTGGCACACGCCTTTAATCCCAGCGGCTCTGGAGCCTGAGGCCAGAGGATGGAGTGTTCAAAGCCTGCCTCAGCAAAATCTAGAAACAAAGCAACGCAATAGGACCCTGTCTCTAAAAAAAATACAAAATATGGCAGGTGACATGGCACAATGGATGAGTGCCTCTGAATGCAATGTTTGGTACTCACTAAAAAAAAAAATAAATAGATGTACATAATACTATTACATGCAAAAATATGTTGAACATTTTAAGCATTTTATGGGTTCTAAATTTGATAAAACTGCAAAAATATTTCATTTCAGACCTGGAATATCTAATAAAACACAAGGTAATAGAATAAAATTTATTCAGATAACTTTACAGAGACAAATATTTTTAAAAAGGTATATATATATATATATATATATATATATATATATATATATATATCAGCAAAAACAAAGAAGGTTTTTTACTTGGACAAACCCAATTAAGTTGAAAAGTAAATTCAAACAATTTTTAGGAAAGAAAATAAACTGAAAAGCCTTTCTTCTAAGTATCCAACTCACCAGAGTTCGCTCTAAGAAAACTCACGTCTGGAAGTGAGAAAAATTTGTCAGTAACACTCAGGTCTTCAAAGCTCAGCAGCTGAAAATTTGAGCTGCTCCTTAGAGAAACCTCAGAGGAAGAACAATTCTCCAGAGAAGTGCCCTACTTATATACCTGAGACTCACCTAAGACCACACCCACTATAGATAACCTCTTCTAAAAGTGCTGGATTACACTATGAGATCACAGTGATTGGCTTTATATAATAGAGTAAACAACTTTGATGAGATTTGGGGTAAGACTCAAGAAAGTTCACATGACTTAGGTTTTCCAAAGAGACATTTTAACTGAAACAATTATTTTATTAAATAATACTTTGTTTTACAACAATAACTTCTCAATTAAGAAAACATTGATTTATTTTTCTACTGGTGTTTAAAGTTTGAAATATCTGATTGATTTTGATTTCTTGCTTTTCTGTTACTTCTTTTGTTTTTCGTTTCTCTCTCTCTCTCTCTCTCTCTCTCTCTCTCTCTCTCTCTCTCTCTCTCTCTCTCTCTCTCTTTGGTACTCCTTACCACTGAACCAACAGTGAAAAACAGTGTATGGCACAGTGGTGCGCCCATTTGACCTCAGCTATGGAAATGTAGTTAAGTGGTAGAGTATCATCAAAAGTATTAAGGAAATAAGGCTTCTCAAACCTACACTAAATTTGGGGTAATTTTTTTCTACTCAATTAAAGAAATGTTTAGTTAACCAAAAGCAGACCTGTGGCAGAGTTAAATTTAGGACTTTCTTTTGTTATAAACTGGGATGGAGCTTGGCAGTGTGATAGATGTAAACTTTCAAGCTCATCCACTTTGTGTGTCTTTGGCATCTACCAAAGTCCTGTTTTTTATAAAACCCAAGTGTCATAGGTAATTTCATAAAGAGAAAGATCTGCCCTAAATCTGATGGATTGAATTTTTTAAAGTTTCAGATAAGAAAATGATAAGATACACACTCAAACACACACACACTCACACACACACACACACACATACACACACATAAACACAGCCATATTGTACTAAGAATGATGAAATAATAGAAATCAATATGTTAGAGGAATAATGAATGATTCTGCTTCCAATAAAACTTCAGAATTATTCTTCAGTGTTTTTTTTTGTTCTCAGGTATTTTTCTTGTTCTCAATTGTTTGATTATATATATATATTATATATATATATATATATTTTGTTTTTTTTTTTTGTTCGTTCATAGAATTGGAAACTGGTTCCAGTGGTGCTTTGCCACTGGGTTATATCTCCAGCCTGTTAAAGTTATTTATTTTGAGACCAGATCTTACTATGTTGCTTACAATCTCACAAAATTGCTGAGTCTGGCTTCAAACCTGTCTCAGCCTATTAAGTTGATGGGATTAAAGGTGTGTAGCACCAAGCCAATCTCGAGTCCTCAGTCTTAAGTAACACCGTGGTTTCAGGTTTCTAGAGAAGGAAAATATTGATGAGAAGCTTAATTAAGTTCTTCTATACTTGATTTTCCCAAGACATAGTTAGGTTACTAGGTAGTCTTGAGCTCTTTATTCTCTCCTAGCTTAATATTTTAAATCTTCTTTTTCTTTTTTTCAAGCTTAATTTTATTCTTAAAAAATTAATTTCTCCATAATTTTAGCACTTCAGAAAGGTGTTATGAATATTAAAAGAGCCAGGATTAATGCACTACCTGGGGCACAGTAAGCACTCTGTAAAGTTTTACCTGTCATTAAGACAGCAAAATATCCTAAAAGACTTTAAAATCATTTATTTACAAATACAAAATTTATTATAAAATGTATAATCAGTTTATAACAAAGAACTAGAGCAGCATTTCTTATTTTTTTATGGCAACAAAGACCCCTGGAGATGATCTTGTGAGGTATTTATGAAATGGGAGCATCCTTTTTTGGTTATGAATCTGAATCTCCCCACACTGAGCACATGTGGGGCAGTAAGCCTCTGTTGTCAGTGTGGATGGGCTGCTCACTCACACACTCTCCACAGGGGAAAATGAGAATCAATTAACACCTTTGGGAATTTGGACTATTCTATATAAATTCTAGATGGCTAACATAATGAATTTATTTGAAAAAAAAGCTGCTGCAGATTGAGTCCATTATTTCCATTTTTGACATTAAATTTGAAAAAATACAATTAAGGAACCCTAGTTGGGGATAGAGCTCAGTGGTATAGCACCTGCTTAGCATATGTGAGGTTTTGGATTTGTTCCATGCACTACAATCAATCAATCAATCAATCAATCTTCAAAGATATGTTTCTCATTTATATTCATTTCTTCTCTGCCCTCTCAGTATACTCTCTGCAGAAGATTTACCTCAGGGACACATCCTTGATAGGCAGGAACTCTATCACTGACCTGCACCATCAGAGAAATACCTGACTCTTTTTACTTTTTTTTTTTTTTTAGTATTTAGGAGTTCTTTAATGGTTTTGTTACATATATGCAAAATAAATAGAATGAGACTAGAGTCTTCTCCATGTTAACTAGCCTTTCTTTAAAAAAAGTGAAATTATATGCAATAAGTGAAATTTTTGATATTCTTGTGTTGTATAGTGGGGGATGGGAGATGTGCTGTTTGTATTTTCATTTAATATAGAATTTTACCATGGTTGTAAACATACATTACAGGAACTTGTTTGTGTGTGTGTGTGTGTGTGTGTGTGTGTGTGTGTGTGTGTGTATGGTACTAGGGATTGAAACCAGTATTATGCATGCAAGGTAAGCACTTCAAATTGCAAGGCACAAGGTGGGAGTAAGGCTGATAGCAGAGGTTAGAAAGTGATGTGTTTCTGCAAGGATAGTAGAATAAAATAGACATTATAATTGCTGTGTGTATATAAGTGACTGCATGACCAAAGTGATTCTGCAACCTGTATTCTCAGAAAAAATGACAAATTATGTCCCATCTGATTCAAATGTATGATATGTGGAGGTCATTGTACTTTCATGTGTAACTAATTAAAACAAATAAACAATTGAAAAATAAAGAAAGTGAGATGTGTGACTTCAAATGGAGCTCTGCATGCATTTTTAAATAATGCATTTTATAATTCATTTAGCATCTATTGATTTTTAAACCTTGACCTCACTATATAGGATGCAGAGACAAAAATAACATTGCTGAAGTTACCACACACTAAGAGGCAGCTTTATTCATTCAATTAAGTACAATACTGTAATCCAAAACCTCTAAACTTCTAAATTTGCTGTTATAAAAAGATGGCATTGATTACAAGAATCAGCTCTTTGCTTATCTGTTTCTTAACTCATACATTCATGAATTAGACATAAAATTACAATTATACTTGATATAAGATTATACTTTGTTCATAAAGTGCTTATCTCCCAGAAAATATTAGGTTGATTCCTACCACCATTTCTTCTTTTATTCTACTTATCATATGCATTTCTTTTAATTCCAACAAAAAATCTTAAAGTAACACATAATAAATAAAAATAAATTACATTAGAATGAATAATTTTATCTCTTTAATGGATATTTCATAAAGATCTATAGGCCTGCTACAATTTAATCTCAACTTTGACATAAAGTAGTACTCAAAAACTTTTTAAAAATATACTATTGAAGCATACATAAACACACAGACAATAACATGAGAGCCTTATCCACAATAGCAATAGCACTTAGTAGAAAGTGCCCTGTATTTTAAAAATGTACAAAATTTTTCTGAAAAGCAATTAACACAGTTTTTTCTTAATCAAATAAATGTTGATTAGGAGAGAAGTATTGAAAGTGATATGAAGACAGTGGGAACTAAATTCCCCAAACTTGGATAACAATTTCTACAATTTATTTATCCTAGTCATCTCTTGTGCACAACTTGTAGGTACTAAATGTGCTACAAACATTAAGATCTAAGTAAGTTGTAAGAATTATTGATTCATATATTTATAGAAGTTATAGGTGGGAGTTCTGAAAAAAAAAAGAGATGTAGAGTACTTTAAAATATTTCCAAATAGCTAAATAAACATAAAAAGAAAAATCAAGTTAATAGAATCAAAGCTTATGAACCATGTCTATAACAAAACTGAAGTAGAACATGGTCTCCACAATGCCCAAATGGGTACAGGTACAGGGAAACCAAAGATAACTACAAGATCTATGGGGTGTCAGAACCTTATCAAGATAAAGGACAGGAACATAACAGAACATCTGGAGATTTGAGAATGTCAAAAGTCAGCAACAAGGATTCATCAAAAATTGTGGAGGCAAAATTTAACAACAGCTTCCTAGGGTCAGGGTTCATTCCAATGTGCAAGAAGTCCAGGATAACACTGGGACAATGTGGTTAGTACAATTCTCACACATACCTAGCCCTAAAAACCTTCCACAACAAATCTCTCTATGGATAAAAAGGTACTAAGAGTAAAATGCATTTTAAATGGAGGTGGTGTAAAATAATCAGAGATAGAAGATATTCTTACAAAATAAGTGGGAGAAAGAAACAGAATAAAGAGAGGGTAAAAAGTAAGGTATCAAATATTGGCATCTTCAAAACAGGTTAGTTCTAGTTTGAGGATCCTAGAAAAGCTATCTTGACAATCCTTGTCTCATAAAATTTAAAAAGACTAATTTCATAAAGATAATTAGAATAGAGAACATTTTCATTCATACATACAAAGATGCTAAAGAAAGGAACTTTCAAAAAATAATAGACCTTATTTTTAGTAGTGGCCTCTAAAATTCCTGAAAGAACCTTGGTTATACGATTATAATGAGGTTGTTGACTGCAGTCCCAATCCTAGAAGAATTACATGTGAGCCACCCTGTCAGTCCTCTTCTTGGAAACTCTGACCTCACTTCAATAGGTCAACTGTGATTATTCAGCTCAAGCAGTTCCTGACAGTTAATTCCTGTACTCTTTTCTGATCTTCTGCTCCTCAAACTTCCTCTTTTAGTTCTTACTGCAACACACCCCACCCACACTTTTTCTACCTGTTCTTGCTCACAAAATACTTCATTCAAAAATTCGTGATATAGATCTCTATCTACTATCTCCATCTATCCATCCATCATTCTATCCATTCAGATTCACAGGTGGAGTGTACAGGATCCTAAGTTATATGATGCTGCCACCCCCAGATCATTACTTTTCTACTTCATACAAAGAAATCTGGTATGTGTAATTGGAGATCAGAAGTCAGCTCCAGCATCTAACCTGTAATTCTAGCACAAGTTTTTGGATTTAGGAAATGATTCAAGTAAATCAGTATCCTTGGGGGGTGGAATTTGACAGTATAAGCCCCCTAAGGGTTGATTTCAACTATTCAATTTAACTAGTAAAGGAATGCTGGAGATGAGAAAATGTTTGAGGTAGCTATCTTACTCTGAGGGGAAGACATGAATTGAAGTTCTCCTGTATTTCTGTTAATAATGGTGAGAAATTTTGCTTACTAGGAACATTACTTATGTGAACTGGAGAAATCATGAACGATAAATGTCTTACCATGGGGGATAAGGGGGCTACAGGAAGCCACTGGTGATTTCCGCTGGCTCAAGTTTATCCACAACTTTAGGATTAAATGGAATCCTCCATTCTCTCTTGCAGTTTGTGCCATTGAAGAGGGGATTGGGTTAAGAATTTGTGATCTTAAACCGCTGAAATATTCAAAAAGATGAACCACCACTGAGACTTACAGAGAAAGCTGGTTCTCTGCAAGGCCATAGGACTTCTGCCTTGTCCTTGGGTGTCCTGTTGTCCCAATTACTGCACCTTTGACTTAACCAGAGAATTGAGAATAAAAACAACAGCAAAATGCTTCAGTTCTGCAGCTTGCCAGGGCTAGAGAACACAGTGGAGGGCTATGATGACAAAATCAGTGCTTATCTTCCCTGACACTGGAGAAGTTGTCCATGGACTCAAACCAGGAAGGAGAGTACACAGCCAATTTTTCCAGGCTCATGGGCACAAAGGGGCTTGCAGGGTTACAGAAAATTGACCACTGGGTTCAGCACATTAGTAAGACCATTTAGGGTCCACAGCACATCCCCGTTCCAGGTGATCCAATCTGGCTCTCTGCATCTTCCTTAAACCAAGATGGGTTCCCTGCAGCCTATCTGGGTAGAGGACAGAACTTTTCTTGGATGATAAAGTTAATGATGATGATGAAGAGAAGGAAGAAGATTGCCTTGAAATCTGAAAATGTGCTCAGGATGCATCTAAAGATGTCAGCCAAGTAGGGAATAAGATGCATGAGATCACAAGAGAAAGCTGGACTGGGAATAATGCAAAAGAAAACCCAAACTCATTCAAACCTGGACTAGGTTGCCACACTGTGGTTACTGATTCAAATTTTCTGAAATATGTATACAGGAGGTGGTAAACTCCCTTGCCATCGCCATCCCACTCCAAATAATATATTTATGTTTGTAATCATAGCTCCGCAAATTTTACAAAAAAAAAAAAAAAAAGGATTTCCTCTTCATGGGACCATTGACCCTTTTCCTGATACTGTTAAAGGACAAATGGAGAGCAAGCAGAATTGACATACATACACATGTTAACAGATAATCAAGAAAGTTAGAACTTTGGTAATCCTGACTTTAACTAATATGCTATCAAGACAAACCAAGGATAGTATATAAATCTAATGTTAGTAGTAGATGAAGGTATTAAAAGAATCAGAACATTAGGGAATAAAATGAAAATCTTCTTTTCATTCTCTTCTTTCTCTTTTAATCAATTTGATTACAAAACATTCCCAGGCCTTTATATCATTATATACAATATAATATTAGATTTTAAACTCTAGCCAACTAGAGGACTCAAAAATAAAAGCCAATAAAATGGATTTGGGGGTATTATTATTATTATTTTCCCTGCAGTACTGGAGATTGATCCCAGAGCCTTGGATATACTAGGAAAGCACACTACCATTGAGCTACATCCCCAGGTTTTTTTTTGTTTGTTTCTTTGTTTGTTTGTTTTGACATAAGGCCTCACTTAGTTGCTCAGGTTTGCCTCAATGTTGGGCTTCTGCTGCCTCTGTGTCTGGAGAAGCTGGTATTACATACACATGGGCACCATCCCACACCTGGCAATAAAAAGTCTTAATATAATCAGTTTATTCATACCATTACATAGAAGAGAATTTTCTCACTTCCTTCATTCATTATAATTTACCCTAGTAGTCTTCTGGGCTCCCATAAATAGTAGGATTTCTGTTGGTGAAAAGCACAAATGCTCTCCAAGGGTGCATATGGTTACTATTTTCAAATTTCTAATCTAAATGATTGGTGGTTTTTATTTTTGCCTTAAAATGAGAGAAGAGAATGGAAAGGGAAGAAATAATTGACATGCAGCTGAGGTGGTTGAAATCTGTGGAGTAAGCCAAGGAAACAGGGTTAATGGTCCTTCCTGTGTGGCTGATTATAAAAAGGAGGAGCTTCACCAAAATCCATACAATTGAAAGTGATATGAGCAGTATGATTTTTTTTTTTGGCAAGGATGTGGGGGAAAAGGTACATTCATACATTGATGGTGGGACTGAAAACTGGTGCAACCAATCTGGAAAGCAGTATTAATATACCTCAGAAAACTTGGAATGAAACCAACATTTCACACAGCTATCCCACTCCTCAGTTTATACCCAAAGGAGTTAAAATCAGCATACTACTGTGATGCAGCCACACCAATGTTTATAACATCTCAATTCATAATAGCTAAAGTATGGAACCAACCTAGATGCCCTTCAACAGATGAATGGATAAAGAAAATGTGGATGCACAATGGAATATTACTTAGCCTTAAAGAAGAATGAAATTATGTTATTTGCAGGTAAGTGGATGGAGCTGAGGAATATTATGCTAAGTAAAATAAGCCAATCCCAAAAATCCAGAGGCCAAATATTTTCTCTGATAAGCAGACATGGATCCATAGTGGACTAGTGGAGGCAGGGAAGAATAAAGGAACTTTCAATTATGTAAAGGAGAATGAGGGGAGAGGTGAGGGGAGGGGATAGATGGTAGAATGAGAAAGACTAATATTATTACCTTATATACATGTATGATAATACTACTTGTGTTACTATGCATCTGTACAACCAGAGAATGAGAAGCTCCATTTGTGTACAATATATCAAAATGCATTATATTGCCATGTATAACCAATTAGAACAAATTAAAAAAACAAAAAACAAACAAAAAAACAAAACAAAGCAAAACAAAAAAATGTATATATATATATATATATATATATATATATATATATATATATATATATATATATCTCAAAACTTGTGGTCCTCCTGTCACAGCTTCCTGTGTAGTAAGGATTAAGGGCATGTGAAACCATGCCTAGGCAAACTTCAATATTATAGAGAACCAAAGACAAGAAAAGGAGTTAGAGGGGATGTGAAAGAGGAAGAAAAGAAACTGTAAATGAGGGAACCTCGGCAAACATCATAGAAGCTCAGAGTTTCATTTTCATAATCAAGAAATACTCCAACTCGACCTGCAGGCCTTTGCAAATAATGAATTAAAGATGGGAAGTTGGTGCACAGAATACAGTGATTGTTCCTCTTCAAGGAAAATAAGATAAAACCTTTCTTACCTTCAAAACTGTCACTTGTAAAATCTTTACACACACCTATAATCCAGTTGGAGGTGTTCCCCACATCCACCTCCCAATAGTGTTTACCAGAGTTAAAGGCCTCAAAACCCCATATAACATAACTCTCCAGTGTCTGGGGATTTTCAGTTGCACCATCACCTCCAAATATCCTATTTCTAACTTCATCAGGAAGACTCATATAGCGATTGGCCCATCCTTGAATAAGTCCATTGTGTACTGCAAAAAAAAGAAAAGAAAAGAAAAATCAGATCAGTAAATGGTGTCTGCATGCCTTGGTCAAAGATTATCTACCTAATCAATCTCTTTAATGACTCCTCCTTAAAAAAACTCTAGAGAGTAGAGAGATTTCAAACTCAACCATGTATGAAGAATAGTTCCTATGCCATCATTAGCACCCAGAAATCTTTAAATTATTTTGGCAATCAAAAGAAAACTGAAGTTATTCTGTGCTGTATGAAGGGTGATTTAATATCTACTTTTGGATAGTTTGTTTCAGAAAAAAAAACCAAAAGTCCTTTTTTCTTTAGTAGAAATCTCTTGACTTGTTTTTAATATCATTAATAAGTAGACATCACTTTGCTATGATTGTGCCTGCTTCATTATTACACATCAAATACTTTGAGTGAAAGCAACCATCTGTACCCTTTACTGAAAAGAATCTGACTTACATTATCTACTGAGATCATACATTCAATTAAAGTTGGATTTCAGCCTTCTGATATCTAGACCTCTTCTCTAGTGGGGCACAAATATGTCTGGGTCATGTCCAATCATCACTTACTTTTCAGTTGTTTTGAAATCCATCTGATGGTATTAAAGTTGTTCCATTTATGACAAATTTAGTCATTTTTTGGTTCATTAAAAACTTATATTTTATAAATAGAAATTATTATTTGCTCATTGCACAGCATAAATGCACTTGGAATATATAATAGATTGAAAACCACAAATATCATATTTAAATCTTCAAAATTGGAATAAACTAAAATAGCAGAAAATATTGATGGCTGCTCTGAGAAGTAAGCATTGCATTGCTTAATAGCCACAAAACACCAATAATATTCTTTCTCTTGTACTGTCTGTATCAGAAATAAAATATGTATCTGAACTAAAATGTAACCAATGTGGTCTTGATTATTGTATTAAGACTAGAGAGGAAAAGAAGATATAAATGTTTTCATTTCAAAAAATTAAAAATGGAAAGCATCTTTTTTGAGGAATCTACTAAATAATTGAACCTCAATGCCAGGGGGCCCACTCCTGTTAGGGAATGTAAACAAGTCAAGATGGCGCCTAGCAAAATGCCCGAGGGAGTGGTTTGTGTAGTAATACCAGTGAGCCATTAAGTATGGAGATTCCTTATTGGTTGACTGCTGTATCTAGTTTATGTTAATTAAGATAATTAATTATATTGTGGAATGTATATATACCCCTCCTGTCCTACAATAATCAGCTCCCACTGCTGCTGTATCAATGTACACAAGTTGCGCATTACCTCCCCAGTTATTTTGCTGCAGCCAGACTGCAGCACACTCCTACCTTGGAACTTGTTCAGCATATCCAAGATTCCAGTAATGTGTAATGAAGAGACCTCTGGGTTCAATGGCTGGAGCTTCTGCATCTCCAGCAACTCGATTCTGTAAAGAATGACATCAGTTACACTTTCAAACCAAAGATCAAACACAGAATCATTACAAAATTACCACTTTTAATCCAAAATATTGTAAAAATTGCTCATGTTGGTGAATTAGGAATACATTTTATTCAACACTCTTGGGATTGTATAATACTTTTTTTCTAAATAAGATGTACTAATATCCAGTCTTTATTTTCTCAAACATTATCAAACTTAAAAAAAATTGATTGTCATCCCCTCCCTGTACTTCTGAATCAACCTTGGGAAATGCAAAGATCCTGGATATCTTACAGAAAGCAGATTGTTCAACCTTTGGGACTTTGGTCCACAGAGGTCACCAATGATACAGTCATTGGTTTATAAATGGGAAAGTTCCTTGAGCCAGCAAATTTGATCATCTCTGCCCATGGAGGGAATCTAGTACAGCCTGGTAGCACTGATCCTGAGGGGTCTCAGGCAGCCCTTCCCCTCTGAAAAGGGGCTTTGCCATGATGAAACAAGATCTGGTCATTGTTACTGATGGTAATGAAGCCATCCTCTTTTTCCCATCCTAGGGAGTATTATTCTTTCCTATCTTGTTTATATTCTACCTCACAGAATTAAATTCTTTTGTGTGATACCTTATGAAAATCTCCTTAGTCAGGTTTATTGGGACTGGGCTGGAGTTCATAGAAGGAATGGGTGCAACAAAGCCCAGAACACCAAACCATTCTTAGGTATAGTTGAATTCAGCCAAAAAAAAGGACATTTTTGAGACCAAGGAACATATTACCTCAGAGCTTCTTTTCAAAAAATATTAAATATCTATGGACAAAGATGTTAATAACTGAAAACAAAAATTTATCTTCTTTAAGATAAAAACAAGTTTATCATAAACCAGAGATTACTACATAAAATTCACCTTTCACATATGTCCCCTAAGTCTTAAAAGGAAAACAGAAAGAGATAATATTAATAAAGTGAACACTGTTTTTCTGCATTCTGTCTGGTACTTTGTTGTCTCTCTCTCTCTCTCTCTCTCTCTCTCTCTCTCTCTCTCTCTCTCTCTGTGTGTGTGTGTGTGTGTGTGTGTGTGTATGAGTGTTTATGTGTGTGTGTAACATTTTTTTTCTCTGAGTAATCACTTTAGACTATGTTAATACCAAAGCCAAAATTAAATGTGAAAGACAGCCTTGGTGTGCACTGAGAAGGATGGAGCTTACAAAGGATCTGTGCACTGATGCAACAGGACCAAGTTTCCAGTGTCACTCAACTCCTGTCTTAGTTCCCAAAACATATTTGACCATATCTGAAAACTGAAACTAAACAGGGACCTATTTGAAAACTAGTGCATTGTAAGTGATTAACAAACTCTGTACATCCTGCCTAAGAGAGGGGCAAAGCCTCAGCTGCTTTTGGGGAGGAGAACAGAGTGTGATAATGAAGTTGGGAAACATAAACTGAATATTTCCTCAAAAAAATTAACTTTCCTATGATCACTGAGTTTTGGATAATTCTCTGTGTGTATCATAGTCTTATTGATACAAGAATTTTGTCTTGTTTACCTTCTAAATGACTTACAATCTTTCAAGATTAACAAAATATACGGAGACAAGTGATTGGACAATGATGGGTATAAAGGATCTCCTGTCACTCAGCTCAGCACAGTGGGGTCTGCAGACAACATTGCCCAGACAAGAATTCCTCTCTCTCAGGAAGAACCCACCTTGGTCACCTGGAGCAACTCCATGTCAGATTTGTGGAACAACTCCGTCAGCTCTCTGTACATTTCCTTCAGCTTTTCCCTGTGTTGGGCCATTCTGATCGCACTGTCTCTGAGTTGCTGTAAAATTTCCTGTGCTTCTCTTTCTAGTGTCTCCAGTTGAAATCTCTCCTCTTCAAGGAGAAACGGATGCATCATTTGATATTGAACTTTGATCATGTTCCTCCTTAAAACTACATAGTCCTGCAGATATATTCATTAAAACAAGATTACATTCAAAAGAAAATGTAAAACTTCAAATATTATTGTCTTAGCATCAAGCAAGTACTTCATATGCTTTCCACCTGATGCCTGCAAAGTGTCTTAAATATTTACTAGTACTGTCTACTGGACTTCCTGCTTCTTGTCTCTCTCCTGATTAAATCAAGATCTCTGCAGGATCCCAGCCTATCTCCCTATGATGCCACTTCAGTGTTCTTAATGAATTATTTCTTCTTTACCTCCGTCTTCTCTTTTATTTTTGTTCTTTTGTCTGATTCTTCTACATATTTTAAAATATTTTTATGCACACTGTTTTGTAAATTTAAAAAATACACCACTTTGTCCATAGCTGAAAATATATTTCTCCTCCGACTCTAGAACTAAGACTGTCTTATTCTCAGTGTCTGGGAAGATTTATCCAAATCTCCAAAGTTGTACAAGAAATAACACTCATGCCTCATTCACCCTTTATACTAGTATTCTTCACACTAGTTTGTGTAGTTACTACATTTGTAATATACTGGATGTCACTGCCTTGTCTGAGAGGAAAACGCTGTCCTTCAATGTTAGCTCCAATTCAGCTGATAGCATCATTTTAATCTGCATAAAAATAAAACCTTTTCAAACTTACCACAAATGACTCAGATTTTCTAATTTCTTTATTTAGATTATCTTGCATCTCCTGAGTCTTTTGCCATAAAGGATCCATTTTCTTCACAATTTTCTCCTGCAAAATTACCATAGGCTTTAGTGATTGGGAAGACAGTCTTGTAGGTTTCAGGTGTGGTAGAATAAAGCAGTGTTTGGGAGAACAGTAATCTTGAGTTTTAAAGAGTCAATTTTTACAAAATAATCCAAATTAATTTTACTATTGGGTAAAGTAGAAGAAAAATAAGATTTTTAAAAGACTCCATAAATGATAAAGTCCATTTAGTGAGAAAGCAGTTTTTATATAGTCTCACTATAAAAGGGTTTAGGCTTCAGTAACAGAAGTTCATGTTCCTAGTGCTAGCCATCTGCTGTACTGCTGCCCAATTTCACACATTTGGACAATATATTTACTTTTTAATTTGTTTTTCAGTACTGGATACTGAAAAAAAATTTCACACATAGTACTCAATAATTTACCTCTGCACTATATCCCAGCCCTTTAAAAAAAGAAAAGAAGGAGAGTGTCTTGCTAAGCTGCCCAGGTTGGCCGCAAACCTAGCATCCTCCTACCTTAGTTTGCTGAAGAGCTAGAATTATTGGCATAGCCACCATGCCCTGTTTTTTGGACAATATTTCTAGAGGAAATTCCCTTCATGAGCATTCAACTTGTTTATGCTTTTAGTGTCAAATTGATCAGCATTTACATGGCACATTTTCACAGAAACATCACCATCTCCACCATCTTCATGCTTATCTGCCTCATTATCAGGAGTCTTCATCCTTCTCTTTGATCTGGACCCTCAGGTTCTAGGTTACATCACTCACCCTGTTCTCCTCCTCCACGCAAGCCTCTGGGCTCTAGCTATGAACCGCGTGTTCAGGTGATTCAGAGCAGGGTGCAGAGAGCAGGCTCTTGTCCACCTCACAGAAGAGCCCCTTTGTCTCCCCATTTCTCCTGCAGAGCTGCTCCCCAGAGTTGCTGTCTGAGTGAGGTCTGGCCTGTCTGGCGAGAGAGGTCAGCTTCTTGACGACAGTGTTGGTCCTGTAGTCTGTCTTCTCAACTATTTCTCTACACTGAGGGCAGCACCTGGGTGTTTGGGCTTCATCCCAGCAGAAGTAGAGGCAGGGTTGGCATAAGGTGTGTCCACAGTCAATGGTTACAGGTTCTAAGAATTAATTCATGCAAACGGAGCATGTGAGTGCACTCTGGAAGTCTTTCAAGGCATGAGAATCCATGTTTCTGAAACCAAAAATATAGAGGGTGGAGCGAGAGGAAAGAGGGAGACAAGACAGTGTTATCCTTCTGTCTTGATGAGAAAATTACAATTATAAAAGGGCTTTGATCACTGCTTTATCAGTTGAGTCATGCATAATCTTTCTAGTAACCTCCTGCAATACAAATCTAGATATAAAAAATTATCGACAGGTTGAGTTTCTTCTATAACAAATGCCAAAATGAAATGAGCATGATCTAGATTTAAAAAAAAAAACATCTTTCTCATTAATTTGGGCAAGTTTAATACTGGCACAAAGAAAGTTTAGGATGATTTCAGACTTACTTACATTAGGTGTTTGCTCTAGAAACCCATGTAAAATCAATCTCTCTCTCTCTCTCTCTCTCTCTCTCTCTCTCTCTCTCTCTTGCTCTCGCTCTTGCTCTCGCTCCCTGTCTGATTCAATGACTATAGTAAATGTAAAGACAGTCTTTATGACATATGTCTATGCTTTCCACCTCTCAACCTATAGATGTACTTTTCTAAAGACAATTAAGATTAAGTTTAATTCATTTGAAGATTGCTTGACTTAATCACTGTTGGCTTCAACTTACAACTCCTGAAACTACAATCAGGTGAATTTATGCTTCTAACCATAATTAAACAATATATTTCAAAAAAGAAAATGAAAGTGGGGTGTATCAATGCACCTCTTATCCAGCTATTTTGGAGGCTGAGGCAGGAGGTTTAAAAGTGTGAGGCCAACCTCAGCAATTTATTGACATACTGTTTCAGAATAAAAAATAAAGGGTTGCAAATGTAAGTCAGTTGTAGAGCAACCCTGTGTTCAATCCTTATTATCAATAAGAAATAAATTAAGTTTTATATTGAAAATTAGAATATAAATTTTGGGGATGTAATTAGTGGTAGAGCACTTGCCCAGCATTTGTAATGTCCTGAGTTTTAGCCCAGGGACTGAATAGGAAATTAAAAAGAAAATTTCTATTACTTCTCATTAAGGAAAATATTATTTCCCAGAATCAGTTCTGAACATCAGAGTGCCTTCATAATTTCAGAAGATGGATGCACGTTCTACAGTAATAATCATCAATAATTCATCCATTGTTATTTAAATAAAATCAACAGGAAAGCCCAGTGCAATGGCACATGCCAACTATTCCAGCTATTGGGAAGACTGAGGCAAAGGAACACTAAGTCCAAGGCCAGCCTTGGCACCTTAGTGAGGCCATTTTAAAATGAGTTGTAACACAGTGGTAGATTAGCCCTGAGTTCAATCCCCAATACAAAAAAAAAAAAAAATGGTCACAGTGAGAGAGAGAGCAAGCATCAATTAACAATGGTAACCATGGTGCTTTCCTCTCCAGAGACTACCCTTCAGTTTAGAGATGCATTGATGAAGCATGATCAATTCATCTTAATTTCTAGTTTTTCATCTAGTGATCAAACTTCCCACTTGAAAACTTCTACAAGTTTGTTGCATCTAATGGGATACTTTTCAAATCTAGTTTGCAAACTGAAGGTTTTAAAGGGACAGCAAATAGGACTTTCACATCAAGGGTTTTACAATCAAATCTATACCTTAAAAATCTAACCCAACCATGGTGGCACACACCTTTAATCCCAGTGTCTCTGGAGCCTGAGGCCAGAGGATGAAGTGTTCAAAGCCTGCCTCAACAAAATCAAGGCACAAAGCATCTCAATAAAACCCTGTCTCTAAAAAAAATACAAAATATGGCTGTTGACATGGCACAATGGATGAGTGCCTCTAAATGCAATACTTGGTACTCACGAAAAAAAATCTAAATAGATGTGCATAATACTATTACATGAATAAAATAGGTTGAATATTTTAAGCATTTTATGGGTTCTAAATTGATAAAACTGCAAATATATTTCATTTCAGACCTGGAAAATCTAATAAAACACAAGGTAATAGAATAAAAATTATTCAGATCACTTTACACAAACAAATATTTTTAAAAAGGTATATATATATATATATATATATATATATATACCTTTTTTAAAAAAGGTATATATATATATATACACACACACACACACACACACATATATATCAGGAAAAACAAAGTAGGTTTTTTTTTTACTTGGTCAAACCCAATTCAGTTGAAAAGTAAATTCAAACAATTTTTACGAAAGAAAGTAAACTGAAAAGCCTTTCTTCTAAGTATACAACTCACCATAGTCCACTTTAACAAAATTCACATCTGGAAGTGAGGAAAATTTGTCAGTAACACTCAGGTCTCCAAAGCTCAGCAGCTGAAAATTTGTGCTGCTCCTTAGAGGAACCTTAGAGAAAAAAAAAAACATTCTCCAGAGAAGTGCCCTACTAAATACCTGAGACTCACCTAAGACCACACCCACTATAGATAACCTCTTCTAAAAGTGCTGGATTACACTATGAGATCACAGTGATTGGCTTTATATAATAAACAACTTTGATGAGATTTAGGGTCAGACACAAGAAAGTTCACATGACTTAGGTTTTGCAAAGAGACATTTTAATTAAAACAATTATTTTATTAAACAATACTTTTTTAAAACAATAACATCTCAATTTAAAAAATATTGATTTATTCTTCTACTGGTGTTTAAAGTTTGAAATATCTGATTGATTATGATTTCTTACTTTTTTGTTACTTCTTTCTTTTGTTTTTTTGTTTTTTCTCTTTTGTTTTTTGGTACTCCTTACCACTGAACCAACAGTGAAAAAAAGTGGTATGGTGGTACACGCATTTGACCTCAGCTATGGAATTGTAGTTCAGTGAGAGTATTAAGGAATTAAGCCTTCTCAAACCTACACTAAATTTGGGGTAATTTTTTTCTACTCAATTAAAGAAATATTTAGTTAACCAAAAGCAGACCTGTGGCAGAATTAAGTTTAGGACTTTCTTTTGTTATAAACTGGGATGGAGTTTGGCAGTTTGATAGATGTAAACTTTCAAGCTCATCCACTTTGTGTTTCTTTGGCATCTACCAAAGATCTGTTTTTTATAAAACCCAAGTGTCATAGGTAATTGCATAAAGAGAAAGATCTGCCCTAAATCTGATGGATTGAATTTTTAACAATTTCAGATAAGAAAATGATAAGATACACATACAAACACACAAACACACACACACACATACACACACACATAAACACAGCCACATTGTACTAAGAATGATGAAATAATAGAAATCAGCATGTTAGAAGAATAATGAATGATTCTACTTCCAATAAATCTTCAGAATTATTCTTCAGTGTTCTTCTTGTTCTCAAGTATTTTTCTTGTTATCAATTGTTTGATTATTTTTTGTTTGTTTAGGGTATTGGAAACTGTTCTCAGTGGTGCTTTGTCACTTTATTATATCTCCAGCCTGTTAAAGTTATTTATTTTGAGACCAGGTCCTACTAGGCTGCTTAGAATCTCACAAAATTGCTGAGTCTGGCTTTAAACTTGCAATTCTCTGTCTCAGCCTATTGAGTTGATGGAATTAAAGGTGTGTAGCACTAAGCCACTCTCTAGTCCTCAGTCTGAAGTAACACCCTGGTTTCAAGTTCTTAGAGATGGAAAATATTAATGAGAAACTTAATTAAGTTCTTCTATACTTGATTTTCTGAGTTAATCCCAAGACATAGTTACGTTACTAGGTAGTCTTGAGCTCTTTATTCTCTCCAAGCTTAATTGCTTAGATTTTCTTTTGCTTTTTTCCAAGCTTAATTTTTTTAGAAAAATTAATTTCTCCATAATTTTAGCACTTCAGAAAGGTGTTATGAATATTAAAAGAGCCAGGATTAATGCATTACATGGAGCACAGTAAGCACCCTATAAAGTTTTAGCTGTCATAAGACAGCCAAAAATCTTAAAAGACTATAAAATCATTTATTTACAAATACAAAATTTGTTATAAAATGTATAATCAGTTTATAACAAAGAGCTAGAGCAGCATTTCTTATTTTATCATGGCAACAAATGGTTCTGTGAGGTATTTATGAAATGGAATCATCCATTTATGGTTATGAATCTGAATCTCCCCACACTGAGCACCTATGGGGCAGTAAGCCTCTGTTGTCAGTGCAGATGGGCTGCTCACTCACACATTCTCCAGAGGGGAAAATGAGAATCAAATAACCCAAGGGCAAAGAATTGTAATCTGCTTTAACAAAGAAGGTACAGTGTTCTGGCTCTGAGTGAGGCACTTTTCTCAGGATTGGCAGTTTTTCTTGGTGGAGAATCAATAGACTTGAATGGCAGTTACTTAGGGAGCTGATTTCAAAATACTGAATTAATGCTTAACCTAGTCCCACTTAACCTAGACTCTTCTTTTGTCAACACCTATGGATGACTGAGCACTAAGCACATAGTCTTTGATTTAAGCTACAATAAAAACATTGTCTACTGGGTGTCAGGGCAGCTGTGCAGTAAATCCTCCTGTGTTTCCATCACCAATTTTTGGCTTGTTATGATAGTAACTGGATTCAATTGTCAGGACCAAAAACAAATAAGCAAGTACATACATAAATGCTGTATTAGTTCAAAGAAGTGGTGCATTCCCTCAAATTTCATGATTAAAATAATATCTTCTGGAAATTGATCATTTATTGTGGGCGGCTTTCATTGTAATTGAAGGTTTTGTTGGTTAGTGCCTATGGAGAATTTAGCCATTGTCCAACATGGTGAGTATATTTAATAATAATCCATCGTGTGTTTGGAAAATAGTATGGCAGTGGATGTCAAATATTTTATTTATTTATATATTTGGTTTTTTTTATTTATTTACTTATACATCATACATACATACATACCAAAGATAGAACCCAGTGGAACTTAACCTCTGATCCAAATCTCCAATTTTAAAAAAAATTAAAAACAAGGAAGATCTTACTAAGCATTCTTTATGGCCTCACTGTGTTACAGAGGCAAACTTTGAACTTGTGACTCTCTGGCCTCAGCCTCTTGAGCAGCTGTGATTATAGGCCTGCACCACCATGCCTGGAGGATGTTAAGTATTCTTATTACAAAATAGCTATGTGATGAATAGGTTATGCATAGATAAATTAGATAGGTTTGGTGATTTCACAATGTGTCTGTACTTCAAAGTATGATGTTTACATGAGTTTATATGATTTTATTGGTCAAATAAAAATATAAAGTTAAACTTAAATGTTTTCTGAAATAGATTATGTAACACTGTGCTGCATCTGATTTTTTTGGAAGAGAGACAGAAAGAGAGAGAGAGAGAGAGAGAGAGAGAGAGAGAGAGAGAGAGAGAGAGAAAATCATGTAATATTTTTTTTTTACTTTTTGGTGGACACAACATCTTTATTTTATTTGTATGTGGTGCTGAGGATCAAACCCAGCATCACAGGCATGTCAGGTGTGTGCACTACCACTTGATCCACATCCCCAGCCCTGAATTTGCTTTTTAAAAGAAAAAAATTTATAGTGCCTCACTGTGTTGCTCAGGTAGCCTCTAATTCCTGTGATCATTTGAGTTAGAACTAAAGGCACACATTATGATATCCACCCTACATGGCTCTTAAAATATTAATGTTTAAGCATGACAGCCTCTGCCTATAATTCAGCTACTGTGGAAGTTGAGGCAGGAGGAATGTACAGTCCAGGTCAACTTTAGCAATTTAGCCAGGCCCTGAGTAATTTAGGAGTCTCTGTCTCAAAACAAAATAGAAATAGTTCTGGGAACATGGATCAGTGGTTGGTACTCCTGGGAAAGGGAATTGTCAGAAACAAAAGTAAATAATAAAAAAAACATATGTAAATGTTGGATTAGGTCAAAGAAGTATCATTCTATCAAATTACATAATTAAGTGTTGATTTCCAATGGAAATTGAGAGTTTAATGTCAGCTGATTTCACTATAATTGAAGACTTTTGTTGTTTAGTATGTATTTCATTCAGTGACTGATAAATTGGAATGCATTCTTTTATTTCTTATTTAGTAACAACATGTTCTAGGCATTAAGGACAGACCATAAAAAAGGCAGACGACTGTATGGAAACTAACTGCTCTCATGAAAGAGCAAATATATACTTCTAGAGCAAGGCATTGAATAGATAGGGTAAGGAATAATCACTTACCTTCAATAAGGTTGAGTGTTATGAAGGAAAATACAGTTACTGTGAACTTAAATGCTGAAGAGTTTATCCTGACTAGTATAAGAAAAGAAAATCTGACTTTAGAGATGAAACATGATTAGGGTGTGGTGGGCAGGGATAATCAAGTGGGAGAAAGTGTAAGTTCAAATGACTGAACTGAAACATTGAGTGTAGAGTGAGCTAACACAAGAGTGGAATAAATGAAGGATATAAAGTTAGACACAGCCAGAATATTCAGAACCATGGAGGTCCCTGCAAGTCTTAATTTTGAATACATTTCCGTATTGAATATTTAATTTTGAATACATTCCCTATGCCTATTGTTTCATGTATATAGAAATGACTTGTTGATATATGCATAACTTAGAAGACAATACAACCTATTTAGAGACTGAGATCCTTCAATATTTAAAGAGTTCATTCAAAGCAATGACTTAATTAAAATGGGCAAAGGATATGAAAAATTTCCAACACATGAAAAGATGTTCCATCTGATGCATGAAAGGACTCGAAATTTTCAAACACAGAACAGAGCAGAGCAGAGCAGGGAGGACAGTGTGAAGGATGAATTCCGGAGTCGAAGTGCATGCTGAGCACAGGCAGAATCGCGCCCTTTTGCTGGACCCAGGATTTGATGTCCTGCATCCAAACAGCTTCTATGATGCCACTTTGGCTCAGCGAGCCTATCCGAGCCTGCGCGCTGTAAACTTCAGGTGGGAGAACCCTGGAGAGCTCGCTGCAGGAAAGCAGTGCTGCTGGATGGCTCTTCGTGGTTAAAGCTGCAGAAGGAAATTTATCAAGGAGCAGCCCTAAATTAGGACCCAGTTCTGTGTGAAAATATGCAAACTATTGTCCATTGTTGGCTTCTGCCACCCACCCACCCTCAACTTCTAAACAATCTTGATTTAAGGGTCTCTGAATCTTAAGATTTACCACAAACAAACAAACAAACACACAAATAACATCAGGGTTTTAGAGAACACTGCCAGGTAACAAGTCCAATATTTTCCTCATTTATATGTTCGAAGTAGATACCAGTGAAGAGTGTACCCATTGGTTTTAGATGGAAGTGCACCCAGGTGGTTTTAGTTGGAAGACTAAAAGGCCAATGAAGAGTTCAAAGGAAAGTGAAACAAACTTGAACCTTTCTTCTCTCTCTGATCAGTTTTCAGATCCACCTTGGAAGGAACTTGGGTATATTTTCTCAGAAAAGGTGGCCCTTATTTCTCTAGGCAGAATTAAAAGTCAGCTTTCCAAGTTTTGAAAATTCTACATGAACCATCATTGTTTTCTCACAAGCAATGCAAACACATATTTAGATTTTACATTGCAAATACACAAGAACCAGAAACTAATTCTTCATGATTTTTAAAAAATACTGAAAAACAGAATAATAAAATTAAATCTTTTTATTCTCAACACCCCTACAGCCACGTTATAAATACTTTGAGAAAATACATAGTAGGTTCTTTTTTATTTCCTGCTTTTTTTTCTCCTAATTCAGGGATATTTTCAAACTGAACTTCATCCCAGCCCCTTATTATTTTAAAATTCAATTGTTTTATCTATTGGTACTGGGAATTGAACACAGGGGTGCTTTAAAACTGAGCTACATTCCCAGCCTTGTGTGTGTGTAAAATATATATATTATACATAAAATATATTATTATTTTTATATTCTCAAACAGAATTTAGCTAAATTTCTTTGATCCTCACTAACTTGCAGAGGCTGGCCTCAAATTTATGGTTCTCCTGTCTTGGCCTCCTGAGTGCCTGGGCTTACAGGAATGTGCTACAACTCTTGCTCAGATCTTCTTAATAAATACAGATTTTCATATTTTACAGAGGAGTGGATGCTGTTAGAAAATGTGATTTAGAATTGGAAATAAAGTCTTTGTTTTTTACGATTGTGGACCCCTAGTGCAGCTGTGCTTTTCAAATCCAAGAGCATTTTTAGAAAGCACAGTTGTGAAACTTACCAGATCATAAATTTTATATGTACATATGTGTATGTTGAAGGACTAAAAGATCAGGTATGAATTGTCATTCCTTCTAAAACCCTTGCATTCCCACAGCTGAATCTTGGTGAGAAGTATGCCAGGAGGGGAGGCACCCAGATTTAAAAATCAACTTTGATAGAGTGGCAATTTGGTTTTATTGTTTTTAAAACACTATTTTTAAAAATCAGTAAATAAACTTTCTCACATTTTTTCCATTGTTCTTTTTTCTTTTTTTTTTTTTTTGTAATAATGAGCAAATAACAGGTGTCAGAGTTTTGCACAGCTGTAATTCCACCACTTGGGAGACTAAGGCAGGAGGATCTGGAGTTCAAAGCCAGCCTGAATAACTTAGACTATATAAAAAACAAATATTAATAATCATAAAGTGAACTATAAATTCAGTTGCCCCACAAAGTTCCCTGATCTAGGAATAATCTTAGCCTTTCTCCCACACACTCTTAAGATGAATAAGGCAGTGCCAATCTCAATTTCTGCTTTGCTGGAGGCCTTGGGAGGGATGATCATGAATGGGAGGGCTGGAGAAATCTTGAGAGGGATCAAAGATATTCTTGAATTAGAATTTTTAAAAAATCAATAACTGTATCACTTTCTACCAGACGGGATAGAATTAAAGCCAAACTGAAGCAAAATATTTCCAAATTTTCCAAAATGCTTGCTAAAAGCATAAACTGATGTTATTTCTGCTCTATCATTTCATTAAAAAATAACAATTTTCCAAAAAAATTACACACTTAAAGTTGACCTTTGAAGGTTCAATTGTTGTAAAATCAGTGGCTGTTGATGAGAGGAACTTCTTACCATTTTTTTTAATGGAGATTAACCAAGGTGTTAAATGAATCTCTATTTGGTACATACTTAATGGATCATGCATTCAAGCATCTAGCCCAATATTCAAGAAATGCAATCTCTTGAAGGAAGTAGGAATTGTTTTAGGGGCAACAGAAAAAAAGAAAAAGAAAGAAAACAACTTGAAAGTCTAACTCATTCTTCTCCAGAACTCAGAGTCCCTTTGGGCCTCGCTGGAAGATTTCTGAACTCTGCCAGTATCACATGGAGGCCCTGATCACTTCGTAGTTGTCATATTATTACTTCTGCAGCAAGTAGTGGTTAGCGCACAAACATATTTCTTAGGTGAGTACACAGAAGAGCATCTCTGTAAACTTTATTGTATCAAAACAAAGAAATATGTGAATTTTATTTATTAGAAAACTGAACTTGTTTTCTGTGAAGTGATGTAATTTGTTTTCTTAGAAATCATTAGACCGCTATTTTTTTTATCTTTGTACAATCCTTGGAATTAATTTGATGATTAATTTACTTCAATAATTTATGGACTCCATTGTTGTTCCTTTGTAGTACTGTAACCAATTTACATCCTCACCAAAGTGTATCATATTTCCTTTTTAATCACTTCCCAACAGAATTTATTGTTTTGTTGTTGGTGTTGTTTTGTTTTGTATTTGCCGCAGTCTGCTGGGCACAATTCAGGAGCCACTAGTCTAAAGAAACGAACTTTATTTTTAGAACACACACACCACACCACACAGCTCCTCAGGAAAACCCTTAGAGCCCAACTGCCACCACCGGCTTCCCACAAGCCTCTCCACCCCCCCCCCCTCCACTTCTCCTGCTCTTGAGGCTGATTGGCTGGGTCAGTGGGGAGAGCCAAAAAAAGTCCCCCAATGAGCAGCTCTGTGGTCTGAAAGGGCGAGCAAAGAGCCCAATGAGCATCAGCGCAGAGGAGCCAATCAGTTGGCAGCTAGAAGTTTGCTGGGGCCGCTGTGAGCCAATCATCAGCTGGAAGCTGGAAGTTTGCTGGCATTGGAAGTTTGCTGGAGCTTCTTGGGCTGTGACTCTCAACATGTATTCTTGATGATTGCCATTCTCATTGAAGAAATATGTCTGTGGGCTAACCACTACTTGCTGCAGAAGTAATAATATGACAACTACGAAGTGATCAGGGCCTCCATGTGATACTGGCAGAGTTCAGTAATCTTCCAGCCAGGCCCAAAGGGACTCTGTGAGTTCTGGAGAAGAATGAGTTAGACTTTCAAGTTGTTTTCTTTCTTTTTTTTTTTTTTCTGTTGCCCCTAAAACAATTCCTACTTCCTTCAAGAGATTGCATTTCTTGAATATTGGGCTAGATGCTTGAATGGGTGATCCATTAAGTATGTACCAAGTAGACATTCATTTAACACCTTGGTTAATCTCCATTTTAAAAAAATGGTAAGAAGTTTCTCTCATCAACAGCCACTGATTTTACAACAATTGAACCTTCAAAGGTCAACATTAAGTGTAAATTTTTTGGAATATTTTTATTTTTGTTTATGAAATGATAGAGCAGAAATAACATCAATTTATGCCTTTAGCAAGCATTTTGGAAAATTTGGAAATATTTTGCTTCAGTTTGGCTTTAATTCTATCCTGTCTGGTAGAAAGTGATACAGTTATTGATTTCTTTTTTTTAAATTTAATTTAAGAATATCTTTGATCCCTCTCTATAGTGGACTCTCTCCAGCCCTCCCATTCAAGATAATGCTTCCCAAGGCCTCCAGCAAGGGCAGAAATTCAGATTGGCTCTGCCTGACTCATCTCAAAAGTATATGGGAGAAAGGCCAAGATGCTCAGGGAACTTTGTGGGGCAACTTAACTTATAATTCACATTATGATTATTAATATTTGTTCTTTTTATATAGTCTAAGTTGCTCAGGCTGGCCTTGAACTTCATATCCTCCTGCCTTAGTCTCCCAAGTGGTGGAATTACAGATGTACACAGCTGTGACACCTGTAATTTGCTCATTATTACAAAAAAAGAAGAAGAAGAAGAAGAAGAATGGAAAAAATGTGAGAAAGTTTGTTTATTTACTGATTTTTAGAAATAGTGTTTTAAATGAATAAAATCATATTACCACTCTAACAAACTTGATCTTTAAATATGGGTGCCTCCCTTCCTGGCATACTTCAAACCAAGATTCAGCTGTGGGAATGCAAGGGTTTTAGAAGGAATGAGAATTTGTACCTGATCTTTTAGTCCTCCGACATACACATATGTACATATACAATTTACGATCTGGTAATTTTTCACAACTGTGTTTTCTAGAAATGATCTTGGATTTGAAAAGCACAGCTGCACTCAGAGGTCCATAATTGTCAAATACAAAGACTTTATTTCCAATTTAAATCACATTTTCTAGCAGCATCCTCTCCTCTGTGAAGTATTAAAATCTGTTTTTATTAAGAAGTTCTGAGCAAGAGTTGTGGCACATGCCTGTAAGCCCAGGCATTCAGGAGGCCAAGACAGGAGAACCACAAATTTGAGGCTAGCCTCTGCAAGTTAATGAGGATCAAAGAATTTTAGCTAAATTCCATCTTAGAATTTAAAAATAAGAATATATATATATATATTCTTATTTTATTATATATTTTTTATTATATATATGTAAATATATAATTTATATTTGTTTTTTTATATAGTCTAAGTTGCTCAGGTTGACCTTGGTCTTCATATCCTAATGCCTTAGTCTCCCAAGTGGTGGAATTACAGGTGTGCACAGCTGTGACACCTGTAATTTGCTCATTATATATATATGGTTTTTTTTTTACACACTCCCAATGCTGGGGATGTAACTCAGTTTTAAAGCACCCCTGGATTCATTTCCCAGTACCAATAAAATAAAGTAAAGTAAAATAAATAATTGAGTTTTAAAATAATAAAAGGCTGGGATGTAGTTCAGTGGGAAAACACCCCTGAGTTTGGAAAAAAAAAAAAAAAAAAGAAGGAGGAGGGGGGGGAGGAGGAGGAAAGAAAAAAGAACCTACTATATATTTTCCCAAAGTATTTATAAAGATGCTGTAGGGATTTTAAGAGTAAAGGATTTAATTTTATTATTCTCTTTTTCAGTATTATTTTTTTTAAAAATTCTGATCAATTAGTTTCTCATTCTTGTGTAATTGCAAAGTAAAATCTAAATAAGTGTTGGCTTTGTTTGGAAGAAAGCAATGATGGTTCACTTAGAGTTTTCAAAACTTGGAAAGCTGACTTTTAATTCTGCCGAGAGAAATAAGGACCACATTTCCTGAGACAATGAACCCAAGTTCCTTCCAAGATGGATCCGGTATCAAAGAGAGAAGAAAGGTTCAGGTTTATTTCACTTTCCTTTGAACTCTTCACTGATCTTTTAGTCTTCCAACTAAAACCACCTGGGACACTTCCAACTAACACCAACTGGGTACATTCTTCACTAGAATATACTGCCATCAAACAAATGAGAAAAAAAATTGACTTGTTTCCTGGAAATGTTCTCCTCAAACCCTGATGTTATTTGTTTGTTTGTTTGTTTCTGATAAATCTTAGATTCAGAGACCCTGAAATCAAGATTGTGAAGTTGCGCGTGGGTGGATGGCAGAAGCCAACAATGGACAATAATTTGCATATTTTCACACAGAACTGGGTCCTAATTTAGGGCTGCTCCTTAATAAATTTCCTTCTGCAGCTCTAACCAAGAAGAGCAGTCCAGCAGCGCTATCTCCTGCAGTGAGCTCTCCTGAGTTCTCCCACCTGAACCTTACAGAGCTCGGGCTCGGATAGGCTCGCTTAGCCACAGTAGCATTACAGCAGCTGCAGGATGTAAAAATTAAATGCAACACAGTGTTACATAATCTGTTTCAGAAAACTTTTAAATTTAACCTTATATTTTTATTTGATCAATAAAATCATATAAACTCATGTAAACATGATACTTTGAAGTACAGACACATTGTGAAATCACCAAACCTCTCTAATTAATCTATGCATAACCTATTCATCACATAGCTATTTTGTAATAAGAATACTTAACATCCTCCAGGCATGGTGGTGCAGGCCTATAATCACAGCTGTTCAAGAGGCTGAGGCCAGAGAGTCACAAGTTCAAAGTTAGCCTCAGTAACACAGTGAGGCCATAAAGAATGTTCAGTAAGACCTTCCTTGTTTTAATTTTTTTAAAAAAAATTGGGGATTTGGATCAGTGGTTCAGTTTCACTGGGTTCTATCCCTGGTATGTATGGCTGTATGCATGTATGTATATATGAATAAATAAATAAATAAGTATACTTGACATCCACTGCCATACTATTTTCCAAACACACAATATATACTCACCATGTTGGACAATGGCTAAATTCTCCATATATACTAACCAACAAAAATCCTCAATTACAGTGAAAGCAGCCCACATTAGATATTCCAGTAGATATTAATTTAATCATGAAATTTGAAGGAATGCACCACTTCTTTGAACTAATACAGCATTTATGTATGTACTTGCTTATTTGTTTTTGGTCCTGACAGTTGAATCCAGTTAATATCATAACAAGCCAAAAATCAGTGATGGAAAAACAGAAGGATTTACTGCACAGCTGCCCTGATACCCAGTACACAATGTTTTTATTGTAGCTTAAATCAAAGACTATGGGCTTAATGCTCAATCATCCATAGGTGTTGACAAAATTAGGATCAGTGGCTCTAGGTTAAGCATTTAATTCAGTTTTTTGAAATCAGCTCCCTAAGCAACTGCCAGTTAAGTCTATTGATTCTCCACCAAGACAAACTTCCAATCCTAAGAAAAGTGCCCCACTCAGAGCCAGAGCACTGTACGTTCTTTGTTAAAGAAGATTACAATTGTTTGCCCTTGGGTTATTTGATTCTCATTTTCCCATCTGGAAAGGGTGTGAGTGAGCAGCCCAGACCCACTGACAACAGAGGTTCACTGCCACACAGATGGTCAGTATGGGGAGATTGAGATTCATAATCATAAAAGAATGATTCCACTTCATAAATGCCTCACAGGACCATCTCCAGGGGTCTTTGTTGCCATAATCAAAGAAGAAATGTTGCTCTAGTTCTTTGTTATAAACTGATTATACATTTTATAACAAATTTTGTATCTGTAATTAAATGATATTAAAGTCTTTTAAAATATTTTGCAGTCTTTTTGTTTGTTTTTTATTACTTGTTCAATACACTGCAAAGCTCTTGACATATCATATTTCATACATTTGATTCAAGTGGATTATGTTTTATATTTTATTATATTTTACCCCATATACAGATTGCAGAATTACATCTGTTACACATCCAGGTTTTCCATACTGCCATACTAGTGTATGTTGTATTCTGCTGTCCTTCATATCTTCTGCCATCCCCCTTTCCCTCCCCTCCCCTCCCATCTTCTCTCTCTACCCCATCTACTATAATTCATTTCTTTCCCTTGTATTTTTTCCTTTCCCCTCACTTCCTCTAATATGTAATTTTGTATAACAATGAGGGTCTCCTTCCATTTCCTTGCAATTTCAATTCTCTCTCCCTTTCTCTCCCACTTCTCATTCCTCTTTAATGGTAATTTTCTTCTCATGCTGTTCCTCATTGCTCTGTTCTTAGTTGCCCTCCTTATATCAAAGAAGACATTTGGCATTTGTTTTTTAGGGATTGGCTAGCTTCACTTAGCATAATCTGCTCTAATACCATCCATTGTCCTGCAAATTCCATGATTTTGTCATTTTTTAGTGCTGAATAATATTCCATTGTGTATAAATGCCACATTTGTTTATCCATTCATCTATTGAAAGGCATCTAGGTTGGTTCCACAGTCTAGCTATTGTGAATTGTTCTGCTATGAACATTGATGTAGCTGTATCCCTAAAATACACTCTTTTAAGGTCTTTAGGAAATAGTCCAAGAAGGGAAATAGCTGGATCAAATGGTGGTTCCATTCCCAGCTTTCCAAGGAATCTCCATACTGCTTTCCAAATTGGATGCACCAATTTGCATTCCCACCAGAAATGTCCAAGTGTACCCTTTTTCCCACATCCTTGCCAGCACTTCTTGTTGTTTGACTTCAAAATGGCTGCCATTCTTACTAGAGTGAGATGGTATCTTAGAGTGGTTTTAATTTGCATTTCTCTGACTGCTAGAGATGGTGAGCATTTTTTTTAAAGTCTTTTAGAATTTTTTTTCTGTCTTAATGACAGGCAAAATTTCCTAGAGTGCTTAGCCTGCTCCAAGTAATGCATTAATCCTGGCTCTTTTAATATTCATAACACTTTTCTGAAGTGCTAAACTTTTGGAGAAATTAATTTTTCAAAAAAGAAATTAAGCTTGAAAAAGAAGCAAAAGAAAATCTAAACAATTAAACTTGGAGAGAATAAAGAGCTCAAGACTACCTAGTCATGTAACTATGTCTTGGGGTTAATTCAGAAAATCAAGTACAGAAGCACTTTATTAAGCTTCTCATTAATATTTTCCATCTCTAAAAACCTGAAACCATGGTGTTACTTAAGATCTAGGACTAGAAATTGGCTTGGTGCTACACATCTTTAATTCCATAAACTCAATAGCCTGATTCAGAGGATTGCAAGTTTGAAGCCAGACTCAGCAATTTTGTGAGATTCTAAGCAATCTAAAAGGACCTGGTCTCAAAATAAATAATTTTAACAGGCTGGAGATGTAGCCTAGTGGCAAAACAACACTGGGACCAGTTTCCAATACCCTAAACAAGCAAACAAAAAATAATCAAACAATTGAGAACAAGAAAAATAATTGAGAACAGTAAAAATACTGAAGAATAGTTCTGATGTTTTATTGGAAGTAGAATCATTCTTTATTCTTCTAACATGCTGATTTCTATTACTTCTTAGTACAATATAGCTCTGTGTGTGTGTGTTTGTGTGTGTGTGTGTGTGTCTTATTGTTTTCTTATCTGCAACTTTTAAAAAAATCAATCCATCAGATTTAGGGCAGATTTTTCTCCTTATGAAATTACCTATGACACTTTGTTTTTATAAAATACAGATCTTTGGTAGATGCCAAAGAAACACAAACTGAATGAGCTTCACAGTTTACATCTATTGCACTGTCAAGCTCCATCTCAGTTTATAACAAAAGAAAGTCCTAAACTTAATTCTGCCAGAGGTCTGCTTTTGGTTAACTAAATATTTTTTTAATTGACTAGAAAAAATTCACCCAAAATTTAGTGCAGGTTTGAGGAGGCTTATTTCCTTAATACTTTTGATGATGCTCTACCACTGAACTACATTTCCATAGCTGAGGTCAAATGCATATACCATCATGCCAAACTATTTTTTCCACTGTTGGTACAGTGGAAAAGAGCACCAAAACAAGAGAGAGAGAGAGAGAGAGAGAGAGAGAGAGAGAGAGAGAGAGAGAGAGAGAGAGAAAAGAAGAAGGAGAAGAAGAAGAAGAAGAAGAAGAAGAAGAAGAAGAAGAAGAAGAAGAAGAAGAAGAAGAAGAAGAAGAAGAAGAAGAAGAAGAAGAAGGAAGTAACTGAAAAGCAAGAAATAAAAATAAATCAGAGATTTCAAACTTTAAATATCAGTAGAGGAATTCAAACTTTCAAACTTTAAACATCAGTAGAGGAAGAAATCATTTTTTAATTGAGATATTGTTGTTTTTAAAGTAAGTATTATTTAATAAAATAATTTTTCAGTTAAAATGTCTCTTTGCAAACCCAAGTCATGGGAACTTTCTCGTGTCTGACCCCAAATCTCATCAAAGTTGTTTACTCTATTGTATGAATCTAATCACTGTGATTAGATTCTATTGTTTATTCTATTGTATGAATCTAATCACTGTGATCTCATAGTATGATCCACCACTTTTAGAAGAGGTAACCTATAGTGGGTGTGGTTTTAGGTGAGTTCCAGGTATTTAAGGAGGGTGTTTCTCTGGAGAATGCTTTTACCTCTAAGGTACCTCTAAGGAGCAGACTGAATTCTCAGCTACTGAGCTAGGAGACCTGAGTGTTACTGACACAGTGATACAGACAAATTTTACTTACTTCCAGACCTGAGTTTTCTTAGAGCAGACTCTGGTGAGTGGAAATTAAAATAAAGCCTTTTAAGTTTACTTTCTTTCCTAAGAATTGTTTGAATTTACTTTTCAACTTAATTGGGCTTTGTCCAAGTAAAAAACCTAGTTTGTTTTTTCTGTTTTATATATAGTCTGTGTATGTGAGTGTGTATACGTACGTGTATATACATATATAATTAGACTGTAAAAAATTGGTTTCTGCTAAGTGATCTGAGTAATTTTTATTCTATTACCTTGTGTTTTATTTGATTTTACAGGTATGAAATGGAATATTTCTTCAGTTTTATAAATTTTAGAATCCATAAATTGCTTAAAATATTCAGTATATTTTATGCATGTAATAGTTTTTCTGCACATCAATTTAGACTTTTTGTCTTAGTGGATACTAGATATTGAATTCAGAAGCACTCATCCATTGAGCCATATCACCAGCCATATTTTGTATTTTATTTAGAGATAGGGTCCTATTGAATTGCTTAGTGCCTCCTTTGCTGAGGCAGGCTTTGAACTCTCCATGCTCTGTCCTCAGGCTTCAGAGCCACTGGGATAAAGGCATGTGCCACCATGATTGGCTTAGAATTTTAAGATCTAGATTTGATTGTAAAACCCTTGATGTGGAAGTCCTATTTGCTATTCCTTTAAAATCTCCAATTTTCAAACTAGATTTGAAAAGTAGTCCAGTAGATGAAACAGACTAGTTGAAGTTTCCAAGTGAGAAATTTGATCACTAGAGAAAAATAGTAGAATTTAGATGAATTGATCATGCTTCATCATGATCAAGGATCTCTAAACTGTATCTCTAAACTGAAGGGTAGTCTCTGGAGAAGAAAGCACCATTGTTAATTTATGCTCTCTCTCTCTCTCTCTCTCTCTCTCTCTCTCTCTCTCTCTCTCTCTCTCTCTCTCTCTCTCACACACACACACACACACACACACACACACACACACTACTTTTTTATACTGGGGATTGAACCCAGGGCTAATGTTCCCCTGTTTACAACCCATTTTAAGTGGTCTCAATAAGATATCTAGGCTGGCCTTGAATTTGGTTTCCTTTTACCTCAGACTTTCCAGTAGCTGGGATAGTAGGCATGTACCACTGCACTGGGCTCTCTAGTTGATTTTGTTATAAATAACAATGGGTTAATTGTTGCTGATAACTACTGTAGCATGCATACTCATCATCTCATTATATAAAGGCACTCTGATGGTAAGAACTGATTCTGGTAAATATTATTTTCTTTAATAAGAAGTAATAAAAATTTATTTTTTATTTTTTTTTTATTTCCACTTCAATCCTGGGGCTAAAACTCTGGATATTACAAGTCCTGGGCAAGTGCTCTACTACTGATTACATCCCCAGTATTACATTCTAATTTTCAATTTAAAAACTTAATTTATTTATTTATTAGTAATAAGGATTGAACACAGGATGGCTCTACAACTGAGTTACATCCTCAACCCCTTTTTTAATTTTTTATTATGAGACAGGATCTCAATAAACTCCTTATTTTAAAAAAATATATTATTCACTTAAGGTTAGAAGCATAAATTCAACTGTTTGTAGTTTCAGAAGATGGAAGTTGAACCCAGCAGTGCTAAAGTCAAGCCATCTTCAAGTGAATTATGCTTAATTTTAATTGTCTTTTACAAAAGTCCATCTATGGCTAGAGAGGCAGAGATCATAGACATTTGGCATAAAGATTAACTCTCTCTATGTTTGTTACCATCATTGAGTCAGAGAGACAAAAAAAACAGAGAGAGAGAGAGAGTGAGAGAGAGAGAGAGAGAGAGAGAGAGATCTTAGATGGGCATCTGGAAAAATCAGCTAATGTAAGTAAGTCTAGAATCATCCTGGTCTCAAAATAAATACCTTTAACAGGCTGGGGATGAAGCCTAGTGGCAAAGCAACACTGGGACCAGTTTCCAATACCCTAAACAAACAAAAAATAATAATCAAACAATTAAGAACAAGAAAAATAATTGAGAATGGGAAAAATACTGAAGAATACTTCTGATGCTTTATTTGAAATAGAATCATTCTTTACTCTTCTAACATGCTGATTTCTATTACTTCATCTTTCTTAGTACAATATAGCTCTGTGTGTGTGTGTGTGTGTGTGTGTGTGTGTATCTTTTTGTTTTCTTATCTGCAATTAAAAATATCAATCCATCAGATTTAGGGCAGATTTTTCTCTTTATGAAATTACCTATGACACTTGGGTTTTATAAAAAACATATCTTTGGTAGATGCCAAAGAAACACAAACTGAATGAGCTTCACAGTTTACATCTATTGCACTGTCAAGCTCCATCTCAGTTTATAACAAAAGAAAGTCCTAAACTTAATTCTGCCACAGGTCTGCTTTTGGTTAACTAAATATTTTTTTAATTGACTAGAAAAAATTCACCCAAAATTTAGTGCAGGTTTGAGGAGGCTTATTTCCTTAATACTTTTGATGATGCTCTACCACTGAACTACATTTCCATAGCTGAGGTCAAATGCATATACCATCATGCCAAAATATTTTTTCCACTGTTGGTTCAGTGGAAAAGAGCACCAAAACAAGAGAGAGAAAGAGACAGAGAGAGAGAGAGAGAGAGAGAGAGAGAGAGAGAGAGAGAGAGAGAGAGAGAGAAGAAGAAGAAGGAGGAGGAGGAGGAGGAGGAGGAGGAGGAGGAGGAGGAAGTAACTGAAAAGCAAGAAATAAAAATAAATCAGAGATTTCAAACTTTAAATATCAGTAGAGGAATTCAAACTTTCAAACTTTAAACATCAGTAGAGGAAGAAATCATTTTTTAATTGAGATATTGTTGTTTTTAAAGTAAGTATTATTTAATAAAATAATTTTTCAGTTAAAATGTCTCTTTGCAAACCCAAGTCATGGGAACTTTCTCGTGTCTGACCCCAAATCTCATCAAAGTTGTTTACTCTATTGTATGAATCTAATCACTGTGATTAGATTCTATTGTTTATTCTATTGTATGAATCTAATCACTGTGATCTCATAGTATGATTCACCACTTTTAGAAGAGGTAACCTATAGTGGGTGTGGTTTTAGGTGAGTTCCAGGTATTTAAGGAGGGTGTTTCTCTGGAGAATGCTTTTTCCTCTAAGGTACCTCTAAGGAGCAGACTGAATTCTCAGCTACTGAGCTTTAGAGACCTGAGTGTTACTGACACAGTGATACAGACAAATTTTACTTACTTCCAGACCTGAGTTTTCTTAGAGCAGACTCTGGTGAGTGGAAATTAGAATAAAGCCTTTTAAGTTTACTTTCTTTCCTAAGAATTGTTTGAATTTACTTTTCAACTTAATTGGGCTTTGTCCAAGTAAAAAATCTAGTTTGTTTTTTCTGTTTTATATATACTCTGTGTATGTGAGTGTGTATACGTACATGTATATACATATATAATTAGACTGTTTGTAAAATATTGGTTTCTGCTAAGTGATCTGAGTAATTTTTATTCTATTACCTTGTGTTTTATTTGATTTTACAGGTATGAAATGGAATATTTCTTCAGTTTTATAAATTTTAGAATCCATAAATTGCTTAAAATATTCAGTATATTTTATGCATGTAATAGTTTTTATGCACATCAATTTAGATTTTTTTTCTTAGTGGATACTAGATATTGAATTCAGAAGCACTCATCCATTGAGCCATATCACCAGCCATATTTTGTATTTTATTTAGAGATAAGGTCCTATTGAATTGCTTAGTGCCTCCTTTGCTGAGGCAAGCTTTGAACTCTCCATGCTCTGTCCTCAGGCTTCAGAGCCACTGGGATAAAGGCATGTGCCACCATGATTGGCTTAGAATTTTAAGATCTAGATTTGATTGTAAAACCCTTGATGTGGAAGTCCTATTTGCTATCCCTTTAAAATCTCAAATTTTCAAACTAGATTTGAAAAGTAGTCCAGTAGATGAAACAGACTTGTAGAAGTTTCCAAGTGAGAAATTTGATCACTAGAGAAAAGTAGTAGAAATTAGAGGAATTGATCATGCTTCACCATGATCAATGATCTCTAAACTGTATCTCTAAACTGAAGGGTAGTCTCTGGAGAAGAAAGCACCATTGTTAATTTATGCTCTCTCTCTCTCTCTCTCTCTCTCTCTCTCTCTCTCTCTCTCTCTCTCTCTCTCTCTCTCTCTCTCTCTTCTCACTATTTTTTTTTATACTGGGGATTGAACCCAGGGCTAATGTTCCCCTGTTTTGATGTGGTCTCAATAAGGTACCTAGGCTGGCCTTGAATTTGGTTTCCTTTTGCCTCAGACTTTCCAGTAGCTGGGATAGTAGGCATGTGCCACTGCACTGGGCTCTCTAGTTGAATTTGTTATAAATAACAATGGGTTAATTGTTGCTGATAACTACTGTAGCATGCATACTCATCATCTCATTATATAAAGGCACTCTGATGGTAAGAACTGATTCTGGTAAATATTATTTTCTTTAATAAGAAGTAATAAAAATTTATTTTTTATTTTTTTTTTATTTCCACTTCAGTCCTGGGGCTAAAACTCTGGATATTACAAGTCCTGGGCAAGTGCTCTACTACTGATTACATCCCCAGTATTACATTCTAATTTTCAATTTAAAAACTTAATTTATTTATTTATTAGTAATAAGGATTGAACACAGGATGGCTCTACAACTGAGTTACATCCTCAACCCCTTTTTTAATTTTTTATTATGAGACAGGATCTCAATAAACTCCTTATTTTAAAAAAATATATTATTCACTTAAGGTTAGAAGCATAAATTCAACTGTTTGTAGTTTCAGAAGATGGAAGTTGAACCCAGCAGTGCTAAAGTCAAGCCAACTTCAAGTGAATTATTCTTAATTTTAATTGTCTTTTACAAAAGTCTATGTATGTGTACAGAGGCAGAGATCATAGACATTTGGCATAAAGATTAACTGTCTCTATGTTTGTTACCATCATTGAGTCAGAGAGACAAAAAAAAAACAGAGAGAGAGAGAGAGAGAGAGAGAGAGAGAGAGAGAGAGAGAGAGAGAGAGAGAGAGAGAGAGAGAGAGAGAGAGAGATATATCTTAGATGGGCATCTGGAAAAATCAGCTAATGTAAGTAAGTCTAGAATCATCCTAAAACTTCTTTGTCCCAATATTACACTTGCCCAAATGAATAAGAAAGTTGATTTTTTTAAAAAACTAAAGACCATGTTGATCTCATTTTGTCATTTGTGTCATAGAGGAAACTCAGCCTGCATATCCAGGTTTGTCTTACAAAAAGTTAATGAAAGATTAGGCATGACTCAAGTAAACAATCAGAACTGACCAAAGTCTTTCTATGGTTTTTATACCATCATCAAGACACAAGAAAAACACTCTCTCTTTTCCCTCTTTCCTTTTACTCCATCCTCTATATTTTTGGTTTCAGAAACATGGATTCCCATGTCTTGCAAGACTTCCAGAGTGAACTCACATGCTCCATTTGCATGAATTACTTCATAGAACCTGTCACCATAGACTGTGGACATACCTATTGCCGACCCTGCCTCTTTCTCTGCTGGGAAGAAGCCCAAATGCCAATTTGCTGCCCTGAGTGCAAAGAAATAGTAGAGAATTCAGACTTCAGGACCAACATCATGCTCAAGAAGCTGGCTTCTCTTGCCAGACAGGCCACACCTCCCTCTGACAGCAGGTCTGGGGAGCAGCTCTGCAGGACACATGGGGAGAAAAAGTGGCTCTTCTGTGAGGTAGACAAGAGCCTGCTCTGTTCACCCTGCTCTGACTTACCAGAACATGCAGTTCACAGCTACAGCCCAGTGGCATGGGCAGCAGAAGAGTACAGGGTGAGTGATGGGCCTGAAGTAACTTAGAACCTGTAGGGTGCAGATCAAAGAGAGAAATTAAGAACCATGATAATCAGGCAGTTGAGAATGCAGATGGTAGATGTGGTGATGTTTCAGTGTAAATCATAACAGGTAAACATGCTGTTTAAATGTTGATCAATTCGACGCTATAATCATAATGTTCATTTCCTGCTCACGAAGGACATTTCCACTAGAAACATTGTCTAAATGACAGAGCATGATGGCTATGCCAATAATCCTAGCTATTCAGCAAACTAAGTTAGGAGGATCCCAAATTTGAGGCCAAACTGGGCAACCTAGAAAGACACAGTTCTTCTTTCATTTGTTTAAGGGTCTGAGATATAGCTCAGAGGTAAATTCTTGCCTATTTTGTAGGAAACATTGGCTTCAATCTCCAGTATTATAAAATAAATAAAGAAGTAAATATATGTCCAAATATGTGGAATTGGGGCACCAGTACAGCAGATGGCTAGTACTAGGAACATGGGCTTCTTTTACTGAAGGATGGATCCTTACATAGTGAGGTTATGTAAAAATTACTTTCTCAGGAAATTGATTGTATTATCTAATATATAGATTCCTTTCAAAATCTTTTATTCTTTGCTTCAAATATCTAAAATAGTAAAATCAATTTAGACTAATTTGTAAAAATCTGACTCTTTTAAACTAAATATTACTGTATTATCAAGCACTATTTATTCCATTACACAAAATATGAAACCTAAAAAACTATCTTCCCTTATAACTCAAGCCTAGGATTATGTTGCAGGAAAAACTGCTAAAGAAAATGGATCCTTTATGGCTAATGACTCAGGATATTCAAGATAATCTAAATGAAGAAATTAATAAATGTCAGTCCTTTGTGGTAAGTTTGAAAATGTTTTCATTATTCTAATTAAAATGTTGCTAATTCATTATGCTAATTAAAATGTTGCTGTCAGATAAATTGGAGTTGATATTGAAGAATAGTGTTTTCATCTCAAAAAAAAAGCAGTGATTTCTAGTAATAGTATGAATACACTGGCCAACACAAGCTAAGATGAAGAATACAAGTATACGGGCGTGAATGAGGCATGACTGGTATTCTTTGTCCAACTTTTGAGGTTTGGATAAATCTTCCCAGACACTGAGGATAAGACAGTATTGCACTAGTTAGTTGGAAGGAGAGGAGAGATATAGATTTTTAACTATGGGCAATGTGGAGGTTCTTTTTTTAATGTTTCATACAGTGTGTTTATAAATATTGAAAAATATTTAGAAGAATCAGACAAGGGAACAAAAGAAAAGGAGGAAGATTCAGATAAAAGAGGAAACAATGCATTAAGAACTCTTAAAAGACATCATAGGGAGATAGCCTGGGACCCCCTCAGACATTGTTTTAAATAGGAGAGAGGCAAGAAACAGAGAAAAAAATGCTAGATAGGATTAGTAAATATTTAAGACACTGTGTGAGCATGAGACAAAATGTATTTGAAATATTTGCTTGATGCTAAGACAATAATATTTGAAGCTTTAAAAAAGTTTTTGAATGTAATCTTTTTAAATGAATATCTCTACAGGACTATGTAGTCTTAAGGAAGAACATGATCCAAGTTCAATATCAGATGATGCATAACTTTCTCCTGGAGGAGGAGCGATTTCAACTGAAGACACTAGAAAGAGAAGCACAGGAGATTTTTCAACAACTCAGAGACAGTGAAATCAGAATGGCCCAACACAGGGAAAGGCTGA
Source organism: Ictidomys tridecemlineatus (assembly GCF_052094955.1). Lineage (NCBI taxonomy): Eukaryota > Metazoa > Chordata > Mammalia > Rodentia > Sciuridae > Ictidomys > Ictidomys tridecemlineatus. The sequence continues at coordinate 76,273,919 of NC_135480.1, read as the reverse complement.
AGGAAATGTACAGGGAGCTGACTGACATGTGCCATAAGCCTGACATGGAGTTGCTCCAGGTGACCAGGGAGGGTCCATCCTTAGAGAGAGGAATTCTTGTCTGGGCAATGTTGCCTGCAGAGCCCACTGTGTTCAGCTGAGTGACAGGAGCTCCTTTACACCCATCATTGTCCAATCACTTGTTTCCCTATATTCTGGTAAACTTGAGAGATTGTAAGTCTTGCAGAAGGTAAATGAGACAAAATCTTGTGTCACTAAGATGAGTATAAACACAGAGAAATTATCCAAAAACTCAGTAATCAGAGGAAAGTTAATTTTGTTGAGGAAATATTCAGTTTATGTTTCCCAACTCCATCATTACCCTCTGTTCTGTACAAAAGCAGATGAGGCTTTTCCCCTCTAATAAGCATGTACAGACGTTGTTGATCAATTTCAGTGCACTATTTTTCAAATAGCTCACTGTTAATTGTAACTGTCAGAGGGGATCAGATCTCTCCTGGGACTAAGACTGGGAGATGAGTGACACAGGAACCTAGGTCCTGTTGAATCACTGCACAGACCCTTTCTAAGCTCCATCCTTCACCAAGTCTGTCTTCCATGTTTAATGTGGGCTTTGGTATTACCATAAACTCAGGTGACTTTTCAGAGGAAAATGAGAAAAAAAAAATGTCACACACACACACACACACACACACACACACACACACACCAAAGGACCATAGTACCAGAGAGGATACAGAAGGACACATTATTAATACTATCTCTATCTTTTTTTCCTTTTAGGACTTAGGGGACATATTTGAAAGGTGAGCTTTAAGTAATAATCTATGGTTTATGAGAAAGTTTTTTTTCTTGAAGAATAGAAATTTTATGTTTTCAGATATTAACACCTTTGTGGATATTATTTTTGAAAAGAGGCTCTGAGGTAATATGTAACTTGGTTTCAAAAATGTCCTTATGTGGCTGAATTCAACCATAGCTAAGAATGATTTGGTGTTCTGGGCTTTGTTTCACCCATTCCTTCTATCTTCTCCAGCCCAGTCCATATAAACATTACTAAGGAGATTTTCATAATGTATCCAAGAAAAGGATTCAATTCTAGTGAGGTAGAAGGTAAACAAGATAGGAAAGAGTAATACTTATTGGGATGGGAAAGGGTGGGGGATTCATTACCATCAGTAACAATGACCAGATCCCATTTCATCATGGCACACAGCACATGTTCAGAGGGGAAGGGCTGCCTGAGAACCCTCAAGATCAGTGCTTCCAGGCTGTACTAGATACCCTCCATGGGCAGAGATGATCAGAGTCACTGGTTCAAGGAACCTTCCCCTTTAGAAACCAATGACTATATCATTGTTGACCTCTGTGGACCAAAGTCCCAAAAGTTGAACAGTCTGCTTTCTCCAAGATATCCAAGATCTTTGCATTTTCCAAGGTTGATTCAGGAATGAAACTCAGTGTTTTTTAAGTTGGATAATGTTTGAGATGAATAAGAAGACTGAATTTTAGTATACTAAATTTAGAAGAAAAGTATCATACAATCCCGAGAGAGTTGAATAAAATGTACACCTAATTCACCAACATGGGTAATTTTAACAACATCTTGGATTAAAAGTGGTATCTTTGTAATGATTTTTTGTGTGACCTTGGTTTTGAAAGTGTAACTGGTATCATTCTTTCCAGAATCAAGTTGCTGGAGATGGAGAACCCCAAGCCAGTGAACCCAGAGCTCTCTTCATTACACATCACTGGAATCTTGGATATGCTGAACAACTTCCGAGGTAAGTGTGAGCCTTTGGCACTCAGGTTCAAATTTTTTACTAGAGTCCTCAAATAAAAGGCTTCACATTTTTAATATTCTGATGTGAAAACTTTATCTTTTTGCCTTGTCTAGTCACAATACAATGACCAAGACCACACTTGTTAACTTATAGCTCAGATACATATTCTAGTTCTAATACAGACAGTACAAGAAAAGGAACATTATTGATGTTTGGAGAGTTATTAAGCAATACAATGTTTACTTCTCAGAGCAGCCATTAATATTTTGTGTTTTTTCAGTTTATTCTAATGTGATATTGGTTGCTTTTAATCTATTCTATATTCCAAGTACATTTATGATATGCAATGGGCAAACAATAACTACTATTTATAAAATACAAGTTTTATTGAGCAGAAAAAGACTAAATTTCCCATAAATAGAACAATTTAATACCATCAGATGGATTTCAAAAGAACTGAAAGGTAAGTGACCTGTAAACATGACCCAGCCATGTTTGTGCATCACTAGAGAGCAGGTCTAGATATCAGAAGGCTGGAACCCAAGTTAGATTGGATTCATGGTCTCAACAGATCATATAAGTCCAAGGTTCTTTTCTGTCAAGTGTGCAGATGCTGCTTTCTGCCAAATTATTTGGTGTTTGATAATGAAACAGGCACAATCATAGCAAAGTAGTGTCTATTTATTAATGGTATCAATAACAATTCAAGAAGAGATTTCTACTAAAAAAAGAAAAGAAAAGTAAAAAGACTTTTTGTGTGTGTGACCTGAAACAAACCATCTGAAAGCTGAAATTACATTACCCCTTCACTCAACAAGGAGTACCTTCTGTTTTCTTTTATTTAGCATTACAATTTAAAGATTTCTGGGTGCTAAAGAGGGCATAGGAAACTTTCTCCATACATGAGTTTGAACTCTCTCTGCTCCCTACTGTTCCTTAGAAGAGGGGCAAATAAAGAGATTGATTAGGTAGACAGTTTTTGTCCAAGACATGCAAATGCTCTTTACTGATATGATTTTTGTTTTGTTTCGTTTTGTTTTTGTGCAGTGAATAATGGAAATATTCAAGGATGGGCCAATTGCTATATGAGCCTTTCTCATGAAGATAGAAATAAGATATTTGGAGATGATGGTGGAACTAAAGATCCCCAGACAGTTGAGAGTTACGTTATATGGAGTGCTGAGGGATTTACCTCTGGTAGACACTACTGGGAGGTGGATGTGGGGAACACCTCCAACTGGATTCTGGGCGTCTGTAAAGATTTTGTGACAAGTGACACTTTTGATTGTGAGAAAGCATTTCTCCTATTTTCCTTAAAGAAGAACAACCACTGTAGGCTCTCCACCAACTCCCCACCCTTAACTCAGTATGTACAAAGACCTGAGGGTCGGGTTGGGGTATTTCTAGATTATGACAATGAAATTATGAGCTTCTATGATGTTCACCGATGTTCCCTCATATACAGTTTCTCTCTTCCCTTCTTGACCTCCCCTCTGAATCCTTTTCTTTTCCTTGATTCTCCATAAAATTTAGTTTTTCCTGGGCATGGTGTCACATGTCTATAATACTAGCTACACAGGAAGTTGAGACAGGAGGGACACAAGTTTTGAGGACAGACTGGTCATTTTAAAGAGAGTAAAAATGGGGAAGGGGTGTGTAGCCTTGTAGTAGAGTCCTTGTCTAGTATGTGTGAGGCTCTGGGTTCTTTCCATAATACTGAAAAAAGAAAAAAATGAAAATTTTAAAACAAAATAAGAATTAATTGGTGAATGTCCATATCTGAAGAAACTGTGTTCTTGGGACTACCTCATGTCATGTTACCATTCTACACATAATATCTGTGGGCTTTTTTTATCTTAAGGATGTATAATCATTTTATGGTCATAAATTGTGATAATCACATTGAACTTATAAATTTGTTTATTAAATTTTATTTTAATAAAGTGTTGTAAAACCACCACAATATGATTTGAGGTTAGTTTTCAGTTGCTTCAAATAATTCAATACCCCATCTACCATGGGAGCCTAGGCCTAGCCCAGACTTCCCACACCAGCAAAATTAAGCTTTAGATTTGATGATGAAATAAAACCCTTCCATGATAAGCAAAAGTTAAAAGAATTTACAATTAGAAAGAATACAGTAGAGAACATCCTGAACAAAATATTCCAAGAAGACCAAATAAAAAGCAATGGTGAAAATCAGCAGAGGGTGGTATCACACTAAAGGAAAATCTAGTCAGAAAACAAACCAAGTGTGTTAAATACCAAAAATAAATAAAAATAGCTAGAAATACAAATCATGTCTCAATAATAACTGAATGTTAATGGCCTAAACTCACCAATAAAAAGACATAGACTATATGTCAAGATCATTGCAATGTTTTGAGCAAACAATAAAAAAGTAAAAATAAATAAATAAATAAATAAAAATAAAAATGAAAAAAATTTTAAAAAAGTTAAAAAGACATAGGGTAGCAGATTGCATATAAAAAAAGACTCAACAATATGCTATCTCCAAGAGACTCATCTCACAGGAAAAGACATCCACTGACTGAAGGTGAAGGTTTGGGAAAAAAGCATATTACTCACATGAACTGCATCATCAAGCAGGGGTTTCCACTGTCATATCAAATAGAGTATACTTCAAGCTAAAGTTATTCAAAAGGAATAAAAAAGAACACTACATACTTCTCAAAGAAATCATACACTAACAAGACTTGACAATTATAAATATATGTGCCGCAAACAATGGAGCATCTATGTTCATCAATTAAAATCTTCTCAAGTTCAAGAGTCAAACAGATCACAACAATAATTTGGGGTGACTTTAACACACCTCTTTCATCACTAGGTAAATCTTCCAGATAAAAGCTGAACAAAGAATGTATAGAAGTCAATGATATAATAATCAATAACTTAGATTTAACTGACATATGTAGAATATTTCATCCTTCAACAAGTGAGAACACTTTCTTCTCAGTAGAACATGGGTCCTTCTCTAAAATAGACCATATATTATGCTACAAAGCAACTCTTAGCAAATGTAAGAAAGTAGAGATACTACCTTGCCTTCTATTAGATCATAATGTGATGAAATTATAAATCAATCATAAAATAAGAAATAAAATTTACTCCAACACCTGGAGATTAATAATGTGCTACTGAATGAACAATGGGTTGAAAACACATGAGCTAAGAGACTAAAAAAAATTAGAGATGAATGAGAACACAGATACAACATATCAAAATCTTTGAGACACAATGTAAGCAGTTCTAAGAGGAAATTTCATTGCATGGTGTTCATTCCTTGAAAGAAGAAAAAGTCAACAAATAAATGACTTAAAATTGCATTGCAAAGCTCTAGGAAAAGAAGAACAAATCAGCATTAAAAGCAGTAGAAGACTGGAAATAATTAAAATCATAGCTGAATCAATGATACTGAAACAAGAGAAACAATTCAATAAAATGATAGAACAAAAGTTGTTTATTTTTTAAAATTTTTAAATTGATTTTATTGTGTTTTAAATACATGATAACAGTTCTTTCTCTGAAAAACAATAAATAAAATTCACAGACCCTTAGCCATGCTAACAAAGAGAAAGAGAGAGAAAACTCAAATTGCTAACATACATGAGAAAAAGAAAATATCACAACAGACACTACAAAAATACACAATATAATTATAAATGATTTGAAAACTTGTAGTATAATAAAAAAACAAGAGCACAGACAAATTTTAGAGTCACATGATTTGCTCACATTGAATTAGCATGATATACACAATTTAAACAGATCAATTTTAAGTGATGAAATAGAAGACAACATCAAAAGTCTACCAACCAAGAAAAACCTAGGACTGATGGATACACAGCCAAGTTCTACAACACCTTTAAAGAAGAACTAATACCAATACTCTTCAATTTATTTCAGGAAATAGAAAAAGAGGCAGCACTTCCAAACTAATCCTATGAGGCCAATATCACCCTGATTTCAAAACCAGGCAAAGACACATCAAAAAAAGAAAACTTCAGGCCAATACCTCTAAAGAACATAGATGAAAAAATTCTCAATATGATACTTGCAAATCAAATACAAAACATAACAAAAAGATCATGCACCAAGATCAAGTGGGATTTATCCCAGGGATGCAAGGTTGTTTCAACATAGGGAAATAAATAAATGTGATTGATGACATCAATAGAATTAAGGATAAGAATCATAAGATCATCTCAATAGACTTAGAAAAAGCATTTCACAAAATACAGCACTACTTTATGTTCAAAACATTAGAAAAACTTGGGATAAGAGGAACATAACATCATAAAAATTTTCTATGTTAAGCCCCAGCCCAACATTATTCTAAATGGAGAAAAATGCAAGGCAATCCCTCTAAAAACTACAACAAGACAGGGATGGCCTCTTTCATCACTTCTATTTATCACAATTCTTGAAACACTGGCCAGAGTAATTAGACAGACAAAACAAATTAAAGGCATACACATAGGAAAAGAAGAACTCAAAATGGCATGACCTGATAATAATATGATTCTATACATAATAGATCCAAAAAGTTCGACCAGAAAACTTCTAGAATAAGTAAATAAATTCAGTAAAATAGCAGGATATAAAATCAACTCTCATAAATCAAAGGCATTTCTGTATATCAGTGACAAATATTCAGAAAGGGAAACAAGGGAAACAAAAAACTACCCCATTTTCAATAGCCTCAAAAAATGTTAATAAAATAAAATATTTGGAAATCAACTTAACAAAGAGGTGAAAGATGTACATGATGAAAATTAAAGAACACTAAAGAAAGAAGTCAAAGAAGGTCTTAGAAGATAGAAAGATCTACCTTGCTCTTGGATACACAGAATTAATATTATCAAAATGAACATATTTCCAAAAGCCCTATACAAATTTAATGCAATTTCCATCAAAATTCCAATGACATTCCTCATAGAAATTAAAAAAAAAAAGCAGTCATGAAGTTCATCTGGAAAAATAAGAGACCTAGAATAGCTAAAATAATCCTTAGCAGGAAGAATGAAGCTGGTGGCATCACTATTCCAGACCTTAAACTATACTACTGAGCAATTGTAACAAAACCAGCAAGGGGTTGGCACCTAAACAAACTGGTAGACCAAAGGTACAGAATAGAGGATGCAGAGACTAATCCACAAAATTACAATCATTTTATGTTAGACAAAGGTGCCAAAAACATGTATTGGAGAAAAGATAACCACTTCAAAAAATGGTGCTGGGAAAACAAAATTAAACCCCTATCTATCACCAAGCACAAAACTCAATTCAAAATGGATCAAGGATCTAGGAATAAAAATCAGAGACCCTGTGACTAAAAGAAGAAAAAGTAGGCCCTAATCTTCATCATGTGGGATTAGGCCCCAACTACCTTAATAAGACTCCTTTGCCACAAGAATTAAAATCAAGAATCAATAAATGTGATGGACTCAAACTAAAAGTTTCTTCTCAGTAAAAGAAACAATCTGTGAGTTGAATAGAGAGCCTACATCTTGGGAGCAAACTTTACCCCTCACCATCAGATAAAGCCCTAATCTCTAGGGTATATAAAGAACTCAAAAAATTAAATACCAAAAAAAAAAAAAAAACAAATAACCCATACAATAAATGGGCCAAGGACCTGACCAGACTCTTCACATGATGCTGAATGATATACAATCAATCAAGAAATATGATAAAATGTTCATCATCTTTAGCAATTAGAAAAATGCAAATCAAAACCACTCTCAGATTTCATCTCACTCGAGTCAGAATGGCAGTTTTTATAAAGACAAACAACAATAAGTGTTTGTGAGTATGTGAAGAAAAGGTACACTCTACACTGCTGGTAGGACTGCAAATTGGTGCAGCCAAAATGAAAAGCAGTATGGAGATTGCTCAGAAAATTTGGAATGGAACCACCATTTGACCTAGCTATACTTCTCTTTGATCTATATCCAAATGACTTAAAAATAGCATACTGCAGGAACACAGCCACATCAATGTTTATAGCAGCACAACTTATAATAGCTAAACTGTGGAACCAAAGTAGATGCCCTTCAATAGATGAATGAATAAAAAATGTGGCATATAAATACAATGAAATATTACTCAGCAACAAAGAGAATTAAATCATAGCATTTACAGCTAAATGGATGGAGTTAGAGAAGACGGAGCTAAGTGAAAATTAGCCAATACCCATAAAACAAATGCTGAATATTTTCTCTGATATAAGTAGAATTATTTCTAATGGGGTAGGGAGAGACAGCATGGGTGAAATAGACAAACTCTAGCTAGAACAGAGTAATGGGAGGGAAGGGTGGGGACTTGGGGTTAGAAATGATGGTGGAATGTGATGGACATTATTATCCAAAGTACATATATAAAGACACAAATTGGTGTAAATATACTTTGTATACAACCAGACATATAAAAAATTGTGCTCTATATGTGTAACAATATATACGCTGTCATATATAAACAAAAATTAATTAATAAAAAGAAATTTAATTCCTATTAACATTAACTCCCCATTCATTCCCACTCCCCAGCACATGGAATTCTCTTAACTCTTTAGGATTTTATGGATTTGTATATTTCCAGAAAGTTCAAGAAAGTGGAATTACATCTGTTGCTCTTTGTGTCTTCTTCTATCATTTAGTTTAAAACTTTCAAGGCTCATTCACATTGCAAATTCAGTGTTATTTACACATTTGAGCCAAGCTGTAGCAGAAGGATGAAGAGACTTATATATTAGCTCACTAAACAACTGAAAGTAGCTAAGGGTGCTTACATTGCTCTCCAGTCTGACTTAGTTGGGTAGATCCAGGTATCTGACAGATTATTATTTTCTGAGTTCTTGTCATTCATCACATCTCAGTTCAACGGTTTTTCAGGGAAGTCATCATTGCCTCCATAGACCAGAATAGTTCCTTTTACTCCATATCACCAAATGTATTATACCATCTCCTAATATTCAACAAACTCTCATCAAATTGATAGTTACTTACTACTACTAGACTCTAAATTCCAAGATTGGAGGGTAGTATTTGTCATAGTTACAACCATATTCCCATTATTCAAAATTCAATGGTTAGAAGGTTGTACATGATACAAATGTAGAAAAAAAGTGGATTTTTTAAAAATACAGATTAATATTAGTAAATACTCTTATAGCATTAAGAATGCTTCTCAAACAATGTAGCTGAAAAGTTAGAAGAGAAAATACTAATGAATAATGTCAACAAAGACAAACAATAGATTGATTTTCAGATTCATAATCTGCTATGGCTTGTATCTGAAAGTCCCTGAAAGGGCCATGTGTTTACAGTCTTCTTCTTGGAATGAGCTGCTGTTTGTTCACCAGTTATACAACCTTTGTGATATTCAAGATGAAAAATTGTTCCCCAGATGGGTGGCCTAGGACTGGGAGTAAACCTGCTGGAACTTAGGTGCAGATGACTTAGAAGTCTGGAAGATGGGACACGGATTTTTGTCTTGGCAGTAAATGAGACAGATCCCTGAGTCTACCTCAAGTAGGTGCTCAGAGCACTTTCTTTGCAAAACCACATCCAATGCAGAAATGTGCCAGTTCAACGTGATTGCTATTGCCTAGAAAAGAGAAGGAAAAACACCTATTGACTGCCTCCTGTGGCCTCTGGCGCCCCTCTTAGTGGTGACTGCTATGCACCATACTCAAGAGAATAGAGGTAAAAATAGAAGCAGGGATAAGACTGAGAAGCAATCTGAGCTGCTATTCCTAGAGGAGGCTCAGGTCATCCAAATGTGGAGTAAGAGAGTGAACACCTGGAATTTGTCTGGGGAGTTGGGCTGAAGAAGCTAAGCATGGCATGGCGTTCAGGAGGAAATGGATTTGCACGCACACTTTGGGCATCACAGTGTATGGTATCTGGCACTACCGGGATAACAGAGCCTTGGTCCTTCAGAAGACTTCCCAGGGAAGCCTGAAATCTGATGGCATAGGGCCATCCTTCACAGTGTCCTGAAATCAGTCACCTGATATGTGTTGCTCGGCATGTGGAGATTTTTATGCTAACTTGTAGGTCATGGACCTTTCACGATTACATTTGATCACCGAAATTTAAAGATAAGAATATGGATGTGAATGTAGCCATATGCCCAAGCGGAATTGATTATGGAACCCCAGATTGAAGAGCGATTTTGAAATAGTAGCCTTTGCAGTTGCGAAAACTGACCGCTAGGGGGCAACCCGTTACCTTGACTTTGGAAATGCTGATTTCATTTTTAACTTTTTGGGGTCATATGTATTCAGAATTCTCTTTTTAAGAGATCAAAAACGATATGTGAACTTGTGATCACACACATGGATGTTACACTTTGAGTGATTTATAAGCGCGTAAAAAAAACAGTGTCAACAATTTAATTTTGTAATGACTTGGAAAAAAGGTAGGGGAAGACAATGAAAACATATCTCCAATTTATGATCTGAAGAGCTACGGATGAGAAATATAGTAAAGAAAATGTCATGTTTCCAAATACTTCAAACTGTTACTTTTCTTTGAGGAGGCATTCTATGATATGGAAAAAAAATATATACACACACACACACACACACACACACACATACACACACACATCCATACATATACATACATATACACACACACACATATATATGTATGTATGTATGTATGTATAAGCGTGTGTGTGCGAGCATGCGCTTTTAATGGAATTTAGGCTTAACACTTTCACTTAATTTTTGTCATCAGTTCCTCCACTAAAATAAACCTTGGATTGGAATAGTTAGGACACATCACCAAGTTGAAAATTTATGAGATTTTTTTCTTTTTTTTTTTCTTTTTTATAATGGTGGTGGGAATGGATTCAATTCAGTTACACTATAACCCAGAGCTCCCTAGATTAGGCCATCACTCTACCAATGAGCCCCCGCCCCAGACATTCCTGTGCAACTGTAAGAGATTCATACACGCTTGCTGATTGGGGCACACCTGTAATCCCTAACAGCTTGGGAGATGGAGGGAGGAAGATTGAAATTGCTAAGCTTGCCTCCACAATTTAGCAAGGCTGTAAGCAACTTTGTGAGACCTTGTCTCAAAGTAAAAATTATAAAGGGTTGGGAATGTGGCTCAGTGGTAAAATACCCCTGGGTTCAATTTCTGCTACCAAAAGAACAAAAAGGCATTCATCCCACATTCAGCTTATGAAACTTACATTCTATTGCTCTCATAAAAAACTGTTCAGAGATGAATACTATATAACAGAATAAATCTTCACATAATAAAAACAAACAATGTTTGATTTTAGTACCTTTATGAAGAATCAGTTGATTTTAGATGTGTGGGCTTATTTTTGTGACCTGTCTTCTAATCCATAAATTATTTTCTTGATAATGTTAAGGAACAAACTTTTGTACTATTAAAGTTTCTTTTGAGAATAAGTACATGTAATCCTTTTAAATGAATATCTCTTTTGAACAACCAATAAAAATAAATAAATAAATAAATAAATAAATAAATATCTCTGCAGGACTATGTGGCTTTAAGGAAGAACATGATCCAAGTTCAATATCAGATGATGTATCAGTTTCTCCTTAAGGAGGAGGGATTTCAACTGACAACACAGAACAGAAAAGCAAAGGAAATTTTGCAGCAACTCAGGGACAGTGAAATCAGAATGGCCCAACAGACAGAAAGGCTGAAGGATATGTGCAGAGAGCTGACTGAGATGTGCCACAAGCCTGACATGGAATTGCTCCAGATGACCAGGGAAGGTCCATTCTAAGAGAGAGGAATTCTTGTCTAGGCAATGTTGGCTGCAGAGCCCATTGTGCTCAGCTCAAACACAGGTGCACCTTCACACACATCCCTACATTGGGCCAATCACTTGTTTCTCTGTATTGTGGTAATCTTGGGAAATTTTACACCTTGTGTTAGATAATATAGGAAAAAATAATTTTCTTTGTTCCCAGGAGACTACTCGTACAGAAAACTCTGGCTAGGGGAAGGTTAGTTTCATTGGGTTAATTCTCAAATCATGTTACCTAATTCACCACCTTCTCTTGTCTTGCCAGGAAGCAATTTCTGAAGATACTGGGGATTTGTCCATGTGTAGTCAAAGTTGCAGAGTTTGGTAACCAATTCCCATGCTTTCTGCTTTTTCTGTGCTTCCTTGTTTGGTTTAAATTTGTCAGTTTGGTCAGACCTCTCCTTGAGAATAAAACTGGAGGTGAGGGACAGGGAACCTGGGTCCCACTGCCTCAATGCACAGCCCCTTTCTGAACTCCCTTCTTCTCAGTGGATACCAAGGATGTCTCTCGTGGGTGAGTTTCTCTTATCAACATAGGCTCTGATTGCTACTTAACAGGGAAAGAAGAAAAACTACTTTCTTAAAACAAACAAGCAATACTAAACAGTTAGGTTGAGGGTTAGGGTTAGGGATAGAACTCATTTTTTCCTTGCAGGAATTTTAAAGCATGTTGGAAAGGCATTTTTCCACCATAATCTCTGATTTCTAAAAATTTTGTTTTCTTGTTGATAGAGAATATATGTTTTGAATTATTAACATTTTTCTATGTGGCTATTTAGCATTTTGTCTGAAAGAGGTCTAAGGCAATAGATTTTTGGTCTCAGAAATTTCCTCCTTATGTGAATAGATTTAAATATATCTATTCATTCTGGGCTTGTTTCACCCATTTCTACTATCTTTTTCAGCCCCAGATAAACAAGATAATAAAGAGTGTTTTCCTAAGGCACCCAGGTAACCAATATTCTTGAGAACTAGAGAGCTGGAGCACACTGGAGACACTCCATTGGGGGGAGGGGGAAAAGGAAAGAGGAATGTTCCCTAAGGATTCAAGAGGAGGGGACTTCATTCCCATCAGAGCAATGTCCAGATCCTGTCTATCACAGAACACCCTAGGTATAGGCAGAACTCAGAGTGAAAGGTTTGCCTGAGAACTCTCAGGATCAGGGCTTTCATGCTGTATTAGATACCCTCCGTTGGGAGAGATGATCAAAGTCTCTGTTCTAAGGAACATTCCCCTTTAGACCCCATTGAGTATATCATTTGTGACTTTTGTGGACTGAGTCCCAAAGGCTGAACTTCTGATTTCTGTAAGATACCAAGGATCTTTGTATTGCCCACATTCCAGTGAGGAATGCAGGGAGGAAATTACATTCAATAATTTAGAAGTTGTATAATATCAGAGAAGAATAAAGACATTAGATATTAATATAAATTAAATTTTTAAAAAATGGTAAAATTTCTTAAATCCATAGAAGTGTAGAATAAAATGTATACTCAATTAACCCCAAATGGAAAAATTTTGTCATTTTTACAGTACTAAGTTGTTGCAGATGTGAATGGCTCAGCAAAAGAACCAAAAGCTCACATCAGGGAACACCACTGGAATTCTGGACATGCTGAATAGCTTCAGAGGTAAGAAACAGTTGTCTGGCAGTCAGGCCTCAATTTCTTTCTTCAGTGGCTTCTGAAATGAGGAATACCCATTTTCAATTTTAAAATTTTTGACATAAAATTTGTATATGATTTTCTAGAATGTTTGTACCATCCTTCCTTGCATAATCACATTACAATGACCAAGATTGACTTTTAAACTTACAGATTGCAAATGCAAAATTCAGACCACACTTTAGTTATGTCTGAACACACCCACAGTAAAAAAAAAACAGATTTTTTAGCTTTTGTGATTATGAAATGATACAATGCTTACTTCTCAGAGTACCAAGCAAACATTTGTGTTTATTTAGTTTAATTTTGGAATTTTGAATGTGGAATAGTGATTTTTAATTTGTCCTATATGCTAGTTTCATTTATCATAAATTCTACAAAAATATATTATTCATAAATCAGAAAGTTTTGACAAAAATGATTGTTAGGCAAAAACAAAAAAAAAGATAAAATTGTCACAAGTGGAATAATTCCAATCCTACCAGATAGATTTCTAAACAGATGAAAGTTAAGTGATCTGGGAACATGTCAAAATTGTGTAAATCCCATACTAGAAAACAAGTCTATACACAGCAGAAGACTGAAACCCAGGTAAGGTTAGAACCAGGGTCTCTGCAGATAAGGCAAAGCAAGAACATTCTTTTCAGAAACTGCTGAAACGTGCATATATTGTGTGTCATGTAATTTTTGATGTTTGGAAATGTAACAGTCACAGCTGATACCATAATGAGTACCTGTATCATAGCAAAGTGATGAATATTTTTAACACTATTAAAGAAAAAACAGAATCACAGTTTTCTACAAAAGTAAGGATTTCATATTTTATGAAACAAATTATCTAGAGGTAAACAAAAATAAATTGCTGCTCCACACAGCCATATGGCTTGACCTACTTTCCTTCCTTCCTTCCTTCCTTCCTTCCTTCCTTCCTTCCTTCCTTCCTTCCTTCCTTCCTTCCTTCTTTTCTTTCTCTCTCCCTCTCTCTCTTTCTCTCTTTTTTTCTCTCTTTCCATGATGGGAAGGAGCTGTGAGTGCTGCAGAGGTCATAATAAACCTGCTTCACACCTGAGTGAGGCTGAACTCTGCTCTTGTTAGTGAGGATGACAGACAAATAAAGTAATAATTGAACATAGATCCTCAGCCTCTCACAACAAGGTTACATAGTACCATTTGCTTTCTGCAGTTAATAGTACTGTGAAATAGGAAGTGGCTGACACTACAAAGCTGTATTAAGGATGTCAGAGGTGTGACATTTGGGGATGACCAGCATAGTGTACCTGGAGATACCCAGAGAATACAGAGTTATGCTGCAAGGGGGACCCAGGCCTTCACCTCAGGTAAGCACTATTGGGAAGTAGAGGTGCTGATCTATTCCAAATGAATTCTGGGCGATTTTAAATATTCCAGAACAATCAATATTGATTAAAGTGTTGATTTTGATGGGCATTTCTCATATTTTCTTTGAAGAGGAACAGGCATTACAGTCTCTCTACCAACCCCCCACCCCTAATTCAATATATGCAAAGGCCTCTGGGTAGGGTTAGGGTGTTTCTAGATTATGACAATGGAGCTGTGAGCTTTTATGATGTTTACTTCCCTTCCTTCCTTATTTACCTCTCCTCTGAGCCTGTCCTTTGCCTTGATTCCCTATGAAGTCAAGTGTCAAGAGAACTAATTGGTGAGCTCCCATGTCAGGAAACTGAAGTCCTGAGACCCACTCAAGTCAGACAACAAGAGCATGTATGAGATCTGTGGGCACGTGTAACTTTAAGAAACAGTTAAATTATATTTGGCTACAAATATAATCTACCACATTGAATGTATTAATTTGTTTACTGAAATTCATTTTCATAAACTTGTTTATTGTGTAGCATTTACTAGAATATCAGGAATAGCTGATATTCTAGTAAATTTATAGAGAGCATTCTTCTAATGTGTTTTGCTCATGATTTGTAGCATATCCAGAGTTGTACTACCATTGTAACTATCTAATTCTAGAAAAAAATTTCATCACTTCGCCAGAACATGCCCAATGCATTAATATTTACATTCCACTGATCCTCTGCCTTCTGCTGGCAACCTTCAATCTATTTTGGGTTTATTCAACTCCTGCACCAGGGACTGGGAAAGGCAGGGGATATTATGAGAAGATAGGACATGAGAATGAACACTTACATCTGACCTGCAATGTGGATTTCACATGTGTCTAGCTGCTGTCAGACTCTCATCAATTGGTTTCATATTAAAATCTTCAGTGGAGCAATATAAGTTTGTTGCTGATGACAAGTGATGAATCTCACGTTCAACTCACTGTAGTTGGTGAGATACAGTGTGCATTTTTTTTAACCAGAAAGCAAGAAGTTTTAAATTGTCAATGGTGTTACCCAGATAACGAAAAATATCTCTGAATACTTGTTTAGGTAAAATACCCCACTCATACTCACCTGGATCTGCATTTCAGCTACTGAATGAAACTTTTGACTAAAAGATTTTTGGAAAACTAGACACTAAGGTCAATAATCAACCTGCTATTATTAATATGCTTAATGGAAACAATGCAAATGTGCAGTCATAGGCTTTTCAGAATGGAAAGTATGTTATAGCTCAGCTTCTTTGGAACATAGTCTACCACATTGTACCTCCCAATATGCCTTTGTTGCAGGTTCTTCTAACTCAAAAAGTTTTAAAGTGCAACTGTTTCAGAGATACTCAAGAAACCCAATTTGGAGAAGGTGTGACAGGGAAGTGGATGAAGTGAATGACCCTTGACTTGGGGGGAAACTTAGTAGGTGTACTAAGGTTTTCTGTTTTCTCTGAGAAATGAAAAGGGGATTAACACCCTTTGATCCTAAAAACAGTTTCATGTGGTAGGCAATATGTGAGCAATGAAATTGTAATTCATGACAACGTAAATCCACTGCAGACTATCAGATCACCATGCTCTCAAAGAGCTCAGGCTCATGGTTTGAAAGAGCAAAAAACTGACAAAGATTGTTAAGACAGATTTTTATGCCAAAATTCTACTCGAATTTGGTTCTCTTCTACAAATATTATTCCCCACAATGTGAGAGCAGTTTTTGTGTGTGTGTGTGCTTTTTGGGTATAGAAAAAATTGGGGTGATAAGGCTAAATGAATGCAGTACTAATTATTATGGGCTCTGATCAGTACCTTACTCTTGGTTATAAAGCCTCTTTTAGGAGACTCAGCCACACATACAGATTTTAGAATCAATTTCTCAATATCCAAACACATGCAAATAAGTGAACAAAAACTCTATTTGAGCCTTTATTTGAATGGTCTATTTAAGGAAAATTACCACATTGTGTCTTCTACTCCACAGATATGGGATATCCCTCTGTTAGCTTTTATTTTTAAAAAATTCTCTCAAGATCATTGTACTGTCAGGTGTAACTAATTAAAACAAATTTTAAAAAAATTCTCTCAAGCTGCCAGTTGTGGTGGCTCACACCTGTAATCATCCAGTAATGTTCCCTAATCCCCATCTCCATGCCCATTCCCTACCCTGCTTCTCCTTTTTTCATACTTCCTCCTTCTTTTTTTTTTAATTAGATGTTTCAGGTTTAGCAGTTATTAAGCACCTGCAGCATCGGGCTGGCCAAAGGGCTTCTCCTTTTCCTGTGCAGGGCACCATCTCCTCCATACCTGTGTCCAACACCCTGGCCCAGAGGGTAGATAATGTCACACTCTCCCTCCCATCTAGAATGGTAGCAGATCCCCAGTGATGCTACTTTCTGGCTTGTGTTTTTCCTTCAGCTCTTCCTTCACCAGTGTAACCAATACTTACCATTAAACTGCCTCTGCTTTAAATGCACTGCATGCTTTCATTTTTCTTGGTTAAATTCTACTGATACAGTGCCCCTTCATATTTTTTTCAATTCTCACAAAGACAAGGTATAAAAAAAAAGAAGCAGGTAACAAATTTCCCTTTAAAAAGTGAAAAAAAATGCAGTAAATTGTTCTAAAAGTGATTAAGGGTGATTCATCCGCATTTATGAGAGGAAAGCATTGTTTCTCCTGCTTTCTTGTCAGAGCTTTTAATTTATACATGAGTATGACCTGTCAAACAACACCTTTGAAATAGTGTTTCTTTCAAGCTGCATCTACAAACGAAGGGTTTTAAAGATCCATAAAGTATATTTCATTACCTGTGTTCCCAATTGATTCCACATGTTTCTCTAAATTTACACAATTGTGTCCTTAGCACAATTTTATTTTTTTTTTTTTTGTGGAGATTGAAATTGAACCAAGGACCTTTTACATCCAGACAAGCACTCTACTAACTGAGCTATATACCCAATCACTTAGTACAATTTTAAATTTATTGGTTGAACAGAAACAAAATAAAAATACTCAATATCATAAATATCATGGTGAATGTTGGTAATAGACTTCAATTTTTGAAAATATTTGCCTGTTAGTTGGTGTGGTACATAATAGAAATGGACTCTCACTAACAAATAATTGTGGAATTCAAATACATAATTAAGCTAAGATATATTAGAGGAACTTTCTACCTTTGGGTGAATAGGAATTAAGAATCCCTTGAGGTCAGTAGCTTTAGCCTTACAGAGGATGCTCTGGTTAAGTCAATAATCAAAGGAGGATTCTGGAAGGCCGGTGATGAATGGAAGGAGACAGTGCCTGGACAATCTTGGCAAGGTAATGCTTGCAGAACTTCAAAGGTCAAGACACAGAACATTTTTTAACCTACAGAACCATTTAGATGAATTTTTTCTACTTACTTTTTGCAAATGGTGAGTTAAAAGCCTGTATGTATTGTAGAATATGTTTAGCACTTTCTTTTATAATAGCCTGGTACTGACTTTCAGTTTGAATGGACAAAATGGTAAATACTTAGCACTCTGAATTTATTAGTCATCTACCAAAAGGTCAGTTTCTGCAAATCCAATGTAATTCAGGACATTTCTTAAGAGGACAATTAGTCCTGAACAAAATTAATGGATTATGTACATTTTCCATATAGAATAAAAATGAAAACTCAATAAGAAATTATATAAGATCATAATAATAAGAATTATTGGCTGGGGATGTGGCTAAAGTGATAACATGCTCACCTGGCAAGTGTAGAGCACTGGGTTTGATTCTCAGCACCACATAAAATAAAAAATAAAGATGTCGTGTCCACTGAAAACTGAAAAATAAATATTTAAAAAAATTCTCTCTCTCTCTCTCCTCTCTCTTTCTCTCTCTCTCTCTCTCTCTTAAAAAAAGATTTATGAAGCAATATAAATCATAGTGTGATGGGAATAATGAGTGATTATATTTCAAGTATGGCATTCACAACTACTCAGTTAAAAATAACATACTAACCATAGGCATCAGGAATGTAAAGCTCAAAGGTAACTTAATGTGGGGCCTTTTGGTTTTATAATGGGCCTGTAGAATAGCTCCATGATTGGCTGGTGTTAAGCAAATTAATTATTGTCACCATGTTTGTTTGTTTTTATCTGTTAATTAGTATATCAGAAATGTGTTATGAGTATTAAATGAGCCAGGATTATTGCATTACCAGCCATATAATAAGGTTGAATTAATGTTTAGTTATTATTAAAATAACAATGGTCTCCAAAAAGATTTAAAAAGCCATTAATTTGCTAACCCAAAATTTGTTACAGATCATGTAATTAATTTACAAACAAAGAATTAGAGCAACAGTGCTTACTTAATCCTGGCAACTGAGACCCCTGGAGACAGTGCAGTGAGGTATTTATGAAATGCAGTCATCCTTTTACATTATGAATCTGAATCTTCCCATACTGAGAATCTGTGCTGAGATGAAGCACTGTTGTCATTGTGGGTGGGCTGTTCACTCACACCCTCTCCAGAGAGGAAAATGAGAATCAAAGGGTTCAAGGGCAAAGAATATGACCTGATCTAACAAAGAAGATAGAATGCTCTGGCTCTGAGTGGGGCACTGTTCTAGGGATTGGCAGAGTTAGCCTTGGTAGAGAAAAGACAATATTGGCAGATGTCCAGTCTATTCAATATGAAGCTTCAGGTGCAAGAAGATTCTTGGACAATTTATTTCAAAGTTCAGCTCTAATACTTAATGTAGAACCACCTACATTTTTATATTAATACTTATGGAGGACTGAACATTAGCATAAAATTCTTTGAATGAAGCTATGCTAGCATGTTGTATGTGTTCATCAGAATGGCTGTATAGGAAAACCTTCTGTTTTCCTTCTATAATTTTGACTTTAGTTATGGGGCCACCTTACATTAAAAACCATGGTTGTTTTTAGCCCTTTAGCTAATTTTACACAGTTTCTTTTTCTCTCTCTCTCTCTCACACACACACAAAATCAAAATTTTGTTTTGGGTTTGAGGTCAGAATTGTTTTGGCTTGTTCTGAGCAACATACTTATATTTTTTTATCTTTGCAATTTATCATACTGTATTATCTTTCCTTATTGAGAATTCTCCAACATGCCACTAGTAACCATTTCACTACTAGTTTACTTGGCCACCAGTCTCTTTCTTCATGAATGGACAGATGGATTCCTTTTCTTGGAGTAGCAAAATGCATAGTTTGTTGCTTTTGTCATTAACAAATATGTTGACAAGCCAGGTGGTATCACTCCCATGAACCATATCAAAAGAGACAGAATGTCTCTCTGCTATGATCACAGCAGGACTTCCCAGGTAAGCACCTCCAGGATCCATACAGATCACTATATTCTTCCATGAGGAGATCAGAGTGCAAATGGTGTGAACATTGTAGATAACCAGACAAGGGATTCTTTTTTTTCCCTACAAGGATCTTTCTCACTTTCCACAACTTATACTGGAGTTCCTCAGGTTATTACAATAAATAGCAAAGTGATCCCTGGTGTTATAGATCAGATGGACATCATCTCTAGTCTTGTCACTACTGATGATGTCATAAAATTATCAGGGTAAGTCACATCAGTCCAGTCATTGCCATCAGTCTTAATGAGCTGTCATGCAGACTTTCTTTGCTTCATCTCCCATCTGGGCATACTTAAGTCTGTTCCATAGGAAATATGAAGTCCAAAGTGATAAGAGGAAGACATTCTCTCAACTTTAGTGGACCAGTGGAAGAATGAGGAACAAACATATGCTCAGTTTATCCTGCATTCAGAGCTTTGGAGCTGCTACTCACTTCAGATGTTTCTTAGAAACACAAGTCTTGGCAACTTAGAGAGACCTAGTCCAAACAATAAAGAATAAAAAAGAACCAGGAATGTAACTCAGTGAGGTAGAGTGCCCCTGAATTCTAGTTTCAATCTCCAGTAGTACTAAAGAAAAAGAGAGAGAGAGAAAGGGAGGGAGAAAGAAAGTTGGAAACAAAGAGAGACTGAGAAAAGATAAACATAAAATTTTAAAAAGTGATTATGTCTGCCACAAAAGGCACAATAGGTCAGCAAAACATGGGTTACAAAACTATTGAAAATGTTACTTAATATTTCTTGTTGGATTTAGAAATGTTCATTTGATTATATATATTATATATATAATATTAATATATAATACATATTATATTTTACATAATATATAATACAATATTCATATATATAATAAAATATTAATACAAAAGTAATTATCCTTTGTGGTCCAGAGTGACTACATTAACTAGAAACATGATTAGATCAGAATGTCCCAACAAGCAGGGTCCAGCTTTAGGGCAGAGCAGCTTCATGCATTGTTCCCATGTGCTCCATAATAGGCAAATGGAATTCCATGTGTGCAGTAATGTGATTAGATCTCAAAAGGCTGCACCTGACTTGATTTCCTGATACTGTTGGATAAGAGTGTTATTATATTAAGTTTTTCTCTTTACTTTTAATACTCAGTCCAACTTTTCAATTTCAGAATTGTGTAATTATACAATAAAATTATTTATTTTTTCTTTATTTCTCCCCAGAAAGAATAACATAAAACAAGGTAAACACACACACACAAATAAATATATAAATAAATAAATAAACTCCCACATTTATTTCTTAATTTATCAATTGATATACCATACCAATTCAACCTGAGGTTTCTAGAGAACTCTCTTAGGCTAATTCTCTCAAAGTCCCTTTGCAGCCTGCACAGTGAAGGCTGCAATAGAATTCTGTCTCTTCACTTCTTCCCAGGCCTTGGAAGGGTCCACTTTGCTTTCAATATCAAACAAAGCATCAGAAATTCCTGGGAATGATTCCCCTACATACTTGTTGTGGCTGGTTGGAGCATAGATGACATGCCTGTCCAGAGAAAATACTTCCTTGTTAATTGCACAAATGACATACAAGAAAGAAACAGGAGCACCATACAATCTTGGATCTCATATTCCTAAATTTATACTTTAAGTAAGCCCTTTGGCAAGCAAACTTGTAAGTTCACTAGTCTCCAAAGACTAGTCTATGAAATATGTATTAACTACTTTTACTTTAAATAGATAGCTCAAAGTTGTTCAGACTAACACTAGTAGCAACAAGGATAAACAACTGCTGATTATCTGGTGTAGATTGTGCTTAATATTCTTCAAGAATTTACTACAATTTTTTGTAAGTCTTTCTTTCTTTTCTAAATTTTTTTATACTGAGGATTGAATCCAAAGGGCTTTTACACGACCCCATATTCCAGCCCTTTTTTATTTTACTTTATTACTATTAGTTTTTATTTTAAAACAGAGCCTCACTTAGTTGCTTAGAGCCTCACTAAGTTGCTCAGTTTGGCCTTGAACTTGTGATTCTCCTGCCTCAGCCTTCCAAATTGCTGGGATTATGGATGTGAGCCACCACACCTGGCCAATTTTTCTAATTCTTAAAAGTGAATTCTACAAAGTTGCTGTTAGTTTCACAGAGGATGAAACTGACTGTAATTAAATTATTTGTATCAATGGGAATAAAAAATAAGTACTGAGTTTTACTACTCCACACTACCCCTGGTCTTATAACACTGCTGTGATCATTAAATTCCCATTTAAAACCAGCCAACCAACTTTTTTCTATTTTTTAAAAAGTCATATTCTAAATGTGACTTAATGCTTAGCTGAAGGCATGAAGAATCATTAAAAACCATTTGTGATGTTTACAAGACCTAGAAAAAAGACTTTCTTTGAAGGGGCTAAGCAAGGTCATGTGCTAGCCCTGAAAGAGGATAAGTTGCCAAGTAACAAGGTAAAGTGTTAAAGAGACACAACCATGCTACCATGGGCAAAAGAGTCACCCTGTTTGGATGATGCCTTTTCTCCCAACTCCTGACTCTTTGACAGTCCCTACAGGGAAAGGTGGTGCCACTTCTGGCTGTTCCATAACATAACCCATTTTGCAGTACTCACAGTATGGGCAACCTGGGGGCAGTGGGTACTTACCAGAAATAAGCACATTTGACAAAAATTATGTGGAAAAAACCTTTAATAACAAATTTAGGTAGTAAATAAATATATATTTATTACATATTAATGCATGTTTATTAAATTTATTATTATCATGCATATATATAAAACAATTATATTTAAAATAGAACAAGGGCTAAAATCATGTAAGAAAATATAAACTTGATTGGAGAGATTTTTGTTTTCTGTTTGTGTCTTTCTGAACCTTTTACATTTCCTAAAGTAAACATTTTTTTTTATAATCAGACACAAAATAATGCTAAAAAGAAAGATATATTACATTATTTGATGTTGAACATTTTTCATATATCTGTGGGATATTCACATGCATATTTTCTTTTGAAACTTATCTATTCTGCTCATTAGCCTATCTTAAATTTGAACTTTTCGGTTATTGAGTTATGATTTTAACGTATTCAGGATATTAATCCCTTGTCAGATGTACAGTTTGTAAACATTTTCTCTCATTATCAGTGTTTTCTTTATGCTGTTGCTTCCTTTGCTGTGTAGAAGTTTTTAAATTTGATGGAATCCCATTTGACTGTTTTTGTTTCATGTGCTTTTTTGGTCTTATCCAAAAAGTACTTGCCCATTCAAAGAGCAAGTATTCTTCTTCATGGTGATGTCCCATTTTTCTAGCACCATGTATTGAAAAAAAATGTTCTTTCCACAATGTTCTTCCTACCATTCTTCATGAGAGTGATCATTTTGATACCCCTAGAATAATGATAAATGACTAGCTGATTCATTAATAATTTTCATTTATTTGCAAATGTCATGTATCTAGTACTAAACTAAGGATTTTTATATATATCACCAACTTTTTTTATTTCTCCAACAAAACCACAAGTAAGATGGTGGTAATAGTAGCACAAATAAGAGCTGGTTTATATAACACTATATGCCAGGTACTCATTAAATCCTCAAAATGAGGTGTATTTTATTTATCTGTATAAGGTGTGTGTAAGGTGTGTTTTATTTATCTATATTTTATACATTAGAAAACTGAATGGTTAGTAGATTAAGAAGCTTATCCATGTTTAAATGGCTAGGAAGTTCTAAGTATTATTAGCTCACACAAATATTCCTATTAAAATATACATAGAAAAATAATCAAGCAAACAAAAAAGTACTAGTTTAGTTGACTTTCTCAATTTTTAAATTAGTAAACAGACACCAAGTGCTTCCAATTATGTAATTTATAAATACATACATGTACACAAGCACTGCTTGTGTGCTTTGGACATTTTTGAATTTAATCAAGAAAAGAAAAAAAAATGTTGTAAAAGAGATTCTGAGTAAACAAACAAAAAATCCTGTAATGATCTTTTGCATTAGAAATGAAAACTTTGTTTGCTGCCATGATCCCAGAACCTAGAATAAAGCATGTACACAGTTGACATTCAATAAATATTTGATAATTAGCTATCCCAAAAGCATTCCTGAATCTTTCTGAACGGAAGAGGAGACTTTAATAGGTATATTTTTGGAAACATATGTTCAGCAAATTGTTATTGAGCATCTACCCACAAGGCAAGCACAGGCAGCGTGTATGGCAAAATACGAGGTAAAAAGCTTCAAAAGGCAGAGTTCTGCCCTTAAGAAACTTTTAAAAAGAAAAACCACTTGGATAATTTATGTAGTTTCATATCTTTCATTATTTGTATTATTTCATATTTTTATTAAAATGTCTAGAGCCTGAATCTGATATGGAAATTTATCTTCAAGTGCTAAAGCATCAAGGTCACCATTAGTGGTAATAAGAGTTAAATTAAGTTCCAGGTGGACACATGAAGTGTAGATACACTCATGTACCCAACCTTCCTATCAAAAACAACAAGCACTGCTCTCTGGTTTCCAACATATTCACTGAACTATCCCTAAAATTTTGAGTTTCTGTGTTTAATATGACATTGATATCCTCTTTGGTTCTCTCACCCATTGTGGTAGATTTCACCTGCTTCTGAGAATTATGGTGAGAGGCTCATCTAATATCTATGCAGATGGTAGATTCTTTTATTTGTAATAAAATCTCTACTCCTGACAAAAGAATATTGTTTTCCTTTGTGTATATGGGTCTTTAGACACACACTCTAATACTCCCAGTCTTGCAAGAAGTTTGCATATTTATGGGTATTTAGAGGAATTATGGAATTATTTCTTCACACAATAACCTACATGCCTGTATTCCTTGCATTCACAATTGCATGAAGGTTACAATGCTATTATTCAATGTACACCATTTCCAGAGTTAGAATATTCTTTACTTCCTTTGTAGCTCTAAAAGTTCCTATTGATAAAAGTCATAAGATTCATTCATCATCCTAGATCACTAATATGACATTTGCCAACTCATTCATACCCATATCTGATCTGAACATCCTCTGTTTCTGCATTTACTCCAGAACATATAATAAGAAAAAAAAAGTTTATTTTGGTGCATATGGATTTTTTTGAAATAGAGGGAAAAGTGAAAAGTGGGCAGATAAGAACAAAACAGCAAAATCCATGAATGTCAGCCAAATGAGTTTGAATTTGTTCTGTATACATTGGGAGACACTGTTGCCATTTGGTAAGGGGGATGATGTGCAAAAACAGAGCACAGAAAGATTTATATGGAAGTGTTGTGCCGCATAAAATTGTTTTTGGAGAGATTAGAAGTAGTGTCCCAATGCAAATGGTATGGCTAACTACCTAGAGCTTACTCTAAATGTAAAAATAAGTTAGAGTTAATCTCTGTAGATATGATAAGAAAGCAAATAAGGTCACAAATATTTCAACACTAGGAGTATGATCTGGAGGAGGAAAAATTTACCCTGAGCTAAAAGGTTTCTTTCCATTGAACAACAACTGTTCATGCATGCCTAAGAATATTTATGACATACAATATGGATGCATAGGAGCACAAATATACAAATAATTCATGCAGTAATAAGACTAAAATCACTAAAAATTTAGATGAGAAAAACATGAAGTGTTCAAGTGCAGTCCAATGAATAAAGAAGATGAAGTAAAATATCTTTCAGAAAGCAGATCCCACTGGACCTGACAACCTCACATTTTAATCACAACAAATGATTCTGATTACTATAAGGAAAGAGAACAGGAAAAGATGGAGCTCTGAAAAAAGATTAGTTTCTACATGTTTTGCCCAAAATAGCAGTTAGATACCCATCCAACTACTCATCATTTTATTTTCTAGTAGCTAACCTCTCCATTTATATATCTAAGTTCTTTTTTTCCTAACCCCTGTAATCTTCCATTTTAATTGGAAAAAGTTGACAAATTATTCCTTTCAAAATTTGTAATCTGGGTGTCACTCAATTTGGAGTGAAAGTGTGAATTCCCACTTTGGGGCAAAGAAAAAAATCTCTACCATTTTCTTTGGATTGAACTTCACTATGGGAGAGAAGATAACACAGGTGAAAGAAATATTTCTTGTGCTAAGAAAATACCTGTAGAATGGTGAAAGATTACTGAATCCACTCCTGAAAATAAAGAATAAGAGAGGGTAGAATACAAAGAGTGTTGATCTACATCATTTCAAGAAGAATCAGGAGTTTTGTCCCAAATTTTTATCAACTATTACCTATGGAAAAAAAACATATATATATATATATATATATATATGAAGCTGGAGAGTGGAGTATCTCTATTTTCTGATCATCGTGTGAGCCACTTCCCTCTGCCACACTGTTCCACCATGATGTTCTGCCTCACCTCAAGCCCGGAGGAGGAATGGAGCCAGCTTCTATGACACCTCTAAAACTGTGAGTCCTCAAATAAACTTTTCCTCCTCTATAGTAGTTCTGGTCTGATCCTTTAGTCATAGCAGTGAAAAATCTGACTAAAACAGAAATTGGTACCAGGGGTGGGGCTATTGCTGTGATTAACCTTTGGTTGGAAGACTTTTGAAACGTTTGGAAGCACAAGCTGGAGATGCTTTAGTTAGAAGACCAGAATGCCAATAGGACCATGGACTGTGAAAAAAGGGGTCATGAGGCTTCAGAGGAGGACTCCTGGAATTCGGACTAGGGGCCATTCCTGTTATGTTTTGGATGAGAATTTTTCCGCATTGTGCCCTGTCCTGAGACTTTCTGTGAAGCTGATTTTAAAAGTGATAGATTTTTTTTTAATCTGGCATAAGAAATATCTAGGCAGCATAGCATTCAGGCTTAGCATTCAGGTGGTGGCATGGATTTTGCTGGCAGCTTTTAGCCAAATGTATTATTGTAATCAGGAGCAGAAAGCAGAGCAGAAAGATTTGAAAAACTTGGACTGAAAAATTGGGAAAACTGGGGCTATGGAAGTTGCAATTGTTAAAGACATTAAGGCTACTAAAGAAAAGACAAAGACTCTGGCCAGAGACAATGAGAAAGATGGCTTGAGGACATCTCAGAAGCTGGGAAAACCACACCCATCTCAGATTCAAGAGAGTAAAAGTGAAATTTCTCTTAAAAAGAGATACATGGGGTACCCTTCTTGCACAAGGGGGCCTAGGAAGTTTTTTCAACATTCTCAGCCACACAGGCACTCAGAGGCTCATGCAGCCATGGTTGCTGATGAAGATGTCAGCAGACATTGGCATCAACCATGTGTTCTGGTCGTACAGGAATGCAGGATGCTGGAGTTAGGGAGTCATGAAGGCTTTGAGATTTCAAACAAAGGCACAAGAGGCCAGGCAAAGTGCCTTAGGGTCAGAGTCCCTGTGGGCAGTCCCTGAGAGGGCAAGGTGTGGAGATGTGAAGGGGAAGCCAAAGATGCAGTGGAGAACCCTGAGATTAAGAAATAGCAGTAACATGGGACTTGTCCTAGGAAAGCTGTAGGAATAGAGCAGAGACAAACTAAAAGAAAGGCCACTCCTACAGCCTACAACATGGGAACAAATTTTTACTCCTCACACTTCAGATAGAGCCCTAATAACCGGAGTATACAAAGAACTCAAAAAATTAAACAATAAGAAAACAAATAACCCAATCAACAAATGGGCCAAAGACCTGAACAGACACTTCTCAGAGGAGGACATACAATCAATCAACAAGTACATGAAAAAATGCTCACCATCTCTAGCAGTCAGAGAAATGCAAATCAAAACCTAAGATACCATCTCACTCCAGTAAGATTGGCAGCCATTACGAAGTCAAACAACAATAAGTGCTGGCCAGGATGTGGGGAAAAGGGTACACTTGTACATTGTTGGTGGGACTGCAAATTGGTGCAGCCAATTTGGAAAGCAGTATGGAGATTTCTTGGAAAGCTGGGAATGGAACCACCATTTGACCCAGCTATCCCCCTTCTGGGTCTATTCCCTAAAGACCTAAAAAGAGCATGCTACAGGGACACTGCTACATCGATGTTCATAGCAGCACAATTCACAATAGGAAGACTGTGGAACCAACCTAGATGCCCTTCAATAGACGAATGGATAAAAAAAATGTGGCATTTATACACAATGGAGTATTACTCTGCATTAAGAAATGACAAAATCATAGAATTTGGAGGGAAATGGATGGCATTAGAGCAGATTATGCTAAGCGAAGCTAGCCAAGCCCTAAAAAACAAATGCCAAATGTCTTCTTTGATATAAGGAGAGTAATTAAGAACAGACTAGGGAAGAAGAGCACAAGAAGAAGACCATCATTAAACAGGGTTGAGAGGTGGGAGGGAAAAGGAGAGAGAAGGGAAATAGCATGGAAATGGAACGAGACCCTCAGGTTTATACAAAATTACATACAAGAGGAAGTGAGGGGAAAGGGAAAAATAATACAAGGGGGAGGAATGAATTGCAGTAGTGGGGGTAGAGAGAGAAGAGGGGAGGGGAGGGGGGACAGTAGAGGATAGGAAAGGCAGCAGAATACAACAGACACTAGGATGGCAATATGTAAAGCAATGGAAGTGAAACTGATGTGATTCTGCAATCTGTATACGGGGCAATATGGGAGTGCATAACCCACTTGAATCAAAATGTGAAATATGAAATATCAAGAACTATGTAATGGAGGGGTAAGACAAGATAATACAAATGGAAGAAATGATTTACAGTAGAAGGGGTAGAGAGAAAAGGGGAGGGGAGGGGAGGGGAGGGGGGATAGTAGAGAATAGGACTGACAGCAGAATACATCAGACACTAGAAAGGCAATATGTCAATCAATGGAAGGGTAACTGATGTGATACAGCAATCTGTATACGGGGTAAAGTTGGGAGTTCATAACCCGCTTGAATCAAACTGTGAAATATGATGTATTAAGAACTGTGTAAGGTTTTGAACGACCAACAATAAAAAAATAAATTAAAAAAAAAATTCCCATTTAAAACCAGCCAACCAACTTTTTTCTATTTTTTAAAAAGTCATATTCTAAATGTGACTTAATGCTTAGCTGAAGGCATGAAGAATCATTAAAAACCATTTGTGATGTTTACAAGACCTAGAAAGAAGACTTTCTTTGAAGGGGCTAAGCAAGGTCATGTGCTAGCCCTGAAAGAGGATAAGTTGCAAAGTAACAAGGTAAAGTGTTAAAGAGACACAACCATGCTACCATGGGCAAAAGAGTCACCCTGTTTGGATGATGCCTTTTCTCCCAACTCCTGACCCTTTGACAGTCCCTACAGGGAAAGGTGGTGCCACTTCTGGCTGTTCCATAACATAACCCATTTTGCAGTACTCACAGTATAGGCAACCTGGGGGCAGTGGGTACTTACCAGAAATAAGCACATTTGACAAAAATTAGGTGGAAAAACCTTTAATAACAAATTTAGGGAGTAAATAAATATATATTTATTACATATTAATGCATGTTTATTAAATTTATTATCATCATGCATATATATAAAACAATTATATTTAAAATAGAACAAGGGCTAAAATCGTGTAAGAAAATACAAACTTGATTGGAGAGATTTTTGTTTTCTGTTTGTGTCTTTCTGATCCTTTTACATTTCCTAAAGTAAACATTTTTTTTTATAATCAGACACAAAAAAAATGCTAAAAAGAAAGATATATAAGAATCATATTACATTATTTGGAACCCCAATATAGTATATTTGACACTAAATATATTTTGAAATATTCTATTAGCTTGCAAGAAATCAATTTTTATATTTTCTTCCACAGTGCACAACATTTTTAAAATGTGATATTAAAGTGAAGAGTCATATTTTCTTTCTTACCTATAAAAAGGCCTGTCTGGTAACCTTAAAGGATCAATGAATGCCTGATCCAGAAACATCAGCTGATCATTCATAATCCTCAATAATATTAGGCTAAAAAGAAAATTAGTATAGGTATAAGTGAATGAAATTGTATTACCCAGCAAGCAAAAATATTTAAAATTCCTATAATGTGCAAATTAATAACCACAACAGTTAATAATCATATTTTTGATATCTTGTAAAATTCTATTTTGCTGAGACTTATGAAACTATGGAAGCAGTGACTTGTGCCAAAGGAAACATTTGATAGTAATTTTTATGTAAGTGTAAATCTAAGAAAATGAATTTGGGAAGGCTTTTTTCACCTTAGGAATCTTAATTATCTACTTTGGAAGTCATATCAATATTTAAATGAGACAATTTTTAAATGTTTTGTAAGGTGCCAGGCAAATTATAAATATTTTTTTAAGTGACAACTCCTGACATTTTCTTGTTATTAAGGATAAACCTTCATAAGCATAAGAGATGGTGTCTTTGTGTTCTTTCAAAGGTAGTGGAAAGCCTACAATGTATCCAACAATACCACAGAATTTGCATTGCAAACGCTGGTGGTATGGTTGTTCTTGTAATAAAAATGATTCAGCATAATCAAAATTAATCTAACAGACCTAAAAAGTTTCACAATGAGTTTTGAATTCAATATATTCCTTGTGTCATAATTTAATTAACAATCTAGAAAAGGAATAATTGTTTTATTCATTGGTTTAATTTGCTCTTAATATTTATGTTGTTTTTAACAATAAGGACACTTAGTAATCACTGTTCTGAATGCTAACATAATACATTATTTTTAATCTTCAGGCCAATCCTTCATGTTGGAAAGATACTACCTCCATTTTTTTTAAATATAATTTTCTAATTGACTTTACTTACTTAATTAAATTGGGGATTAATCAATTGAAGATTGATCCTAGGGGTACTTAGCCACTAAGCCAAATCCCCCAGCCCTCTTAATTCTACTTTATTTGAAATTTTTAGACAGGGTCTGCTGAGAGCCATTGCCAAGTAGGAATGACACATCGTAATCCTTTCCAGCATATCCCATGTTAAATGGACTTGCCTTGGAAATTTGCTGTGACCTTGCTTGTGTGTTTGAGAAAGGTGACCCTGCTCAATGACCAGGGTGGATCCAGGATTAGGGTGTATCCTGCAGGAAGTATCCCCATCCTTGGGTTTAGGGCATGACAATAGGGGTTTTAGGAAAGGTGGAGGTTGAAGATTATTCCTGCTGGGAGTAGGGCTTGCCTGCTGCCTGAGTTCCCACTGAGTTCTCATGGAGAGAAAGTATTTAGGACTTGAATTCTGTGGGGGATGGGGATTGCCCCTGAACCCATGTGGAGGCGGTGTGAGATGGGGAATAAAGAATTGCTGTTTGAACCTACAAAGCTGTGTGGTGGCTCCTGATTCTGTGCCAAGCCAAGACATTGGCATTTGGCAAGGGTCTCACTAAATTACTTAGGGCATCATTAAGTTACTGAGGCTGGTCTTGAACTGATGATCCTTCTGTCTCATCCTCCTGAGTTGCTAGGATTACAGGTGTGTATCACTGTGCCCAGCAATAGCTCCACTTTATAAATGACAGAACTAAGAATCAATAGCTTATCAAGTTGCCCAAATTTGCAAATAGAAAGCTGTTGAGTGAAATAGGAGGTCAACAATGTTGTCCTATTGGCTGCACTATGTAAACAAAACAAAAATAGAAATAACTAAGATCTCATAATTTAGATTTAAGTTATTTTCAACATTTATTTTTTATCATAATGAATTAAGTACTTTTAAAAGTATAAAGGAGGCATAAAATTTATCTATAAGCAGACCATATAAACAAAGGGGATTAGAGTGAAATATAATTTCAATATGAAGTTACAGGTTTCTCCATCAAATTCACAAAGTATTGCTGTAAATGCAAGAGGTCATGTGGATCCACACAGGTAAGTACACAAACACACACATTCACTTCTTTTTATTTCTCCTTCTCTCTTTCTCTCCTTTCCTCTTACCCAACTATATTTCTCTCTCTTGTCTCCATCTCCATCTCCATCTCCATCTCTATCTCTATTTCTATCTCTCCCTTTCTCTGTCTGGATTTCTCATCTTGTAGCTACCACTAAGTCTTCATAGGTTCTTTGTATACTACCTGAATTCAACTTGGAGTAACCCTGGGTTGCTAATACTCAAGACAGCTAAGTAAACAGTCTTTTCACTCCTGGAGCATGCCAGCCTCTCCAGGGAGGATCAGAGAATTATATATTTTAAGGTGGACTATTTTGTAAACCTGAAGGTACTAGAGTCAACACCTCATGTTCTCTGATGAGCAAAAACATTGATGTAAGAAAAGCAGGGCCAGAAGTGTCTTTTTAGATTTCAAAGTTTCAGTCTAGAAACTCAACATGCACTTTATTTCCTTATTTGACATTTACTGTTATTGTATGCAACATACAGGTGTTCCAGGATTCCTGAACATCAAAGAAAGACACACACTATATCTTAATTATCATATAAAGGGGACAGGCACAAATAGAAATACTCAAGGATAGTCAAGCTGAGTTCCATCAGAAAACATAATTCAAGCCATGAGGCAGTCTGTTAGAGGAAGAAGGAAACATCATTTGTTTTAAAGATAGAAAAATCAGTTTTGTAGAATACATGGTGTTTGGGATCCCCTTAAAAACGCATTTCTCTTATTTTTATACATAAAAATCTTGGATAAAAATATAAAGGATAAAAAATCTTCTCCCTATATAGTAGTATATATATATAACACAATTATTATACTAATTGCTTTATTCCCCTGAAGTTTTTCTGTTTGGTCAAAAAATTAACCTACATAATTTTTATGTTTTTGGTTTAACTCACATGTTATTATATTCACATACATAATATTTGCAATACTCATTTTTGCTTTGCTTTTTGTATGTCTGGTGTTGGGGAATGATTATTTTTAATGGTTATAAAATGTTCAAATTGGTAGAGATCTTTCAGTAAATTCTTCCCCTACTGTACATTAGGTTGCTTTTATTTATTTGATATTATAATTTTATAATTCTTATCTTTCTCTAGGTAATATCTTTTTTAATCAAAACTTGAAACAATATCCTTAAAAAAAATAAGTGGAAATACTAAGTTAAAGTATAAGAACTCTATGCTGAGTCTTGAAATTTGCATAGTTTGCATAGTTGATAGTGTTTTAGTATTGTCACATTATCAACTTTAAAATTTTGTTCAAATTGTTTTACATTTGTGATTTTACATAGGATTAATCCTAATGTTTATCATATATAAATTTCATATATATAATGTTTA
Source organism: Ictidomys tridecemlineatus (assembly GCF_052094955.1). Taxonomy (NCBI): domain Eukaryota; kingdom Metazoa; phylum Chordata; class Mammalia; order Rodentia; family Sciuridae; genus Ictidomys; species Ictidomys tridecemlineatus. The sequence continues at coordinate 76,240,738 of NC_135480.1, read as the reverse complement.
ATATAAATAATGGTTTCAAATTAATTCATATTCTGGATAAATTGAATTTTACCAGCTGGAGGTGCAGATGAGGATTTCTGCATGGGGGTAATAACTTCAAGAAGAGGTAGAAAGAAGGTATGTTTTTGGAAATAAGAGAATTTGGTTGAAGTGTAATACACAGACAATGAAAGAGCAAGAGATTAAAACAAACAAAAAAAAGAGCTGGGATAACACATGGAGGACCCTTCAGTGTTTAGGTGGTATGTTGTACCTCCTCAGCTGGTGGCAAGAAGACACTGGCATCTCTGAGCAGCACAGTTAACTAAGCAATGTCAGAGATAGGTCTTCAGGAGGTAGGCAACCCTGCAGAGGGTGCTGTAGAGTAGACACAAACACAGTCAAAATGTCCCAAAGATGCTTTTGTAACCAAGATGTCAACTTGTATTATCTGTTAATTATATCCATTATATACATAAAAAATGTAGAACTTACTTGCTTTTGTCTAAATCTTGAAGTCTCTTGCTGAACTTAGAAGCAATTTCTGTAAAATTCTATACTGCAGAAAACAGTGCATCTGAAATAGAAGTTGGAAACATCAAAAGTTTTAAGAATGTAATCTCTAAAGATATTGTTACATAGGTAAAAAAATGAGAATACAGAAGATCATCCTCTTTTTTGTCTTACAAGGTATATGAGCAGTCATGACACGAAAAGTACATGTGCACAAGTAAACAGAATACTTCATCATGTAGAATAAAAATTTAAAAAATAAATGTCCTAAGGAAGGTCATTGCATTTCAGAAATTACTGGAAACATACAAATAATGACATTGGAAAGAGGACGAGCAACATACCAAATGATACACTGTATGTTTTCATTTCCTGTGGATGTTTTATTGAAATATTATAGATTTTGTCAGCATACATTTTAAAACTACAGCATAATCTCGACAGTCAAAAGGAAGCACTATGGAATTGGCCAATTCAAACACCATCCCTCCTCAAACCTGGGCTACAGTGAGGTGATATTTAAACGCTGGATCATAAAATTTTTCCACCAACTCATATGTTTCATAGACACTATGATACAATGGATAGCTGCTGAATTTGTGTGTTTTCTACAAAAGAAACACATATCTCTTGTAAGATAGCTTATAATAAAATACATAGCACTTTATTTACTGTTAATGTTTGACTAATAATAAATAAAAGGAAGTACTTAAATATCTCAATGTGCTACTTAATATGGGTCTACTATTACAGTATTTAAACTTACTCTAGGCTTGTACTAAGTAAAATATGTGCATGTGTGACATAAACAATATTATAAAAATATTCTTTTGGAGTCAACTTACAGACTTGTCTTTAATCATAGCAGAGATGTGAAAATGTTTTAGGAGACTTAGGAAAAGTCAAGAAAAGTGTTGCATTTGAATAAAAATAATTTAAGAAGACTGAACTATTAGAAGTAAGTAAATAAACATGACAATATTATGTAGGGAAATATGTGGGATTTTTTTAAAGACTGAAATTCTATTAAAAAATTATTCTCTGAGGAACACTATGTAGAAAAGTAGACTGTTCATGCAGTGAGGGGTTCAGAAGTAAATGCAGAATCTCACTATGGAGAGGAAGGGATGGTCAGACAGGTATAAGGAAAGTCAACAGTATAAGAAAAAGCCAAGAAGGAAGGACTTTTCATCTAGGCACAGTGGTGCATGCCTGTAATCCCAGCAACTTGGAAGGCTGAGGCAATAGGATCATAAGTTCAAGGCTAGCCTGGGCAACTTAGGGAGATGCTACCTCAAACTAAAAATTGTAAAAAAGGGACTGGGAATGCAGTTCAGTGGTAAAATCCCATGGGTTCTAGCTCTCAGTATATTTAAAAAAAAAGAAAGAAAGAAAGAAAGAAAGAAAGAAAGAAAGAAAGAAAGAAAGAAAGAAAGAAAGAAAGAAAAAAAGAGAGAAGAAAGAAAAAGAAAAGAAAAACTTTTCAAACTGCTGATTTATGCCTTTTGATCATTTTCCAAAGTGCTTGAATTTTTGATATTGATCATTTATTTGTTGTTGATAATTTATAAAGATGGAGGTAGATACATATTAAAAAGTAAAAGTTGAAAGAATTTTCACCTGACAAATAGAATCAAGTGGGACAAGTACCAAACTGATATAAGAAGCTACTAGTTTTAGTTATGAGGTTTTATAAACTATGCATCTATGTTATTTTGATAAAAATAAAAATATAAACTTATAGTAGTAGCAACAACAAAAGGAATGGCATATGACTCATATCTTCATTGTGCATTATGTCACTTGTTTTTTAAAGATTAATCTAATAATTGGATCTATAAGAGATAAAAATAGAAATGTTTATATAGGTATTTATATGGATTAATTTTGAATGATATTAAAAGTAAAGATATTATGTCATGTGCATATAGCTGCATTCCACCTTTATGTTCTACAAAGCACCAATTTTAACAAAATGATAAATAAATAGAAGGATGGTCATTAGACTAGAAGAAGTGAAAAGGGAAAGGAGCAGTGGAGGGCAAGAAGAAGCATTGGGGACGGAAATGGAACAAATTATATTCCATGCCTCTATGACTATATCAAAATGAACCCAAATATTACATATAACTATAATTTACTAATATAAACATTTTAAGAGACAATTCCTATATGATTTAAATGAATTTATGAATGCAATACCACCAAATAAAATAGAAAAAATATTTAATATAACATAAAGAAGTTTGCAGTCAGGAGTACTAGGGCCAGGGTCAATGAACAAGGGCTCAGACATCAGATGCAGGACCCATCCCACATAGGACCAGTACTTCCAAGCCCTACCATGTCTCCTTTCTGCCTTCATATTCCTCACTTCTTTTAATGCTTGAGCCACTTTTTGAAGTCAAAATTATTTGTTTGGCTAAAATAGATTCATAAATAATCTTGAAGAATTTAGGGAAAGACAATTACCCAATCTTTAGTATATCGTGCTCTGCCTGAAGCAATTTCGAGTCTTTGGAAGAACACCTCAAAATCATTACCACACCACAATTTACTAATCCTTTTAGGGAGAAAAAACAGAATTATTTTAGAATAATTTTTTATCAATTTTAGATTAAAGATCAATTAAACTAAACTCCCTCCCTATTATGACACTCTTAAACATGCAGAAAATAATGAGAGAAACATTAATTTGATCCTAAAATATTCAGTTTTATGGCTAGTTTATAAGTTCCTTTTAAAAAACATTCCTGAAATTTAAAAATATTTTCCTTTACATTATTTCATTTAACATCTGTATTTGTGGTATGTGATAAAGTGAAATAAGTAACCAGTTTTTTCAGGTAATTCAGATGTAAATTATTTCCTTATTACTTTAAATTATACATGTTGGTGATATCAACATTCTCAAACAACTGAGATAGTTCTTTTCCCTTGCTTGTGAGGATACAACCAATGCAGAAGTAATGCTTGTGTTCAATATTAGAGTAACCAAAGTATCTGTTAACTGTGTGGTGTTCAGAAAAAAGACAAGTGAAGAGGTGATAGAAATATGATGAGAATTACTTTTTACCATTATCTCTATTTTAACTTTATATTATGTACCATATGCAAGTACTCCTTCTAATAACACTCATTTTTTGGTAGCCGACACCTACATCGAAATATTGGATTTGAGACTCTTAAGCATTTGTTTTATCTGATCTTAGAGCATTTTGAAATTTAATTTTTAAATTTATGATTGAAAGAAAATATTCTGATATTTTCTAAACAATCCCAGTCCAAAAATCAAATCGAGCAGAAAGCTGGGTTGCTGTTTTGTTTACCTGGGCATGCCACTGAACTCAGGTGAAGGACTCTTTTTATTCCAGTTCTCATAAAGAGATTTGCCTTTAAAACCTTCATCAGGACTTTGAAGCTACACAAATTAATGGAAGAAAGGGAAATACTTTAAAAAATAGATGCAGTAAAACTTACATGTCTGTTGTTAACCAGGGAGTTAATTATAGTTACACAAAACAAGAAATGCAATCTTTATGTTAGCAGTCCTTAAAAACTGTGGGGTTGGGGTGTCACCCAGGGGTGCAGCAAATGAATAAATAAATGAATTACAATAATGAATTTCTGACATTAAACAGAAATTTTCATGTTATTATGTATGGGAATCACTACATTAAGAAAAATCCATAAGGTGCATAGAAAAGAAGACCACATCAAACTATTATCAAACCATTTTTTTTAGAAAATGTATAATTTTGTTTTGTCTACTTTCGAAATTGGGCTAGGTGAATCTCAAAAACATATATTTTCCTTTTTCTTAGAAAAGGAAAATAAAAAGAAGTGAACAGGTTAAGGGAATATATTCTTTTTTAATATTTATATTTTTAGTTATAGGAGGACACAATATCTGCATTTTATTTTTATGTGGGGCTGAGGATCAAAAACAGCACCTCATGCATGCAAGGTGAGTGCTTTCACTCTGAGCCACAATCCCAGCCCCCAGAATGTATTCTTTTTAGGACTTCTTCTTGTCAGAAAGATTATCAAAGCCATTAAGTAATATATGTATATATGCATATAAAGTTTAATATAAATATTTCATTTAACCAATTATTTGTGTCATTCTGTTAAACATTAAACTCATTTTCTGGTTTCATAAATGAGAAAAATATTCTCATGAATATAAACATGACCTATTTTACAATTCTACATTTTTATGGAATTGTAAACCCAGAATATTACACGTTGTACCAAAATCAGGCAGCAAACTAAACTAACATTGTCCAGTTATTTACAGATCATTGAACAATAATGGTATAAGGTGTTTGTATTTTCTATTAATGAGAGTCAAATGAACTAATTTTCAACAAGTGCAATTCAGATACCTTTTGGAGCACCTACATTTTTTAAGAGCTTTGTAAATGCCAGGGATTCATAGACCAATAAGGCACATAACAAACTTTCTACAGTAGGGGTAGCCAGGAAAATGTAGAAATCAGTATCCTATGTGCTATAAGAGACACATATGCAAAAGTTTATAGAAACACAAGTTAAATTTATAAAACATGAAACGCAATTATTTCACTCAAGCTTATAATTTAATATCAAACTTCACATAAGGAATAGGTTAACTCCATTAGCCAAAGGGAGGGATATATATGTGTATGTATATATATATATATATATATATATATATATATATATATTAAACAGTGTAAAAATATACCACCAAGTAGTTAGTTTACCAGGAAAGTTTGAAATACTACAAATTATTCTCCCAAAACAAATAAGAAAATTAAAATTTTTAAGCACCACATACTTCAAACTTGACCTATAGAGCAACATTTTTGCAATTATAACCAGAGACCACAAATTCAGTTAGCAAACAAAAATAACTGCAGGGTTTCCTTAGCATGTATTGTGAATTGCTTGAATAGGGGAAATTTATGAAATACCAGGTCTCAGATACTTAAATATTGTATGTTGTGTGGTAATTTATAAAACTCCAGCCAAACAATGGGGCTCATAAATGCTAGACTAATAAATGTTTTCAAATTGATTTTTCAATTTCAATAGAAGTTATATGGTTAAATTTCATGCTTTTGAAACCGAAGCTTAATGACATGTATTATAACTTATAATTCCTCCTGAAAAATTGTTTTTCTTGGAAATTACATTGTTTATTTCTGATTCTATTCAGTGAACAGGTTTTCTGTTGTCCTTATTGTTTTCTTTCCATTCACTTCAGACAATTAGCAGAAACAAAAATCTGTCATGCCAAACCCCCTTCATTCTTACTAACTTGGATTAGGACCAGAGTTATGGAGTATAAAGGTTAAAGAGATTCCTGTCCTACATATATATATATATATATATATATATATATATATATATATATATATATTTTTTTTTTTTTCTTTTTACTTCTTTTGTTAGATTGTATACCAAGCTATACATCAGTGGTGTACAATCAACTCTTAAGGTGTAGTTTCCTTAAAGACAGAAAAATGATACATTGGTTTTCATTTAATTTCTCTCAGTTGTTTACTCAAAGACCACTGCTAACTTCCTACATGGAAATGATCCTTTCAAAAACTAAATTTATTTATTTCAAACTCTTGAATGGCTCCTGATCTCACTCCCTAAAACCCATTATCTTCCTCATGTCCCCCATCATGGTGTATGAAACAACCCACATCATATCTCCAAGTTTTTATTTTCCATTCTGCCAAGAATATTCCCTTGGGGCCTTTGCACACAGCATTTCTCAGTCCATACTACTTATTCTTCCTCTAGTAAGATGCTACATTTTCTGAGAGATATCCTATGGCCATCTTATCTGAAACAGCATGCTCCTTCCACTCCCTATCCTGGCTACATTCTTCCTCTCTGACATTGGTTTATTTTTCCCCTAAATTCCTCACCTATCTAATATAATAAATAGTTGTCTTTTTGTTATTTGCCCTCATGGCTTGAATTATGTTTTCTGATGGAACTCAGCTTGACTATCCTTGAGTATTTCTATTTGTGCCTGTCCCCTTTATATGATAATTAAGATATAGTGTGTGTCTTTCTTTGATGTTCAGGAATCCTGGAACACCTGTATGTTGCATATAATAACAGTAAATGTCAAATAAGGAAATAAAGTGCATGTTGAGTTTCTAGATTGAAACTTTGAAATCTAAAAAGACACTTAGGTTTTGCAAAGAGACACTTTAACTGAAACAATTATTTTATTAAATAATATTTTGTTTTACAATAACATCTCAATTAAAAAAAAACATTGATTTATTTTTCTACTGGTGTTTAAAGTTTGAAATATCTGATTGATTTTGATTCCTTGCTTTTCTGTTACTTCTTTCTTCTTTTTTTTTTTTTTTTTTCTCCTTTTTTGGTACTCCTCACCACTGAACCGACAGTGAAAACCATTATATGGCATGGTGGTACACGCATTTGACCTCAGCTATGGAAATGTAGTTCAGTGGTAGGGTATCATCAAAGTATTAAAGAAATAAGCCTTCTCAGACCTACACTAAATTTGGGGTAAATTTTTTCTACTCATTTAAAGAAATATTTAGTTAACCAAACCAGACCTGCGGCAGAATTAACTTTAGGACTTTCTTTTGTTATAAACTGAAAAGGAGCTTGGCAGTTTGATAAATGTAAACTTTCAAGCTCATCCATTTTGTGTTTCTTTCGCATCTACCAAAGATCTATTATTTATAAAACCCAAGTGTCATAGGTAATTGCTAAAGAGAAAGATTTGCCCTAAATCTCATGGATTGAATTTTTAAAAATTTCAGATGAGAAAATGATAAGATACACACACAAACACACACACTCACACACACACACACACACACACATGAACACAGCCATATTGTACTAAGAATGATGAAATAATAGAAATCAGAATGTTAGAAGAATAATGAATGATTCTACTTCCAATAAATCTTCAGAATTACTCTTCAGTGTTTTTCTTTTTCTCAAGTATTTTTCTTGTTCTCAATTGTTTGATTATTTTTTGTTTGTTCAGGGTATTGGAAACTGGTCCCAGTGGTGCTTTGCAACTGGGTTATATCTCCAGCCTCTTAAAGTTATTTATTTTGAGACCAGGTCTTACTAGGTTGCTTACAATCTCACAAAATTCTGAGTCTGGCATCAAACTTGCAATTCTCTGTCTCAGTCTATTGAGTTGATGGAATTAAAGGTGTGTAGCACCAAACCAATCTCTAGTCCTCAGTCTTAAGTAACACCCTGGTTTCAAGTTCTTAGAGATGGAAAATATTAATGAGAAGCTTAATTAAGTTCTTCTATACTTGATTTTTCTGAGTTAATCCCAAGACATAGTTACATTACTAGGTAGTCTTGAGCTCTTTATTCTCTCCAAGCTTAATTGTTTAGAGTTTCTTTTGCTTTTTTTCAAGCTTAATTTCATTTTTGAAAAATTAATTTCTCCCTAATTTTAGCACTTCAGAAAGGTGTTATGAATATTAAAAGAGCCAGGATTAATGCATTACCTGGGGCACAGTAAGCACCCTATAAAGTTTTAGCTGTCATTAAGACAGCAAAAAATCCTAAAAGACTATACAATCATTTATTTACAAATACAAAATTTGTTATAAAATGTATAAAATATATATTGTATAACCATGGAGATCCCTGCAAGTCTTAATTTTGAATACATTTTCTTATTGAATATGGAATTTTGAATTCATTCTGTAAGTCCATTGTTTCATGTATGTAGAAATGACTTGTTGATATATGCACAACTTAGAAGACAATACAACTTATTTAGAGACTGAGATCCTTCAATATTTAAAGAGTTCATTCAAAGCAACAACTTCATTAAAATGGGCAAAGCATATCAAAAATTTCCAACACATAAAAAGATGTTCCATTTGATTCATGAAAGGACTTGAAATTTTCAAACACAGAACAGAGCAGAGCAGGGAGGACAGTGTGAAGGATGAGTTCTGGAGTCGAAGTGCATGCAGAGGGCAGGCAGAATCGCGCCCTTTTGCTGGACCCAGGATTTGATGTCCTGCATCCAAGCCACTTCTATGATGCCACTGTGGCTCAGCGAGCCTATCCGAACCCGCGCGCTGTAAGCTTCGGGTCGGAGAACCCAGTAGAGCTGCCTGCAGGAAAGCACTGCTGCTGGATGGCTCTTCTTGGTTAGAGCTACAGAAGGAAATTTATCAAGGAGCAGCCCTAAATTAGGACCCAGTTCTGTTTGAAAATATGCAAATTATTGTCCATTGTTGGCTTCTGCCATCCACCCACGTTCAACTTCTAAACAATCTTGATTTAAGGGTCTCTGAATCTTAAAATTTACAAGAAACACACAAACAAACAAACAAATAACATCAGGGTTTGAGATAACATTTTCAGGTAACAAGTCCAATATTTTCCTCATTTGTGTATTCGAAGTAGATACCAGTGAAGAGTGTGCCCAGTTGGTTTTAGATGGAAGTGTATCCAGGTGGTTTTAGTTGGAAGACTAAAAGGCCAGTGAAGAGTTCAAAGGAAAGTGAAACAAACCTGAACCTTTATTCTCTCTCTGATCAGTTTTCAGATCCACCTTGGAAGGAACTTGGGTACATTTTCTCAGAAAAGGTGGCCCTTATTTCTTTAGGCAAAATTAAAAGTCAGCTTTCCAAGTTTTGAAAATTCTACATGAACCATCATTGTTTTCACACAAACAATGCAAACACATATTTAGATTTTGCTTTGCAATTAAACAAGAACCAGAAACTAATTCATCATGATTTTTAAAAAATACTGAAAAACAGAACAATAAAATTAAATCCTTTTATTCTCAATACCCCTACAGCCACTTTATAAATACTTTGGGAAAATACAGAGTAGGTTCTTTTTTATTTCCTGCTTTTTTTTTTTCTCCCAATTAAGAGATATTTTCCTACTGAACTACATCCCAAACCTCTATTATTTTAAAATTCAATTATTTTATTTATTGGTACTGAAAATTGAACACAGGGGTGCTTTAAAATTGAGCTACATTCCCAGGCTTGTGTGTGTGTAATATATATATTATACATATATATTATATATAAAATATATTCTTATTTTTAAATTTGCAGACAGAATTTAGCTAAATTTCTTTGATTCTCACTAACTTGCAGAGGCTGGCCTCAAATTTGTGGTTCTTCTGTCTTGGTCTTCTGAGTGCCTGGGCTTACAGGAATGTGCTACAACTCTTGCTCAGATCTTCTTAATAAAAACAGATTTTCATATTTTAAGGAGGAGTGGATGCTGTTAGAAAATGTGATTTAGAATTGGAAATAAAGTCTTTGTTTTTGAAGAATGTGGACCCCTAGTGCAGCTGTGCTTTTCAAATCCAAGATCATTTCTAGAAAGCACAGTTGTGAAACTTACCAGATCATAAATTGTATATGTACATATGTGTATGCTGGAGAACTAAAAGATCAGGTATGAATTCTCATTCCTTCTAAAACCCTTGCATTCCCACAGCTGAATCTTGGTGAGAAGTATGCCAGGAGGGGAGGCACTCAGATTTAAAGATCAACTTTGGTAGAGTGGGAATATAGTTTTATTCTTTTGAAAACACAATTTCTAAAAATCAGTAAATAAACGAACATTCTCACATTTTTTCCATTGTTCTTTTTTTTTTTTGTAATAATGAGCAAATAACAGGTGTCAAAGTTTTGCACACCTGTAATTTCACCACTTGGGAGACTAAGGCAGGAGGATCTGGAGTTCAAGGCCAGCCTGGGAAACTTAGACTATATAAAAAAACAAATATTAATAATCATAATGTGAAGTATAAATTCAGTTGCCCCACAATGTTCCCTGATCTAGGAATAATCTTGGCCTTTCTCCCACACACTCTTAAGATTAATAAGGCAATGCCAATCTCAATGCGAGCTCTTGCTGGAGGCTTTGGGAAGCATGATCTTAAATGGGAGGGCTGGAGAAATGTCCACTGTTGAGAGAGATCAAAGATATACTTGAATTAAAATTTTAAAAAAAGAAATCAATAACTGTATCACTTTCTACAGGACAGGATAGAATTAAAGCCAAACTGAAGCAAAATATTTCCAAATTTTCCAAAATGCTTGCTAAAACCATAAACTGATAACATTTCTGCTCTATCGTTTCACTAAAAAATAACAATATTCCAAAAAAATTACACATTTAAAGTTGACCTTTGAAGGTTCAATTGTTGTAAAATCAGTGGCTGTTAATGAGAGGAAGTTCTTACAAAAAACAAGATTTTAATGGAGATTAACCAAGATGTTAAATGAGTCTCTATTTGGTCCATACTTAATGGATCACCCATTCAAGCATCTAGCCCAATATTCAAGAAATGCAATCTCTTGGTGGAAGTAGGAATTATTTTAGGGGCAATAGAAAAAAGAAAAAGAAAGAAAACAACTTGAAAGTCTAACTCATTCTTCTCCAGAATTCACAGAGTGCCTTTGGGACTGGCTGGAAGATTTCTGAACTCTGCCAGTATCACATGGAGGCCCTGATCACTTCATATTAGTTGTCATATTATTACTTCTGTAGTAAGTAGTGGTTAGCCCACAGACATATTTCTTAGGTGAGTATACAGAAGAGAATCTCTGACAACTTTATCATATCAAAACAAAGAAATATGTGAATTTTATTTATTAGAAAACTGAACTTGTTTTCTGTGAAGTGATGTAATTTGCTTTCTTAGAAATAATTAGACTGCTATTTTCTTATCTTTGTACAGCCCTTGGAATTAATTTGATGATTAATTTACTTCAATAATTTATGAACTCCATTGTTGTTCCTTTGTAGTACAGTAACCAATTTATATTCTTACCGAAGTGTATCATATTTCCTTTTTTCTCACTTCCCAACAGAATTTATTATAGTTTTTGTTGTTGTTGTTGTCGTCGTTTTGTTTTGTTTTGTTTTGTTTTGTATTCTTGATGATTGCCATTCTCATTGAAGAAATATGTTTGTGGGCTGCTCCTTAATAAATTTCCTTCTTCAGCTCTAACCAAGAAGAGCAGTGGAGCAGCGCTTATCTCCTGCACCGAGCTCTCCTGGGTTTTCCCACATGAAGCTTACAACGCCCGGGCTCGGCTAGGCTCGCTGAGCCACAGTGGCATTACAGCAGCTGTTTGGATGCAGGATGTCAAAATCAAATGCAGCACAGTGTTACATAATCTATTTCAGAAAACTTTTTAGTTTAACCTTATATTTTTATTTGATCGATAAAATCATATAAACTCGTGTAAACATGATACTTTGAAGTACAGTCACATTGGGAAATCACCAAACCTCTCTAATCTATGCATAACCTATTCATCACATAGCTATTTTGTAATAAGAATACTTAACATCCTCCAGGCATGGTGGTGCAGGCCTATAATCACAGCTGCTCAAGAAGCTGAGGCCAGAGAGTCACAACTTCAAAGTCAGCCTCAGTAACACAGTGAGGCTCTAAAGATTGCTCAGTAAGACCTTCCTTGTTTTAAATTTTAAAAAAATGGGGATTTAGATCAGTGGTTCAGTCACACTGGGTTCTATCCCTGGTATGTATGGCTGTATGCATGTATGTATGTATGTATGTATAAATAAATAAATAAATAAATAAATAAATAAATAAATAAATAAACAAATAAATAAATAAACTTGACATCCACTGCAATACTATTTTCCAAACACACAATATATTATTATTAAATATACTCACCATGTTGGACAATGGTTAAATTTTTCATTTATATTAACCAACAAAAATCCTCAATTAAATTGAAAGCAGCACACATTACGTATTCCAGGACACATTAATTTAATCATGAAATTTGAGGGAATGCACCACTTCTTTGTACTAATACAGCATTTATGTATGTACTTGCTTATTTGTTTTTGGTCCTGATAATTGCATCCAGTTAATATCATAACAAGCCAAAAATCAGTGATGGAAAAACATAAGGATTTACTGCATAGCTGCCCTGACACCCAGTAGACAATGTTTTTACTGTAGCTTAAATCAAAGACTATGTGCTTAATGCTCAATCATCCATAGGTGTTGACAAAATTAGGACCAGTGGGTCTAGGTTAAGCATTTAATTGAGTATTCTGAAATCAGCTCCCTAAGCAACTGCCAATCAAGTCTATTGATTCTCCACCAAGAGAAACTTCCAATCCTAAGAAAAGTGCTCCACTCAGAACCAGAGCACTGTACTTTCTTTGTTAAAGCAGATTACAATTCTTTGCCCTTGGGTTATTTGATTCTCATTATCCCCTCTGAAAAGGGTGTGAGTGAGCAGCCCAGACACACTGACAACAGAGGTTCACTGCCGAACAGATGCTCATTATGGGGAGATTCAGATTCATAATCATAAAAGAAAGATTTCATTTCATAAATACCTCACAGGACCATCTCCAGGGGTCTTTGTTGCCATAATCAAATAAGAAATGTTGTTCTAGTTCTTTGTCATAAACTGATTATACATTTTATAACAAATTTTGTATCTGTGAATGCCACGTCCGGCTAAGGGGAACCGAGTCCGGCGAAGGACGTGGAGGTTAAAAAAATAAAATAAAAAATCACAGGACACCAAGGTTCTTCATCCAGGAGTCAGCCAGAGTCAGCACTTTATTACTCACATCACCTCCTTTTATACCCCCAGCAGCAGAAGTGGAAAGTTACCCAAACGAGGGAGGGAGAGGGGAGAAATTCAGTTGTGACATCTGCCATTGTTAGATAAAGGTCAAGATGTTCCCGTGGAGCACATATGTCTCAGGCGGATAAACAGGAGAACCGCAAGTCTGCGTCATGGTCTTGTGAGCTGGCCACTTTGACATGCAGAACAAGGAATTGGGGGCTGGGCCCCGGGGGCCAGGGAAGGCCTGCTACCAGCATGTGAATAAATGATATTAAAGTATTTTAGGATTTTTTGCTCTCTTTTTGTTTGTTTGTTTATTAGTTGTTCAAAACATTATAAAGCTCTTGACATAACATATTTCATACATTTCATTCAAGTGGATTATGATCTCCCATTTTTACCCCCGTATACTACAGATTGCAGAATCACATCTGTTACACACCCATGTTTTACATACTACCATACTAGTGTATGTTGTATTCTGCTGTCCTTCCTATCTTCTGCTATCCCCCCTTCCCTCCCCTCCCCTCCCATCTTCTCTCTCTACCCCATCTACTGTAATTCATTTCTCCCCCTTGTTTTTTTCCCTTTCCCCTCACTTTCTCTTATATGTAATTTTGTATAACAATGAGAGTCTCCTTCCATTTCCATGCAATTTCCCTTCTCTCTCCCTTTCCCTCCAACCTCTAGTTCCTGTTTAATGGTAATCTTCTCATGCTCTTCCTCCCTGCTCTGTTCTTAGTTGCTCTCCTTATATCAAAGAAGACATTTGGCATTTGTTTTTTAGGGATTGCCTAGTTTCACTTAGCATAATCTGCTCTAATACCATCCATTTCCCTGCAAATGCCATGATTTTGTCATTTTTTTTAATGCTGAGTAATATTCCATTGTGTATAAATGCCACATTTGTTTATCCATTCATCTATTGAAGGGCATTGAGGTTGGTTCCACAGTCTAGCTATTGTGAATTGTGCTGCTATGAACATCCATGTAGCTGTATCCCTATAATACACTCTTTTAAGGTCTTTAGGGAATAGTCCAAGAAGGGGAATAGCTGGGTCAAATGGTGGTTTCATTCCCAGCTTTCCGAGGAATCTTCATACTGCTTTACAAATTGGCCGCACCAGTTTGCATTCCCACCGGAAATGTACAAGTGTACCCTCTTTCCCACATCCTCGCCAGCACTTGTTGTTGTTTGACTTCAAAATGGCTGCCATTCTTACTGGAGTGAGATGGTATCTTAGGGTGGTTTTAATTTGCATTTCTCTGACTGCTAGACATGGTGAGCATTTTTTTAAAGTCTTTTAGGATTTTTTTTTCTGTCTTAATGACAGCTCAAATTTTCTAGAGTGCTAACTGTGCCCCCAGGTAATGCATTAATCCTGGCTCTTTTAATATTCATAACACTTTTCTGAAGTGCTAAACTTTTGGAGAAATTAATTTTTCAATAAAGAAATTAAGCTTGAAAAAAGCAAAAAAAAAATCTAAACAATTAAGCTTGGAGAGAATAAAGAGCTCAAGACTACCTAGTCATGTAACTATATCTTGGGGTTAATTCAGAAAATCAAGTATAGAAGCACTTCATTAAGCTTCTCATTAATATTTTTCATCTCTAAAAACCTGAAACCAGGGTGTTACTTAAGATCTAGGACTAGAAATTGGCTTGGTGCTACACACCTTTAATTCCATCAACTCAATAGGCTGAGTCAGAGGATTGCAAGTTTGAATCCAGACTCAGCAATTTTATGAGATTCTAAGCAATCTAGAAGGACCTGGTCTCAAAATAAATAACTTTAACAGGCTGGGGATGAAGCCTAGTGGCAAAGCAACACTGGGACCAGTTTCCAATACCCTAAACAAACAAAAAATAATCAAACAATTGAGAACAAGAAAAATAATTGAGAATGGGAAAAATACTGAAGAATAGTTCTGATGCTTTTATTTGAAATAGAATCATTCTTTACTCTTCTAACATGCTGATTTCTATTACTTCATCTTTCTTAGTACAATATAGCTGTGTGTGTGTGTGTGTGTGTGTGTGTGTGTGTATCTTATTGTTTTCTTATCTGCAATTAAAAATATCAATCCATCAGATTTAGGGCAGATTTTTCTCTTTATGAAATTACCTATGACACTTGGGTTTTATAAAAAACATATCTTTGGTAGATGCCAAAGAAACACAAACTGAATGAGCTTCACAGTTTACATCTATTGCACTGTCAAGCTCCATCTCAGTTTATAACAAAAGAAAGTCCTAAACTTAATTCTGCCACAGGTCTGCTTTTGGTTAACTAAATATTTTTTTAATTGACTAGAAAAAATTCACCCAAAATTTAGTGCAGGTTTGAGGAGGCTTATTTCCTTAATACTTTTGATGATGCTCTACCACTGAACTACATTTCCATAGCTGAGGTCAAATGCATATACCATCATGCCAAAATATTTTTTCCACTGTTGGTTCAGTGGAAAAGAGCACCAAAACAAGAGAGAGAAAGAGACAGAGAGAGAGAGAGAGAGAGAGAGAGAGAGAGAGAGAGAGAGAGAGAGAGAGAAGAAGAAGAAGGAGGAGGAGGAGGAGGAGGAGGAGGAGGAGGAGGAGGAGGAGGAGGAGGAAGTAACTGAAAAGCAAGAAATAAAAATAAATCAGAGATTTCAAACTTTAAATATCAGTAGAGGAATTCAAACTTTCAAACTTTAAACATCAGTAGAGGAAGAAATCATTTTTTTTTAATTGAGATGTTGTTGTTTTAAAACTAAATATTATTTAATAAAATAACTTTTCAGTTAAAATGTCTCTTTGCAAACCCAAGTCATGGAACTTGCTCGTGTCTGACCCCAAATCTCATCAAAGTTTACTCTATTTTATGAATCTAATCACTGTGATTAGATTCTATTGTTTACTGTATGAATCAAATCACTGTGATTAGATTCTATTGTTTATTGTATGAATCTAATCATTGTGATCTCATAGTATGATTCACCACTTTTAGAAAAGGTAACCTATAGTGGGTGTGGTTTTACGTGAGTTCCACGTATTTAAGGAAGGCATTTCACTGGAGAGTACTTCTTCCTCTAAGGTACCTCTAAGGAGCAGACTGAATTCTCAGATACTGAGCTTTGGAGACCTGAGTGTTACTGACACAGTGATACAGACAAATTTTACTTACTTCCAGACGTGAGTTTCCTTAGAGCAGACTCTGGTGAGTGGAAATTTAGAAGAAAGGCTTTTAAGTATACTTTCTTTCCTAAGAATTGTTTTAATTTACTTTTCAACTTAATTGGGTTTCGTCCAAGTAAAAAACCTACTTTG
Organism: Ictidomys tridecemlineatus; assembly: GCF_052094955.1. NCBI lineage: Eukaryota > Metazoa > Chordata > Mammalia > Rodentia > Sciuridae > Ictidomys > Ictidomys tridecemlineatus. Next base: position 76,224,298 of record NC_135480.1, on the reverse strand, counting down.
CTTTTTCTGTTTTATATATACTGTGTGTATGTGAGTGTGTATAAGTACATGTATATACATATATAATTAGACTATTTGTAAAATATTGGTTTCTGCTAAGTGATCTGAGTAATTTTTATTCTATTACCATGTGTTTTATTTCATTTTGCCGGTATGAAATGAAATATTTCTTCAGTTTTATAAATTTTAGAATCCATAAATTGCTTAAAATATTCAGTATATTTTATGCATGTAATAGTTTTTCTGCACATTAATTTAGATTTTTTTCTTAGTGGATACCAGATATTGAATTCAGAGGCACTCATCCATTGAGCCATATCACCAGCCATATTTTGTATTTTATTTAGAGATAAGGTCCTATTGAATTGCTTAGTGCCTCCTTTGCTGAGGCAGCCTTTGAACTCTCCATGCTCTGGCCTCAGACTCAAGAGCCACTGGGATAAAGGCCTGTGCCACCATGATTGGCTTAGAATTTTAAGATCTAGATTTGATTGTAAAACCCTTGATGTGGAAGTCCTATTTGCTATCCTTTTAAAATCTCCAATTTCCAAACTAGATTTGAAAAGTAGTCCAGTAGATGAAACAGACTTGTAGAAGTTTCCAAGTGAGAAATTTGATCACTAGAGAAAAATAGTAGAAATTAGACGAATTGATCATGCTTCACTATGATCAAAGATCTCTAAACTGTATCTCTAAACTAAAGGGTAGTCTCTAGAGAAGAAAGCACCATTGTTAATTTATGCTCTCTCTCTCTCTCTCTCTCTCTCTCTCGCTCTCTCTCTCTCTCTCTCTCTCTCTCTCTCACTATTTTTTTTATACTGGGGATTGAACCCAGGGCTAATGTTCCCCTGTTTAGAGACTGTTTTGATGTGGTCTCAATAAGGTACCTAGGCTGGCCTTCAACTTAGTTTCCTTTTGCCTCAGACTTCCTGGTAGCTGGGATAGTAGGCATGTGCCACTGCACTGGGCTCTCTAGTTGATTTTCTTATAAATAACAATGGGTTAATTGTTGCTGATAACTACTGTAGCATGCCTACTCATCATCTCAATATATAAAGGCACTCTGATGGTAAGAACTGATTCTGGTAAATATTATTTTCTTTAATAAGAAGTAATAAAAATTTATTTTTTATTTTTTTTTATTTCCACTTCAGTCCTGGGGCTAAAACTCTGGATCTTACAAGTCCTGGGCAAGTGCTCTACTACTGATTACATCCCCAGTATTACATTCTAATTTTCAGTTTAAAAAACTTAATTTATTTCTTTATTAGTAATAAGGATTGAACACAGGATGGCTCTACAACTGAGTTACATCCTCAACCCCTTTTTAAATTTTTTTTCTGAGACAGGATCTCAATAAATTCCTGTGGTTGCCCTGACATTTTCAATCCTCTTCCCTCAGCCTCCAAATAGCTGGGACAAGAGGCATGCATTGATAAACCCCACTACATTTTATTTTTTTAAATATATTATTCAATTAAAGTTAGAAGCATAAATTCAACTGTTTGTAGTTTCAGAAGATGGAAGTTGAACCCAACAGTGATTAAGTCAAGCCATCTTCAATTGAATTATGCTTAATTTTAATTGTCTTTTACAAAAGTCTATGTGTACAGATGCAGAGATCATAGACATTTGGCATAAAGATTAACTGTCTCTATGTTTGTTACCATCATTGAGTCAGAGAGACAAAAAAAAAAAAAAAACCGAGAGAGAGTGAGAGAGAGAGAGATCTTAGATGGGCATCTGGAAAAATCAGCTAATGTAAGTAAGTCTAGAATCATCCTAAAACTTCTTTGTCCCAATATTACACTTGCCCAAATGAATAAGAAAGTTGATTTTTTAAAAATAAAGATCATTTTCATCTCATTTTGTCATTTGTGTCATAGAGGAAACTCAGCCTACATATCCAGGTTTGTCTTACAAAAAGTTAATGAAAGATTAGGCATGACTCAAGTGAACAATCAGGACTGACCAAAGTCTTTTTATTGTTTTTATACCATCATCAAGACACAAGAATATCACTCTCTCTCCCACTTTCCTTTTACTCCATCCTCTATATTTTTGGTTTCAGAAACATGGATTCCCATGTCTTGCAAGACTTCCAGAGTGAACTCACATGCTCCATTTGCATGAATTACTTCATAGAACCTGTCACCATAGACTGTGGACATACCTCCTGCCAACCCTGCCTCTTTCTCTGCTGGGAAGAAGCCCAAATGTCAATGTGCTGCCCTGAGTGCAAAGAAATAGTAGAGAAGTCAGACTTCAGGACCAACATCATGCTCAAGAAGCTGGCTTCTCTTGCCAGACAGGCCACACCTCCCTCTGACAGCAGGTCTGGGGAGCAGCTCTGCAGGACACATGGGGAGAAAAAGTGGCTCTTCTGTGAGGTGGACAAGAGCCTGCTCTGTTCACCCTGCTCTGACTCACCCGAACATGCAGTTCACAACTACAGCCCAGTGGCATGGGCAGCAGAAGAGTACAGGGTGAGTGATGGGCCTGAAGTAACTTAGAACCTGTAGGGTGCAGATCAAAGAGAGAAATTAAGAACCATGATAATCAGGCAGATGAGAATGCAGATGGTAGAGGTGGTGATGTTTCAGTGTAAATCATAACAGGTAAACATGCTGTTTAAATGTTGATCAATTGGACTTTATAATCATAATGTTCATTTCCTGCTCACGAAGGACATTTCCACTAGAAACATTGTCTAAATGACAGAGTATGGTGGCTATGCCAATAATCCTAGCTATTCAGCAAACTGAGTCAGGAGGATCCCAAATTCGAGGCCAAACTGGGCAACCTAGTAAGACACAGTTCTTCTTTCATTTGTTTAAAGGTTTGAGATATAGCTAAGAGGTAAATTCTTGCCTATTTTGTGGGAAACATTGGCTTCAATCTCCAGTACTGAAAAATAAATAAAGAATTAAATATATGTCCAAATATGTGGAATTGGGGCAGCAGTACAGCAGATGGCTAGTACTAGGAACATGGGCTTCTTTTACTGAAGGATGGACCCTTACATAGTGAGGTTATGTTAAAACTACTTTCTCAGAAAATTGACTGTATTATCTATTATCTATAGATTTCTTTCAAATTTTTTTTCTTTTGCTTCAAATATCTAAAATAGTAAAATCAACTTAGACTAATTTGTAAAAATCTGATTCTTTTAAACTAAATATTACTGTATTACCAAGCACTATTTTATTCTATTACACAAAATATGAAACCTATACAACTATCTTCCCTATTACTCAAGCCTATGGTTATGTTTCAGGAAAAACTGCTAAAGAAAATGGATCCTTTATGGAAAATGACTCAGGATATGCAAGATAATCTAAATGAAGAAATTAACAAATGTCAGTCTTTTGTGGTAAGTTTGAAAATGTTTTCATTATTCTAATTAAAATGTTGCTAATTCATTATGCTAATTGAAATGTTGCTGTCAGATAAATTTGAGTTGGTATTGAAGGATAGTGTCTTCATCTCAAAAAAAAAAAGCAGTGATTTCTGATAATAGTATGAATACACTGGCCAACACAAGCTAATGTGAAGAATACAAGTGTATGGGCGTGAATGAGGCATGACTGGTATTCTTTGTCCAACTTTGGAGGTTTGGAGAAATCTTCCTAGACACTGAAGATAAGACAGTATTGCACTAGTTAGTTGGAAGGAGAGGACAGATATAGATTTTTAACTATGGGCAATGTGGAGGTTCTTTTTATTTAACATTTCATACAGTGTGTATATAAATAGTGAAAAATATTTAGAAGAATCAGACAAAGGAACAAAAGAAAAGGAGGAAGTTTCAGATAAAAGAGGAAACAATGCATTAAGAACTCTGAAAAGACATCATAGGGAGATAGCCTGGGACCCCTCAGACATTTTTCTTAAACAGGAGAGAGGCAAGAAACAGAGAAAAAATGGTAGACAGGATTAGTAAATATTTAAGACACTGTGTGAGCATGAGACAAAATGTATTTGAAATATTTGCTTGATGCTAAGACAATAATATTTGAAGCTTTAAAAATGTTTTTGAATGTAATCTTTTTAAATGAATATCTCTACAGGACTATGTAGCCTTAAGGAAGAACATGATCCAAGTTCAATATCACATGATGCATAAGTTTCATGTGGAGGAGGAGCGATTTCAACTGGAGACACTAGAAAGAGAAGCACAGGAGATTTTTCAACAACTCAGAGACAGTGAAATCAGAATGGCCCAACACAGGGAAAGGCTGAAGGAAATGTACAGGGAGCTGACTGACATGTGCCATAAGCCTGACATGGAGTTGCTCCAGGTGACCAGGGAGGGTCCATCCTTAGAGAGAGGAATTCTTGTCTGGGCAATGTTGCCTGCAGAGCCCACTGTGTTCAGATGAGTGATAGGAGCTCCTTTACACCCATCATTGTCCAATCACTTGTTTCCCTATATTTGGTAATCTTGAGAGATTGTAAGTCTTGCAGAAGGTAAATGAGACAAAATCTTGTGTCATTAAGATGACTATAAACACAGAGAAATTATCCAAAAACTCAGTAATCAGAGGAAAGTTAATTTTGTTGAGGAAATATTCAGTTTATGTTTCCCAACTCCATCATCACCCTCTGTTCTGCACAAAAGCAGATGAGGCTTTTCCCCTCTAGTAGGCAAGATGTGCAGAAGTTGTTGATCAATTTCAGTGCACTATTTTTCAAATAGCTCACTGTTAATTGTAACTGTCAGAGGGGTCAGATGTCTCCTGGGACTAAGACTGGAAAATGAGTGACACAGGAACCTAGGTCCTGTTGTATCACTGCATAGACCCTTTCTAAGTTCCATCCTTCACCAAGTCTGTCTTCCATGTTTAATGTGGGCTTTGGTATTAACATAAACTCAGGTGACTTTTCAGAGGAAATTGAGAAAAAAAAATTTACACACACACACACACACACACACACACACACACACACACACGCACACCAAAGGACCACAGTACCAGAGAGGATACAGAAGGACACATTATTAATACTATCTCTTTCTTTTTTCCTTTTAGGACTTAGGGGACATATTTGAAAGGTGAGTGTTATGTAATAATCTCTGGTTTATGAGAAAGTTTTTTTTTCTTGAAGAATAGAAATTTTATGTTTTCAGATATTAACATCTTTGTCTGTGGATATAATTTTTGTAAAGAGGCTCTGAGGTAATATGTACCTTGGTTTCAAAAATGTCCTTATGTGGTTGAATTCAACCATACCTAAGAATGAATTGGTGTTCTGGGCTTTGTTTCACCCATTCCTTCTATCCTCTCCAGCCCAGTCCATATAAACATTACTAAGGAGATTTTCATAACATATCCAAGAAAAGGATTCAATTCTAGTGAGGTAGAAGGTAAACAAGATAGAATGGTAAAGGGTGGGACCTTCATTACCATCAGTAACAATGACCAGATCCCATTTCATCATGGCACACAGCACATGTTCAGAGGGGAAGGGCTGCCTGAGAACCCTCAAGATCAGTGCTACCAGGCTGTACTAGATACCCTCCATGGGCAGAGATGATCAAAGTCACTGGTTCAAGGAACCTTCCCCTTTAGAAACCAATGACTATATCATTGTTGACCTCTGTGGACCAAAGTCCCAAAAGTTGAACAGTCTGCTTTCTCCAAGATATCCAAGATCTTTGCATTTTCCAAGGTTGATTCAGGAATAAAATTCAGTGTTTTTTAAGTTGGATAATGTTTGAGATGAATAAGGAGACTGAATTTTAGTATATTAAATTTAGAAAAAGTATCATACAATCCCAAGAGAGTTAAATAAAATGTACACCTAATTCACCAACATGGGTAATTTTAACTACATCTTGGATTAAAAGTGCTATCTTTGTAATGATTTTTTGTTTGACCTTTGTTTTGAAAGTGTAACTGGTATCATTCTTTCCAGAATCGAGTTGCTGGAGATGGAGAAGCCCAAGCCAGTGAACCCAGAGCTCTCTTCATTACACATCACTGGAATCTTGGATATGCTGAACAAGTTCCGAGGTAAGTATGAGCCTTTGGCACTCAGGTTCAAATTTTTTAGTAGGTTCCTCAGATAAAAGGCTTCCCATTTTTAATATTCTGATGTGAAAAGTTTATATCTTTTTTTCTTGTATACTCATAATACAATGACCAAGACCACACTTGTTAACTTATAGCTCAGATACATGTTCTAGTTCTAATACAGACAGTACAAGAAAAGGAACATTATTGGTGTTTGGAGAGTTATTAAGCAATACAATATTTACCTCTCAGAGCAGCCATCAATATTTTGTGTTTTTTCAGTTTATTCTAATTTTGAAGATTTAAATGTGATATTGGTTGCTTTTAATCTATTCTATATTCCAAGTACCTTTATGATATTCAATGGGCAAATAAAAATTACTATTTATAAAATACAAGTTTTATTGAAAAAAAAGACTAAATTTCCCATAAATAGAACAATTTAATACCATCAGATGGATTTCAAAAGAACTGAAAGGTAAGTGATCTGTAAACATGACCCAGCCATGTTTGTGCATCACTAGAGAGGAGGTCTAGATATCAGAAGGCTGGAACCCAAGTTAGATTGGATTCATGGTCTCAACAGATCATGTAAGTCCAAGGTTCTTTTCTGTCAAGTGTGCAGATGTTGCTTTCTGTCAAATTATTTGGTGTTTGATAATGAAACAGGCACAATCATAGCAAAGTAGAGTCTATTTATTAATGGTAACAAAAACAATTCAAGAAGAGATTTCTACTAAAAAAAAAAAAGAAAGAAAATAAAAGAAAAAAGACTTTTTGTGTGTGTGACCTGAAACAAACCATCCAAAAGCTGATATTACATTACCCCTTCAGTCAACAAGGAGTACCTTCTGTTTTCTGTTATTTAGCATTATAATTTAAAGATTTCTGGGTGCTAAAGAGGCCATAGGAAACTTTCTTCATACATGAGTATGAACTCTCTCTGCTCCCTAGTGTTCCTTAGAAGAGGGGCAAATAAAGAGATTGATTAGGTAGACAGTTTTTGTCCAAGACATGAAAATGCTCTTTACTGATGATTTTTGTTTTGTTTTGTTTTGTTTTTTTGTGCAGTGAACAATGGAACTATTCAAGGATGGGCCAATTGCTATACAAGCCTTTCTCATGAAGATAGAAATAAGATATTTGGAGATGATGGTGGAACTAAAGATCCCCAGACAGTTGAGAGTTACGTTATATGGAATGCTGAGGGATTTACCTCTGGTAGACACTACTGGGAGGTGGATGTGGGGAACACCTCCAACTGGATTCTCGGTGTCTGTAAAGATTTTATGACAAGTGACACTTTTGATTCTGAGAAAGCATTTCTCCTATTTTCCTTAAAGAAGAACAACCACTGTAGGATCTTTACCAACTCCTCACTCTTAATTCAGTATGTACAAAGACCTGAGGGTCGGGTTGGGGTATTTCTAGATTATGACAATGAAATTATGAGTTTCTATGATGTTTCCCGATGTTCCCTCATATACAGTTTCTCTCTTCCCTTCTTGACCTCACCTCTGAATCCTTTTCTTTTCCTTGATTCTCCATAAAATTTAGTTTTTCCTGGGCATGGTGTCACATGTCTATAATACTAGCTACACAGGAAGTTGAGACAGGAGGGACACAGTTTTGAGGGCAGACTGGTCATTTAAGGAGAGTTAATTGTGGGGAGGGGTGTGTGTAGCCCTGTAGTAGGGCCCTTGTCTAGTGGGTGTGAGTTTCTGGGTTCATTCCATAATACTGAAAAAAGAAAAAAAAATGAAAATTTTAAAAGAAAATAAGAATTAATTGGTGAATGTCCATATCTGAAGAAACTGTGTTCTTGGGACTACCTCATGTCATATTATCATTCAACACATGATATCTGTGGGCTTGTTTTAACTTAAGGAAGTATAAATATTTTATGGTCATAAATTCTGATAACCACATTGAACTTATAAATCTGTTATTAAATTTTATTTTAATAAAGTGTTGTAAAACCACCACAATGTGATTTGAGGTTAGTTTTCAGTTGCTTCATATAATTCAATACCCCATCTACCATGGGAGCCCAGGCCTAGCCCAGACTTCCCACACAAGCAAAACTAAGCTTTAGATTTGATGATGAAATAAAACCCTTCCATGATAAGCAAAAGTTAAAAGAATTTACAATTAGAAATAATACAATAGAGAACATCCTGAACAAAATATTCCACAAAGAGCAAATCAAAAACAATGGTGAAAATCAGCAGAGAGTGGTATCACACTAAAGGAAAATCTAGTCAGAAAAGGAACCAAGTATGTTAAATACCAAAAATAAATAAAAATAGCTAGAAATACAAATCATGTCTCAATAATAACTGAATGTTAATGGCCTAAACTCACCAATAAAAAGACATAGACTATATGTCAAGATCATTGTAATGTTTTGAGCAACCAATAAAAAAATAAATAAATAAATAAATAAAAATAAATATTAAAAATATTTAAAAAATTAAAAAGACATAGGTTAGCAGATTGCATATAAAAAAAGACTCAACAATATGCTATCTCCAAGAGTCTCATCTCACAGTAAAAGACATCCACAGACTGAAGGTGAAGGGTTGGGAAAAAGCATATCACTCACATGAACTGCAACAACAAGCAGGGGTTTCCACTGTCATATCAAATAGAGTATACTTCAAGCTAAAGTTAATCAAAAGGAATAAAGAAGAACAGTACATACTTCTCAAAGGAACCATACACTAACAAACTTGACAATTATAAATATATGTGCCGCAAACAATGAAGCATCTATGTTCATCAAATAAAATCTTCTCAAGTTCAAGAGTCAAATAGACCACAACAATAATTTGGGGTGACTTTAACACACCTCTTTCATCACTAGATAGATCTTCCAGATAAAGGCTGAACCAAGAAACTATAGAACTCGATAATATAATAATAACTTAGACTTAACTGATATATGTAGAATATTTCATCGTTCAACAAGTGAGAACACTTGCTTCTCAGTAGAACATGGGTCCTTCTCTAAAATAGACCATATATTATGCTACAAAGCAACTCTTAGCAAATATAAAAAAAAGTGGAGATACTACCTTGCCTTCTATTAGATCATAATGTAATTAAATTATAAATCAATGCTAAAATAAGAAATAAAATTTACTCCAACACCTGGAAATTAATAATATGCTACTGAATGCACAATGGGTTGAAAACACATGAGCAAAGAGATTAAATTAACCCCAAATGGAAAAATTTTGTCATTTTTACAGGACTAAGTTGTTGCAGATGTGAATGGCTCAGCAAAAGAACCAAAAGCTCACATCAGGGAACACCACTGGAATCCTGGACATGCTGACTAGCTTCAGAGGTAAGAAACAGTTGTCTGGCAGTCAGGCCTCAATTTCTTTCTTCAGTGGCTTCTGAAATGAGGAATACCCATTTTCAATTTTAAACTTTTTGACATAAAATTTATATATGATTTTCTAAAATGTTTGTACCATCCTTCCCTGCATAATCACATTGCAATGACCAAGATTGACCTTTTAACTTACAGATTGCAAATGCAAAATTAAGACCACACTTTAGTTATATCTGAACACAGACACAGTAAAAAAACAAAAACAAAAAAACAAAAACAAAAACAAAACAGAATTTTTAGCTTATGTGATTATGAAATGATACAATGCTTACTTCTCAGAGTACCAATCAAACGTTTGTGTTTATTTAGTTTAATTTTGGAATTTTGAATATGGAATAGTGGTTTTTAATTTGTCCTATATTCTAGTTTCATTTATCATGAATTCTACAAAAAATATATTATTCATAAATCAGAAAGTTTTGACAAAAATGATTGTTAGGCAAAAACAAACAAACAAAAAATAGATAAAACTGTCACAAGTGGAATAATTCCAATCCTACCAGATAGATTTCTAACAGATGAAAGTTAAGTGGTCTGTGAACATGTCAAAATTATGTTACTCCTATACTAGAAAACAGGTCTATATACAGCAGAAGACTGAAACCCAGGTAAGGTTAGAACCAGGGTCTCAGCAGATAAGGCAAAGCAAGAACATTCTTTTCAGAAACTGCTGAAATGTGTATATATTGTGTGTCATGTAATTTTTGATGTTTGGAAATGTAACAGTCACAGCTGATATCATAATGAATACCTCCATCTTAGCAAAGTGATGAATATTTTTAACAATATTAAAGAAAAAATAGAACTACAGTTTTCTTCAAAAGTAAGGATTTCATATTTTATGAAACAAATTATCTAGAGGTAAACAAAAATAAATTGCTGCTCCACACAGCCATATGAATTGACCTACTTTTTGGGTATTGAAAAAATTGGGCTGATAAGGCTAAATGAATGCAGTACTAATTCTTATGGGCTGTGATCAGTACCTTACTCTTAATCATAAAGCCTCTTTTAGGAGACTCAGCCACACATACAGATTTTAGAATCAACTTCTCAATATCCAAACACATGCAAATAAGTGAACAAAAACTCTATTTGAGCCTATATTAGAATGGTCTATTTGAGGAAAATTACCACATTGTGTCTTCAACTCCACGGATATGGGATATCCCTTTGTTAGCTTTTATTTTAAAAACATTCTCTCAAGATCATTGTACTGTCAGGTGTAACTAATTAAAACAAATTTAAAAAAAAATTCTCTCAAGCTGCCAGTTGTGGTGGCTCACACCTGTAATCCCAGAAGATTGGTAGGCTGTGGCAAGAGGATCTTTAGTTCAAAGGCAGCATCAGCAATTCAGTGAGGCCTTGTTTATTTTTTATATTCATTCATTTGTACATATTTCCTTAGATTTATTTCTAGATATTTGATATTTTAGTAAGATTTAAATATATTTGGAATTTTATTTCCTACTTTTGTTATTTGTAGGAATAGACTTGATTAAATTTCTTTCTAGTTTCCCTAACTAATAGTTTATGGATTTGGGGATGTTTTATAACCACATAAGCATGTGATATAATAAAATGCACAAGCACCATAATTTTACAAATTATGGTAGCTCTGTGTAATATAATACATTATAAATTATGGTAGATTTAATTCTTGCTGGTCTATGCATGATTTATTTTTTATGACTCTTTACTTCTCTAGTTGCTATGACAGAGACACCCAGAACAGTGGTGAACCTGGTTGGTGATAGCAATACCATCCTGTCACCCACACTCCATATACAAGCTTTCAAATTCTCCATTAAATATGATACTTGGTAGTAAGATTTTATAGGCATTATTTGTTAGATTATTAAAGCTCAATATTCTTTTTGATTCATTGATTGAACCTTTTTTAAAATTATGAACCAACAATGAATTATATCAGTTGTTTATTCCTGTTTTTGTGGTGATTTATATTCATTCTACTCTCCAATGTTAAGTTACTGTTTCTAGAAAAAATTCCATTTGAACATGGCATCTTTGGCCTTAATCTGTAACTAAATTTGATGAGCTAGTAACTTGTTTAGAAATGCTGCATCTATGTTACATGAGAGTCTGTATCATAGTTTTTATTTCTTGTAAAGCCTTTGTCAGACCAAGATATAAAATTTATACATTGGGAATTATTACTTCCCTATTCCATTCTCTGGAAGACTTTGTCTAAGTTTGTATTTCTGTCTAAATGTTTAGATGGATTCATTGGTATATATCATTGAATTTTTATGAGGTTTTTTGTTTGTTTTAAAATAATGGTTCAATTTTCTTTAATAAAAATCATAACACTAATATCATCTGTTTTTTGTCAGCTTTTGTCCAGTACATTTTAAGAAATTTGTTCATTTCATCTAAATTGTGATCTGTATCAGCATACAATTTTTGAAAAAAATCCACTTACTTACATTAATTTCTGAGGGCATGTGCATTTGATTTTTTAATTCTTGGTCCTAAATTCTTAATTAGAATTCCCCATCCCTTTTTTATATGAGTACTATACATTTGACAATTTAATTAATCTTTTTTAAAAGACAGATTTTGGATTTTTTTATAGATAGGTAGATAGATTAGCATTTTCTGAAATGATTAGTAAAATGTTGCTTTAGTTTGTATTACATGGATTTGCTTTTTTTAAATAACTCATCCAGAAATGTTCCCTACTCCCCATCTCCCTGCCCATTCCCTACCCTGCTTCTCCTTTTTACATACTTCCTCCTTCTTTTTTTTTTTTTCTTAGATGTTTCAGGTTTAGCAGTTATTAAGCACCTGCAGCATTGGGTTGCCCAAGGACTTCTCTTTTTCCTGTGCAGGGCACCATCTCCTCGATGCCTGTGTCCACCACCCTGGCCCAGAGGGTAGGTAATGTCACACTCTCCCTCCCATCTAGAATGGTAGAAGATCCCCAGTGATGCTACTTTCTGCCTTGTGTTTTTCTTTCAGCTCTTCCTTCACTAGTGTAACCAATACTTACCATTAAACTGCCTCTGCTTTAAATGCACTGCATGCTTTCATTTTTCTTCATTAAATTCTACTGATGCAGTGCCCCTTCATATTTTTTCAATTCTCACAAAAACAAGGTATAAAAAAAAAGCAGCAGGTAACAAATTTCCCTTTAAAAAGTGAAAAAAAAATGCAGTATATTGTCCTAAAAGTCATTAAGGGTGATCCATCTGCATTTATGAGAGAAAAGCATTGTTTTTCCTGCTTTCTTGTCAGAGCTTTTAATTTATACATGAGTATGATCTGTCAAGGAACCTTTGAAATAGTGTTTCTTTCAAGCTGGATCTACAAACTAAGGGTTTTAAAGATCCATAAAGTATATTTCATTACCTGTGTTCCCAATTGATTCCACATGTTTCTCTAATTTACACAATTGTGTCCTTAGCACAATTTTATTTTATTTTTGTGTAGATGGAAATTGAACCAAGGACCTTTTACATGCCAGGCAAGCATTCTACCAACTGAGCTATATCCCCAATCCCTTAGTACAATTTTAAATTTCTTGGTTAAACAGAAACAAAATAAAAATACTCAATATCATAAATATCATGATGAATGTTGGTAATAGACTTCAATTTGTGAACATATTGGCCTGTTAGATGGTATGGTACATAATAGAAATGGACTCTCACTAACAAAAATTAATGGCATTCAAATACGTAATTAAGGTAAGATATATTAGAGGAACTTTTTACCTTTGGGTGAATAGGAATTAAGAATCCTTGAGGCCAGTAGCTTTAGCCTTACAGAGGATGCTCTGGTTAAGTCAATAAGCAAAGGAGGATTCTGGAAGGCCGATGTTGAATGGAAGGAGACAGGGCCTCGACAATCTTGGCAAGGTTATGCTTGCAGAACTTCAAAGGTTAAGAAACAGAACATCCTTTAACCTACAGAACCATTTAGATGAATTTTTTCTAATTACATTTTACAAATGGTGAGTTAAAAGCCTGTATGTATTGTAGAATATGTTTAGCACTTTCTTTTATAATAGCCTGGTACTGACTTTCAGTGTGAATGGACAAAATGTTAAATACTCAGCACTTTGAATTTATTAGTCATCTACCAAAAGGTCAGTTTCTGCAAATCCAATGTGATTCAGGAGATTTCCTAAGAGGGCAATTAGTCCTTAACAAAATGAATGGATTATGTACATTTTACATATAGAATAAACATGAAAACTCAATAAGAAATTATATAAGATCATAATAATAAGAATTATGGGCTGGGGACATCCCTCAAGTGGTAACACACTCGACTGGCAAGTGTAGAGCACTGGGTTCGACCCTCAGCACCACATAAAATAAAATATAAAGATGTTGTGTCCACCAAAAACTGAAAAATAAATATTTTTTAAAAATTCTCTCTCCTCTCTCTCTTTCTCTCTCTCTCTCTCTTAAATAAAGATTTATGAAGCAATAAAAATCATAATGTGATGGGAAAAATGAGTGATTATATTTCAAGTATGGCATTCAAAACTACTCAGTTACAAATAACATAGTAACTGTAGGCATCAGGAATGTAAAGCTCAATGGTAATTTAATGTGGTACCTTTTAGTTTTATGTATGGGCCTGTAGAATAGCTCCATTATTGGCTGGTAGTAAACAAATTAATTATTCTCACCATGTTTGGTTTTTTATCTTTTAATTAGTTTATCAGAAATGTGTTATGAGTAGTAAATGAGCCAGGATTAATGCATTACCAGCCATATAATAAGTGCCCAATTAATGTTTAGCTATTATTAAAATAACAATGGTCTCCAAAAAGATTTAAAAAGCCATTAATTTGCTAACCCAAAATTTGTTACAGATCATGTAATTAATTTATAAACAAAGAATTAGAGCAACAGTTCTTAGTTAATCCTGGCAACTGAGACTCCTGGAGAGAGTGCAGTGAGGTATTTATGAAATGCAGTCATCCTTTTACTTTAGGAATCTGAATCTTCCCATACTGAGAATCTGTGCTGAGATGAAGCACTGTTGTCATTGTGGTTGGGCTGCTCACTCACACCCTCTCCAGAGGGGAAAATGAGAATCAAAGGGCTCAAGGGCAAAGAATATGACCTGATCTAACTAAGAAGATAGGGTGCTCTGGCTCTGAGTGGGGCACTGTTCTAGGGATTGGCAGAGTTAGCCTTGGTAGAGAAAAGACAATATTGGCAGATGCCAGTCTATTCAATATGAGGCTTCAGGTGCAAGAAGATTCTTGAACAATTTATATCAAAGTTCTGCTCTAATATTTAATATAGAACCATCTATATTTTTATATTAATACTTATAAAGGACTGAACATTAGCATAAAATTCTTTGAATGAAGCTACACTAGCACGTTGCATGTGTTCATCAGGATGAACCTTCTGTTTTTCTTCTATAATTGTTTACTTTAGTGATGGGGCCACCTTACATTAAAAACTGTGGTTGTTTTTAGCCCTTTAGCTAATTTGACACAGTTTCTTTCTCTCTCTCTCTCTCTCTCTCTCTCTCTCTCTCTCTCTCTCTCACACACACACACACACACACACACACACACACACACAAATTCAAAATTTTGTTTTGGGTTTGAAGTCAGAATTGTTTGGGCTTGTTCTGAGCCACATACTTATATTTTTTATCTTTGCAATTTATCATACTGTATTATCTTTACTTATTGAGAATTCTCCAACATGCCACTAGAAACCATTTCACTACTAGTTTACTTGGCCACCAGTCTCTTTCTTCATGAATGGACAGATGGATTCCTTTTCTTGGGGTAGCAAAATGCATAGTTTGTTGCTTTTGTCATTAACAAATATGTTGACAAGCCAGGTGGTATCACTCCCATGAACCATATCAAAAGAGCCAGCATGTCTCTCTGCTATGATCACAGCAGGACTTCCCAGGTTAGCACCTCCAGGATCCATACAGATCAATATATTCTTCCATGAGGAGATCAGGGTGCAAATGGTGAGAGCATTGTAGATAACCATACAAGGGATTCTTTTTTTACCTACAACGATCTTTCTCACTTTCCACAACTTGTATTGGAGTTCCTCAGTTTACTACAATAAATAGCAAAGTAATCGCTGGTGTTATAGATCAGGTGGACATCATCTCTCGTCTTGTCACTACTGATGACGTCATAAAATTATCAGGGTAAGTCACATCAGTGCAGACATTGCCATCAGTCTTAATGAGCTGTCATGCAGACTTTCTTTGCTTCATCTCCCATCTGGGCATACTTAAGTCTGTTCCATAGGAAATATGAAGTCCATAGTGATAAGAGAAAGACATTCTCTCAACTTTAGTGGACCAGTGGATGCATGAGGAACAAACATATGCTCAGTTAATCCTGCATTCAGAGCTTCAGAGCTGCTATTCACTTCAGATGTTTCTTAGAAACACAAGTCTTGGCAACTTAGGGAGACCTAGTCCAAAAAATGAAGAACAAAAAAGAACCAGGAATGTAACTCAGTGAGGTAGAGTGCCCCTGATTCCTAGTTTCAAACTCCAGTAGTACTAAAGAAAAAGAGAGAGAGAGAGAGAGAGAGAGAGAGAAAGGGAGGGAGAGATGGAGTTGGAAACAAAGAGAGACTGAGAATAGATTAACATAAAATTTTAAAAAGTGATTTTGTCTGGCACAAAAGGCACAACAGGTCAGCAAAACATGGGTTACAAAACTATTGAAAATGTTACTTAATATTTCTTGTTGGATTTAGAAATGTTCATTTGATTATATATATTATATACAATATTAATATATATTATATTATACATTATTTATAATACAATATTCATATATATAATAAAATATTAATATAAAAGTAATTATCCTTTGTGGTCCAGAGTGACTACATTAACTAGAAACATGATTAGATCAGAATCTCCCAATAAGCAGGGTTGGGCTTTAGAGCAGAGCAGCTTCATGCACTGTTCCCATGTGCTCCATAACAGGCTGATGGAATTCCATGTGTGCAGGAATGTGACTGGATCTGAAAAGGCTGCACCTGACTTGATTTCCTAATACTGTTGGATAAGAGTGTTATTATATTAAGTTTTTCTCTTTACTTTTAATACTCAGTCCAACTTTTCAATTCCAGAATTACATAATTATATGATCAAAATATTTATTTTCTTTTTTATTTGTCCCCAGGAAGAAAAACAAAGAACAAGGTAAACACACACACACACAAAAAAATAATAATAATAACTCCCACATTTATTTCTTAATTTATCAATTGATGTACTATACCAATTCAACCTGGAGTTTCTAGAGAAATCTCTTAGGCTACTTCTCTCAAAGTCCCTGCCGCAGCCTGCACAGTGAAGGCTGCAATAGAAATCTGTCTCTTCACTTCTTCCCAGGCCTTGGAAGGGTCCACTTTGCTTTCAATATCAAACAAAGCATCATAAATTCCTGGGAATGATTCCCCTGCATACTTGTTGTGGCTTCTTGTAGCATAGAGGACATGCCTGTCAAGAGAAAATACTTTGTTGTTAGTTGCACAAATGACACACAAGAAAGAAACAGGAGCACCATACAATCTTGGATCTCATATTCCTACATTTATACTTTGAGTAAGCCCTTTGGCAAGCAAACTTATAAGTTCACTAGTCTCCAAAGACTAGTCTATGAAACATGTATTAACTACTTTTACTTTAAATAGATAGCTCAAAGTTGTTCAGACTAACACCAGTAACAACAAGGATAAAAAACTGCTGATTACCTGGTATAGATTGTGCTTAGTATTCTTCAAGAATTTAATACAATTTTTTGTAAGTCTTCTTTCTTTTCTTTTCTTTATTTATTTTTTATTTTTTTATACTGAGGATTGAATCCAAAGGGCTTTTACCACTAAGCCACATTCCAGCCCTTTTTTATTTTACTTTATTACTATTAGTTTTTATTTTAAGACAGAGCCTCACTTAGTTCCTTAGAGCTTCACTAACTTTCTCACTTGGGCCTTGAACTTGTGATTCTCCTGCCTCAGCCTTCCAAATTGCTGGGATTATAGATGTGAGCCACCACACCTGGCCAAGTTTTCTAATTCTTAAAAGTGAATTCTACAAAGTTGCTGTTAGTTTCACAGAGGACAAAACTGACTGTAATTAAATTATTTGTCTCAATGTGCATAGAAAATAAGTACTGAGTTTTACTACACCACACTACCCCTGGCCTTATAACACTGCTATGATCATTACATTCCCATTTAAAACCAGCCAACCAACTTTTTTCTATTTTTTAAAAAGTCATATTCTAAATGTGACTTAATGCTTAGCTGAAGGCATGAAGAATCATTAAAAACCATTTGTCATGTTTACAAGACCTAGAAAGAAGACTTTCATTGAAGGGGCTAAGCCAGGTCATGTGGTAGCCCTGAAAGAGGATAAGTTGCAAAGTAACAAGGTAAAGTGTTAAAGAGACACAACCATGCTACCATGGGCAAAATAGTCACCCTGTTTGGATGATGCCTTTTCTCCCAACTCCTGACCCTTTGACAGTCCCTACAGGGAAAGGTGGTGCCACTTCTGGCTGTTCCATAACATAACCCATTTTGCAGTACTCACAGTATGGGCAACCTGGGGGCAGTGGGTACCTATCAGAAATAAGCACATTTGACAAAATTTAGATGGAAAAACCTTTAATAACAAATTTAGGGAGTAAATAAATATATATTTATAACACATTAATGCATATTTATTAAATTTATTATTATCATGCATAGATATATAAAAACAATTATATTTAAAATAGAACAAGGGTTAAAATTGTGTAAGAAAATATAAACTTGATTGGAGAGATTTTTGTTTTTTGTTTGTGTCTTTCTGAATCTTTTACATTCCCTAAAATAAACATTTTTTTATAATCAGACACAAAAAATGCTATAAAGGAAGATATATAAGAATCATATTACATTATTTGGAAACCCAATATAGGATATTTGACACTATATATTTTTGAAATATTCTATTAGCTTGCAAGAAATAATTTTTTAATATTTTTTTCCTCAGTACACAACATTTTTAAAATGTGATATTAAAGTGAAGAGTCATATTTTCTTTCTTACCTATAGAAAGGCCTGTCTGTTAACACTAAAGGATCAATGAATGCCCGTTCCAGAAACATCAGCTGATCATTCATAATCCTCAATAATATTAGGCTAAAAGCAAATTAGTATAGGTATAAGTGCATTAAATTTTATTACCCAGCAAGCAAAAATATTTAAAATCCCTATAATGTGCAAATTAATAACCACAACAGGTAATAATCATATTTTTGATATCTTGTAAAATTCTATTTTGCTGAGACTTATGAAACTATTGAAGCAGTAACTTGTGCCAAAAAAACCAAAAACATTTGATAGTAATTTTTATGTAAATGGAAATAGTAAGTGGTAAATCTAAGAAAATGAATTTGGGAAAGGCTTTTTTCACCTTAGGAATCTTCATTATCTACATTGGAATTCATATCAATATTTAAATGAGACAATTTATAAATGTTTTGTGGTGCCAGGCAAATTATAAATATTTTTTAAGTGAAAACTCCTGACATTTTCTTGTTATTAAGGATAAACCTTCATGAGCATAAGAGATGGTGTCTTTGTGTTCTTTCAAAGGTAGTGGAAAGCCTACAATGTATCCAAAAATACCATAGAATTTGCATTGCAAATTCTGGTGGTATGCTTGTTATTGTCATAAAAATGATTCAGCATTGAATTCAATATATTGCTTGTGTCATAATTTAATTAACAAACTAAAAAGGAATAATTGTTTTATTCATTGGTTTAATTTGCTCTTAATTTTACGATGTTTTTAAAAATAACGACATTTAGTAATCACTGTTCTGAATGCTAACATAATACATTATTTTTAATCTTCAGGCCAATCCTTCATGTTGGAAAGAAACTACCTCCATTGTTTTTAAATATAATTTTCTAATTGACTTTAATTACTTAATTAAATTGGGGATTGATCAATTGAGGATTGATCCTAGGAGTACTTAGCCACTAAGCCACAATCCACAGGCCTCTTAATTCTACTTTATTTGAAATTTTTAGACAGGGTCTCACTAAATTGTTTAGGGCATCACTAAGTTACTGAGGCTAATCTTGAACTGATGATTCTTCTGCCTCATCCTACTGAGTTGCTAGGATTACAGGTGTGTATCACTGTGCCCAGCAATAGCTCCACTTTATAAATGACAGAACTAAGAATCAATAGCTTATCAAGTTGCCCAAATTTTCAAATAGGAAGCTTTTGAGTGAAATACGAGGTCACCAATGTTGTCCTATTGGCTGCGCTATGTAAACAAAACAAAAATAGAAATAACTAAGATCTCATAATTTAGATTTAAGTTATTTTCAACATTTATTTTTTATCATAATGAATTCAGTATTTTTGAAAGTATAAAGGAGGCATAGACTTTATCTGTTAGCAGCCCATATAAACAAAGGGGATTAGAGTGAAAGATAATTTCAATTTGAAGTTACAGGTTTATGAATCAAATTCACAAAGCATTGCTGTAAATGCAAGAGGTCATGTGGATCCATACAGGTAAGTACACAAACACACACACTCACTTCTTTTTATTTCTCCTTCTCTCTTTCTCTCCTTTCCTCTTACCCAACTATATTTCTATATTTATTTCTATATTTATATGCATTAATTTTGAATAGTATTAAAAGTAAAGATATTATGCCATGTGCATATAGCTGCATTCCACCTTTATGTTCTACAAAGCACCGATTTTAACAAAATGATAAATAAATAGAAGGATGGTCATTAGACTAGAAGAAGCAAAATGGGAAAGGAGCAGAAGAGGGCAAAAAGAAGCACTGGAGACTGAAATGGAACAAATTATATTCCATGCCTCTATGACTATATCAAAATGAACCCAAATATTACATATAACTATAATGCACTAATATAAACATTTTAAGAGAAAATTCCTATATGAATAAAATGGCTTATGAATGCAATGCCACCAAATAAAACAGAAAATATATTTCATATAACATAAAGAAGTTTGCAATCAGGAGTACTGGAGCCAGGGGCAGTGAACAAGGGCTCAGACATCAGATGCAGGACCCACCCCACATAGGACCAGCACTGCCAAGACCTACCATGTCTCCTTTCTGCCTTCATATTCCTCACCTCCTTTAATGCTTGAGCCACTTTTTGAAGTCAAAATTATTTGTTTGGCTTAAATAGATTCATAAATAATCTTGAAGAATTTAGTGAAAGACAATTACCCAATCTTTAGTATATCATGCTCTGCCTGAAGCAATTCCAAGTCTTTGGAAGAACACCTCGAAATCATTATCAGACCGGAATTTACTAATCCTTTTCGGGGGAAAAAACAGCATTATTTTAGAGTAATTTTTCATCAATTTTAGATTAAAGATCAATTAAACTAAACTCCATCCCTATTATGACACTCTTAAACATGCAGAAAAGAATGAGAGAAACATTAATCTGATCACAAAATATCCAGTTTTATGACTATTTTATAAGTTCCTTTTAAAAAAGATTCCTGAAATTTGAAAATATTTTCCTTTAGATTATTTCATTTAAAATCTGTATTTGTGGTATGTGATAAAGTGAAATGAGTAACCAGTTTTTACAGGTAATTCAGATGTAAATTATTCTTTTATTACTTTAAATTATACATGTTGTTGATATCAACATTCTCAAACAACTGAGATAGTTCTTTTCCCTTGCTTGTGAGGAAACAACCAATGCAGAAGTAATGCTTGTATTCAATATTAGAGTAACCAAAGTATCTGTTAACTGTCTGGTGTTCAGAAAAAAGACAACTAACAAGGTGATAGAAATATGATGAGAATTACTTTTTACCATTATCTCTATTCTAACTTTACATTTACATACCATATGCAAGTATCCCTTCTAATAACACTCATTTTTTGATAGCCGACAGATTTAACATCAAAACACATCCTGATATTGGATTTGAGACTCTTAAGCATTTTTATTATCTGATCTTAGAGCATTTTGAAATTTAATTTTTAAATTTATGATTGAAAGAAAATATTCTGATATTTTCTAAACAATCCCCGTCAAAAAATCAAATCGAGCAGAAAGCTGGGTTGCTGTTTTGTTTACCTGGGCATGCCACTGAACTCAGGTGAAGGACTCTTTTTATTCCAGTTCTCATAAAGAGATTTGCCTTTAAAACCTTCATCAGGGCTTTGAAGCTACACAAATTAATGGAAGAAAGGAAAATACTTTTAAAAATAGATTCAGTAAAACTTACATGTCTGTTGTTAAACAGGGAGTTAATTATAGTTATACAAAACAAGAAATGCAATCTTTATGTTAGCAGTCCTTAAAAACTGTGGAGTTGTGGTGTCACCCAGTCGTCCAGCAAATGAATAAATAAATGAATTACAATAATGAGTTTCTGACATTAAATGGAAAATCTCATGTTATTATGTATGGGAATGACTATATTAAGAAAATTACATAAGGTGCATAGAAAAGAAGACCGAATCAAACTATTATCAAACCATTTTCTTTAGAAAATGTATAATTTTGTTTTGTCTACTTTTTGAAATTGGGCTAGTGACTCTGAAAACCATATATTTTCCCTTTTCTGAGAAAAAGAAAATAAAAGGAAATGAACTGCTTAAGGGAATGTATTCTTTTTTAATATTTATATTTGTAGTTATAGGACACACAATATCTGTATTTTATTTTGATGTGGGGCTGAGGATCAAAAATAGCACCTCATGCATTCATGGCAAGTGCTCTCCCTCTGAGCCACAATCCCAGCCCCCATTATGTATTCTTTTTAGGACTTCTTCTTGTCAGAAAGATTGTCAAAGCCATTAAGTAATATATGTATATATACATATAAAGTATAATATAAATATTTTATTCAACCAATTATTTGTGTAATTGTTTTAAACATTAAACTCATTTTCTGGTTTCATAAATGAGAAAAAATAAGGAAGTAAAACATGGCCTATTTTACAATTTTACGCTTTTATGGAATTCTAGACCCAGAATATTACAAGTTATACCAAAATAAGGCAGCAAACTAATCTAACATTCCCCAGTTATTTACGGATCATTTAAAAATAATGGTATAAAGTGTTTGTATTTTCTATTAATGAGAGTCAAATGAACTAATTTTCAACAAGTGCAATTCAGATAGTTTTTGGAGCACCTACACTTTTTAAGAGCCTTTGTAAATGCGAGGGATTCATAGACCAATAAGGCACATAACAAACTTTCTACAGTAGGGGTGGCCAGGAAAATGTGGAAATCAGTATCCTCTGTGCTATAAGAGATGCATATGCAAAAGTTTATAGGGACACAAGTTAAATTTATAAAACATGAAATGCAATTATTTCACTCAAGCTTATATTTAATATCAAACATCACATAAGGAATAGGATAACTCCACTGACAAAAGGGGGATATATATATATATATTAAACAATGTAAAAATATACTACCAAGTAGTTAGTTTACCAGCAAAATTTGAAATACTACAAATTATTCTCTCAAAACAAATAAGAAAACTAAAAATTTTCAAGCACTACACACTTCAAACCTGACCTAGACAGCAACATTTTTGCAATTATAACCAGAGTCCACAAATTCAGTTAGCAAACAAAAAAATTGTCAAGTTTCCTTAGCATGTATTGTGAATTACTTGAATACTGGAAATGCATGAAATACCAGGTCTCAGATACTTAAATATTGTATGTTGTGTGGTAATTTATAAAACTCCAGCCAAACAATGCAGCTCATAAATGCTAGACTAATAAATGTTTTCAAATTGATTGTTTAATTTCAATAGAAGTTATAAGGTTAAATTTCATGCTTTTGAAACCAAAGCTTAATGACATGTATTATAACTTATAATTCCTCCTGAAGAAAATTGTTTTTCTTGGAAATTACATTGTTTATTTCTGATTCTATTCAGTAAACAGGGTTTCTGTTGTCCTTATTGTTTTCTTTCCATTCACTTCAGACCATTAGCAGAAACAAAAATCTGTCATGACAAACCCCCTTCATTCTTACTAACTTGGATTACAACCACAGTTATGGAGTATGAAGGTTAAAGAGATCCTGTCCTATAGAAATTTAGGTATCCACCTTTCTACCAAGTTCAGTGCCCTCTGTGCTGTGACAATTAAGATAACATTGAGCTATCATTCAGGCTCACTGAGGCCAGGGGATTGGAGTCCAAGGCAAATGTTGAGAAGGAAGTTACATAGTCTCATCTAGACTCTGTCCCAAAAATCATTTGTTGTTTTTAATGCATACTCTGTCTACATCATTTAGAACATTTGGTTTTCCTGAGTCCTGAATTAATTGAGAACAGTATATTAAGAAGGAGAAACTGGTTGTAAAATTAAGGACTTAAACCATAGGAGAAAGTCCCAGTTCAGCAACTGTACACCTTGGATGACTAGGGTGGCTATCATTTCTCAACTGTTTCCTCATTTTTAAACAGAATATAGTAAACATAATGCTACAAACAGGCTGCCTCAATATGTTGTGGGGGAAGACGGTGTAGTGTGTAGGCAGCATGTTAGATGTGACATTCTGTGGAGTGGATAGTTACATTAAAAAAAGGATAAGTTATATAAAACAACAATAGCATCATAATGGCACCTCAAAGAAACATTATTTATAGAAGTTAGATTTTCTTAAGTTATATATATATATATTTCTTTTTACCTCTTTTGTTAGATTGTATACCAAGCTATACATCAGTGGTGTACAATCAACTCTTAAGGTGTAGTTTCCTGAAAGACAGAAAAATGATACATTGGTTTTCATTTAATTTCTCTCAGTTGTTTATTCAAAGACCACTGATAACTTCCTAGATGGAAATGGTCCTTTCAAAAATTAAATTTATTTCAAAATCTTGAATGGCTCCTGATCTCACTCTATAAAACCCATCATCTTCATCATGTCCTCCCAGCATGGTGTATAAAACAACCCACATCATCTCTCCAGTTTTTATTTTCCATTTTACCAAGAATATTCCCTTGGAGCCTTTGCACACAGCATTTCTCAGTCCATACTATTTATTCCTCCTCTAGTAAGATGCTACATTTTCTGAGAGATATCCTGTAGCCTTCTTATCTAGACAGCATGGATGCACTCCCTATCCTGGCTACATTCTTCCTCTCTGACATTGGTTTATTTTTTTCCCTAAATTCCTCACCTAACTAATATAATTAATAGTTGTCTTTTGTTATTTGCCCTCCCAATGGGCCATAAGTTCCAAGGGAACCAGGGTGGTCTTTTATTAGCTAATATATCCTTAGTGTTTCCAAGTCAGAACTGTAGCAATTACCCAATAAACATCTTTTGTGAAAATAAACTTGTGAGCTAGCTGCTCTATAGCTGATTCTACAGAGTAGAGGTGGACTCTCCATTCTTCCTGCAGGAGTTGAGGGCTGCTGGGTGAGAGTAAAGGGAAGCAGCCAGGAGAAGTGCTCTTAGAAACCCTGGGAACACAGGGAGTATCTCCATGGGGGGTGTAGGGAGGTAGAGGTAGAGAGTTACAATAAAAAGGTGACTCTTCAACTGAGTTTTCTGAACAGAAAGTATTAACTGGACCAAAAAGAAATGACATTCACAGCCAAGAGATCATGTACACCAATGCCCAGAAATGTAAAGACATGCAACACACTCAGAGCATAGCAAGTAGCCTTTAACTCAAAGTTCAAGATCCATGTCTGGGAACAGCAAAAGTTGAGACTTTAAGAACAGTGTCATGTGGAACCCATGGATATGAAGACCAATTCTATTGTCTTCGTAGGATATTAAATAAATAAAATAATAGACTTCTCAAAAAAAAAAAAAAAGGAAAAGAAAGAAAGAAAGAAAAAGAACAGTGACAACCCAACAAGAATTGTTTTTGGAACTTGAAAAGTTGATTTAAAAATTCTGAAATTCATCTAGAAGAAAACATATGCACATATAGCCAATGTAATTTTTAAAACAGAAGTGTTCTAAGAGCATAGTAAGGGAAGCAGGATAGTTTGGCAGCATTTGTTACAACTCACATGCATGTATCCCAGGAGCAAGTAGTTATAGCTGTGGCTCTTTACCCTTCATTCTCCTTACACAGAAAAAAGCTGCAGATAAAGGATATTTTCTGCAACAAGCTGAAACAATCTGACCTTCATTTAGAGAACTGATATATTCGATTGAAAATATTGTAGAAGTTCTTTTGTTGTTGTTTGGCTTTTTGTGAGATTTTTTGTTGTTGTTGTCATCGTTGTTGTTGTTTTGGTTTTTAAAGTGAAGTAAACCAATGTTTAATGGCCACATGGAAAGCTTTATATAAGATGTTGCTGAATTAAAAAGGTAACTTGTAGAACTACTTAGCTATAATATGATACCCCAAACCTATATGAAGTAGGGATAGGAAATGACATGTAGTGGTTAGAAAAATACAGCAGAAAGCAGAGTGTGGATATAACCTCAAGCCTTCACTGGCTTTGTGATCTTGGGAATGTTACTTTATGTCTGAGTCTCAGTTTTGTCTCCTGTACAATGGAGATAATAAACCACAGGGTCATTGTGAGTATTAAATAAATGTTTACCTATAAAGCACTTGAAACAGCACCTGTTCCACTTTTGCTTGAGCTAAATTATATTCTAAATATCAACATGAGGGAAACACCTCCAATCGAACACTATAGAAAAGGTATTAAGTTTAAGAGTGGTTCATGACTAGAGTGTGCTTTATCTGTAAATTTTCTATCTTAACATAAGAAACTTAAGAATATGGTTTATTGTATGATTTGAGAAATGGGAATTTAACAAAAATTTTAATACAAAACAAAATGAGATTAGTGATGATCCAATCACATATTATATCCTTTCTTCTTAATCCTGAAAACTACAAGAATACAAAGAAGCAATTCCAGGAGGATGTTGTAAATCAGCTAAACCCACTAATTTTAAAAAATATATGAAAAATCAAATCTTAAAAACTACAATGAAAAGAATATTGTTTATTTGAAGACTGTGTTTGGAGTATTCATTCTGTAGGGCACAAATGTTTTATCTGTTCATATATTTTAAGTAGTAGCAAAAATAAGAATCAAGATTAACTTTTTTGAACATTTACTCTGCAAGGAAGGTCTGGGAGCTCTGCCATCATTAACTCCTTTTGCCTTAGTAACTTATCCTTGGAGACAGGTGCTCTCAGTAATCTATTTAGAAGTGAGGAATAGATGCAGAAAGCAATAACCTGAAGTCACATAAGAAGGAAGTGGCAGGGAGAGGAATAAATTCAGGAAGTCTGTTGTGAAAGGCCAGACCATCACATTAGTCCAAGAGGAGGAGGAAATGATAGGTGAAATGCACCCCTCTAAATGAACTTAGGACAATGTAGCTCAGACACATGGACAAAGAAGAAGTATAAATGCCAAACTAACTCCATCAAAGTGCTGTATATCAGAAGTTCATTAGATTAGACAACTAAAAATAAAGCGAAGGGAAGGGGACAGAAATAGCAAAGACAATAAAATGAATTGGACATAACTTTCCAATATTCAGATAGGAATACACAACCAGTGTAACTTCACATCATGTACAACCACAAGAATGACACCATAATTAGAATAAGTTATAGTCCATGTATGTACAATATGTCAAAATATACTCTACTGTCATGTATATCTAAAAGGGACAAATTTTAAACATTTTAAAAAATAGAAGCCAAAAATAGATAGATAGATAAATAAGGTACTGTATTCCAATTGTTAACATGGCAAACCTACAATAAGTTTGTTCTCCTAAATTTCTAACACATTAAGGAAAATATTCTAAAAGTCCACTCTTAACTTTTACCTTTGTTTTCTTCCTTTCTTCTTTTTTTTTTTTTTTAGATGATACAATACCTTCATCTTTTTATTTTTTTTAATGTGGTACTGAGGATTGAACACAGTAACTCATACATGCTAGGAGGGTACTCTACCACTAAGCTACAACCCCAGCCAATCTTCACCTATTTATTTCTTCACTTTCAGCAACCATGTCATAAACACTTACTTAATGAGAAATTAAGAATCCAGAAGTAAGCAGGCAAGATACTGCTGAAGAGTATTATTTATTGAGAGAGGCATTTTATAAAACAAGTAATTACCTAACAATGACAATGATGAGTGCTGCAATGATATGGCCTCCCCTAAAGGCAACATTTCAGGGGAGACTGTCAGGAAAAGAATTAAGCAGAGAGAGTGTGTTGAAGAGCAACTGAGTACAGAGAACAGCAGCTGTTGTTTTTGGTCAAGGAGCAGAAGGGATCAGTGGGGTGGAGTGCAGTGATAATGGCTGCTTCATTGTCATGAAAATCAACTAGAAATGTCTCTTAGCTGGACTCTCTGCCTTTAACAAAGCATACACATTATTCAAGACCTGTCTCAAATGCTTGTCCCCTTCTTAGTGCTGGTCTCAAGTAGTTACTATTCTCCTCTTCAAACTGCCAAGAGCAGAATGATTAAATATCCTTTTTAGTACCTGATTATAAGCCAAGACTAATTATTTTACCATATATGTGATCCATGAACTCCCCAATATAAGACCATTCCTTCCTAACCTCTGATTCCCCTGGATTCCTGGAAAAGCTCAGAGAATTTTTCAGTTATGTACTGGACTTAATTGTTGAATTAAAGAAAAACTTAAAAATAAAAACATTTGGTGAAAGATGAAATCTTGGAAATCAGCATTTTTTTCAAAAGCATATGTGTATTAACATGAGAATAACTTTCCCTTCTAAATCATAAAACTATGCTCCTGATTTACTCATCAAAAGATATTAGATAAATTTCTGCTATATTTAAGATAATCTGGCATAGGTTATTGTTAGACCAGGACGCAAGAAAAAACCACTGACTCCAATTAAAATCAAATTAAAGCAAGCTTATTATTTCGACCGGCCGGACTGCCTTTTCCTCCCAAAATGGCAGGAACAAGACAGCAGCCCCAGCTTTCCTACAGCCCAGCTTTATAGCCCAGAAAGTTACACAAAAAGGGGGGTTACAGGTAACAGAACTCTGACAAGCATCACACTAATGGTAGTTTACATTTTTTTGCTGGCTCCAACATCAAAATTTATGAAGACCATTAGAGCCTCAGAGAGGGTCGTTGTCTGGCCAGGGAAGGCCAATATTTATGAGGTGTCACTAAAGTTTCAGAGAGGGCTGCTATCTGATCAGAGAGCCAGGCATGGGTGAGTTCAAGGCACGGGCAGGCATTCCAAGCAGGTTCAGAATTTGCAGTAATTTATAGTAAAGCCGAAATTAGCTTTTCATGGCTTTGTGGTGAGAGGGCTCCCAATTTAATAAAAGATCAGGTTGGGTTTATCAGTTATCATCATAGAATGCTGCTTCCCTGAATCAGCACTCTAGAGTATATAGCAAAGGAGGAAAAAAAAATTCTCTCACTTTGGGCTCACATACATTCCAGAGTTAAAGGCAGCAGTGAGACAGACCAGGAGCATATTTCTTAAACATATGTTCAAGGGTTGCTTTCCTGGTTAGGATATAAATTGAATTGCTATTTCTAATACAATCATTTTTTTTTTTTTAATGAGGACAACTATATTCACCTTCTGTAGAGGAATCAGCATTAATATAGGCCACTCCACAATCTTAAAGGAGTCTGGAATTCTCCTATCACAAAAAGACAAGAAAAAAATCCACCTTTAAACATATCAACATAACCACCCTCCCATCCCCCAAGAAAAGGCACATTAAATATATATTTCTGAATGAAACAGGCCCATATTAATAAATTTAGCATATAAGACTCTCAAAAGAGAGTTGGCTTGAAAGAATTCAATGAAGGTTACCAGTTAGAAACAACAAACAAAACTTTAAAAAACTAACATTTAAGATGAAACTCTCCACATATTTATGTACATGGAAAAGAAGTGAATTTCTGAATCATACTGTAGTTTGTCCATAGATAAGATTAAAAATTCTCTCAGCAAACATGCAATGACCTAGGAGACATTTGAGTGGAAATCTTTCTACAAATATCTCATTATTTAAGTAGAAAATCTTGCCCCATTCATATTGAATAAA
This sequence comes from Ictidomys tridecemlineatus, assembly GCF_052094955.1. Taxonomy (NCBI): domain Eukaryota; kingdom Metazoa; phylum Chordata; class Mammalia; order Rodentia; family Sciuridae; genus Ictidomys; species Ictidomys tridecemlineatus. The sequence goes on along the minus strand of NC_135480.1, from coordinate 76,194,773 downwards.
CTATTTCAAAATCAGCTTGAAAAAATTATAAAGTTGAATCCTGTAGACATGAAGTCAAGTTATCTTGTAGGATCGCTCCACCTACTGGTAAATGTTGATAATTGAACACTTTTAGAACACTATCAGGAAGTATAGCAAAATGTTTTTGAGATATTAATGTAGATTTCGAGTCTCCAAAATATGTAATTTCCTAAGCATTCTGAATATAACATAAAAATTAAAATAAATATGTAACTCTGAATGATAAAAATAATTTGAAAGGGGCAAATCAGATCCTGAAAACATTTAGGCTTTTTCTGATACCATCATAAATCTTTCTTGTAAAAAGCTTTACCACAGGGCGGGGGTTGTAGCTCAGTAGAAGAAAGCTTGTTTAGCGTGCGTGAGGTACTGGGTTAGATCCTCAGCACCATATAAAAATGAGATAAAGATATTCTGTCCACCTTCAACTAAAAGACAAATATTATTTATATATATATATATAAATATAAATTTATATATATATATATATAAAGCTTTACCCCACATTTTATGAAAACACTATTTCTGCTCCCCCACCCCAAGGAAAATGAAAGTTTACAGTATATCCATTAATTTACTATTATACTCCCAGATAATAGAGGTAAATTCAGAAAAGAGAGATAAATTAATTTCAACAATTAACATTGTATCTCTAAAAAACAAAACTTAGATCTTTAGTGAAGATACTTTTTTCTGGTTGAGTTTTGAGCAGGGATTTATTGCTTAAGATGTTTTTTTTAAAAAAAGTTTGAACATTTTCTCACTGTATTTACCTATTATATATACAGATTTAACTATTAAGTCCAAAGTGCTTTGTTTTGGTATGTTTTGTGGTGCTGGAGATCAAACCCCCGAACTTGTGCACACTAAGCAAATGCTCTAGAACTGATCTACATCCCAGCCCACAGCTTTGTTACTATAAAATTTAACATTGTAGCAAATTATTCACTAACCTCTGCTCACTCAGTAGAACTAAGAAGACCAAATTCTTCTGCATCCCAGCTTGCAAACAAAATTGTTCTTCTAGGCCTCCATCCTAAAATATATATGTATATGTATATAAATACTGGGAAAAATACTTACTGTACCCAAGACATTATAAAGCCCAAATGGGGCAAAAAAAAATATACAAAAAAAAAAAAAGAAAAGAAAAGAAAGCATCATTTGTTGATTAGGAAGTTGAATTTTTAATTTTAGAATCATAATGGGCTAGACTTTGTGGCTCATACTTATAATCCTAACAGCTCAGGAGGCTGAGACAGGAGAATCACAAGTTCTAAGCAAACCTCAGCAACCATGAAACACTAAAAAATTAAGTGAGACTCTGTCTCTAAATAAAACTCTAAATAGGGCTGGGAATGTGGCTCATTGGTCAAGTGCCCCTGAATTAATCTGTAGTAGTAACCCTCCCCCCCAAAAAAAATAATAATTTCCTTTTGTAAGATTTTAAAGGTGATTTGTCAAAATGAAATAGCATGATTGAAAAGGGAGAAATATAGACACAATAAAAGTCTTAAAAAAGCCATAAATTATTCTAATAAATTTTTGATAATTGGCTATGCATAGGAAGGCTTTCTATTCTGCTTTCTGTTCTGCATTTGCCTAAAAGGAAAGAAGATATTGCTAGGTGCAGCCAGCGTTCTGACAACCCATGGAACTGAAAAAACATTTCCAACTCCTCCCTGTGGTTCTGACATCACATAAATAGATGCTCAGTGTCAGCTGACAGTGTGATTTCACTCCAGCCTCTGGTAGAATTAGTGAACAGGGGCTCCATTAGCAACAGCAATTCTTGTTGCTGCTGAAATATGTGTAATTCAGTGGGGGAGGTCATGTGGCTGGGCAGTAAGACTCTAGCCTCAGAGTTAAAGAAAGATCTTGTTCAAATATTGGTTCTCTCACTTACAAGAGGTGTCATGAGGTGAGTTATTCAAACTGACCAAGTCTATCTCCTCATCACACCAGGATAACAGAGTAAATGTGAAGACACTACTTGACTATTGGGGGTTAAATGGAGCAATGCTCAAAAAGCACCTCGTGATCACAAAATTCTAAGCTGTCATTGATAATAAATATTTCATGTGTATTTATTAGGACTATTTATCTTGGCTTATATTTATATTTTATTTACTAAATAAGCTATATTAAAATGTGTCTACACACACATACACACATCCCAAAAAAGAATGCTTATCCTATAGCTGTTGAAATTAACATCCTATTTTTATCAAGTTTTTTAACAGCATTATTCAAATTTTCTATTATTATTCCTTATCATTTCATTGTTTCAGCATACTCTATAATTGTCACAGAGATGTTTTGCATTTATCATAGGGATTTTCCAGTGTCATATCAAATCATGAAACTTTAATGTGTGGGAGACTCAAACTAAGGATTGAACCTAGGGGGCACTTAATCAGTACGTCACATCCCAGCCCGTTTTTACTTTTTTATTTAGAGACACAGTCTGGATAAATTGTTTAGGGCCTTACTAAGGCTATAAACTTGTGATCCTTTGTCTCAGCCTCCTGAGCTCCTGGGATTATAGATGTACACCATGATGCCTGACTCAAATCATAAAGTTTTTGTAATAAGATTAAACACTACTAATTTATTTAATATGTAAATTCAGGTCTCCATTGGTTTATTTTCTTAAAACCTAAGATATTTCTGTGGAGAAGAGAATGGAGAACCCTTGTATTTCATTTTAATTAGAGACAATATGGTTTTGTGAACCAGTACCCAGAAATTTCAGTCTAAACTCTGATTTTCTCACTGGGCCACATATTACCTACATGACCCTGGGGAAATTATTTAATTCTCTAAACTTGGTTAACTTATCTGCAAAAGAAATACTAAAATAATTACATAAACTTCTCCCTGGTTGTTATAAAGTCAAAATGAGTCATTTATATAAGAACACTGTTTCTTAAAGAAAATAAATAGCATGCAAACTAAACATACTTTCACTGTTGTTTTTACTGTTGCTTAAATATAATGTTTGCATCTTATAGCCCTCAGACACCTGGTTTGTAGGGTCAGAAAAGAGAATAGACTTGCTGCTCTCAAGGTAAAATATTACTTTAAAAATCATTGAAACTACATTTTTTATTTTGGTTTTCATATGAAGATTCTAAAATGACTGAATCAGTGCTTCTAAGCATATGGATGAGAATAGGAGAGTACAGACACCCTACAGGGAACAGAATCCCATTAGACAGCCAGATTAGTATTTCTCTGGGCATAGCTTCTATATCCTTAGTCTTCATGACCTGAGGAGTGAGACTGAAGGAGCCCAGGAATTTCTGTTTGCAGCTCTCTGACAGGAAATCTTTGGCTTATGACCTTTTATGGAAGAACCTGGCTACATCTTCTTGGTTACCAAGAGCAGCCAAGAACAGTGCAATTTCTTCATGTTAATTATCATTTAATTTATGCTAACAATAATATCATAGTCTGTAATAAATTAAAATTAATAAATAAATTATCTAATAATAATGGCTGTCTTCTATTTTGATCAATATATAGCAAAGCTAAGATGGTATTTTCAAATTAACACTACAGAAGACTTAGTTGAGAATTCTAAGAGACTGGTCTTCTATTCTTTGTTTATATTACCTTCCTTTTTCAGTTTTCCAAAGCTCCTCACAATTTCATGAACAACATCTGCTCCACTCTGAGGGTCAATGCCCCCAAAGACCCATGAGTCTCGGTGACCTCCAAGAATGACATATCTGTCTAGAAACCAACATTGCAAGGCTGTGGCTTTAGGTCAATAATGGAGTGCTGCAGTCTGGCTGGGCACAAAATCAGGAGCCACTCACACCTTGTAGATTCAAAGAGCAACTCTTTATTTTCGAACTGTCACAGGCACTTTACACACACGTTCTGGGAAAAATCCACATTCTGGACAAAATCCACCGGGCTCTGAATCCCAAATACTCTCTGAATCCTGTGAGAACTCAATGAGAACTCAAGGAGGGGGTACGCCTGAGGCAGCAGGATCTGCCCTATTCCCAGCAGGGTACACCTTAAACCTGGAACAGCCCTAAACCAAAGGAGCACCCTAAACCCTAATCCGCCCTAATCCTGGATCCACCCTGGTCCTTGAGCAAGTTCACCTTACATCCAATGTCACTGCAAATGACCTGGGTCCAATATGGAGAGTCCTTCATCTAAGCAACATTGGGTAGGCTGACAAAGAAATTGCCATGTGTCATTCCTACTAGGCAATGGCTCTCAGCAATGAAGTAAATTGCAAATGATTCAACAACATCTAAACACAAAGCACATACAACTGAAGAAAAATAGCAAGTTTCTTGAAATCTTGTGCAAATGTGTTGTTTGATCTGATTTTAATATGTTTCCTCTATATGAAGAAAGTATGAATGTGATAGAGAAAATGCATACCTCAATATATTATTGTAATCAAAAGTATATGAACAATTATATACATTTATCTTTATCCACCTTTTCAATTCTCTATTACTCTCTCTTACTTACAACTTTCCTTCCAACATTTTCAGAGTAAAAAAACACAGTTCTGTACTTTCTACTCTTACAAATTTTCAAGGTACAGGTCCTAATTTTTCCTCTCTGAACTTTTATCACTCATAGAAAAAAGGGATTTGCTCTGTCTACCCAGTTCTCAGGGCAAGTTTCCACATCTGATAAAACACAGATTACAACTGAATGTATGGCTCTCCTTACACAGTAGGGGCCCCTCATCCCAGGTCTTTATTATTCTTTCAGTCCCAATGTTTAGCACATTGCCCATACAAAATAAGATTCAATTAAGAGCTAGTTATACATTGTTGAGTACTCACTAGAAGGATATCAACATTCTTGATCCCTTATAAGAAGAAGCATATAAAATTTACTTGTATCTATTTTAGTAAGAAATGTATAACCAACTAGTTCCTATGGAACTGAGATGTACTAAACTAAGGCTATATATAAAATATATTAATCAGCGGATCATTTGATAAACTATGGAATGCATGTGTCCAGATATTTTCAATTACTTTAGTTGTAGAAAATAACATTCTACAAAGAATTCATTAACTTAAAGTTATCTTAGTTTTCTCAGTTTTTCCTTTTGTGCAGATGTTTGTAGTCATCATTAAAATACTTCCTTATGTAAAATATATGGCAAGCAAATCAAGAAAACTAAGAGAAACACCTCAAAAGTCTCTCCCTGCCCACCTTGCTTTAATTCTTTGACTGAAACACTCATAGTTTATCACTCACTTCAGTCATCCCCCCAAGCTAGCTCCACTTTTCTTTTCTTCACAACATGTATAACAATACCATATTGCATTTTTTATATATATATATATTGTGTTTAAGTAAATTTTATTAGGGCAAAGTGTCATATTCTTTGTTCATATTATGCTCCCAATGCTCAGACCACCTGGCAAATAAGAGTTGCTCACACAATATATGCTGAGCAAATAGTTAATTTACCTGGTTCCATGGCTCCTCTGAGAGTACCAATCACATTGTAAATTCTTGTCACTTCATTTTTGGACTGGATGTGCATCTTGACTTTTCTAAAGCAAAGAGAAAGGGTACATTCTCAAAAATACTGGTCATCAAATTAACACCACAATTTTTAAATCTTCCATCATTGTTTAAATTACATTAGCCATTGTTTTCTTTTAGTTGTAGTTGGACACATTACCTTTATTTTATTTATTTTTATGTGGTGCTGAGGATCATTGAACACAGGCCTCAAATGTGCTAGTGGAGAGCTCTACTGTTGAGCCACAACCCCTCTAAAAGTGTGGCCCACTTCAACCTCTAGTTTGTTTCCTACTTGTGCTATATACATTTTACTTTTTATGTCATTCTCTACAGTTTAGTCTCTTAAAAGATCTGTATTAAAGAGTTAAATTAAAATACTCTCTTAACTGTGTAGAGAAGTTTCCAGTAAAGCCAGGACCCACATTATAAGGCACTTTGAGACCTCCTTTCCAGCTGCTATCTGGTGGTGCTGAGCCACCCATGTGTCTGTTGGACCAAAAAAGGAAAAAAGAAATCATTATTAGCTGGAGGAAAACTTTTACTTTATTTAACAAGTTATAAGTGTCAATGAATTTACTTTCTTGAGCATTTGTTTACAATAGCTTCTATGAGAGAAGTGTCATGTAAAACATTTTAAATATAATATGCCATTTAATACTTACTACAAGCCTTATAATGTAGGTTCCATTATTTTTCCCACTTCATAGATGAGAAGCATGAGGCTAAGTGTGATCAGGTAACATGCACAAAGCTTTGTGCTGATATGTGGTACAGCTGAGATTTAAATTATTGACTAGAATTTGAACTTTGTGCTACTACTCTCAAGAGTAAATGTTAGAAGTGCTTTCCTGAGTATGCTCTGAATAAAAAGCTTGATGTATAACTCTTTGGAATTTTCCCTGATAAATATACTCCCAAATCTTTGTATTGTCATCTCTTACAAAGTGTGTTTTCACATAACTATCTGGAAAAAAAATGAAGATCAAAGGAAATAATTTTGCTTTAGTCATATGTCCCTAAAAGATTCATGCTTTTTATTTTATTTTATTTTTAATTTGAAAAGGTAGAAGGTTTCACGTGGACAACTACTACATGCTATCAGCACACTGTAACCTTTTAGTAGGAGACTGAGAAAAGTAATATGGTAATATTTATAAAATAGTGTGATTCTTGTCATTTCCCTTCAATACAGCTACCTTTACTGTATCAGAGCAAGGGTTGACTTCTTGGGTGGGGCATGAAATAAAACATATTTTAACTGAACAGCAGCAGATAGATGAATGTGATCCAAGACAAACTTAGAAAACTGAAAATGAAATGTGAGCAATTTCTACCTCTACTATAAATAGATTTTGATGAAAATCTAATTATAGGGCAGAAACAGTCTTTGAGAGTAAATACATCCTATTTTCCTCCCTATCTCACTAGGAAGTTTGGCTAATAAATAGAATTTCAAGTAATATGTAATTTATTTTTGTATAATAAATTTTCACACAAAATCATCTAGTACTATGAAGAGGATTTTTACATTGTTAGAAAACATAATCCATAGTCAAAACAGCAAATATTAAATATGCAAAGAAGTTGTAGGAGGCAAGGGAAGAATATACACATACATGATCATGTAAGGGTAAAATTTCTAAGCTGATTCTAAGCTGCAAAGCCTGAGTTAAAGTGTAAGAGACCAGGCATTGTAAAATTTCCAAGCTACAGGGCTTGAGTTAAAAAGTAAAAGACTAGGTATTGTTAAAATTCCTCTGCTACCCCCAGAACCTGTAATCCCTGTAGCAGTTAGGACAATACTGGAACTGCCCAATAAATATTTCCACTGTTTCCACTGGTTGTCTAATAACCTGGGATTCTATGTAGTGTGTCACGTAGTCCTTGAGGCCTTAAAACCAATCAGTTTAAATGTGTACCTGTCTTAGAAGTGACCAATCACCCCCGTCCAGCCTATTCCCGCCAACGAATGTACTAAGAATGTCTCAGAGTTGTTGTTCAATTTTCCTGCGCTTCATGATGATTTGTTCTGATGTATGCAAAGCGCCCTGCCCTCCCCAAAAAGTGTACTTAAGCTCTGCTTGACCTCTGCTCTGGGCTCTGGGCTGCTCTCCCTTCCTGAGTGAGCCTTGAGCCCCAGCATGCTGGTTCAATAAACTCCCTCCTGCCAATTGCATGAAGCCAGTCTCCTGTGTGGTCTCTTTCTCCGATGCTTCACCGGACCCTTACAATCATATACAAAATATTTCTCCAATATTATTAACATTAACATTCATAGAAATGAATAAAAAGAAATCTTTTTACTGTAAATCTTTTCAAGTTATAACTTTGTCAATGTATTTCCTTTTCAAAATAAACATAAAAAGCAAAAAAAAAATGTAAATTCATCAAGAAGAAAAATAGGCAATTGTGTATTATAACATAAAAAAGAAAATAAATAGTCCCTTTTCTTACAAAACAATAAAATATGCTGTAATGGTGATGGTCCCTCAAGGACAGGTAGACAGACAACAGAACATTAAAAAAAAATGGTTATGTGTAACAATCTAATAACAGATAAAGGATATATCACACATTCACAAAGAACAGAGGTTTAAGTCAAACTCTAAAGATATCAGATAATATGAATAAACTTTGAAAAGATCTCTGAAAGGAATGGATAGATGTTAGATACTCCCTAAATATTTGTAACTAGTAGTGACTTAAATCAGTTTAGTATAGAATATTTATTTTTATTTGACAATTTGTGAAACATTTATTGTCTACCTTTCTAAATGCACTTTTTTCTACTTGACAAGGAATGTAACTAGGTATAACACATGATCATTCCACCAAAAAGTTCCCAAGTCATTCAGAAGGTGATACACATAAAACCAACTATAATGTAAAATAGAACATGACAGATAATATACAGAGTTCTACAAAATAAGCACAAAAAGGATTAATGCAACTTGTTGAATCAGGAACAACTTTCTAAAGGAGATTTCACTTTGTTCTATTTTAAAGCATAAGCAAGAGGTAGGAATGGGAAGGTGAAGGAAAAGGCACTCCAGGGACAAGATGTAATATAGAGTGGCATGAACGCAGAGAACTATGGAGCAAGTGTAAGGTTTAGTGACAAATCTGGCTGGAGTATGATCAAAGTACCTAAGAGAGAAGCTTGAAAAGTACTGGAACTTGGCTTCTGGGAAGATGATTTAGCCTCCTGCTAAATGCAACTAAAATTCCTGTTGGCAGGAGTGTGTAAATGAGACAGAAGATCTCAGAAATTATTATATTCCAAATTAATAAGTGAATTACAACTCCAACAGAGCTTTTGAATCACCTCTTTAAAAGCCCTCTGTTCCTGCAGATGGGCAGAATCAGTGTCTGGGATAGGAGTCCCCTGTGTTTCTCCTTTCCTTTGCTAGCAAAGCAAAAACTTTCTTTTTCCTTCTTCTCAAAACTGTGTCCCTCATTATTGGATTGGCATCAGGGACCAGGACTGAGCTTTCAGAAACAGTTTCATGCATTCTTTCCCTAATTACAAACACAAAATGAACTATCTTATACATTGATTTGGAATTTTCCTTTTAAACTCAATTGTGTATCACAAACATGTTCCATATCATTGAATATTATACAATATTATTGTATCTATTAGTGACTTTATTTACTACCATAGTCAGTAAAATATTTGACTACTTATTGATTGTTGAAGTTTTATTTTGATTATAGAATATCACAAGTTATGCTACAATTACTGTCACTGTCTAAATTCATAAATACTTAGATTTTATTTATTAATATGTTTAGATAAATTCATAGTTCATACTATACTCAAAAATTGTACCCGATCCTAAATGATAACTGATGTGACAGAGTTAAAGCCCTGTTACGGTTTAGATGTTAGGTGTACCCCAAAAACTCATGTGTGAAAAAAAAATGGGATAAAGTTTAGAGATGGATTTTTGGGGTTATAAGAGGTTTAACCTAATTAGTGAATTAATCCACTGATAGGAATTAACTGGGTAGTAACTGTTAATCCCTGGAAGGGATTACAGTGTGGCTAGATAGGGGTTGGTCCCTGGGGTAAGCCTTCCCATTTTGTCCTTGTTGAGCAGAGTATGATTTTTCTGCCTTCTCTCTCTCTCTCTGTCTCACTCTCTCCCCCCCCCACCCCCATCCCCCACCCCCATTCTCCTTCTCCCTCTCTCTCTCCTTCCCCTTCCTCCCTCCCTCCTTCCCCATATGATGTCCTGGACCACTTTCCTCTGCCATACCCTTTCTCCATGTTATTCTGCCTCAAGCCCCAAGGAATGGAGCCAGCTATCTATGGACTTAGACTGAGTCCCCAAATAAACTTTTCCTCCTGTAATGGTTCTTATCAGGTCCTTTGGTTACTGCAGCAAGAAATGATGACTAAAACATGGGCCAAAAGGAAAAACAAAACAAACACAGGGTACTTCCTTAATCTCCTCTTAAATTGGACACATACCTCCAAATCTCCAGATATCAGCCTGGTCACCTATATAAATGAGGGCCTTGCACGCTAGGTCATAAAACGCTTTCTTATAGATGCTAGAATACAAGGAGTAAGAATGCTTTGTACTCAAAGAAGAAAAAGGACAAATTGGCCAGATGTTTTGGTCTTTACCAACTTCACTTTCAGAAAAATCAGTGGCATCTCCTTTCCTAAAAGGAAAGAAGGGACATTCAGATGGGAAAAAAAATGGGGCAAGAAAGGGGAAAGCTTTCCAATGCTAGGCTAAACAGTAACATATTTGAAGAAGATTCAATAATGAAAGGAGAGAAAGAAAGGGAAGAGAATACAAACACAATGAAAGTATTTCTCACTTTATTTTATTCTGGGTCCTTCAAGAAATAAGAAATAAGCAATACAGATGAGTAAGAGATTTATTAGGGGAAAAGACTATGATTTACTAGGGGCAAAATGGGAGCTAGGGAAGCCTCATAAAGTCAGCAGATCTGATGCAAAGTAAAGGAGAAAGAAAAGGAAGAAGAAGAAGATGGGGCCATGGTGCAGCTTCTATTTGAACTAATTATCAACAGGTCCTCAAGTCAAAGTTTCATATCTGAGGAGTCCTGTGGTTCCAGAACGAGTCTGTCTGAGCACCCTACCATACTCAGCTGTAGATTTCAAAGCATAATGGCTGGAGCAATTGATCAATTATGCTCCCTCCAGTAAGAGATCAGAAAGGCTCCTTTAGGTGACTGGCAAACATTGGATAATCATATAATGTAAATCCTATAATGTAAATAATATCATGTAAATTCCAGAACAGAACCATTACTCTATAAAATCATGATACAATCACATGTTCTACCCATCTCAGAGTCAATACAGAAAAAAAATGAAGATAAAACTACCAATCATGGGAAATACCCAAGTAGTCAATTATTTATTCTTGCAAACTTACTCAACGAGTTTCTGTGCATCATAGTCTCCAATTGGATGAACAGGAATATTTGGAAGACCAACAGCTTCTGTAATATCATGCCTATAAGCATATTCTGAAACAACAACAACAAAAAAGAAACACATTTCCAATAAAAACTCAGTTCCTTTCAAGTAGATCTCTATGAATCATGTTGAATGCATTCTCATTTTGATCTATTGGAGTTGGTTATAGAAAACTTATAATTCCAAATGTTAGCAAGAACATAAAGCAGCTAAACTCTCCTACATTGCTTTTAAGAATATAAATTAGACAATGACTTGGGATAATTCTTTTGAAATGGACCTTAAGCATTAATGTGCACTATGGCACAGCAATTCCACTGTTAGATATTTACCTTAAAAAGATGAAAACATATGTGCACAAAAAACCTTACAAAATTGTTTAAATCAGCCACATTTTTTATCATCTAGCAAATTTCTGACCACAGGAGAATAATAATTCTTGTATAATCTAACAATTGAATTCTACTCTGTTGTTGAAAGGAACACGTTACTGATATGCAAAATAACATAAAAAATCTCAAATCATTATACTCAGAGAAATATGTGAAGCAAAAACGAGCATCTACTGTCTGATTCCATTTATATGAACATCAAAATTAGGCAAACTAATGTATGATGCTAGACATCAAAATGTGGTTGCTTTGCGGGAATGAAGTGCAAATTGACTGGGAAGGAGCATAGGAGAACACTCTGAACATCATAAAAATGTCCTTTAATTTTGGGTGACATGAATGCATACAATTTTAAAAGTTCATTGAACTGGGGTTGGAGACATGATTCAGTATAGGGTGCTTGCCTAGCACATGAACCAGACCATAAGACCCTGCATTCAATTCCAGTGCTGCAAAAACAAAATTTAGAATAGAAAAATACATTGAACTGAATTTAAGATCTATGCATTTTATTGCATATAAATTTTTCTGAAAAATAATATTCTGACTTTTATTCAGGCTTAAGACAAATTAGATCTGTGTTTTCCTTCCCCCTCCCACACACCAGGTTTTGAAATTATCTAATAAGAAACTTAGTCTCAAAAAACTTATTATTCTCTTGGGCAGAATGACATAAAGATATGCTGTGTAGGGGGCGATATTTTCAAAAAAATGTGGGTGATAGGTAGATGAAACAAAGTTGACAATATGTTGGTGACTATCTTTACTATGGATATATTAGAACTATTCCATAGTAGAAACTAAAATTAAAAGGAAGTGGTAAACTTAAAGACACCCAAGTGGTTGAATAAATGCTAGCTTCCAAAATATAACATGGGTTCCCCCAAAATTACATCATTTAAATGTGAAGATAATCAACAGAAACATTCCAGTTAATCTCATTTTATTTGGAAGAAGTTGCATTTTTTTTTTAAACTTGAGAATAAAAAGGTGGAAAAACTTAGGCAGATTCATGTAGTTTTACTATATGGTAAGGTGTATTCTTTTTTAAAAAAAGCAAAGAATCTATGACAATGTACCATATTCTCAGAAGATTTACAAATCAAAACAGTACATAAGCTTCAGAGGAATCCACCATTTGATGGAAAACCCAGATAAAGAGTAAATATGTAAATGACAAAGATGCTTTGGCCAACTAATTTATGCAAATTTAGTTAATTTGCAACTACCTAAACTAAATGATTACATATTTTTGTAAACATGTTCAAAAAGTTGAGTACACATAAAATAATTGAGCTTTTTGTTAATGTATTACAAGGTGGCTTTTCAGCACAAGTACACAGACTCTGCAGCCAGAGTACCTGAATTAGAATCCCACTCCCTGCTAAGTAGTTGTTTATCTCTTGCAAAGAGCTTACCTCTTCTAGTCACAGTGTCCTCCCCTGCCAATAGAGATAATGCCTACTGGCTTTCAGGGTTGTTGAGGCATGTATAGTGCTGGCATGTAGGAGATAATCCTTCACATCCATCACTGCTATCATCATGCAGCAACAGAGACAAGTGTCTTGGGCTGGGGTCATAGATCAGTGGTAGTGTGTTCACCTAGCACCTGTAAGACCCTGGGTTCAGTCCTCAGCACCCCATAAAATAAATAAAATAAAAGGTTATTGTGTCCACCTACAACTAACAAAAATATTTTTTTAAAAAAGACGGTTGTCTTCCAAGGGTTCTAGATTCTAGCTTGTCATTTAAAGATGTTATAAAATTTTCTCTTCTCCTATCTCTGGTCAATGTTAAAAGCAAAAAAAAAAAAAAAAAAAAAAATTCCGTGTGAATTTAGGGTAAATGTACTTGACAATAAAACCTATATAACCTAAACTTATTTGATAGCAAAACTCACTTGAGCAGATGAGTCTATTTTTATTCTATATTTACCCCACTTAGTATCAGCATTCATACAGTTTGATGCAAGTATTGTTTATATACTGGTTTCTGGTGTTCTGTTCCAGCCACCCAAGTAAGTGTTATGAATTATATGGTATATGTACCTTGTTACTTTTTAAACATTTGGAAGTCTGAATTCCAAAACCTGTTAATCACAAGGATTTCAAATAATAAATAAGGAAGCTGAACCAATAATTTTTAGAAACTGTCTAATTCCTAGATAAAATATATATATATATATGTATATGTATATATACACACACACACACAAACACGTATATATTCATTCTCAATCCTTTGTGTCAAAGAAATCCTTAAATAAAATCACTTTAAAATGTGGCTAAGTGTCCTGTAATGACTGAGGCCTTATCACTCACCATTTGCTGGGTAGCCAGGGGTGAGAGGATCCCCTGCACCATTAAGATTTAAGATATTTCCGCGCTGGACACCACCTCCAGGAAGATTCCAACCATCTGGATAGGACTGTACACCAGGAGCAAAATAGTCTGAGGGGTCTGAGTAAAGAATGACAGCTTTGGCCCATGCCAGCTGGGCGTTTTTAACCTAGGAAATAGAGTGTACTTCTCTTCTGTTAATAGGTTGCCCCAATTTTTAAAACTACTTTGCTTTCAGTATCAAACAAAGCATCAGAAATTCCCGGGAATGATTCCCCTGCATACTTGTTGTGGCTGCTCAGAGCATAGATGACATACCTGTCAAGAAAATACTTTGCTGTTAGTTGCACAGATGACATACAAGAAAGAAAGAGGAGCACCATACAATCTTGGATCTCATATTTCTAAATTTATACTTTGAATAAACCTTTGGCAAGCAAATTTACAAGCTCACTAGTCTATGAAATATGTATTAACTATTTTACTTTAAATAGATAGGTCAACGTGGTTCAGAGCTAACACCAGTAGTAACAAGGATAAACAACTACTGATTACCTGGTATAGATTGTACTTGGTATTCTTTAAGAATTTACTACAATTTTTGTAATTCTTTTTTTTTTTTATACTAAGGATTGACCCCAATGGACATTTACCACCAAGCCACTTCCCCTACCATTTTTTATTTGATTTTATTAGTAGTAGTTTTTACTTTAAGACAGAGTCTCACTTAGTTGCTTATAGCCTCACTACATTGCTGAGTTTGGCCTTAAACTTATGATTCTACTGCCTCAGCCTCCCAAATTGCTAATTATAGGTGTGAGCCACCACACCTGGCCAATTTTTCTAATTCTTAAAAGTGAATTCTACAAAGTTGACATTAGTATTTCACAGAGGAGGAAACTGACTACAATTAGATTATTTGTCTCAATGAGCATGGGAAATAAGAACTGACTTTTATGACACCACACTGCCCCTGACCTTATAACACTGCTATGGTAATTAAATTCCCATTTATAGCCAGTCTACCAATTTTTTTTCTCTTCTTTAAAAATTCACATTCTAAATGTGAGTTAATGCTTAGCTGAAGGCATGAAGAATCATTAAAAACTATCTGTGATGTTTACAAGACCTAGAAAGAAATCTTTCATTGAAGGGGCTAAGGCAGATCATGTGCTAGCCCTGAAAGAGGATAAGTTGCAAAGTAACAAGGTAAAGTGTTAAAGAGACACAACCATGCTACCATTGGAAAAATACTCACTCTGTTTCGATGACTATGTTCTCCCAACCTCTGACCCTTTGATTATCCCTCCAGGGAAAGTTGGCACCACTTCTGGCTGTTCATAATATAACCCATTTTGCAGTATTCACAGTATGGGCAACCTGGGGGCAGTGGGTGGGTACTTATCAGAAATAAGCACATTTGTCAAAATTTAGGGAAAAAACTTTTAATGACAAATTTGGGGAGGAAATAATAACAATTATTACATATTATGCATGTTTATTGAATTTATTATTATCTTGTGTATATATATATATATATATATATATATATATATATATATATATACAAACAAACACATTTAAAATAGAACAGGGGCTAAAATCGTGTAAGAAAGTATAAACTTGATTTTATATTTTACTGTAATTGGAAAGATTTTTGTTTTCTGTTTGTTGTCGTTATGAATCTCTTACATTTCCTAAAATAAGCATTTTTTTTAATAATGACACAAAAATGCTAAAAATAAAGACATTTAAGAGTCATATTACATTATTTGGAAACTCAATATAGTATATTAACCACTACATACATTTTGAAATATTATATTAGCTTGGAAAAAATCAATTTTGATATTTTTTTCCACAGTGCACAACATTTTAAAAAAGTAATATTAAACTGAAGAGTAATATTTTTTTCTTACCTATAGTAAGGTCAGTCTGATAACCCTAAATGATCAATGAATGCCTGTTCCAGAAGCATCAGCTGATCATTCATAATCCTCAATAATACTGGGCTAAAAAGAAATTAATATGCAATAGTTTACATGGATATAAGTTAAATTTACATAGCATGAAAAACAATTATTTCACTCAAGTTTACAATTTTATATCAAACTTCATATACGGAATAGTGAAACTCCATTAGTCTCCAAAATGTGTATATATATATTATATATATATATATATATATATATATAATATATATATAAGTATTATATATATATAAGTATTTAATGTATATATACACTAAATAAGTATTTATATAAATATTTTTTACATTAAATACATTTTCAGCAAAATTTGAAATACTATAAATCATTCTCTGCAAAGAAACTATAAAATTAAAATTTTTCAAGCACTGCACACTTTAAACTTGACCATGATAGCAATGTTTTTTGTGATTCTAATTTGAGGCCACAAATCCAATTAGCAAACAAAATGAAGCCAAGTTTCCTTAGCATGTATTGTGAATTATTTGAATACTGGAAATTCATGAAATACTGGGTTTCATATACTATATGTTTCATGGTAATTTATAAGACTCCAGGCAAGTTATGAAGATAATAAATGCTAGATTAATAATTTTTTTTTACATTTTTTAGAAGTTACATGGTTAAATTTCATGCTTTTGAAACTAAAGCTTAAAGATAGATATTCTAACTTATATTCTTCTTCAAGGAAATTGTGTTTTTCTTGGAAAACATATTTTAATTGGTAATTCTATTCAATGAACATGTTTTCTGTTGTCTGTATTATTTTCTTTCCATTTATTTCAGGTTTCTTTCAGACATTTAGCAGAAACAAAACTCTGTCATGCCAAACCCCCTTCATTTTAACTCACTTGGATTAGGATGAAAGTTATGGATTATGAAGGTAAAAAGATTACTGTCCTATGGAAATGTAGGTACCCACATTTCTACCAAATTCACTGTCTTCTGTGCTGTGAGAATTAAGATAGTGTTGCAGCCCGCCTGGCTGGGCAAAATAATGGCGGGGGGGGGGGGGGTGATGAACAACTTGTGTAGCTTGAAACAGCAGGAGTGGGAGCCATTTATTGTAAAACAACAGAGGTATTTATACATTCCACACAGCTTATCTTAATTAATATAAACTAGATACAGCAGTCAACCAATAAGGAATCTCCACACTTAATGGCTTGCTGGCATTTCTTCACAAACCACTCCCTCTGACAAAATGCCAGGCACCATCCAGACTTGTTTACATTACAAGATAACATTGAACTATGAGTCAGGCTCAGTGCAGCCATGGGATTGGAGTCCAAGGCAAAAGTTGAAAAGGAATTTACTTACTTTTTACCTAGCCTCTGCCCCAAAATGATTGGTTGTTTTTATGCATACTCTGCCTCCATCATTTAGAACGTGGCTCTTTCTAAATCCTGAAAAAATTAATGTCACTATATTAAGAAGAAAAAACCAGTTGTAAAATTAAGGGCTTAAAGATAAAGATGTGGTTAAGTAACTGTACACATTGGGTGAATAGGGTGGCTATCACTCCTCAAGCTGTTTCCTCAATTCAAACTGGAAATAGTAGACATAATGCTCCATATGGCCTTGTCAATGTGGTGTCCAGGGAGATGAAGTAGTGTGTAGGCAACATGTTAGATCTGACATTCTGTGGAGTGGACTGTCACATGAAAACAACAAGATACACTATATAAAACAACACCAAGGTTCAACATCATAATAGCACCTCAAGGAAACATCATTTGTTGAACTTAGATTTTCTTAAGATATATGTATTTCTTTTTACCTTTTTTGTTAGATTGTGAACCAACCTCTACATCAGTGATATACAATCAACTCTTAAGGTGTAGTTTCCTGAAAGACAGAAAAATATACATTAATTTTAATTTTATTTCTCTTTGTAATTTGCTTATTCAAACACCACTGCTAACTTCCTAGATGGAATGATCCTTTCAAAACATAAAATGATTTCAAACTCTTGAATGGCTCCTGATCTCACTCTATAAACCCCACCCTCTTCATCACGGCCTCATAGTTTGATATATGAAACAACCCACATCACTCTCCACATTTTTATCTTCCATTCTTCCCAAGAATACTCCCTCAAGGCCTTTTCACACACTGTTCTCATCCCACATCTCTTACTCCTCCTCTAGTAAGATGTTACCTTATCTGACACACAGGCCCTGGCCATCTTACCCAAAACAGCATGCTACTTCCACTCCCTATCCTACGTACATTCTTCCTCTCTGAACCTTGATTTATTTTGTCCCTAAATTCCTCACCTGGAAAATAAATAAATAGTTGTCTTTTTGTTATCTGATTCCCAATGGGCTGTAAATCCCATGGGAACCAGGACTCTCTTTTATTAGCTAGTATATCCTTAGTGTTTCCAAAGGTCTGATTCTTTAGCATTTACCAAAAAAAATCTGCTGTGAAAATAAATTTGTGAGCCAGGTGTTCCATAGCTGATTCTACAGAACAAAGGTGGACTCTCCATTTTCTCATTTTCTCTGTTTCTTGGGAAACTCTAGGAGCACAGGAGTGTCTCCATCAGGGGTGTAGGGAGATACACATAGGAGAGTTTCAACAAGCAGGTGACTCTTGAACTGAGTTTTCTGAAACTGATGGGATTATCTGAAACAAAAAGAAATGACATTCACATCTGATAGATCATGTACAACAATTCCCAGATATATAAGAAACATGACACACTCAGAGCATGGCAAGTAGCTTTTGTCTGAAAGCTCAAGATCCGTGTCTGCCAACAGCAATAGTTAAGACTTTAAGAACAATGTCAACCCAACAAGAATTTTTTTTAGAACTTGAAAAGTTTCTGAAATTCATCTGGAAGGAAAAAATATGCACATATAGCCATGTAATTTTTACAGCTTATCACAGGAACCAAAATTGTTTGGCAGCATTTGTTACAATTGAAATGCATGTACACCAGGACCCAGTATTTACACTTGTAGTTCTTTATCCTCCCCTCTCCTTACATAGAAGAAAGCAGGCAGATAAAGGATATTTAATGCAACAAAATAAATTCAAGGAAGCTACAGTTGCATGAATGAAAAGAGAAAAAACTAATATTTATATTAAATGTAAATTAATTACAGGACAACACAATTTAGTGGTTGCTAACATGCCTCTTAGTAAATTTATGAGGAAATAGTAAATTATTTGTTTTACTTCCTTTATTCAATATTATGGGAAGTTATATTTTTAAAATATTTAGTACATAATACAATGAAAATTTATATAAGAATAACAAGTAGTGACTACTAATATTGCAAAAACATTTTTACTAAAAACTTGCACAACTATATTCATCTGTGCTCTATTATAGGTTAAAAAAACTTGGCTGTGCTGGCTGATTAGCTGAAGAAAATCTGGTATAAGAATCCTTTATCAACTTCACTCCAATTTTTTGATATAAGCAAGGATTATTTGTTTATGGAAATCAGGGTAAAAAGGAATTCATAATTTATCTTATGGCAGAAAAGATTTATATAAATATTTACCCAAGAAACCCTTTATTTTCAGGTGAAGGGCTTTTTCCAAAAATTTTCATCAAATGATCTACTCTGAAAACCATCATTTGTGCTAGAAATCTACAAAAATAATCAATTTCTGGAGATTAAGAACATAAGCAATAAAATTTATGCCACTGTAAAGCTGTGTAGATTTGGTGGATGCAGTGGCAGACACCTGTGATACCAGTGGCTTGGGAGGCTGAGGGCAAAGGATTGCAAGACCAAAGCCAGCCTCAGCAACTCAGGGAGACTTTAAGCAACTAAGTGAGACCCTGTCTCTAAAAAAAAAAATAAAAAATAAAGGGGGTTGGGGATGTGACACAGAGGTTGAGTGCCTCTTGGTTCAATTCCCACTACCAAAATCCTCAAGTTAGAAACAATTTGGGTTTCATGCACAGTGGTGTTCTTACAAGTCCTGCTTCTGGAGAGGCTGAGACAAGAGGACAGCCTGAGCTCAGGAGTTCAAGAACAGCCTGCACAAAGTGGTGAGTCTGTGTCCTATCTAGCTTTTGAAGTCTTTAGATTTTTTTTGATGGTCTTGTATGTTTACCATCATTGCTGCCAAACATGATATTTGAATCCTAACAAAGTAACCACCCAATGAACATGTTCTATGAAAAGGAGTTGCTGGGGAAGACAATCTTTAAAACAAAAGTTCTTTTTTTTTTTTTTTTTTTGGCAGTTCAATGTTTTTTTCCCCTGAAATAAAATGCTTTCTCAGATTTGCATTGGGCCTACTATACATTATAACTCTGTGCACAATTAATAATAGGCACTATTATTGAATGAAGAGGCTGAAAACACTATCTTCATAATTATGTCATATAGAAAATTTCATATTACATTTTTGTTTTATTTGCTATTTATACAAGTCAAGCATGTACCATCACCAGCTTGAAATTAAATGCCACTAATTTGAGGGAAAAAATATTATTCATGCATCCAGTCACCAGAAAACATAGTAAGAAAGATCTCATATGCCTCTTTTGTCAGTTTATACATCAACTGGTAAAGAAGAGGTGTACAGTCAACTCTGAGAGTACAATTCCTGAAAAATAAATGAAAATACTATTTCATACTTCCAAATGAAAATCCAGTTGTGCTTAATTCTAACATTATTTTAAATTCTAAACTAGATATAACTGTCTTTAAATCAAATGCATCATTCCCATGGAATAAAAGAGGGTGGAATTATTTCTCCAGGAGTGAGAGAATCTGCCATACATATTTTGGGCTGAAATTGAAGTAGATGGCCTTAGGTGGGTTAGGCAAGAGCTTCCACACAATTCAGACCTCACCCTTACAGTAGTATCTGTCAGGGGCCTTATTAAAGTCATTATGAGGTTACTGAATTCACTCTATATTCACTCATTCATTTAAATAGTGCACATCAAGAGATGTTAGAGGATGTATGTATGATCTAGAAAAGTTAAAATTCAACAAAATGCTAGTGACATATGTATGTCAAATTTTAAAAAGAAGTAATTTGTGTGTCTTCCAATAAATACAAAAGATATTTTGTTAACTTTTCAAGAAACCCTTTTATTATAGAAAATATATCAGCATAAAATATTCTATAAACATTAATACAGAAAATATTTCTGTATAAAATATCTTGTACAATATTTCAGCCAAATGCCTTTAATATCACCATATCAAAAATGTGGTTAATACTATAGTTCTAAGTAGTAGTTCAAGATAAAAAACTGGTAAATATAGCAAAAAAGTATCTAAGAGAAATAGCTTAGTTTTATTTCTAATATATAGTATGAATTATTATTTTTTCTCTTGTAAAATAGAAAATTAAGTTGTTACTGATAATCTCATAGGAACAGATTATTCAAGATAGATCATAAGTTGGAATTAGTAGACTTAGAAGATTTTATATATATATATATATAATGCATACTAACTGTAAAGGAAATTCACTGTAAGTAAAGTTTTCTTTCTAAACATTTTACATCAAAACGAAATAAAATTTACCTTCTATAGATGAATCTGAGTTGACATAAGCAATACTTCTTTTCTGGAATATTGTTGCCTTCTATAATTGAAGCTATTTTGTTAATTCACAGTACTTGCTATTATAAAAATATAAGCAAACTAAGCACAATAGTTTTGTGGAATAGAGATCTGTAAATATGTTTATAATCCAAATACTTATACCTGCCTATGACTACAAATTCTGAGAAAATGTTTATAATTGGTTGAAAATATTAATGCAATTGTTTAATGCAATATAAACAAGAAAGAAGATTATTATAAATGATTAGCTACTATATATAGTAATAGCAGAATGGCCCCCCACAAAAGAAAAATTCAAAGTGTGGTTCCTTGATTCTCTGAATCCATCTATGCAGGGGTGAGGCTCCCAGATTATGGGTACCCAGACCATTCTGCTAAATCAAAATTGCTCAATGTGAGGCCTAGAAATCTGTATCATCAGATATCCCTAAGGATTGAGCCTCACTCCCACTGAGAATCTCTAAGAGTGGAAACCCATGTAAAGTTATTGTTTTAAAAGTGAAAAATAGAAAATTTCCATTCTAAGTTTATAAAAATACAAAGAAGTTAAAAATAAAATAGACAGTGAAAAAATAGGTGGAAAAAAGGAGAGAAAGGTTAGAACAAAATAAGACTGCCACACACAAATACATATATACACAGATCCAATAAAGCTAAAGTAGTCGCACAGATGGGAACATGCTGAGAGAACCTGTTACTTCTCTTTTCAGCTTGCTTCCTCATGAGAAGATATAATTTAAGGTTTGTGTGGCTATGGCCCAAATAACTGTCACCTCTTTGTTCTTTCCTGCATAGTAAAGATTAGAGCTGCCTTTTTATTACAGAGAAATGTAATCAGAGATTCCATTAAAATAGATTTATAGTGGAAATGAAGAAGATTACTCATGTTTACTTGCAAAAGTAAAGTATGCTGTTGAATATGACAAAGAATCTGGTAGAAAACTGAAACAAGTGATGTTTCTTAATCTATGTGTATGGAAGTGAATGCAAAGCATATTAATCACTTTCTATCTTAATTTGTTGTATCTTTATATTGATTTCTGAAATTAGAGAAACATACACATGTATATATATATATATATATAGCACAAGAAATTATATATTTCCAAAAATAAATTATCTTAAATAATATTTGATTCATCCTTCAAAATGCCTTCAGAATACTAAAGTAAAAATTAAAATCTACAACTACAATGTACTTATGATCAACAAAGTATAAGTGATACCAGATAGATATCTATGTGCATGATGGTATTCTCATGTTTATTTTATTTGTATTATTTTTATAAATTTAAAGTAGTGTAAGTGTAAATGAGTCAAAACGGAGACATTTTTTAGACTGAACATAATGGCAAAACATATGCTTGCTTCATAAAAATTCTATACAAAATGGACTGACAAAAGACAAATACATGGTAGAAGGAAAGCAAGTACATTCACAGTGCACCTAAATTTATGAAAATGTATGAGCTTACCTCAAACATACAAGGATTTAGTGAATATTCAATAGGGAGACATAGGGGGAAAATGAAAGAAAGGGGCCTAAGAAACTTAAAGAATTCAGAGCCAATGATGAATGAAAATCAAACATCTTTGAAGGAAAAAAAATGACCTGTGAATCTCCAAATAAATTAATTCACTGAAGTAATTCAATTTACAAAATTATCACTTTATACTTAACAAAGGACATATATATATGTTGTAGAAGGCAAACTGTAAGTATACATCCACTTTTATATAGAATTTGTATGTGTAAAATAATTATCAGAGTATTCTTATCTTAATTAAACAAGCTTTCCCACAAGACCTCCAAAGACAGTTTAAACATTTGAAAAATAGTTTAAGGATCTGTATCAGTTATTAAATAATTTAATTCACATATAAAAAATGCTTCCCAAGGTTGAGGTTGCTGATTTTATTTTCACAAAGCAAATAGAAACTAAAATATTGACACTAGAAAGATTTGTTTGTAAATTAAAAGGCTATTCTGTTTTGCCAAACTAATAAGAAAGTAAAAGTTATTTCAATTTCACAAACACTTGAATCATTCAATCATTCTTGAATCATTTCCCAAACTAAAACCGAATTGGATAATGGAATCTAGCTGTGGTCATCCTGAGTTTTACCAGAACAACTGGAATGGAGCTTAGCAGTAGAATATATGTAAACTTTCAACCTCATCCAACTTGTGTTTCTTCAGCTTTCTTCCAAAAATCTATTTGTATAAAACAAAAGTGACAAAGGTAATTTCATAAAGAGAAAAATCTGTCATAATCTGATGAATTGATTTTTTTAAATTGCAGATAGGGAAAAATTATATATATATATATATATATACATATATATATATATGTATACACACACACACACACACACACACACACACACACACACACACTCCTAGTCATATACTACTAACAATGATGAAGTAATAGAAATCAGCATGTTAGAAGCACAATGAATGATTCTACTTCCAGTACAGCATCAGAACTATTCTTCAGTGTTTTTCTTGTGCTCAATTCATTGACTCATTTTTGTTGTTTGTTAGGGGTATTGGGAACTGGTCCCAATAGGGGTTTGCCATTGGGCTATATCTGCATCCTGTTAAAATTATTTATTTTGAGACCAGGTCTCACTAGGTTGCTTACTTAGAATCTCACAAAATTACCGAGTCTGGCTTCAAACTTGCAATCCTCTGTTTCAACCTATTGAGTCAACCGAATTAAAGGCATGTAGCACCAAGCCCATCTCTATTCCTCAGTCTTAAGTAACACCCCAATTGCAGGTTTTCAGAAATGGGAAGTATTAATGACAAGCTTAATTAAATGCTTCTATAATTGATTTTCTCAGTTAATCTCAAGACGTGGGTGCATTATCAGGTAGTCTTAAGCTCTTTCATAACTCCAAACTTATTTTTTAAATTTTTTTCTTTTTCAAGCTTAATTTCTTTTTTAAACTTAATTCCTTCCTAACTTTAGCACTTCAGAAGGTGTTATGAATATTAAATGAGCCAGAAATAATGCATTACCTGGAAAATAGTAAGCACCCTACAAATTTTTAGCTGTCATTAAGACAGCAAAATCCTAAAATATCTTAAAACTATTTATTTATGATACAAAATTTGTTATAAATTTCATAATCAGTTTATGACAGAGAACTGAAGTAACAGTTCTTATTTGATTCTAGCAACTGGGATCCTGTGAGGTATTCATAAAATGGAATCATCCTTTAATGATTATGAATCTGAATACCCTATAATGAGAATCTCTGGTGCCTTAGCTCTGTTGTCAGTGTGGCTAGTCTGCTCACTTACACGCTCTCCAGAGGGGAAAATGAGAATCAAATGACCTAAGGGCAAAGAATTATGACCTGCTCTAACAAAGATGGCATGGTGGGGCACTGTTCTCAGGATTGCTGATGTATACAAAATCTAGAAGACAATACAGCCTGTTGAGATTCTTTAATATTCGGAGTTCTTACAAAACAACAACTTAATTAAAATGGGCAATTGATATAAAATTTTCCAAATACATGAAAAGATATTCCATTTGATGCATGAAAGGAATCATTTTTTTCAACCAAAAACAGCAGAACAAGGAGGACAGTGCGAAGGATGGGTTCCTGATCTAGCTGCTCCCAGAGCGCAGGCAGACCTCGCCCCCTCTAGGAGAGATTTAGTGCACTGCATCCAAACAACTGAGATGACTCCACAATCCTAGCTCTTCAAGCCCAGTCAAGCCTGTGCGCCATAAGCTTCAAGTGGGCAAACCAGGGAGAGCTGGCTGCAGGAGAGCAGCGCTGCTGGACTGCTCTTCATAGTTAGAGCCATGAAAGGAAATTCATTAGAAGCAGCCCCAAATTAGTACCCAGTTCTTTGTGAAAAAATGAATACTTTTGTCCTGTTGGCTTCTGCCATCCACTCACCTGCAACTTCTAAACAATCTTGATTTCAGATCTCTGGTTCTAAGATTTACCAGGAAAAAAAAAATGTAACATCAGGATTTGTGGAGATCATTGCCATATAATAATCCAATCTTATTCTCATTTGGTGGCAGTAGATTCCAGTGAAGAGTCCAAAGGAAAGTGAAACAAACATGAACCTTTCCTTTCTCTCTGATATCAGCTTTAATATCCGTCTTGGAAGGAACTTGTGTAGATTTTCTCAGGGAAAGGTGGCCCTGATTTCTCTAGACAGAATTAATAGTCAGCTTTACAAGCTTTGAAAACCATCAGTTGCTTTCTCTGAAAAAAAAAAACAACAGATATTTAGAGTTTATTTTGCAATTACACAAGAACCAGAAATTAATTATCAGAATTTTTTCAAATACCAAAATAAAAAACAAAATAACCAATTAAATCATTTTATTCTCAACACCCCTACAGCAACTTTATAAATACTTTGAAAAGGAAAGTGACCACAAAACTCAGAGCAACCAAGAGATCTTTATTACAGCAGTGCAACAGAGGAGAAAAGAGAAAAAGAGAAGAGAGAGAGAAAGAGAGAGAGAGAGAGAGAGAGAGAGAGAGAGAGAGAGAGAGAGAGAGATAGCAAGAGAGATAGAGAAAGCAAGAGAGATAGCAAGAGAGAGAGGGGCCGGCAGGAGGGAGTTTTTATAGCCCAAATCTAATGAGGTCTCTGGGTCTGCAAGCTGCCTTGTTGGCACAGGGGGAGTCATGTGTTCGGCCTTGAGCAGGGGCTTGGGCGTTTGAGCTTGAAGTAAACAGTTGATAAAGAACCAGACAGAGGGTTTGAGAGGCCAGGTCATCCTGCAGCTAACTTTGTTTAGCAAGCCCTGCAGACAGCTTACTCAGCCTGTCCTGCACCTAACATTCCTCCCTTTTGTTTTCCTAAGTGACATGGGGGAAGGCATAAAGTCCTCTGGCTACTTCCTGCTTAATAGTGGGCAGTGTTGGGCCTAGAAGGGGAAGTGGAGGAATGTTTGGGGGACAGGTCTGAGAACACCAGGGCAGCCAAAAATAACACTCAGTGGCTATAGATAACTACTTTGTAGGGGTAAAGTCCATAAAAGCTCCTTGAAGCCTCAGGTTCTCAATGGCATCAAACTAGTCCTGGATGAAGGAGATTCTTGGTATCAGCCACAGGTCCTGTCGTAGGGATTCTAGGAAGTATCAGAGGTGGCTTGGTTGAATCCAGCACTGTTAAGGGTGACAGCCTGATTGCAGCTAGTGGAAGAGCAATCGCCTTGACCCATAAACTGAGAGTGGGTGGTGTCATCCTGGTTCCACGTCGCTTGGATGTTAAAGCGCCATCTGTGGTTGGGATAGAAACTTGAGAGAGATTAATGATTAGTAAAAGAAGAAGAGAGTTGGCGAGAAATTTTGAGTTTGGTGGTCGTGGTGGAAGTCCAGGACTGGATATTTGGAACAGGTGCCTTTTTAAGGCAGGAGACATAGTACCAGGGAGAGTGTCTAAAAGCTTGATCACCATTGGGGTAGTAAGTATGACTGTATGGGGTCCCTTCCAGAGAGGTTCCAATGATTGAGAATGCAGTTCCTGAAGTAAGACTGAGTCACCGAGTTGAAGAGAGTCCAATTCAGTTTGTGGTTGTGATGGGATTGAGGCAATGAATGGCACAGGAAGGCATCGGTCTGCATGCTCCCTTAGGAGTTTGTTAGAAGTGTGAGATAGGGTAGGTAGGACACAGAGGAGGTGGAGTGACTATAAAGCTCTGGGTGGTGAAGAAAGGGCATCCATAGAATTGCTCAAAGGGGCTAAGGCCTGAGGGGGTCCTTGGGGCTGCCTGAATTCAGGTGAGGGCCAACAGCAGGAGATTGGGTCAGGAGAACCTAAGTTCAATGGCAAGTTTAGTGAGATGATCTTTGAGAATGCCATTAGGCCTCTCAACCTTACCCAAGGATTGGGGTTGGTGGGAGATGTGGAGCCTCCAAGTGATGTGGAGGCCTTTGGAGACTAGTTGAACAACCTGAGAAGTGAGAGCTGGACCATTGTCTTACTGGATGGAGGCGGGAAGTTCGAACTTGGGAATGATCCCCTCAATGAGGATGGAGGCAATGGTGTCTGCAATTTCCCTGGATGTAGGGAAGGCATCTATCCAATCTGAAAAGTATCAACCAAAGTAAGTAGGTAGTGAAGCTTTTTGTGCCTAGGCACATGAGTGAAGTTGATATATCAGCCTTTGCCTGGCTAGTGGCTCCTCATCTGATGCCTAGGGAGTTTAGGTTTGATGCTTCCTTGTCAGAATACTGTAGAGCAGACAGAACAAGCAGAGTGGACCTGCCAGAGAGTAGTTCTCATTCCTAGGAAGTGAAAGAAGAGTTGTAAAACCTGGAAAGGGGTTAGGGAGAGTTTTAGGTGGGGACAGAGTCTCTGGAGCCAGAGGAGTTGGTCATGAGTCATGGGTCTCTGTCTTGGGCATCAGGGGCTGGTAGTCGTAAAAAAGTAGTTGATTGACTGACTGGTTGGTGAATTTGTGTATCTGATCTTGCAGGAACTTCTGTAGGCAATTTAATAGACATAGTCCTTTTAGGAGAAACATAAAGAGGACTAATAGGGGTCCTGTGAGGGGGAGGAGCCAAGGCCTTACTTGACTGAACATTCCTCATGGAGCCTGTTGGCCTAATTGCTATCTCCTCTTTTCTAGCTGTTCTTGTCTTTAATTATTCCTAGGAATGACTGTGTTTTGGCTTAACTGTTTTTGATAGGTGTTTAAGATCAAGCTGTTCAAAATTGACTTTGTTTCTATCTATTATTAAGAATCAGCCAAGTTCCCATAAGGGTCACTTGTGGGGGAACTTGAGAACAGCTTCTTAGTTCTGCTAGTGCCATTGGTGCTAGGATGGGTCCAGGTCTTGCTTGACCATGTGGCTTCCCTTGGAAGCATCAGGGATGTCTCCTGTCTCCAATGACCCTTCTCTTCATAGCAAATGCATTGATTGGCTTTTCATTCTCCAGTGGTCTTATTAATCTCCCTGATCAGGAGGTTATGTGGCCCAGAGTTGCAAAGCTCTTTAGAGAAGTTCCCTGTTCCCTGGATTCAGACTGACTCAGAGGGCCAGAGCCAAATATTGGTTTTCTTGGCCATTTTAATTTAATTTAAGTTTAAGTCTTTATCTTAAACTTCCAGCAAAGTCAGTTTCACCTTAAATTAAGAGTACTGGGATTTAGCTAAAGTCTGACCTACTTTGGAGTCATTCTGACATGTAGTAGGATGGGAGGCATAGCCTTATCTCAGGTAAGCCAGGGCTCTTTATAAATCTTAGGTAAAGTGTTCTAGTATTAAAGCTAATCTTTATTTTTAAATATCATTTTATAAAGTTTACATATATTATTGTTCATGGTTCTGCAATCTGCATTTGGGGTAAAAATTGGGAGTTCATAACCCACTTCAATCTAATGTATGAAATATGATATGTCAAGAGCTTTGTAATGTTGTGAACAACCAATAAAAAAAAAACTAGCTAACACAATATGATATTACATTTAACTTGTACCCAGTGTATAGAACTTTATATTAATCTTATTGATAACAGGGCCAGTTATAGAAAATTAAATTACATAAACAAATTTCCAATATGTTATTTTTATAAGCCTAAAATTACCATGCAACCTTTTGGAGAACATCAGCGTGATATAATTTTTTTTAAAGCTTCTATCTTAAAGACTTATATACCTGGAAAATATGAACACATTTAATATACAAAGAAAAGTAATAGTACCACAAATATTGATGTTTCTATATTAATCAACTTTAGCTCTTAAAGAAATAACAATATTGCAAAATAACAGTTGTTGTTTAACCACAGTTGTGTAATGCTTAATTCCTTCAAGATTACTTGCTCAAAAAACTTACATACATAACCAACGTACATAGACCTTTGTTATCACTTACTTAAACCTATATACCCAACATACATAGACCTTCTTTATCATTTGTTTAAGCCCTCTTATTTCTCTTATCCAGAAACACCTTTTCCTTCTATTAAATGCATACTTAGAACCTTTTAATTTCTCTTTCCTATATGTTAACTCCTTCTTTATTCACACTTGGAACTAATCCTTGTAAATTTCTGAATTTAGGCAAGTTATTCCATTTTAATAAGAGATACTTTGTTATTTGCAGTACACAATTAATCACATCTGTTGACCATTTCATGAAAACATAAACAATGTTTAAGTATATAGAATTATATTGTTGTAGGGACGGACAAGGCAAGGCACCTAAGATAGCACCGAAAGTAGGGAAACAGTTTTATTTGGTTGCAGCCAGATTCAGAGAGCATATATTCTGCTGTAATAAATTAATCCTTGAACCCCAAGTTTAGGTAGTTTCAGAATTTTGCACTTAGCATGTAAAGGATGGGGCTCAGAAGTTCACAGTCTGCAGAAGTTCACAAAAAGCAGTTTTGTTTTGTTTTCTGTTCTGGGCAAGTTAACCCTTCAAGGACACCTAGGACGGGGAGAACTTCTTCTTCCCTTTCTTTCCTCCTCCTGCCAGCTGTTACCATGGACCCCAGTTAGGAACTCTCTTGTCTTAGAAATGTAGTCAGCACTGTGAAGCCCAGCTCAAGGCCAGAGGCCTTGTTTATATATTTTGTGAAAAACTAGTAAGGGGTTGTCCACCACCTGGAGTGCTGATTTTTTCAGACAGTGGTCAAATAAATCAGGGCAACATGAAAATAGGAAGTTTATCTACATTGAACTCTTTTTTAGAGATTTTTTTTTTTGCTGAAAGTCCTAAAATCAGCCATGGTGAATATTCTGGAGAAGGTCAGTTAAGACTATTCTGTGGGCCTGGGTAGGGAGGGGGAAGATGGGAAGGTGGGGCTGAGAGCAGCTCCAGTGAATCTGAGAATGAAGAAGGAGATGTAAAAGAAAAAGGAAAGGGGTTTGGGATTTTTCTAGCAAGGAAACTTGAGCAGCAGAACAGGTAGAGCAGAGGAAAAGACGGGAATGAATATCCCAAAAAGGGACTTTAATTCTTAGTAACTTGTTTTCAGTGATAACAAAGCAACTTTAAAGGCCATTTTTACCAGATCTTGGATAGGGGTCTGAGGGCTCTCCTCAGCTCCTTTGAGCTTTTGGTTAGCTGATAAAAGGACCTGGTGGGACCCGGTGTGGGTGCTCAGAGTAGAAGAGAGGAATGAGTGGGTGGAGGGATTCTTTCAGTAACTGCTACCTCAGCAAGGGGGAAAAGGTCTGAGGAAGCGTGGTGGTGTAGGTTTTTGATCTAGTAATTGGAAGGGAGAAAGCAGGTTACTGAGGCAGGGGAGATGGTGGAGGGGCTGGGGCAGAAGGTTGATGATGAGGACTTATTCCAGCCAGGTGATAGGATGGAGGTTCATTAGCAGGGTCAAAAGTAGTGGATGAGTCCAGAGGAGGAGAAAGTTGGGGATTGTGTTTGGGGGAGTTGTTTGCAAGCTGGGAGAATTTGTAGAGGTTTGCAAGCAGTGCAGAGAGCAGGATTGGATGGGAGCAAGAAGAAAGTGATCTCTACCCAATTTTTCGAACACTCACAGTAATTGTAGAGATCCCTCAGAATGGAGGGATCCAGGGATCCAAAAGAGGGCCATCTGCTTTGGTTGTCTAAGGGACAAGTGGGCCAGGCTTGGGTACTATATTTGATCAATTTTTTGGGTTTGATGTCTGGTGTCAAGGAGAGGGTTTTGAGGTTATCCAAGAGGCATTGTAGGGGAGAGTCGACTGGCAGAGAGGACACATTACCCATGTCGCAAATGTAGTATAAGGAGGAAGGAAGAGGATGCAAACATAGAATTAGGGAGAAGAAGACGCAAACCTAGTATAAGGGAGAGGGAAGGAGATGCAAAGGTTGTATAGGGGATTCAACTATTAGGATACTAACATTCATGAGGACAAAATATGAAAATAGCAAGGAATATTCAAGGGAGAAATTATAAAAAAAGGTCCTAGGTTTACATATACATTCAAAAACACAAGGCAATGAAAATAATCAATATATTTGTATATTGGTGCATAAGCCAAAGTCAGAAAAGATAAAGTCAGAGTAGTGTATTTATCATGTCTATATCTGTGTAATTATCTATCCAGAGTATGAAAGGTGAGATTCACTCACCTGGTGCAATAGGAAGAAATTGGAGCTTCTGCTCAGAATAAATTCAGGCATCACTTATAAGAACTGCTCTCAAAGAATTCTCTTAACTCTTTAGGTTTTTATGGATTTGTATATTTCCAGGAAGTTCAAGAAAATTGAATTACAACTGTTGCTCTTTGTGTCTTCTTCTGTCATTTAGTTTAAAACTTTCAAGGCTCATTCATATTACAAACTCAGTGTTATTTACACATTTGAGTCAAGCTGTAGCAGAAGGATGAAGAGACTTACATATTAGCTTACTAAACAAATGAAAGTAGCTAAGGGTGCTTAGATTGCTCTCCAGTCTGACTTAGTTGGGTAGATCCAGGTATCTGACAGATTATTATTTCTCCGAGTCCTTGTCATTCATCACATCTCAGTTCAAAGGTTTTTCAGGGAAGTCATCATTGCCTCCATAGACCAGAATAGTTCCTTTTACTCCATATCACCAAATGTATTATACCATTTTCTAATATTCAACAAACTCTCATCAAATTGATAGTTACTTATTACTTCTAGATTCTAAATTCCAAGATCGGAGGGTAGTATTTGTCATAGTTACAACCATATTCCCATTATCCAAAATTCAATGGTTAGAAGGTTGTACATGATACAAATATAGTAAAAAAGTGGATTTTTAAAAAATACAGATTAGTATTAGTAAATACTCTTATAGCATTAAGAATGCTTCCCCAACAATGTAGCTGATAAGTTAGAAGAGAAAATACTAATGAATAATGTCAACAAAGACAAACAATAGATTGATTTTCAGATTCATAATCTGCTATGGCTTGTATCTGAAAGTCCCTGAAAGGGCCATGTGTTTACAGTCTTCTTCCTGGAATGAGCTGTTGTTTGTTCACCAGTTATATAACCTTTGTGGTATTCAAGATGAAAAATTGTTCCCCAGATGGGTGGCCTAGGACTGGGAGTAAACCTGCTGGAACTTAGGTGCAGATGACTTAGAAGTCTGGAAGATGGGACACGGATTTTTGTCTTGGCAGTAAATGAGACAGATCCCTGAGCCTACCTCAAGTAGGTGCTGAGTGCACTTCCTTGCAAAACCACATCCAATGCAGAAATGTGCCAGTTCAACGTGATTGCTATTGCCTAGAAAAGAGAAGGAAAAACACCTATTGACTGCCTCCTGTGGCCTCTGGCGCCCCTCTTAGTGGTGACTGCTATGCACCATACTCAAGAGAATAGAGGTAAAAATAGAAGCAGGGATAAGACTGAGAAGCAATCTGAGCTGCTATTCCTAGAGGAGGCTCAGGTCATCCAAATGTGGAGTAAGAGAGTGAACACCTGGAATTTGTCTGGGGAGTTGGGCTGAAGAAGCTAAGCATGGCATGGCGTTCAGGAGGAAATGGATTTGCACGCACACTTTGGGCATCACAGTGTATGGTATCTGGCACTACCGGGATAACAGAGCCTTGGTCCTTCAGAAGACTTCCCAGGGAAGCCTGAAATCTGATGGCATAGGGCCATCCTTCACAGTGTCCTGAAATCAGCCACCTGATATGTGTTGCTCGGCATGTGGAGATTTTTATGCTAACTTGTAGGTCATAGACCTTTCGTGATTGCATTTGATCACCGAAATTTAAAGACAAGAATATGGATGTGAATGTAGCCATATGCCCAAGCGGAACTGATTGTGGAACCCAGTATTGAAGAGTGATTTTCAAATAGTAGCCTGTGCAGTTGCGGAAACTGACCGCTAGGGGGAAGCCGGTTACCTTGACTTTGGAAATGCTGATTTCATTTTTAAATTTTTGGGGTCACATGTATTCAGAATTCTCTTTTTAACAGAACAAAAACAATATGTGAACTTATGATCACACACATGGATGTTACACTTTGAGTGCTTTATAAGCGCATTAAAAAAAACAGTGTCATCAATTTAATTTTGTAATGACTTGGAAAAAAGTAGGGGATGACAATGAAAACAAATCTCCAATTTATGATCCGAAGAGCTTCGGATGAGAAATATAGTAAAGAAAATGTCATGTTTCCAAATACTTCAAACTGTTACTTTTCTTTGAGGAGGCATTCTATGATATGGAAACATTTATGTATATATATGATATGGAAACATTTATTATATATATATAAACATTTATATATATTTATATATTTATATATAAACATTTATATTTATATATACATATACACACACACACACATATACATACATACACAAACACACATACACATATATATATGTATGTATAAGCATGTGTGTGCGCACATGTGCTTTTAATGGAATTTAAACTTACCGCTTTTACTTAATTTTTGTCATCAGTTCCTCCACTAAAATAAACCTTGGATTGGAATAGTTAAGGCACATCACCAAGTTGAAAATTTATGAGATTTTTTTCTTTCTTTTTTTTTTTTTAATTAACAGTGGTGGGAATTGATTCAATTCAGTTCCACTATAACCCAGAGCTCCCTAGATTAGGCCATCACTCTACCAATGAGCCCCAGCCCCAGACTTTCCTGTGCAACTGTAAGAGATTCATACACGCTTGCTGATTGGGGCACACCTGTAATCCCTAACAGCTTGGGAGACGGAGGGAGGAAGATTAAAATTTCTAAGCTTGCCTCCACAATTTAGCAAGGCTGTAAGCAACTTTGTGAGACCTTGTCTCAAAGTAAAAAATATAAAGGACTGGGGATGTGGCTCAGTGGTAAAATACCCCTGCATTCAATTCCTGCTACCAAAAGAACAAAAAGGCATTCATACAACATTTAGCTTATGAAACTTACATTCTATTGCTCTCATAAAAAACTGTTCAGAGATGAATACTATATAACAGAATACATCTTCACATAATAAAAACAATGTTTGATTTTAGTACCTTTATCAAGAATCAGTTGAATTTAGATGTGTGGCTTATTTTTGGGTCCTCTCTTCTAATTCATAAATTATTTTCTTGATAATGTTAAGGAACAAATTTTTGTACTTTTAAGGTTTCTTTTGAGAATAAGTACATGTAATCCTTTTAAATGAATCTCTCTGCAGGACTATGTGGCTTTAAGGAAGAACATGATCCAAGTTCAATATCAGATGATGTATCAGTTTCTCCTTAAGGAGGAGCAATTTCAACTGGCAACACAGAACAGCAAAGCAAAGGAAATTTTCCAGCAACTCAGGGGCAGTGAAATCAGAATGGCCCAACAGACAGAAAGGCTGAAGGAAATGTGCAGAGAGCTGACTGAGATGTGCCACAAGCCTGACATGGAATTGCTCCAGATGACCAGGGAAGGTCCATTCTAAGAGAGAGGAATTCTTGTCTAGGCAATGTTGACTGCAAAGCCCATTGTGCTCAGCTCAAACACAGGTGCACCTTCACACACATCCCTACATTGGGCCAATCACTTGTTTCTCTGTGTTGAGGTAATCTTGGGAAATTTTACACCTTGTATTAGATAATATAGGAAAAAATAATTTTCTTTGTTCCCAGGAGACTACTTGTACAGAAAACTCTGGCTGGGGAAGGTTAGCTTTAATGGGTTATTTCTCAAATCAAGTTACCTAATTCACCACCTTCTCTTGTCTTGCCAGAAAGCAATTTCTGAAGATACTGGGGATTTGTCCATGCGTAGACAAAGTTGCAGAGTTTGGTAACCAATTCCCAAACTTTCTGCTTTTTATGTGCTTCCTTCTTTGGTTTAAATTTGTCAGTTTGGTCAGGCCTCTTTTTGAGAATAAAACTGGGAGGTGAGGGACAGGGAAACTGGGTACCACTGCCTCAATGCATAGCCTCTTTCTGAACTCCCTCCTTCTCAGTACACACCAAGGATTTCTCTCATGGGTGAGTTTCTCTTATCAACATAGGCTCTGATTGCTACTTAACAGGGAAAGAAGAAATACTACTTTCTTAAAACAAAAAAACAATACTAAAGGGTTAGGGTTAAGGTTAGGGTTAGGGTTAGAACTCGTTTTTTCCTTGCAGGAATTTTAAAGCATGTTGGAAAGGCATGTTTACACCATGACCTTGATTTCTGAAAAATTTGTTTTCTTGTTGATAGAGAATATATGTCTTGAATTATTAACATTTTTCTATGTGGCTATTTAGTATTTTGTCTGAAAAGAGGTCTAAGGCAATAGATTTTTGGTCTCAGAAATTTCCTTCTTATGTGGATGGATTTAAATATACCTACTGATTCTGGGCTTGTTTCACCCATTTCTACTATCCTTTTCAGCCCCAGCTAACAAGATATTAAAGAGTGTTTTTCTAAGGCACCCAGAAAACCAATATTCTTGAGAACTAGAGAGCTGGAGCACACTGGAGACACTCCATTGGGGGGAGGGGGAAGGAAAGAGGAATGTTCCCTAAGGATTCAAGAGGAGGGGGCTTCATTCCCATCAGAGCAATGTCCAGATCCTGTCTATCACAGAACACCCTAGGTATAGGCAGAACTCAGAGTGGAAGGTTTGCCTGAGAACCCTCAGGAACAGGGCTTTCATGCTGTATTAGATACCCTCTATTGGCAGAGATGATCAAAGTCTCTGTTCTAAGGAACATTCCCCTTTAGACACCACTGACTATATCATTTGTGACTTTTGTGGACTGAGTCCCAAAGGCTGAACTTCTGCTTTCTGTAAGATACCAAGGATCTTTGTATTGCCCAAAGTCCAGTGAGGAATGCAGGGAGGGAATTAAATTCAATAATTTTAGAATTTGTATCATGTCAGAGAATAATAGAGACATTAGATATTGATATAAATTAAGTTCAGAAAAAAAATGGTAAAATTTCTTAAATCCATAGAAGTGTAGAATAAAATGTATACTCAATTAACCCCAAATGGAAAAATGTTGTCATTTTTACAGGACTAAGTTGTTGCAGATGTGAATGGCTCAGCAAAAGAACCAAAAGCTCACATCAGGGAACATCACTGGAATTCTGGACATGCTGAATAGCTTCAGAGGTAAGAAACAATTGTCTGGCAGTCAGGCCTCAATTTCTTTCTTCAGTGGCTTCTGAAATGAGGAATACCCATTTTCAATTTTAAAATTTTTGACATAAAATTTATATATGATTTTCTAGAATGTTTATACCATCCTTCCTTGCATAATCACATTACAATGACCAAGATTGACCTTTTAACTTACAGATTGCAAATGCAAAATTAAGACCACACTTTAGTTATATCTGAACACAGCCACAGTAAAAAAAATTAAAAAAAAACAGAATTTTTAGCTGATGTGATTATGAAATAATACAATGCTTACTTCTCAGAGTACCAATCAAATGTTTGTGTTTATTTAGTTTAATTTTGGAATTTTGAATATGGAATAGTGGTTTTTAATTTGTCCTATATTCTAGTAACATTTATCATAAATTCTAGGAAAATATATTATTCATAAATCAGAAAGTTTTGAAAAAAATGATTGTTAGGCAAAAAGAAAAAAAAGATAAAATTGTCACAAGTGGAATAATTCCAATCCTACCAGATAGATTTCTAAACAGATGAAAGTTAAGTGATCTGTGAGCATGTCAAAATTTTGTTAATCCCATACTAGAAAACAGGTCTATACACAGCAGAAGACTGAAACCCAGGTAAGGTTAGAACCAGGGTCTCAGCAGATAAGGCAAAGAAAGAACATTCTTTTCAGAAACTGCTAAAATGTGCATATATTGTGTGCCATGTAATTTTTGATGTGTGGAAATGTAACAGTCACAGCTGATATCATAATGAATCATAATGAATATCATAATATCATAATGAATGTATCATAGCAAAGTGATGAATATTTTTAACAATATTAAAGAAAAAACAGAATTACAGTTTTTTACAAAAGTAAGGATTTTATATTTTATAAAACCAATTATCTAAAGGTAAACGAAAATAAATTGCTGCTCCACACAGCCATATGGCTTGACCTACTTTTCTTCCTTCCTTCCTTCTTTTCTTTCTCTCTCCCTCTCTTTCTTTCTCTCTTTTTTTCTCTCTTTCCATGATGGGAAGGAGCTGTGAGTGCTGCAGAGGTCATAATAAAACTGCTTCACACCTGAGTGAGGCTGAACTCTGCTCTTGTTAGTGAGGATGAGAGATAAATAAAGTAATAATTGAACATAGATCCTCTGCCTCACACAAAAAGGTTACATAGTACCATTTGCTAATTGGAGTTTTGTCTTTCTGCAGTTAATAGTACAGTGAAATAGGAAGTGGCGGACACTACAAAGCTGTGTTAAGGATGTCAGAGGTGTGACATTTGGGGATGACCAGCATAGTGTACCTAGAGGTACCCAAAGAATAGAGAGTTATGCTTCAAGAAGAACCCAGGCCTTCACCTCAGGTAAGCACTATTGGGAGGTAGAGGTGCTAAGCTCTTCCAACTCCTCTGGGCGATTTAAAATATTCCAAAACAATCAATATTGATTAAAGTATTGATTTTGATGGGCATTTCTCATATTTTCTTTGAAGGGGAACAGGCATTACAGTCTCTCTACCAATCCCCCACCCCTAATTCAATATATGCAAAGGCCTCTGGGTAGGGTTAGGGTGTTT
The DNA here is from genome assembly GCF_052094955.1 of Ictidomys tridecemlineatus. Classification (NCBI taxonomy): domain Eukaryota; kingdom Metazoa; phylum Chordata; class Mammalia; order Rodentia; family Sciuridae; genus Ictidomys; species Ictidomys tridecemlineatus. The sequence goes on along the minus strand of NC_135480.1, from coordinate 76,156,880 downwards.
CTAGATTATGACAATGGAACTGTGAGCTTGTATGATGTTTGCTTCCCTTCCTTCCTTCTTTACTTCTCCTCTCAGCCTGTCCTTGCCTTGGTTCCCTATGAAGTCAAGTGTCATGAGTACTAATTGGTGAGCTCCCATGTCAGGAAACTGAAGTCCTGAGACCCACTCAAGTCAGACAACAAGAGTATGTATGAGATCTGTGGGAACATGTAACTTTAAGAAACAGTTATTCCATGGCTACAAAAATAATCTACCACATTGAATGTATTAATTTGCTTACTGAAATTCATTTTCATAAACTTGTTTATTGTGAAGCATTTACTAGAATATCAGGAATAGCTTTAAAAATAATGTTAGTGAGATAAATTCATATAAATTCATGGAGAGCATTCTTCTAATGTGTTTTGCTCATGATTTTTAGCATATCCAGAGTTGTACAACCATTGTAACTATATAATTCTAGAAAAAAATTTCATCACTTCCCCAGAACATGCCCAATGCATTAATATTTACATTCCACTGATCCTCTGCCTTCTGCTGGCAACCTTTAATCTATTTTGGGTTTATTCAACTCCTGCACCAGGGACTGGAAAAGGCAGGGGATGTTATGAGAAGCCAGGACATGAGAATGAACACATACATCTGACCTACAATGTGGATTTCACATGTGTCTAGCTGCTGTCAGACTCTCATCAATTGGTTTCATATTAAAATCTTCAGTGGAGCAATATAAGTTTGTTGCTGATGATGAGTGATGAATCTCAGGTTCAACTCATTGTAGTTGGTGAGATACAGTTGGCATTTTTTTAATCAGAAAGCAAAAAGTTTTAAATTGTCAAAAGTGTTACCCAGATAATGAAAAATATCTCTGAACACTTGTTTAGGAAAAATAGTCCCACTCAGACGCACCTGGTCATCTGCATTTCAGCTACTGAATGAAACTTTTGACTAAAAGATTTTTGGAAAACAAGACACTAAGGTCAATAATCAACCTGTTATTATTAATATGCTTAATGGAAACAACACAAATGTACAGTCATGGGATTTTCAGAATGGAAAGTATGTTATAGTTCAGCTTCTTTGGAACATAGTCTACCACATTGTACCTCCCAATATGTCTTTGGTGCAGGTTCTTCTAACTCAAAAAGTTTTAAAGTGCAACTGTTTCAGAGATACTCAAGAAACCCAATTTGGAGAAGGTGTGACAGGGAAGTGGATGAAGTGAATAACCCTTGACTTGGGGGGAAACTTAGTAGGTGTACTAAGGTTTTCTGTTTTCTCTGAGAAATGAAAAGGGGCTTAACATCCTTTGTTCCTAAAAACAGTTTCATGTGGTAGGCAATGTGTGAGCAATGAAATTGTAATTCATGACAAGGTAAATCCACTGCAGACTATCAGATCACCATGCTCTCAAGGAGCTCAGTCTCATGGTTTGAAGGAGTAAAAAACTGACAAAGATTGTTAAGACAGATTTTTATGCCAAAATACTACTAGAATTTTTTTCTCTTCTACAAATATTGTTCCCCACAGTGTGAGAGCAGTTTTGTTTAGAAAAAATTGGGCTAATAAGGCTAAATGAATGCAGTACTAATTCTTATGGGCTGTGATCAGTACCTTACTCTTGATTATAAAGCCTCTTTTAGGAGACTCAGACACACATATAGATTTTAAAATCAACTTCTCTATATCCAAACACATGCAAATAAGTGAACAAAAACTCTATTTGAGCCTTTATTAGAATGGTCTATATAAGCAAAATTACCACATTGTGTCTTCTACTCCACAGATATGGGATATCCCTCTGTTAGCTTTTATTTTTAAAAAAATTCTCTCAAGATCATTGTACTGTCAGGTGTAACTAATTAAAACAAATTAAAAAAAAATTTTCTCAAGCTGCCAGTTGTGGTGGCTCACACCTGTAATCCCAGAAGATTGGTAGGCTGCTGCAAGAGGATCTTTAGTTCAAAGGTAGCATCAGCAATTCAGTGAGACCCTGTTTATTTTTTATGTTCATTCATTTGTAGATATTTTCTTAGATTTATTTCTAGATATTTGATATTTTAGTAAGATTTAAATATATTTGGAATTTTATTTCCTACTTTTGTTATTTGTAGGAATAGACTTGATTAAATTTCTTTCTAGTTTCCCTAATTAATAGTTTATGGATTTGGGGAAGTTTTATAACCACACAAGCATGTGATATAATAAAATGACACAAGAACCATAATTTTACAAATTATAGTAACTCTGTGTAATATAATACATTATAAATTATGGTAGATTTAATACTTGCTGGCCCATGCATGATTTATTTTTTATGACTCTTTTCTTGTCTAGTTGCTATCACAGAGACACCCAGAACAGTGGTGAACCTGGTTGGTGATAGCAATACCCTCCTGTCACCCACACTCCATATACAAGCCTTCAAATTCTCCATTAAATATGATACTTGGCAGTAAGATTTTATAGACATTCTTTGTTAGATTATTAAAGCTCATTATTCTTTTTGATTAATTGATTGAAACATTTTTAATTATGAACCAACAATGAATCATATCAGTTGTTTTTTCCTGTTTTGTGGTGATTTATATTCATTCTACTCTCCAATGTTAACAAGTTATTGTTTTTAGAAAAAATTCCATTTGAACATGTCATCTTTGGCCTTAATCTGTAACTAAATTTGATGAGCTAGTAACTTGTTTAGAAATGCTGCATCTCTGTTACATGAGAGTCTGTATCATAGTTTTTATTTTTTGTAAAGCCTTTGTCAGACTAAGATATAAAATTTATAAATTGGGAATTATTACTTCCCTTTTCCATTCTCTGGAAGACTTTGTCTAAGTTTGTATTTCTGTCTAAATGTTTAGATGGACTTACTGATATATATATCATTTAATTTTTTTTTTTTTTTTTGGTTTTGGGGACTGGTTTATTTCACTTAGCATGATAGTCTCCAGGTCTATCCATCTACTTGCAAATGTCATAAAGTCATTCTTCTTTATGGCTGAGTAACACTCTATTGTTTATATATACACCACAATTTCTTCATCCACTCATTTGTTAAAGGGCACACAGTTTGATTCCATAGCTTAGCTATTGTGAATTGAGCTGCTATAAACATTGATGTGGCTGTGTCACTGTAGTATGCTGATTTTAAGTCTTTTGTATATAAACTGAGTGGGATAGTTGGGTCAAATGGTGGTTCCAGTCCTAGTTTTTTGAGGAATCTCCATACCTCTTTTTCATAGTGATTGTACAAATTTGCAGTCCCACCATCAATGTATTAGTGTACCTTTCCTCCCACATCCTCATCAACATTTATTTTTATTAAATAAGCTTGATATTTGTTTCTCACTTCTACCCTTACAATAATCTCTTTTTAGAAATTTGGAAGAATATAATTTTAAAATTAAAATCTGGGATTCAGCAAATGTGTATGCATATACTGTTAGTTCAGAGTCCCCTTTGGTCTGGCTTCTGGCCAGTAGTGAGACCTCCTGGTGCCTCCTCCCTTTACTCCTGCCTAGGTCAGAGCTCCTTTAGAGGTCAACTCTGACTTTCTAGCACAGAAGAAAGGGGGCTTCTGGCAATGGAATAAGCAAAAGGAAACCCAAATATGTTGGGGCCTCTCCCAGTGGCTAGCAAACACTTCTTGGTTTCTCTGAAGAAATTCTTAGTCCTCTCTGGAACACACAGGGTGGAATCTGACCCAGGCAAACCAAGGGCTTTCTGTGGTCTGGGAGAAAAGCACCTGCATGGTCACCCACTTGAGGACTGGAAGGCTGACTACATGGGACAGAGGACCCTTTCCTGACCACCTCATCTTAAAGTGCAGGAAAATGAAGTGAAAGGTGGAAGTGAATTCTCAACATCTAGGGAATGACAAAGAAAGATCTAAGAAACCTAAAAAGAAAGATTTGAGTTCAAAAATCCCCACACATATAAAAGACAACTGAAGTGAAGACACTGAAGTGACAGTTGTGTTTTGACACAGAACACAGGGTTCAAAATCTATTCTATGCTCTTTTGGCAGTCACTTCCAGTGGGCAATCATGCCAAGCATTGTGCCTCAAAGAAAGGATCCAGTCAGGCCTTTTATATTTTATAATTGATGCATTAAATATTGTATACTTTCTTCAAGCATTTATTTTTGGATGCATTCTTAGTATTAGTCAATTAAAAATATCAACATTATTGTTTTTCTTTAATCCATGTGTTTGCATGGAAACTACCTAGGAGGGGAGAATAGGAGCCCAGTGTTAATAAGGACTGACTGCACGAGGCAGCGACTTGTAAGACCCCAGAAGCTTTCTTTTTCTCCCCTCTACTCTGCCCTGTGTCACTGGTAGTCTGACACTGAGGGCTGAGTTTCCCAGTTTTCTACATAAGCTGGTTTCCAACAAGGGCTGGAAGGATGTTCACTGAAAAAACGGAGAAGTCACTGGGCTTCTCCTTTTCCTGTGCAGGGCACCATCTCCTCCATGCCTGTGTCCACCACCCTGGCCCAGAGGGTAGGTAATGTCACACTCTCCCTCCCATCTAGGATGGTAGCAGATCCCCAGTGATGCTACTTTCTGCCTTGTGTTTTTCTTTCAGCTCTTCCTTCACCAATGTAACCAATAATTACCATTAAACTGCCTCTGCTTTAAATGCACTGCATGCTTTCGTTTTTCTTGGTTAAATTCCACTGATGCAGTGCCCCTTCATATTTGTTCAATTCTCACAAAAACAAGGTATAAAAAAAAGAAGCAGGTAACAAATTTCCCTTTAAAAAGTGAAAAAAATGAAGTAAATTGTCCTAAAAGTGATTAAGGGTGATCCATCTGCATTTATGAAAGGAAAGCATTGTTTCTGCTGCTTTCTTGTCAGAGCTTTTAATTTATACATGAGTATGATCTGTCAAACAACACCTTTGAAATAGTTTCTTTCAAGCTGCATCTACAGACTAAGGGTTTTAAAGATTCATAAAGTATATTTCATTACCTGTGTTCCCAATAGATTCCACATGATTCTCTAATTTACACAATTGTGTCCTTAGCACAATTTTATTCTTTATTTTTTTGTGGAGATGGAAATTGAACCAAGGACCTTTTACATGCTAGGCAAGCACTCTACCAACTGAGCTATATCCCCAATCCCTTAGTACAATTTTAAATTTCTTGTTTAAACAGAAACAAAATAAAAATATACAACATCATAAATATCATGGTGAATGTTGGTAATAGACTTCAATTTGTGAAAATATTGGCCTGTTAGATGGTGTGGTACATAATAGAAATGGACTCTCACTAACAAAAACTAGTGGCATTCAAATACATAATTAAGCTAAGATATATTAGAGAAACTTTCTACCTTTGGGTGAATAGGAATTAAGAATCCCTTGAGGCCAGCAGATTTAGCCTTACAGAGGATGCCCTGGTTAAGTCAATAAGCAAAGGAGGATTCTGGAAGGCCGATGTTGAATGGAAGGAGACAGGGCCTCGACAATCTTGGCAAGGTTATGCTTGCAGAACTTCAAAGGTCAAGAAACAGAACATCCTTTAACCTACACAACAGTTTAGATGAATTTTTTCTACTTACTTTTTACAAATGGTGAGTTAAAAGCCTGTATGTATTGTAGAATATGTTTAGCACTTGCTTTTATAATAACCTGGTATTGATTTTCAGTGTGAATGGACAAAATGGTAAATACTCAGCACTTTGAATTCATTAGTCATCTACCAAAAGGTCAGTTTCTGCAAATCCAATGTGATTCAGGACATTTCCTAAGAGGGCAATTAGTCCTGAACAAAATGAATGGATTATGTACTTTTTACATATAGAATAAATATGAAAACGCAATAAGAAATTATATAAGATCATAATAATAAGAATTATGGGCTGGGGACATGGCTCAAGTGGTAACACGCTCGCCTGGCAAGCGCAGAGCACTGGGTTCGATTCTCAGCATCACATAAAATAAAAAATAAAGATGTTGTGTCCACCAAAAACTGAAAAATAAATATTTTTTTAAAAAATTCTCTCTCCTCTCTCTCTCTCTCTCAAAAAAAGATTTATGAAGCAATATAAATCATAGTGTGATGAGAATAATGAGTGATTATATTTCAACTATGGCATTCACAACTACTCAGTTACAAATAACATACTAACCATAGGCATCAGGAATGTAAAGCTCAATGGTAATTTAATGTGGTACCTTTTGGTTTTATGAATGAGCCTGTACAATAGCTCCATTATTGGCTGGTGTTAAGCTAATTAATTATTCTCACCATGTTTGGTTTTTTTATCTGTTAATTAGTATATCAGAAATGTGTTATGAGTATTAAATGAGCCAGGATTAATGCATTACCAGCCATATAATAAGTGCCCAATTAATGTTTAGCTATTATTAAAATAATAATGGTTTCCAAAAAGATTTACAAAGCCATTAATTTGCTAACCCAAAATTTGTTACAGATCATGTAATTGATTTATAAACAAAGAATTAGAGCAACAGTTCTTAGTTAATGCTGGCAACTGAGACCCCTGGAGACAGTGCAGTGAGGTATTTATGAAATGCAGTCATCCTTTTACATTATGAATCTGAATCTTCCCATACTTCGAACCTGTGCTGAGATGAAGCACTGTTGTCATTGTGGGTGGGCTGCTGACTCACACCTTATCCAGAGGGGAAAATGAGAATCAAAGGGCTCAAAGGCAAAGAATATGATCTGATCTAACAAAGAAGATAGGATGATCTGGCTCTGGGTGGGGCACTGTTCTAGGGATTGGCAGAGTTAGCCTTGGTAGAGAAAAGACAATATTGGCAGATGTCCAGTCTATTCAATAGGAAGCTTCAGGTGCAAGAAGCTTCTTGAAAAATTTATTTCAAAGTTCTGCTCTAATATTTAATATAGAACCATCTGTATTTTTTATATTAATACTTATGGAGGACTGAATATTAGCATAAAATTCTTTGAATGAAGCTACACTAGCATGTTGCATGTGTTCATCAGGATGGCTGTATAGGGAAACCTTCTGATTTCCTTCTATAATTTTTTACTTTAGTGATGGGGGCCACCTTACATTAAAAACCATGGTTTTTTTTTAGCACTTTAGGTAATTTTACACAGTTTATTTCTCTCTCTCTCTCTCTCTCTCTCACACACACACAAAGTCAAAATTTTGTTTTGGGTTTGAAGTCAGAATTGTTTTGCCTTGTTCTGAGCAACATACTTATATTTTTTATCTTTGCAATTTATCATACTGTATTATCTTTAATTATTGAGAATTCTCCAACATGCCACTAGAAACCATTTCACTACTAGTTTACTTGGCTACCAGTCTTTCTTCATGAATGAACAGATGGATTCCTTTTCTTGGGGTAGCAAAATGCATAGTTTGTTCCTTTTGTCATTAACAAATATGTTGACAAGCCAGGTGGTATCACTCACATGAACCATATCAAAAGAGCCAGGTTGTCTCTCTGCTATGATCACAGCAGGACTTCCCAGGTTAGCACTTCCAGGATCCATACAGATCACTATATTCTTCCATGAGGAGATCAGGGTGCAAAAGGTGTGAGCATTGTGAATAACCAGACAAGGGATTCTTTTTTTACCTACAACGATCTTTCTCACTTTCCACAACTTATATTGGAGTTCCTCAGGTTATTACAATAAATAGCAAAGTGATCCCTGGTGTGATAGATCAGATGGACATCATCTCTAGTCTTGTCACTACTGATGATGTCATAAAATTATCAGGGTAAGTCACATCAGTCCAGACATTGCCATCAGTCTTAATGAGCTGTCATGCAGACTTTCTTTGCTTCATCTCCTGTCCAGGCATATTTAAGTCTGTTCCATAGGAAATATGAAGTCCATAGTGATAAGAGGAAGACATTCTCTCAACTTTAGTGGACCAGTGGATGCATGAGGAGCAAACATATGCTCAGTTTATCCTGCATTCAGAGCTTCAGAGCTGCTACTCACTTCAGATGTTTTTTAGAAACACAAGTCTTGGCAATTTAGGGAGACCTAGTCCAAAAAATGAAGAATAAAAAAGAACTAGGAATGTAACTCAGTGAGGTAGAGTGCCCCTGAATCCTAGTTTCAATCTCCAGTAGTACTAAAGAAAAAGAGAGAGAGAGAGAGAGAGAGAGAAAGGGAGGGAGAGAGGGAGTTGGAAACAAAGAGGACTGAGAAAAGATAAACATAAAAATTTAAAAAGTGATTATGTGTGGCACAAAAGGCACAACAGGTCAGCAAAACGTGGGTTACAAAACCATTAAAAATGGTACTTAATATTTCTTGTTGGATTTAGAAATGTTCATTTGATTATATATATTATATATACAATATTAATATGTAATATATATTATACATAATATATAATACAATATTCATATATATAATAAAATATTAATACAAAAGTAATTATCCTTTGTGGTCCAGAGTGACTACATTAACTAGAAACATGATTAGATCAGAATCTCCCAACAAACAGGGTGGGGCTTTAGGGCACAGCAGCTTCATGCATTGTTCCCATGTGCTCCATAACAGGCTGATGGAATTCCATGTGTGCAGTAATGTGATTAGATCTGAAACGGCTGAACCTGACTTGATTTCCTGATACTGTTGCATAAGAGTGTTATTATATTAAGTTTTTCTCTTTACTTTTAATACTCAGTCCAACTTTTCAATTTCAGAATTGTGTAATTATACAATAACATTATTTATTTTTTCTTTATTTGTTCCCAGAAAGAATAACATAGAACAAGATAAACACACACAAAATAAATAAATAAATAAATAAATAAACTCCCACATTTATTTCTTAATTTGTCAATTGATATACCATACAAATTCAACCTGAGGTTTCTAGAGAACTCTCTTAGGCTACTTCTCTCAAAGTCCCTGCCGCAGCCTGCACAGTGAAGGCTGCAATAGAAATCTGTCTCTTCACTTCTTCCCAGGCCTTGGAAGGGTCCACTTTGCTTTCAATATCAAACAAAGCATCATAAATTCCTGGGAATGATTCCCCTGCATACTTGTTGTGGCTGCTTGGAGCATAGATGACATGCCTGTCGAGAGAAAATACTTTGTTGCTAGTTGCACAAATAACATACAAGAAAGAAACAGGAGCACCATAAAATCTTGGATCTCATATTCCTAAATTTATACTTTGAGTAAGCCCTTTGGCAAGCAAACTTATAAGTTCACTAGTCTCCAAAGACTAGTCTATGAAATATGTATTAACTACTTTTACTTTAAATAAATAGCTCAAAGTTGTTCAGACTAACACTAGTAGCAACAAGGATAAACAACTGCTGATTACCTGGTATAGATTGTGCTTAGTATTCTTCAAGAATTTACTACAATTTTTTGTAAGTCTTTCTTTTCTTTCTTTCTTTCTTTTTTTTAATACTGAGGATTGAATCCAAAGGGCTTTTACACTAACCCATATTCGAGCCCTTTTTCATTTTACTTTATTACTATTAGTTTTTATTTTAAGACAGAGCCTCACTTAGTTGCTTAGAGCCTCACTAACTTTCTCACTTGGGCCTTGAACGTGTGATTCTCCTGCCTCAGCCTTCTAAATTGCTGGGATTTTAGATGTGAGCCACCACACCTGGCCAATTTTTCTAATTCTTAAAAGTGAATTCTACAAAGTTGCTGTTAGTTTCACAGAGGACGAAACTGACTGTAATTAAATTATTTGTATCAATGCGAATAAAAAATAAGTACTGAGTTTTACTACACCACACTACCCCTGGCCTTATAACACTGCTGTGATCAATAAATTCCCATTTAAAACCAGCCAACCAACTTTTTTCTATTTTTTAAAAAGTCATATTCTAAATGTGACTTAATGCTTAGCTGAATGCATGAAGAATCATTAAAAAACATTTGTGATGTTTACAAGACCTAGAAAGAAGACTTTCATTGAAGAGGCTAAGCCAGGTCATGTGCTAGCCCTGAAAGTTGCAAAGTAACAAGGTAAAGTATTAAAGAGGCACAACCATGCTACCATGGGCAAAACAGTCACCCTGTTTGGATGATGCCTTTTCTCCCAACTCCTGACCCTTTGACAGTCCCTACCGGGAAAGGTGGCGCCACTTCTGGCTGTTCCATAACATAACCCATTTTGCAGTACTCACAGTATGGGCAACCTGGGGGCAGTGGGTACTTATCAGAATAAGCACATTTGACAAAATTTAGGTGCAAAAACCTTTAATAACAAATTTAGGGAGTAAATAAATATATATTTATTACATATTAATGCATGTTTATTAAATTTATTATTATCATGCATATATATAAAAACATTTAAAATAGAACAAGGGCTAAAATCGTGTAAGAAAATATAAACTTGATTGGAGAGATTTTTGTTTTCTGTTTGTGTCTTTCTGAATCTTTTACATTCCCTAAAATAAACATTTTTTTTATAATCAGACACAAAAAAAATACTAAAAAGAAAGATATATAAGAATCATATTACATTATTTGGAAACCCAATATAGTATATTTGACACTATATATATTTTGAAATATTCTATTAGCTTGCAAGAAATCAATTTTTATATTTTTTTCCACAGTGCACAACATTTTTAAAATGTGATATTAAAGTGAAGAGTCATATTTTCTTTCTTACCTATAGAAAGGCCTGTCTGGTAACCCTAAAGGATCAATGAATGCCCGTTCCAGAAACATCAGCTGATCATTCATAATCCTCAATAATATTAGGCTAAAAAGGAAATTAGTATAGGTATAAGTGAATAAAATTGTATTACCCAGCAAGCAAAAATATTTAAAATTCCTATAATGTGCAAATTAATAATCACAACAGGTAATAATCATATTTTTGATATCTTGTAAAATTCTATTTTGCTGAGACTTATGAAACTATGGAAGCAGTGACTTGTGCCAAAGGAAACATTTGATAGCAATTTTTATGTAAGTGGAAATAGTAAGTGGTAAATCTAAGAAAATGAATTTGGGGAAGGATTTTTCACCTTAGGAATCTTAATAATCTACTTTGGAAGTCATGTCAATCTTTAAATGAGACAATTTATAAATGTTTTGTAAGGTGCCAGGCAAATTATAAATATTTTTTAAGTCACAACTCATGATATTTTCTTGTTATTAAGGATAAACCTTCATGAGCATAAGAGATGGTGTCTTTGTATTCTTTCAAAGGTAGTGGAAAGCCTACAATGTATCCAACAATGCCACAGAATTTGTATTGCAAATGCTGGTGGTATGGTTGTCCTTGTAATAAAAATGATTCAGCATAATTAAAATTAATCTAACAGTCCTAAATAGTTTCACAATGAATTTTGAATTCAATATATTGCTTGTGTCATAATTTAATTAACAAACTAGAAGATGAATAATTGTTTTATTCATTGGTTTAATTTGCTCTTAATTTTTATGTTGTTTTTAACAATAAGGACATTTAGTAATCACTGTTCTGAATGCTAACATAATATATTATTTTTAATCTTCAGGCCAATCCTTCATGTTGGAAAGATACTACCTCCATTTTTTTAAAATATAATTTTCTAATTGACTTTAATTACTTAATTAAATTGGGGATTGATCAATTGAGGATTGATCCTAGGGGTACTTAGCCACTAAGCCATATCCCCCAGGCCTCTTAATTCTACTTTATTTGAAATTTTTAGACAGGGTCTCACTAAATTATTTAGGGCATCTTTAAGTTACTGAGGCTAGTCTTGAACTGATGATCCTTCTGCCTCATCCTCCTGAGTTGCTAGGATTACAGGTGTGTATCACTGTGCCCAGCAATAGCTCCACTTTATAAATGACAGAACTAAGAATCAATAGCTTATCAAGTTGCCCAAATTTTCAAATAGGAAGCTTTTGAGTGAAATACGAGGTCACCAATGTTGTCCTATTGGCTGCGCTATGTAAACAAAACAAAAATAGAAATAACTAAGATCTCATAATTTAGATTTAAGTTATTTTCAACATTTATTTTTTATCATAATGAATTCAGTATTTTTGAAAGTATAAAGGAGGCATAGACTTTATCTGTTAGCAGCCCATATAAACAAAGGGGATTAGAGTGAAAGATAATTTCAATTTGAAGTTACAGGTTTATGAATCAAATTCACAAAGCATTGCTGTAAATGCAAGAGGTCATGTGGATCCATACAGGTAAGTACACAAACACACACACTCACTTCTTTTTATTTCTCCTTCTCTCTTTCTCTCCTTTCCTCTTACCCAACTATATTTCTCTCTCTTGTCTCCATCTCCATCTCCATCTCTATCTCTATTTCTATCTCTCCCTTTCTCTGTCTGGATTTCTCATCTTGTGGCTACCACTAAAAGTCTTCATAGGTTCTTTGTATAGTAACTGAATTCAACTTGGAGTAACCCTGGGTTGCTAATACTCAAGACAGCTAAGTAAACAGTCTTTTCACTCCTGGAGCATGCCAGCCTCTCCAGAAAGGATAAGAGAATTATATATTTTAAGGTTGACTATTATGTAAGCCTGAAGGTACTAGAGTCAACACCTCATGTTTTCTGATGAGCAAAAACATTGATGTAAGAAAAGCAGGGCCAGAAGTGTCTTTTTAGATTTCAAAGTTTCAGTCTAGAAACTCAACATGCACTTTATTTCCTTATTTGACATTTACTGTTATTATATGCAACATACAGGTGTTCCAGGATCCCTAAACATCATAGAAAGACACACACTGTATCTTCATTATCATATAAAGAGGATAGGCACAAATAGAAATACTCAAGGATAGTCAAGCTGAGTTCCATCAGAAAACATAATTCAAGCCATGTGGTAGTCTGTCAGAGAAGGAAACATCATTTGTTTTAAAGACAGAAAAATCAGTTTTGTAGAATACATGGTGTTTGGGATTCCCTAAAAAGGCATTTCTCTTATTTTTTATACATAAAAAACTTGGTGAAAAATATGAAGTATAAAAAATCTTCTCCCTATATACTAGTGTCAATATAACACAATTATTGTACTAATTGCTTCCCCCTAAAGTTTTTCTGTTTGGTCAAAAATTTAACCTACATAATTGTTATGTTTTTGGTTTAACTCACATGTTATTATATTCACATACATAATATTTATAATAATCATTTTTGCTTTTCTTTTTGTGTGTCTGGTGTTGGGGAATGATTATTTTTAATGGTTATAAAATGTTCAAATTGGTAGAAATCTTTCAGTAAATTTTTTCCCTACAGGGCATTAGATTGTTTTTATTTATTTGATATTATAATTTGATAATTCTTATCTTTCTCTAGGTAATATCTTTTTAATTAAAACTTGAGACTATATCCTTAAGGAAAAAAATAAGTTGAAATGCTAAGTTAAAGAACTCTATGCTGAGTCTTGAAATTTGCATAGTTTGCATAGTTGATAGTGTTTTAGTATTGTCACATTATCAACTTTAAAATTTTGTTCAAATTGTTTTACAAATGATTTTACATAGGGTTAATCCTAATGTTTAACATATATAAATTTCACATATATAATGTTTAACATAAATAATGGTTTCAAATTAATTCGTATTCTGGATAAATTGAATTTTACCAGCTGGAGGTGCAGATGAGGATTTCTGCATGGAGGTAATAACTTCAAGAAGAGGGAGAAAGAAGTTATGTTTTTTCAACCAAATAAGAGAATTTGGTTGAAGTGTGATGCACAGACAATGAAAGAACAAGAGGTTAAAAAAAAAAAGATCTGGGGTAACACATGGAGGACCCTTCAGTGTTTAGGTGGTAAACTGTACCTCATCAGCTGGCAGCAAGAAGACACTGGCATCTCTGAGCAGGACAGTTAACTAAGCAATGTCAGAGATAGGTCTTTAGGAGGTAGGCAACCCTGCACAGGGTGCTGTACAGTGGACACAAACACAGTCAAAATGTCCCAAAGATGCTTTTGTAACCAAGATGTCAACTTGTATTTCCTGTTAATTATATCCATTATATACATAAATAAATGTAGAACTTACTTGCTTTTGTCTAAATCTTGAAGTCTCTTGCTGAACTTAGAAGCAATTTCTGTAAAATTCTTTACTGCAGAAAACAGTGCATCTGAAATAGAAGTTGGAATCATCAAGAGCTTTAAGAATGTAATTTCTAATGATGTTGTTACATAGGTAAAAAAATGAGAATATAGAAGATCATCCTCTTTTGTGTCTTACAAGGTATATGAGCAGTCATGACACGAAAAGTACATGTGCACAAGTAAACAGAATACTTCATTCATGTAGAACAAAAATAAAAAATAAATGTCCAAAGGAAGGTCATTGCATTTCAGAAATTACTGGAAACATACAAATAATGACATGGGAAAGAGCACGTGCAACATACCAAATGATACACTGTATGTTTTCATTTCCTGTGGATGTTTCATTGAAATATTGTAGATTTTGTCAGCATACTTTTTTAAAACTACAGCATAATCTCGACAGTCAAAAGGAAGCACTATGGAATTGGCCAATTCAAACACCATCCCTCCTCGAACCTGGGCCACGGTGAGGTGATATTTAAACGTTGGATCATAAAATTTTTCCACCAACTCATATGTTTCATAGACACTATGATACAATGGATAGCTGCTGAATTTGTATGTTTTCTACAAAAGAAACACATATCTCTTGTAAGATAGCTTATAATAAAATACATAGCACTTAATTTACTGTTAATGTTTGACCAATAATAAATAAAAGGAAGTACTTAAATACCTCAATGTGCTACTTAATAAGGGTCTACTATTACAGTATTTAAACTCACTCTAGGCTTGTACTAAGTAAAATATGTGCATGTGTGACATAAACAATATTATAAAAACATTCTTTTCGAGTCACCTTACAAACTTATATTTAACCATAGCAGAGATTTGAAAATGTTTTAGGAGACTGAGGAAAAGTCAAGAAAAGTGTTGCATTTGAATAAAAATAATTTAAGAAGACCAAACTATTAGAAGTAAGTAAATAAACATGACAATAGTATATAGGGAAATATGTGGAATTTTTTTAAAGACTGAAATTCTATTAAAAAATTATTCTCTGATGAACAGTGTGTGGAAAAGTAGACTGTCCATGCAGTGAGGGGTTCAGAAGTAAATGCAGAATCTCACTATGGAAAGGGAGGGATAGTCAGACAGGTATAAGGAAAGTCAACAGTATAAGAAAAAGCCAAGAAGGAAGGACTTTTCATCTAGGCACAGTGGTGCATGCCTGTAATCCCAGCAACTTGGAAGGCTGAGGCAATAGGATCATAAGTTCAAGGCTAGCCTGGGCAACTTAGGAAGATCCTGCCTCAAACTAAAAATTGTAAAAAGGGGACTGGGAATGCAGTTCAGTGGTAAAATCCCATGGGTTCTAGCTCTCAGTACATTAAAAAAAAAAAAAAGAAAGAAAGAAAGAAAGAAAAGAAAAAAGAGAGAGAAAGAAAGAAAAAGAAAAACTTTTCAAACTGCTGATTTATGCCTTTTGATCATTTTCCAAAGAGCTTGAATTTTTGATATTGATCATTTATTTGTTGTTGATAATTTATAAAGATGGAGGTAGATACATATTAAAAAGTAAAAGTTGAAAGAATTTTCACCTGACAAATAGAAATCAAAAGGGACAAGTATCAAACTGATATAAGAAGCTACTAGTTTTAGTTATGAGGTTTTATAAACTATGCATCTATGTTATTTTGATAAAAATAAAAATATAAACTTATAGTAGTAGCAACAACAAAAGGAATGGCATATGACTCATATCTTCATTGTGCATTATGTCACTTGTTTTTTAAAGATTAATCTAATAATTGGATCTATAAGAGATAAAAATAGAAATGTTTATATAGGTATTTATATGGATTAATTTTGAATGGTATTAAAAGTAAAGATATTATGTCATGTGCATATAGCTGCATTCCACCTTTATGTTCTACAAAGCACCGATTTTAACAAAATGATAAATAAATAGAAGGATAGTCATTAGACTAGAAGAAGTGAAAAGGGAAAGGAGCAGTGGAGGGCAAGAAGAAGCATTGGGGACTGAAATGGAACAAATTATATTCCATGCCTCTATGACTATATCAAAATGAACCCAAATATTACATATAACTATAATGCATTAATATAAACATTTTAAGAGACAATTCCTATATGACTTAAATGACTTTATGAATGCAATGCCACCAAATAAAATAGAAAAAAATATTTAATATAACATAAAAAATTTTGCAGTCAGGAGTACTGGGGCCAGGGGCAGTGAACAAGGGCTCAGACATCAGATGCAGGACCCACCGACATAGGACCAGCACTGCCAAGCCCTACCATGTCTCCTTTCTGCCTTCATATTCCTCACCTCCTTTAATGCTTGAGCCGCTTTTTGAAGTCAAAATTATTTGTTTGGCTAAAATAGATTCATAAATAATCTTGAAGAATTTAGGAAAAGACAATTACCCAATCTTTAGTATATCGTGCTCTGCCTGAAGCAATTCCGAGTCTTTGGAAGAACACCTCGAAATCATTACCAGACCCCAACTTACTAATCCTTTTAGGGGGAAAAAAACAGAATTATTTTAGAATAATTTTTCATCAATTTTAGATTGAAGATCAATTAAACTAAACTCCATCCTTATTTTGAAACTCTTAAACATGCAGAAAAGAATGAGAGAAACATTAATTTGATCACAAAATATCCAGTTTTATGACTAGTTTATAAGTTCCTTTTAAAAAAGATTCCTGAAATTTAAAAATATTTTCCTTTAAATTATTTCATTTAACATCTGTATTTGTGGTATGTGATAAAGTGAAATAAGTAACCAGTTTTTTCAGGTAATTCAGATGTAAATTATTTCCTTATTACTTTAAATTATACATGTTGGTGATATCAACATTCTCAAACAACTGAGATAGTTCTTTTCCCTTGCTTGTGAGGATACAACCAATGCAGAAGTAATGCTTGTGTTCAATATTAGAGTAACCAAAGTATCTGTTAACTGTGTGGTATTCAGAAAAAAGACAAGTGATGAGGTGATAGAAATATGATGAGAATTACTTTTTACCATTATCTCTATTTTAACTTTATATGTATGTACCATATGCAAGTACTCCTTCTAATAACACTCATTTTTTGGTAGCCGACACCTATATCGTAATATTGGATTTGAGACTCTTAAGCATTTTTATTATCTGATCTTAGAGCATTTTGAAATTTAATTTTTAAATTTATGATTGAAAGAAAATATTCTGATATTTTCTAAACAATTCCAGTCAAAAAATCAAATCGAGCAGAAAGCTGGGTTGCTGTTTTGTTTACCTGGGCATGCCACTGAACTCAGGTGAAGGACTCTTTTTATTCCAGCTCTCATAAAGAGATTTGCCTTTAAAACCTTCATCAGGACTTTGAAGCTACACAAATTAATGGAAGAAAGGGAAATACTTTAAAAAATAGATGCAGTAAAACTTACATGTCTGTTGTTAACCAGGGAGTTAATTATAGTTACACAAAACAAGAAATGCAATCTTTATATTAGCAGTCCTTAAAAACTGTGGAGTAGGGGTGTCACCCAGTGGTGCAGCAAATGAATAAATAAATGAATTACAATAATGAGTTTCTGACATTAAACGGAAATTTTCATGTTATTATGTATGGGAATGACTACATTAAAAAAAATCCATTAAGTGCATAGAAAAGAAGACCACATCAAATTATTATCAAACCATTTTTTTTAGAAAATGTATAATTTTGTTTTGTCTACTTTTCGAAATTGGGCTAGGTGACTCTAGCCATATATGTTCCCTTTTCTTAGAAAAGGAAAATAAAAGGAAGTGAACTGGTTAAGGGAATATATTCTTTTTTACTATTTATATTTTTAGTTATAGGAGGATACAATATCTGTATTTCATTTTTATGTGGGGCTGAGGATCAAAAACAGCACCTCATGCTTGCAAGGCAAGTGCTCTCCCTCTGAGCCACAATCCCAGCCCCCAGAATGTTTTCTTTTTAGGACTTCTTCTTGTCAGAAAGATAGTCAAAGCCATTAAGTAATATATGTATATATGCATATAAAGTATAATATAAATATTTTATTCAACCAATTATTTGTGTAATTGTGTTAAACATTAAACTCATTTTCTGGTTTCATAAATGAGAAAAATAAGGAAGTAAAACATGACCTATTTTACAATTCTGCACTTATATGGAATTGTAGACCCAGAATATTACAAGTTGTACCAAAATTAGGCAGCAAATTAAACTAACATTCTCCAGTTATTTACAGATAATTGAACAATAAAGGTATAAAGTGTTTGTATTTTCTATTAATGAGAGTCAAATGAACAAATTTTCAACAAGTGCAATTTAGATACCTTTTGGAGCACCTACATTTTTTAAGAGCCTTTGTAAATGCGAGGGATTCATAGACCTATAAGGCACATAACAAACTTTCTACAGTAGGGGTGGCCAGGAAAATGTGGAAATCAGTATCCTACATGCTATAAGAGATGCATATGTTGGGCTGGGGATATGGCTCAAGCGGTAGCGCGCTCGCTTGGCATGCGTGCGGCCCGGGTTCGATCCTCAGCACCACATACCAACAAAGATGTTGTGTCCGCCGAAGACTAACTAAGTAACTAAGTAAATAAATAAATAAATATTTTTAAAAAAAGAACATTATGATGTGAAACCCATGCCTGGGGAAAGGGTTAAACCCCCTCCCCTTAAAAAAAAAAAGAGATGCATATGCAAAAGTTTATAGGGACACAAGTTAAATTTATAAAACATGAAAAGCAATTATATCACTCAAGCTTATAATTTAATATCAAACTTCACATAAGGAATAGGATAACTCCATTACCCAAAGGGGGGGAATATATATATATATATATATACACATACATACACACACACACACACACACATATATATATTAAACAGTGTAAAAATATACCACCAAGTAGTTAGTTTACCAGCAAAATTTGAAATACTACAAATCATTCTCACAAAACAAATAAGAAAATTAAAATTTTTAAGCACCACATACTTCAAACCTGACCTAGAGAGCAACATTTTTGCAATTATAACCAGAGTCCACAAATTCAGTTAGCAAACTAAAATAACTGCCAAGTTTCCTTAGCATGTATTGTGAATTACTTGAATAGGGGAAATTTATAAAATACCAGGTCTCAGATACTTAAATATTGTATGTTGTGCAGTAATTTATAAAACTCCAGCCAAACAATGGATCTCATAAATGCTAGACTAATAAATATTTTCAAATTGATTTTTCAATTTCAATAGAAGTTATATGGTTAAATTTCATGCTTTTGAAACCGAAGCTTAATGACATGTATTATAACTTATAATTCCTTTTGAAAAAATTGTTTTTCTTGGAAATTACATTGTTTATTTCTGATTCTATTCAGTGAACAGGTTTTTTGTTGTCCTTATTGTTTTCTTTCCATTCACTTCAGACCATTAGCAGAAACAAAAATCTGTCATGCCAAACCCCCTTCATTCTTACTAACTTGGATTAGGACCAGAGTTATGGAGTATGAAGGTTAAAGAGATTCCTGTCCTATAGAAATTTAGGTATCCACCTTTCTACCAAGTTCAGTGCCCTCTGTGCTGTGACAATTAAGATAACATTGAGCTATCATTCAGGCTCACTGAGGCCAGGGGATTGGAGTCCAAGGCAAATGTTGAGAAGGAAGTTATTTAGTCTCATCTAGCCTCTGCCCCAAACATAATTTGTTGTTTTTAATGCATACTCTGTCTACATCATTTAGAACATTTGGTTTTCCTGAGTCCTGAATTAATTGAGAACAGTATATTAAGAAGGAGAAACTGGTTGTAAAATTAAGGACTTAAACCATAGGAGAAAGTCCCAGTTCAGCAACTGTACACCTTGGATGACTAGGGTGGCTATCATTTCTCAAATGTTTCCTCATTTTTAAACAGAATATAGTAAACATAATGCTACATACAGGCTGCCTCAATATGTTGTGGGGGGAGACGGGGTAGTGTGTAGGCAGCATGTTAGATGTGACATTCTGTGGAGTGGATTGCTATATAAAAAAAAGATGAGTTATATAAAATAATAATAGCATCATAATGGCACTTCAAGGAAACATTATTTATAGAAGTTAGATTTTTCTTAACCTATATATATACATATATATATATGTAAACACACACACACACACACACATATATATATATATATTTCTTTTTACCTCTTTTGTTAGATTGTATACCAAACTATACATCAGTGGTGTACAATCAACTCTTAAGGTGTAGTTTCCTGAAAGACAGAAAAATGATACATTGGTTTTCATTTAATTTCTCTCAGTTGTTTATTCAAAGACCACTGATAACTTCCTAGATAGAAATGATCCTTTCAAAAACTAAATTTATTTATTTCAAACTCTTGAATGGCTTCTGATCTCACTCTATAAAACCCATCATCTTCCTCATGTCCCCCAGAATGGTGTATAAAACAACCCACATCATCTCTCCAAGTTTTTATTTTCCATTCTGCCAAGAATATTCCCTTGGGGCCTTTGCACACAGCATTTCTCAGTCCATACTACTTATTCTTCCTCTAGTAAGATGCTACATTTTCTGAGAGATATCCTGTGGCCTTCTTATCTGAAACAGCATGCTCCTTCCACTCCCTATCCTGGCTACATTCTTCCTCTCTGACATTGGTTTATTTTTTCCCTAAATTCCTCACCTATCTAATATAATAAATAGTTGTCTTTGTGTTATTTGCCCTCCCAATGGGCCATAAGTTCCATGGGAGCCAGGGTGGTCTTTTATTAGCTAATATATCCTTAGTGTTTCCAACAGTCAGAACTGTAGCAATTACCCAATAAACATCTGTTGTGAAAATAAAATTGTGAGCTAGCTGCTCTATAGCTGATTCTACAGAGTAGAGGTGGACTCTCCATTCTTCCTGCAGGAGTTGAGGGCTGCTGAGTGAGAGTAAAGGGAAGCAGCCAGGAGAAGTGCTCTTAGAAACCCTGGAAGCACAGGGAGTATCTCCATCAGGGGTGTAGGGAGGTAGAGGTAGAGAGTCAAAAATGTGACTCTTCAACTGAGTTTTCTGAACCGAAAGAATTAACTGGACCAAAAAGAAATGACATTCACAGCTAAGAGATCATGTACACCAATTTCCAGAAATGTAAAGACATGCAACACACTCAGAGCATAGCAAGTAGCCTTTATCTCAAAGTTCAAGATGTCTGGGAACAGCAAAAGTTGAGACTTTAAGAACAGTGTCATGTGGAACCCATGGATATGAAGACCAACTCTATTGTCTTCTTAGGATACTAAATAAAATAATAGACTTCTCAAAAGGAAAAAAAAAAGGAAAAGAAACAAAGAAAAGAAAGAAAAAGAACAGTGACAACCCAACAAGAACTGGTTTTGGAACTTGAAAAGTTGATTTAAAAATTCTGAGATTCATCTGGAAGAAAACATATACACATATAGCCAATGTAATTTTTAAAACAGAAGTGTTCTAAGAGCATAGTAAGGGAAGCAGGATAGTTTGGCAGCATTTGTTATAATTCAAATGCTTGTATCCCAGGACCAAGTAGTTACACTTCTGGCTCTTTACCCTTCATTCTCCTTACACAGAAAAAAGCTGCAGATGAAGGATATTTTCTGCAACAAGCTGAAACAATCTGACCTTCATTTAGAGAATTGATACATTCGACTGAAAATATTGTAGAAGTTCTTTTGTTGTTATTTGGCTTTTCGTGAGATTTTTTGTTGTTGTTGTCATCCTTGTTGTTGTTTTGGTCTTTAAAGTGAAGTAAACCAATGTTCAATGGCCACATGAAAAGCTTTCTATAAGATGTTGCTGAATTAAAAAGGTAACTTGTAGAACCACTTAGCTATAATATCATACCCCAAACCTGTATGAAGTAGGAATAGGAAATGACATGTAGTGGTTAGAAAAATACAGCTGAAAGAGCAGAGTGTGGGTATAACCTCAACCCTTCACTGGCTTTGTGACCTCGGGAAAGTTACATTATGTCTGAGTCTCAGTTTTGTCTCCTGAACAATGACGATAATAAACCACAGGGTCATTGTGAGTATTAAATAAATGTTTACCTATAAAGCACTTGAAACAGCACCTGTTCCACTTTTGCTTGAGCTAAATTATATTCTGGATATCAACATGAGGGAAACACCTCCAATGGAAGACTATAGAGAAGGTATGAAGTTTAAGAGTGGTTCATGACTGGAATTTGCTTTATCTGTAAATTTTGTATCTTAACATAAGAAACTTAAGAATATGGTTTATTGTATGATTTGAGAAATGGGAATTTAACAAAAATTTTAATATAAAACAAAATGAGATTAGTGGTGATCCAATCACATATTATATCCTTTCTTCTTAATCCTGAAAACTACAAGAATACAACGAAGCAATTCCAGGAGGATGTTGTAAATCAGCTAAACCCACTAATTTTAAAAAATATATGAAAAATCAAATCTTAAAACTACAATAAAAAGAATATTGTTTATTTGAAGACTGTGTTTGGAGTATTCATTCTGTAGGGCACAAATGTTTCATCTGTTCATATATTTTAAGTAGTAGTAACAATAAGAATCAAGATTAACTTTTTTGAACATTTACTCTGCAAGGAAGGTCTAGGAGCTCTGCCATCAATACTCCTTTTGCCTTAGTAACTCACCCTTGGAGACAGGTGCTCTCAGTAATCTATTTAGAAGTAAGGAAGAGATGCAGAAAGCAATAACCTGAAGTCACATAAGAAGGAAGTGGCAGGGAGAGGAATAAATTCAGGAAGTCTGTTGTGAAAGGCCAGGCCATCACATTAGTCCAAGAGGAGGAGGAAATGATGGGTGAAATGCACCCCTGTAAATGAACTTAGGACAATGTAGCTCAGACACATGGACAAAGAAGAAGTATAAATCCCAAACTAATTCCATCAAAGTGCTGTATATCAGAAGTTCAGTAGATTAGACAATTGAAAATAAAGGGAAGGGAGAGGGACAGAAATAGCAAAGACAATGGAATGAATTGGACATAACTTTACAATGTTCAGATATGAATACACAACCAGTGTAACTTCACACATTGTACAACCACAAGAATGAGACCATAATTAGAATAAGTTATAGTCCATGTATGTACAATATGTCAAAATATACTCTACTGTCATGTATATGTAAAAGGGACAAATTTTAAACACTTTAAAAAATAGAAGCCAAAAATAGATAAATAAGGTACTGTATTCCAATTGTTAACATGGCAAATCTACAATAAGTTTGTTCTCCTAAACTTCTAACATATTAACAAAATTATTCTAAAAGTCCACTCTTCACTATTTTCTTTTTTTTTCTTTCTTCTTCTTCTTTTTTTTTTTTTTAGATGATACAATACCTTCATCTTTTTAGTTTTTTAATGTGGTACTGAGGATTGAACACAGTACCTCACACATGCTAGGTGGGTGCTCTACCACTGAGCTACAACCCCAGCCAATCTTCACCTATTTATTTCTTCACTTTCAGCAACTATGCCATAAAAACTTACTTAATGAGAAATTAAGAATCCAGGAGTGAGCAGGCAAGATACTGCTAAAGAGTATTATTTATTGAGAGAGGCAGTTTATTAAACAAATGACAATGATGAGTGCTGCAATGATAGGGCCTCCCCTAAAAAGCAACATTTCAGGGGAGACTGTCAGGAAAAGAATTAAGCAGAGTGTGTTGAAGAGCAACTGAGTACAGAAAACAGCAGCTGTTGTTTTTGGTCAAGGAGCAGAAGGGATCAGTGGGTTGGAGTACAGGGACAATGGGCTGCTTCATTGTCATGAAAATCAACTAGAAATGTCTCTTAGTTGGACTCTCTGCCTTTAAAAAAGCATACACATTATTCAAGACCTGTCTCAAATGCTTATCCCCTTTCTTACTGCTGGTCTCAAGTAGTTACTATTCTCCTCTTCAAACTGCCAAGAGCAGAATGATTAAATATCCCCTTTAGTACCTCATTATGAGCCAAGACTGATTTATTTTACCATATATGTGATCCATGAACTCCCAAATATAAGACCATTCCTTCCTAACCTCTGATTCCCCTGGATTCCTAGAAAAGTTCAGAGAATTATTCAGTTATATACTGGACTTAATTGTTGAATAAAAAAAAAAAACTTAAAAATAAAAACATTTGGTGAAAGAT
Organism: Ictidomys tridecemlineatus; assembly: GCF_052094955.1. NCBI lineage: Eukaryota > Metazoa > Chordata > Mammalia > Rodentia > Sciuridae > Ictidomys > Ictidomys tridecemlineatus. Next base: position 76,132,680 of record NC_135480.1, on the reverse strand, counting down.
GAAATCTTGGAAATCAGCATTTTTTTTCAAAAGCATATGTGTATTATCATGAGAATAACTTTATATTCTAAATCATAAAACTGTGCTCCTTATTTACTCATCAAAAGATATTAGATAAATTTCTACTATATTTAAGATAATCTGGCATAGGTTATTATCATAGAATGCTGCTTCCCTGAATCAGCACTCTACAGTATAAAGCAAATGGGGGAAAAAAAAAAAAATTCTCTCACTTAGGGCTCACATACTTTCCAGAGTTAAAGGCAGCAGTGAGACAGACCAGGAGCATATTTCTTAAACATATGTTCAAGGGTTGCTTTTCTGGTTAGGATATAAATTGAATTGCTATCTCTAATACAATCATTTTTTTTTTTTTTAATGAGGACAACTACATTCACCTTCAATAGAGGAATCAGCATTAATATAGGCCACTCCACGATCTTGAAGGAGTCTGGAATTCTCCTATCACAAAAAGACAAGAAAAATCCACCTTTAAACATATCAACATAACCACCCTCCCATTAAATATAAATTTCTGAATGAAACTGGCCCATATGAACAAATTTAGCATATAAGACTCCCAAAAGAGAGTTGGCTTGAAAGAATTCAATGAAGGTTACCAGTTAGAAACTACAAACAAAACTTTAAAAAACTAACATTTAAGATGAAACTGTCCACATATTTATGTACATGGAAAAGAAGTGAATTTCTGAATCATACTGTAGTTTGTCCATAGATAAGTTTAAAAATTCTCTCAGCAAACATGAAATGACCTGGGAGACTTTTGAGTGGAAATCTTCCTACAAATATCTCATTATTTAAGTAGAAAATATTGCCCCATTCACATTGAATAAGCTATTTCAAAATCAGCTTGAAAAATTTAAAAGTTGAATCCTGTAGACATGAAGTCAAGTTATCTTGTAGCATGGCTCCACCTACTGGTAAATGTTGATAATTGAACACTTTTAGAACACTATCAGGAAGTATAGCAAAATGTTTTTGAGATATTAATGTAGATTTTGAGTCTCTAAAATATGTAATTTCCTAAGCATTCTGAATATAACATAAAAATGAAAATACATATGTAACTCTGAATGATAAAAATAATTTGAAAGGGGCAAATCAGATCCTGAAAACATTTAGGCTTTTTCTGATACCATCATAAATCTTTCTTGTAAAAAGCTTTACAACAGGGCTGGGGTTGTAGCTCATGGTAGACAGCTTGCCTAGCATGTGTGAGGCACTGGGTTAGATCCTCAGCACCATATAAAAATGAAATAAAGATACTGTGTCCACCTTCAACTAAAAAACAAATATTATATATATAAAAAAAGCTTTACCCCACATTCTATGAAAACACTATTTCTGCTCTCCCACCCCAAGGAAAATGAAAGTTTACAGTATATCCATTTATTTACTATTATGCTCCCAGAAAATAGAGATATTCAGAAAATAGAGATAAATTAATTTCAACAATTAACATTGTATCTCTAAAAAACAAAACTTAGATCTTTAGTGAAGATACTTTTTACTTGAGTTTTGACCAGGGATTTATTGCTTAAGATTTAAAAGAAAAAAAGCTTGAGCATTTTCTCACTGTATTCACCTGTTATTTTTACAAATTTAACTATTAAGTCCAAAGTGCTTTGTTTTGGTTTGTTTTGTGGTGCTGGAAATCAAATCCCCGAACTTGTGCACACTAAGCCAGTGCTCTAGAACTGATCTACATCCCAGCCCACTGCTTTGTTACTATGAAATATGAAATTTAACATTGTAGCAAATTTTCACTAACCTCTGCCCACTCAGTAGAACCAAGAAGACCAAATTCTTCTGCATCCCAGCTTGCAAACAAAATTGTTCTTCTAGGCCTCCATCCTAAAATATATATGTATATGTATATAAATACTGGGGAAAATACATACTGTACCCAAGATATTATGAAGCCCAAATGAGGGAAAATAAACAAATACAAAAAAAAAGAAAGAAAAGAAAAAAATGAAAGCATCATTTGTTGATTAGGAAGGGTGAATTTTGAATTTAAGAACCATAATGGGCTAGGCTTTGTGGTTCATACTTATAATCCTAACAGCTCAGGAAACTGAGACAGGAGAATCACAAGTTCTAAGCAAACCTCAGCAACCATGAGGCACTGAAAAATTCAGTGAGACCCTGTCTCTAAATAAAATTCTAAATAGGGCTGGGAATGTGGCTCAGTGGTCAAGTGCCCCTGAATTAATCTGTAGTAGTACCCCCCCCAAAAAAAATAATAATTTCCTTTTGTAAGATTTTAAAGGTGATTTGTCAAAGTGAAATAGCATGATTGAAAAGGGAGAAATAAAGACACAATAATAGTCTTTAAAAAGCCATAAAATATTCTAATAAATTTTTGATAATTGGCTATGCATTGGAAGGTTTTCTGTTCTGCTTTCTGTTCTGCAGTTGCCTAAATGGAAAGAAGATATTGCTAGGTGCAGCCAGCGTTCTGACAACCCATGGAACTGAAAAATCATTTCCAATTCCTCCCTGTGGTTCTGACATCACATAAACAGATGCTCAGTGTCAGCTGACAGTATGATTTCACTCCAGCCTCTGGTAGAATTAGTGAACAGGGGCTCCATTAGCAACAGCAATGCCTGTTGCTGCTGAAATATGTGTAATTCAGTGGGGAAGGTCATGTGGCTGGGCAGTAAGACTCTAGACTCGGTGTTAAAGAAGAAAGATCTTGTTCAAATCTTGATTCTCTCACTTACAAGAGGTATCATGAGGTGAGAAATTCAAACTGATCAAGTCTATCTCCTCATCACACCAGGACAACAGAGTAAATGTGAAGTTACTACTTGACTATTGGGAGTTAAATGGAGCAATGCTCAAAAAGCACCTAGTGATCCCAAAATTCTGTCATTGTCAGTAAATATTTCATGTGTATTTATTAGGAATATTTATCCTGGCTTATGTTTATATTTTAGTTGCTAAATAAGCTATATTAAAATGTGTCTACACACACATACACATATCCCCAAAAAGAATGTTTATCCTATAGCTGTTGAATTTAACATCCTGTATTTATCAAGATTTTAACAGCATTATTCAAATTTCCTATTATTATTCCTTATCATTTCATTGTTTCAGCATACTCTATAATTGCCACAGAGATGTTTTGCATTTATCATAGGGATTTTCCAGTGTCATATCAAATCATGAAACTTTAATGTGTGGGAGAGTCAAACTAAGGATTGAACCTAGGGGGCACTTAATCAGTAAGTCACATCCCCAGCCCTTTTTTACATTTTTATTTAGAGACTCAGTCTCGCTAAATTGTTTAGGGACTTACTAAGGCTTTGAACTTGTGATCCTTTGTCTCAGCCTCCTGAGCTCCTGGGATTATAGATGTGAACCATGATGCCTGACTCAAATCATAAAGTTTTTGTAACAAGATTAAACACTACTAATTTATTTAATATGTAAATTCAGGTCTCCATTGGTTTATTTTCTTAAAACCTAAGATATTTCTGTGGAGAAGAGAATGGAGAACCCTTGTATTTCATTTTAATTAGAGACAATATGGTTTTGTGAACCAGTACCCAGAAATTTCAGTCTAAACTCTGATTTTCTCACTGGGCCACATATTACCTACAAGACCCTGGGGAAATTATTTAATTCTCTAAACTTGGTTAACTTATCTGTAATAGAAATACTAAAATAACTACATAAACATCTCCCTGGTTGTTATAAAGTCAAAATGAGTCATTTATATGAAAACACTGTTTCTCAAAGAAAATCAATAGCATACAAACTAAACACACTTTCACTGTTTTTACTGTTGCTTAAATATAATGTTTGCATCTATAGCACTCAGACACCTGGTTTGCAGGGTCAGAAAAGAGAATAGACTTGCTGCTGTCAAGGTATAAAAATTACTTTGAAAATTATTAAAACTACATTTTTTATTTTGGTTTTCATATGAAGATTCTAAAATGACTGAATCAGTGCTTCTAAGCATATGGATGAGAATAGGAGAGAACAGACACCCTACAGGGAGCAGAATCCCATTAGACAGCCAGATTAGTATTTCTCTGGGCATTGCTTCTATATACTTAGTCTTCATGACCTGAGGAGTGAGACTGAAGGAGCCCAGGAATTTCTGTTTGCAGCTCTTTGACAGGAAAGCTTTGGCTATGACCTTATATGGAAGAACCTGGCTACATCTTCTTGGTTACCAAGAGTAGCCAAGAACAGTGCAATTCCTTCATGTTAGATTATCATTTAATTTATGCTACCAATAATACCATAGTCTGTAATAAATTAAAATTAATAAATAAATTATCTAATAATAATGTCTGTCTTCTATTTTGATCAATATATAGCAACAGCTAAGATGGTATTTTCAAATTATCACCACAGAACACTTAGTTGAGAATTCAAAGAGACTGGTCTTTTATTTTTTGTTTATATTACCTTCCTTTTTCAGTTTTCCAAAGCTCCTCACAATTTCATGAACAACAGCTGCTCCACTCTGAGGGTCAATGCCCCCAAAGACCCATGAGTCTCGGTGACCTCCAAGAATGACATATCTGTCTAGAAACCAACATTGCAAGATTGTGGCTTTAGGTCAAAAATGGAGTAAATTGCAAATGATTCAACAACATCTAAACATGAAGCACTCACAGCTCAAGAAAAATAGCAAGTTTGAAATCTTGTGCAAATGTGCTGTTTGATCTGATTTTAATATGTTTCCTCTATATGAAGAAAGTATGAATGTGATAGAGAAAATGCATACCTCAATATATTACTATAATCAAAAGTATATGGACAATTATATACATTTATCTTTATCCACCTTTTCAATTCTCTATTACTCTCTCTTACCTTACCACTTTCCTTTCAACATTTTCAAAGTGAAAAAACACAGTTCTGTACTTTCTACTCTTCCAAATTTTCAAGGTACAGGTCCTAATTTTTCCTCTCTGAATTTTTATCTCTCATAGAAAAAAGGGAATTGCTCTGTCTACCCAGTTCTCAGGGCAACTTTCCACATCTGATAAAACACAGATTATAATTGAATGTATGGCTCTCCTTACAAAGTAGGGGCCCCTCATCCCAGGTCTTTATTACTCTTTCAGTCCCAATGTATAGCACATTGCCCATACAAAATAAGATGCAATTAAGAGCTAGTTAAACATTGTTCAGTACTCATTAGAAGGATATTAACATTCTTGATCCCTTATAAGAAGAAGCATATAAAATTTACTTGTATCTATTTTAGTAAGAAATGTATAGCCAACTAGTTCCTATGGAACTGAGACATACTAAACTAAGGCTATATATAAAATATATTAATCAGCAGATCATTTGAAAAACTATGGAATGCATGTGTCTAGATATTGTCAATTACTTTAGTTGTAGAAAATAACATTCTACAAAGAATTCATTAACTTAAGGTTATCATAGTTTTCTCAGTTTTTCCTTTTGTGCAGATGTTTGTAGTCATCATTAAAACTTTTCCTTATGTAAAATATATGGCAAGCAAATCAAGAAAACTAAGAGAAACACCTCAAAAGTCTCTCCCTGCCCATCTTGCTTTAATTCTTTGACTGAAACACTCATAGTTTATCACTCACTTCAGTCATCCTCCCAAGCTAGCTCCACTTTTCTTTTCTTCACAACATGTATAACAGTACCATATTACATTTTATATAATTTACCTGGTTCCATGGCTCCTCTGAGAGTACCAATCACATTGTAAATCCTTGTCACTTCACTGTTGGAATGGATGTGCATCTTGACTTTTCTAAAGCAAAGAGAAAGGGTACATTCTCAAAAATACTGGTTATGAAATTAACACAATTTTTAAATCTTCTATCATTGTTTAAATTACAGTAGCCATTTTTTTTCTAGTTGTAGTTGGACACATTACCTTTATTTTATTTATTTTTATGTGATGCTGAGGCTCCAAACCAGGCCTCAAATGTGCTAGTGGAGCGCTCTACTGTTGAGCCACAAGCCCTCTAAAAGTGTGGCCCACTTCAACTTCTAGTTTTGTTTCCTACTGGTGCTATATACATTTTACTTTTTATGCCATTCTCTGCAATTATAGTCTCTTAAAAGATCTGTATTAAAGAGTTAAGTTAAAATACTCTCTTAACTGTGTAGAGAAGTTTCCAGTAAAGCCAGGACCCACATTATAAGGCACTTTGAGACCTCCTTTCCAGCTGCTATCTGGTGGTGCTGAGCCACCCATGTGTCTGTTGGACCAAAAAAGGAAAAAAAAAAATATCATTATTAGCTAGAGGAAAACTTTTACTTTATTTAACAAGTTATAAGTGTCAATGAATTTACTTTCTTGAGCATTTGTTTACAATAGCTTCTATGAGAGAGGTGTCATGTAAAACATTTTGAATATAGTATGCCATTTAATCCTTACTACAAGCCTTATAAAGTAGGTTCCATTATTTTTCTCAATTCACAGATGAGAAGCATGAGGCTAAGTGTGATTAGGTAACATGCACAAAGTTGTGTGCTGATAAGTGGTACAGCTGAGATTTAAATTATCGACTAGAATTTGAACTTTGTGCTACTACTCTCAAGAGTACATGTTAGAAGTGCTCTCCAGAGTATGCTCTGAATAAAAAGCTTGATGTATAACTCTTTGGAATTTTCCCTGATAAATATACTCCCAAATCTTTGTATTGTCATCTCTTACAAAGTGTGTTTTCACATAAGTATCTGGTAAAAAAGGAAATTCAAAGAAAATAATTTTGCTTTAGTCATATGTCCCTAAAAGCTTCACGCTTTTTATTTTATTTTATTTTTAATTTGAAAAGGTAGAAGGATTCACGTGGACAGCTATACATGCTATCAGCTCACTGTAATCTTTTAGTAGGAGACTGAGAAAAGAAATATGGTAATATTTATAAAATGGTGTGATTCTTGTCATTTCCCTTCAATACAGCTACCTTTACCGTATCAGAGTAAGGGTTGACTTCTTGGGTTGGGCATGAAATAAAACGTATTTTAACTGAACAGCAGCAGATAGATGAATGTGGTCCAAGACAAATGTAGAAAACTGAAAATGAAATGTGAGCAATTTCTACCTCTACTATAAATAGATTTTGATGAAAATCTAGTTGTAGGGCAGAAACAGTCTTTCAGAGTAAATACATCCTATCCCCCCCCCATCTCACTAGGAAGTTTGGCTAATAAATAGAATTTTAAGTAATATGTAATTTATTTTTGTACAATAAATTTCACACAAAATAATCTAGTACTATGAAGAGGATTTTTACATTGTTAGAAAACATAATCCATAGTCAAAACAGCAAATATTAAATATGCAAAGAAGTTGTAGGAGGCAAGAGAAGAATATACATATACATGATCATATACAAAATATTTTTCCAATATTATTAACATAACATTCATAGAAATGAATAAATTTTTTTACTGTAAATCTTTTCAAGTTATAACTTTGTCAATGTATTTCCTTTTCAAAATAAACATGAAAAATTGCAAATTCATGAAGAAGAAAAATAGGCAATTGTGTATTATTACATAAAAAATAAAATAAATAGTCTGTTTTCTTACAAAACAATAAAATATGCTGTAATGGTGATGGTCCCTCAAGGACAGTTAAACAGACAACAGAACATTAAAAAATGGTTATGTGTAAGAATCTAATAACAGATAAAGGATATATCACACATTCACAAAGAACAAAGGTTTTAGTCACACTCTATAAAGATATCAGATAATATGAATAAATTTTGAAAAGATCTCTGAAAGGATTTGATAGATGTTAGATACTCCGTAAATATTTATAAATATCGACTTAAGTCTGTTTCCTATAGTATATTTATTTTTATTTGACCATTTGTGAAATATTTATTGTATACCTTTCTAAATGTACTTTGTTCTACTTGACAAGGAATGTAACTAGGTATAACACATGATCATTCCACCAAAAAGTTCCCAAGTCACTCAGAAGGTGATACATATAAAACCAACTATGATATGAAATAGAACATGACAGATAATATACAGAGTTCTACAAAATAAGCACAAAAAGGATTAATGCGACTTGTTGGATCAGGAACAACTTTCTAAAGGAGATTTCACTTTGTTGTATTTTAAAGGATAAGCAAGACATAGGAATGGGAAGGTGAAGGAAAAGACACTCAAGGGACAAGATATAATATAGAGAGGCAGGAAGGCAGAGAACTATGGAGCAAGTGAAAGGTTTAGTGACAAGTCTGGCTGGAGTATGATTAAGGTACCTAAGAGAGAAGCTTGAAAAGTACTGGAACTTGGTTTCTGGGAAGCTGATTTAGCCTCCTGCTAAATGCAACTAAAATTCCTGTTGGCAGGAGTGTGTAAATGAGACAGAAGATCTCAGAAATTATTATATTCCAAATTAACAAGTGAATTACAACTCCAACAGAGCTTTTGAATTACCTCTTTAAAAGCTCTCTCTGTTCCTGCAGATGGGCAGAATCAGTGTCTGGGACAGGAGTCCCCTGTGTTTCTCCTTTCCTTTGCTAGCAAAGCAATAAACTTTCTTTTTCCTTTTTCTCAAAACTGTGTCCCTCATTATTGGATTGGCATCAGGGACCAGGACTGAGCTTTCAGAAACAGTTTCATGCATTCTTTCCCCAATTACAAACACAAAATGGGTTCATTTTTAAACTTTTATATAACTTGGACCATCTTATACATTGATTTGAAATTTTCCTTTTTAACTCAATAGTGTATCACAAACATGTTCCATATCATTGAATATTATACAATATTCTTGTATCTATTAGTGACTTCATTTACTACCATGGTCAGTAACATATTTGACTACTTAAGTTTTATTTTGATTCTGGAATATTACAAGTTATACTACAATTACTGTCACTGTATAAATTCATAAATACTTAGATTTTGTTTATTAATATATTTAGATAAATCCATAGTTCATACTGTACTCAAAAATTGTACCTGATCCTAAATCATAACTGATGTGACAGAGTTAAAGCCCTTTTATGGTTTAGATGTTAGGTGTACCCCAAAAACTCATGTGTGAAAAAAATGGGATAAGGTTTAGAGATGAATTTTGGGGGTTATAAGAGGTTTACCCTAATTAGTTAATTAATCCACTGATAGAAATTAACTGGGTAGTAACTGTTAATCCCTGGAAGGGATTACAGTGTGGCTAGATAGGGGTTGGTCCCTGGGTTCAGCCTTCCCTTTTTGTCCTTGTTGTTTCTCTCTCTCTCTCTCTCTCTCTCTCTCTCTCTCTCTCCCCCCCCACCCCCATCCCCCACCCCATTCTCCTTCTCCCTCTCTCTCTCCTCCCCCTTCCTCCCTCCCTCCTTCCCCATATGAAGTCCTGGACCACTTTCCTCTGCCAGACCCTTTCTCCATGATATTCTGCCTCAAGCCCCAAGGAATGGAGCCAGCCATCTATGGACTGAGACTGAGTCCCCAAATAAACTTTTCCTCCTCTAATTGTTCTCATCAGGTCCTTTGGTTACTGCAGCAAAAAAAAGATGACTAAAACATGGGCCAAAAGGAAAAACAAAACAAACACAGGGTACTTTCTTAACTTCCTCTTAAATTGGACACGTTCCTCCAAATCTCCAGATATCAGGTCACCTATATAAATGAGGGCCTTGCATGCTAGGTCATAAGAGGCTTTCTCATAGATGTTAGAATACAAGGAATAAGAATGCTTTGTACTCAAAGAATAAAAAAGGACAGACTGGCCAGATGTTTTGGTCTTTACCAACTTCACTTTCAGAAAAATCAGTGGCATCTCCTTTCCTAAAAGGAAAGAAGGGACATTCAGATGGGGGAAAAAAATGGAGCAAGAAAGGGGAAAGCTTTCCAATGCTAGGCTAAATGGTAACATATTTGAAGAAGATTCAATAATGAAAGCAGAGAAAGAAAGGGAAGAGAATAAAAACACAATGGAAGTATTTCTCACTTTATTTTATTCTGGGTTCTTCAAGAAATAAGAAATAAGCAATACAGTGAGCAAGAGATTTATTAGGGGAAAAGACTATGATTTACTAGGGGCAAAATGGGAGCTAGGGAAGCCTCATAAAGTCAGCAGACTGCAGTGCTTGCAGATCTGATGCAAAGTAAAGGAGAAAAGGAAGGAAGAAGAGGAAGATGGGGCCATGGTGCAGCTTCTATTTGAGCTTGTCAACAGGTCCTCAAGTCAAAGTTTCATATCTGAGGAGTCCTGTGGTTCCAGAACAAGTCTGTCTAAGCACCCTACCACACTCAGCAGTAGATTTCAAAGCATAATGGCTGGAGCAATTGATCAATTATGCTCCCTGCAGTTCGAGATCAGAAAGGCTCCTTTAGGTGACTGGCAAACATTGGATAATCATATAATATAAATCATATAATGTAAATTCCAGAACAAAACCATTATTCTATAAAATCATGATACAATCACATGCTCTACCCATCTGAGAGACAATCAATACAGAAAAAAAAATGAAGATAAAACTACCAATCATGGGAAATACCCAAGTAGTCAATTATTTATTCTTGCAAACTTACTCAAGGAGTCTTTGTGCATCATAGTATCCAATTGGATGAACAGGAATATTTGGAAGACCAACAGCTTCTGTAATATCATGCCTATAAGCGTATTCTGAAACAACAACAACAAAAAGAAACACATTTCCAATAAAAACTTAATTCCTTTCAAGTGGATCTCTATAAATCATATTGAACACATTCTCATTTTGATCTATTGGAATTCGTTAAAGAAAACTGATAATTCCAAATGTTAGCAAGAACATAAAGCAACTAAACTCTCCTACATTGCTTTTAAGAGTATAAATTAGACAATGACTTGGGATAATTCTTTTGAAAGGGACCTTAAGCAGAAATTTGCACTATGGTACAGCAATTCCACCGCTAGGTATTTACCTTAAAAAGATGAAAACATATGTGCAAAAAAAAAAAAAAGAAAGGAAAAAACCTTACAAAATGTTTAAATCAGCCATATTTACATCATCTAACAAATTTCTGACCACAGGAGAATAAATAATTCTTGTATAATCCAACAATAGAATGCTATTTCATTGTTAAAAGGAACACGTTACTGATATGCAAAATAATATGGAAAATCTCAAATCATTATACTGAGAGAAATATGTGAAACAAAAAAGAGCATCTACTGTCTGATTCCATTTATATGAACATCAAAATGAGGCAAACTAATGTACGATGCTAGATATCAAAATGTGGTTGCTTTGGGGGGATGAAGTGCAAATTGACTGGGAAAGAGCATAGTAGAACACTCTGAACATCATAAAAATGTCCTTTAATTTTGGGTGACATGAATGCATACAATTTTCAAAGTTCATTGAACTGGAGTTGGAGACATGGTTCAGTATAGGGTGCTTGCCTAGCACATGAACCAGACCATAAGACCCTGCATTCAATTCCCGGTGATGCAAAAACAAAATTTAAAATAGAAAAATACATTGAACTGAATTTAAGATCTATGCATTTTATTGCATACAAATTTTACTGCAAAATAATATCCTGACATTTATTCAGACTTAAGACAAATTACATCTGTGTTTTCCTTCCCCCCAACACACACCAGGTTTTGAAATTATCTAATAAGAAACTTAATCTCAAAAACTTATTATTCTCTTGGGCAGAATGACATAATGACATGCTGTGTAGGGGGCAATGTTTTCAACAAAAGGGGGATGATAGGTAGATGAAACAAAGTTGACAATATGTTGTTGACTATCTTTGCTTTGGATATGTTAGAACTATTCCATAGTAGAAACTAAAATTAAAAGGAAGTGGTAAACTTACAGGCACCCAAGGGGTTGAATAAATGCTAGCTTCCAAAAGATAACATGGGTTCCCCCAAAATCCCATCATTTAAATGTGAAGATAATCAACAGAAACATTCCAGTTAATCTCATTTTATTTGGAAGAAGTTGCATTTTTTTAAACTTGAGAATAAAAAGGTGGAAAAACCTTAGGCAGATTCATGTAGTTTTACTATATGGTAAGGTGTATTGTTTAAAAAAAAAAAAAGCAAAGAATCTATGACAATGTACCATATTCTCAGAAGACTTACAAAGCAAAACAGTACATAAGCTTCAATGGAATCCACGATTTGATGGAAAACCCAGATGAAGAGTAAATATGTAAGTGATAAAGATGCTTTGGCCAACTAATTTATGCAAATTACACAAATTTAGTTAATTCGAAACTACCTGAACTAAATGATTACATATTTTTGTAAACATGTTCAGATAGTTGAGTACACCTAAAATAATTGAGCTCCTTTTATTAATGTTTTACAAGGTGGCATTTCAACACAAGTACACAGACTCTGCAGCCAGAGTACCTGAATTAGAATCCCACTCCCTGCTAAGTAGTTGTTTATCTCTTGCAGATGGCTTACCTCTTCTAGTCACAGTTTCCTCTCCTGCCAACAGAGATAATGCCTCCTGGCTTTCAGGGTTGTTGAGGCATGTACAGTGCTGGCATGTAGGAGATACTCCTTCACATCCATCACTGCTATCATCATGCAATAACAGAGACAAGTGTCTTGGGCTGGGGTCATAGCTCAGTGGTAGTGTGCTCGCCTAGCATATGTGAGACCCTGGGTTTGGTCCTCAGCACCCCATAAAAATAAATAAAATAAAAGGTATTGTGTCCACCTACAACTAACAAAAATATATTTTTAAAAAAGATAGGTGTCTTTCAGGGGTTCTAGATTCTATCTTGTCATTTAAAGATGTTATAAAATTTTCTCTTCTCCTTCTCTGGTCAATGGTAAAAGCAAAAAAAAAATCTGTGGGAACTATGAATTTAGGGTAAATGTACTTGACAATAAAACCAATATAGCCTGAAGTTATTTGATAGCAAAACTCACTTGAGCAGATGAGTCTATTTATATTCCATATTTACCCCACTTAGTATCAGCATTCATACAGTTTGATGAAAATAATGTTTATATACTGGTTTCTGGTGTTCTGTTCCAGCCTCCCAAGTAAGTGTTATGAATTATATGGTATATGTACCATGTTACTTTTTAAACAATTGGAAGTCTGAATTCCAAAACCTATTTATTAGTCACAAGGATTTCAAACAATAAATAAGGAAGCTGAACCAATAATTTTCAGAAACTATCATTCCTAGATAAAATTTAAATATATATATATATATATATATATTCTCAGTCCTTTGTATCAAAGAAAATCCTTAAATAAAATCACTTTAAAATGTGGCTAAGTGTCCTGTAATGACTGAGGCCTTATCACTCACCATTTGCTGGGTATCCAGGGGTGAGAGGGTCCCCTGCACCATTAAGATTTAAGATATTTCCGCGCTGGACACCACCTCCAGGAAGATTCCAACCATCTGGATAGGACTGTACACCAGGAGCAAAATAGTCTGCGGGGTCTGAGTAAAGAATGACAGCTTTGGCCCCTGCCAGCTGGGCGTTTTTAACCTAGGAAATAGAGTGTACTTCTCTTATGTTAATTGGTTGCCCCAGATTTGGTAGTAACAATTTTCAAAACTATACATAAATGAGTAACTGAGCTTTATGTTCAAGCCTTTCTCATTAGGCTTACAACAAAGAACTTATTCAGAGAAGTAGTTTTTTCTTTTTTCTACTTCAGGTTCTAAAAATGTATTAGTTCTCAGAACAGATTTGGAAAATACCCAGATACTAGTAGTGAGTACTTGGTGTTTCCTTTTGATGCTCTGGAAGTATATAGAGCAACTAGACTCCTCAGGCAGATTCCTCCTAGTTCTATAGTTGAAAGTGAATATTTTTAAATTTATTTTCCAAAAAAAATTTTTAAAAATTAAAAAGTCAAGTGACATTAATTTAAAACTACTATGTGAATTTTATTTTCTCTTAATATCTATAACAACAATGTATATTAAATTTATTTCAGTAAATATTTTTAGATGTAATATTTAAAACAAAAATACTGAAACAACAAATCTAGCATGAATTTCTAGGTAGGTCACAGGGGTAACTTGCAAGTACAGAAAAATCTATTCGGCTCACCCTGGCCAAACACTGGCCAATTCCAGTGGCCCAGTTTAAAACCACTTCCCATAAGCTAGTAAGGATGTCCTCCTTGTAAGGTGGACATTTATAGAATGTAAGAGGATCATAGTCGTGAAAAGGTTGCAAGGAGATTTTAGATATATTGTATTATACCTTTTCATATTGGAGGAAAAGGAAAGAGATGATATTACCTTATTTCCTCTGAAAACTTTCCCATATCTGGCAATCACAATCTTTCCAGAGCAATTGATTTTCATGTCCCTCTCCAGTTTAAAGAAGTCTTCCGTTCGTGCATAGTTAACATATACTAAATCCCCCTGTTAAGATCAAGAATAATTTATTATAAAATATACAGGTTTCCTGCATGAGGGATATTCAATATCTTTGAAAAAGGAAAGAATCAAGAACATGCAAAAGGATCAGAAAAATATGAGCATTAAATAAGACACACAAGAAGTGAATTTCAGGTGAAGCTAATTTGGGCTAGAGACATACAAATTAAATAATATTTGTTTTTATGTCTTTTTTTCAGAACATATAAAAATACTGCCCTGGAAAAACACATATAAATATACACACTGCTGTATGCAGTCCAAGGATAAGGCACCCTAGCTAAAGGAGCCCTTGATGACAGCTTTACTATCTTCAAAATTATGTTCACAAATAATAACATAATGGGTCTTCACAAGTACCAGGAGGAAAATGGCTTGTGTCATTGGGTTCAGTTATTAGCATAATTATGTGCAAGACATCTCTGAGTCTCAACATTCTGATTTGTAAAATAAACTGTTAGGTTAAATCAGTGATCTTCCAACCTTTTTTGTTTTATTTTGGTACTCTAGTCATAAAATTGACTTTGAAAAGCAATGTACCTATTCATATATTTAACATGGACATCTAAAATTTTTTCAAGTATCTGCAGAGAATGTTATAATATAATATAAACATTAATATTTTAGAAGCAACTTACATAATTTTCTATGTACCCAATGGAATTTAAATAAATATGCAGTTATTTACTATTCAACATCATCTACTTAAAAAAAGACATACTCTAGTGTTAGGACTCCATCATTCCTTTTTCTTCTTGATCTTGTGTTTTGTGCCCCTTTCCTTTCAGTATTTCACTCTGAAGAAAACTATATTTGCTGTGATTCCCCTTCAATGAAGACTATCTTGTTTCAGCTGCAGGGAAGATTTCCTGCCTGTGGAAAGCCTTCAGCTGTCAAACCTTCAGGGACTGCCTCAGCTGCAGATGGCCACATTGTGAGGTCATGTTGCTTTTGGGGTTGTTACACATTCAGTGGATTATTGGTGTAAGCACATACTTGAATACCTCTGTCTAATCAAAGATAATTCCAAAGGGGTTTTCTGGAGCTCTGCATAGGGTTAGTCAAGACTGCTCTTGAGCTAGCACTGCAGTGTGATTCTCCCTCTGCCTAATCCAGCTTCTCCTTCTGTCCTGCCATAGGCTTTGGTTTCACAAGAATACTCTTTACTTGTCATCTAGTACATTAGATTTAGTTTCAAAATCTATTCTCTTGAACTTAAATATACTTGAAATTCTCTTATTAATTACTGTCAAATTTCCTTGAACATGTATAGTGTATAAAATCAATTTAAAAATGTTTCCTGGGACAGACTGTGTTAAGAAAATTCTTCAGGGATAATTTTTATTATAATCATTATTAATGTCAAAGTGAGTCTAACAACATCATCATAAATATTTCTAAGTAGTACAAGTACACAAGATTTAAATACAATGCAAATAATGGTATGACAAAGCTTTATCTTAAAAATCTATGGGTGAATTAGTTATTGCTAGAATGAGACAGAGATCAACAACATTCTATTCACATTTCCTATGTCCACATATAAGTTCTGAGAAACCTTGGATAAGAGAGTAAACAGATTTTTTTAAGAACTGTCACTACATAATTCAAACTTCATCCATGTTACAATCCCAAAACCAAATGCTGATTTATCATACAATTTACTTTTAATGATATCAGCTAGAAATTGAATTGGATTCACCTTTATTTTGTTAGATCTGCAAACCATTTAATTTGCAAAATAATCTATTACCTAATTGTTAGAATTGTTTGCTATCTCAACACAGAAAGTAACACTTCTAATTGTCAATTTCTTTGTAGCCCCATCGAGTCTTACAATGCAGAGAAATACTTCATTTATGTTTTTTGAGGATATAGGTAGAGTATGTCTTTCGTTTGTAATACAAGAGAAAAATGATTATAAATAGGAAGGTAGGGCCAGAGTAGCAACTGGACCTCAACACATAGGCTAGTACTCAATTTCACATAGAAGTACCCCGGGCAACTGCTGATCTGAAAATATATTTCCTTAAAACAAACACATACCTACACCTGAAAAGCTTTCGCACACCCCAGTTTAAAGACACTGTCCCAAATGATTTCCTACATCCTATAATTTTATGGTGTTTCTAATTTTCTTTTTTGACTACATTTATCATAGCATATACATAATCAATTTATATCAAATACTAAAATAGTTGCTTCCCAGCTGATTGTTAAGAATTAGTTGTCAGATTTATTGAAGAAATTATTATGTGCCACGGTACAGCAATCTCTGCCCTTGAAGCAACTTACAAAAGTGTGGATGGAAGAAGATAAAAGACAATAAATATTAAATTTAATATCTAAACAAATTATATGACATATTAAAAGGTGATAAATGCTATAGAAAAATTTAAAAGTTAGAGTAGTCAAACAGTGAATTAGTACTCATATAGGTGCAATTTTAAACAAAATGGGAAAAAGCTAATTGAAAAGGTGACATGAAAATCTTTGCTTTTATAAGAGGAATTCTTTAAGTTATTATATTTCTTCCTAAAACCAATAAAATATGTATGCATTTCTAAAGACAGCAGTATATGTCTGGCTTATAATTGTTAAAAAGAGTTTTCTAGAGTATGCTCTTATTCTATTTCAACTGTGGCTAAAAAGCCATTAAACCATTTTATTTTAGGAAAAAGAAAAACCAGTGTTAATTATTCTACTTGAAATTTATCCTTAACACCACCAACTTTGGGGAGACTGTTCCTTTAAATATCACTCAATGGTGGAAATTTGTTGATAAATTGCCGATCTTTCCATAACAAATTATTATGAAGAAGATATTAGAGAAAACATTAGTTTGAAAGTGACAGTAAACTTTGAAAATGAAAACAAGTCTGATAGATATTCCCTCCCAGCCTTTCTCAAATGGGGGCTGTCACTGTTGGTTAGAAAAAAGCCTTGTTTTCAAACAATGACCTTCTTATAATTTATACTGTAGCATTGTTCTGTGCCTGTGAATAAATGCAATCTTGCACTGTTGGCTTCAGGTTTTCCCTGTTTCCTCTGAGTATCCATCTCCCCACCCTTGTTTGTGGAGCAGAATTGAGAGGCAAAGTGTGGTTCTGGAGCGTTCAGTGACAGCATCACCTAGGACCAAGACAAATCGGGCTCCAACCCAGATCTATTCAAACCCAGGGTGGGAACAGAATCTTTGTCACAAACTGTTATGACACGCACTGAAGTTTGAGAGCCACTGGATTATGTTTTAGGTTACAATACTTTATGGACATGTCAAATTTCAAATAGACTAAAGCAGAAACTAGATGATTAAAATATACATTCAAAGATGACAACAGTGAAATCTTATACACATATACATATAGACACAATTTAAAAGTGAATTAAGACTCTTCTGACTGGTTACATATGATCCAGCAAAGTGCAAAAGCCAGCAAGCACATCTGATAGTTTAATTTAATTGTAAAATATGTCTCTAAACAGAATGACAGACTCCATTTATCCTGCTGTTAATCTAGAAGAATTTAAGCATGCCTGAAAGAAATAAGTGATAATAATTTTTATGACAATTTCTTATGAGTAGAATAATCATGTCAAAGTTCAAAAATTGTTTGGTGGATTTTCAGTGCTTATATGATAAATCTATGAATAAATCTGTGAATAATTAAGTTATCTGGTATAAATTAATCTGGCATAATATCCTACTTACAGTGTCCTGCCTTCCCATACAAATCATAATCTGTTTCTTCTACATAATCTTTTTACTGTTAAATACATTTCACAGCGTTCTTTAACTGCTTCACACTCATCTATCTGATAAGATTTTAGAAGTATACTTATTTCATAGTTATTTCAAATTAAGTTTCTTCATTATATATTCTGCTATCATATGTAATTTTCCTTATATATTTAACTCTCATCTGGTAAAATTATTTTTAAATGAAGATTTGTTAGTTCAGATTTTTGTATATTTTGGTTTTGCAGATATATCATTATAAATAATGGAGGTAATTAATTTAAAAAGGCCTGAAGCACAAAAATATGTGGAGAATAATTTGACAGTATCAAAAATGAGGGTTTCTTTTCAACCAGGTACAACATAGATAAAAATAACAAAGAGCCAAAAAATTAGAAGATATATGCAATATCTAAAATCAATATGGAATGAATAATTAAAATATTCAAGAAACCCATAAAAATAAAAAGCTCAGAAATTCAACATAAAAATATATAACAATGCTTTCAAAAGTGAAAAAAGATTAGTTAATAAATATGTATGTTTAGAGAAGAGCAATCTCATTTGTAATCAAAGAAATGTTAACTAAAACTTTAACAAAATTGAACAGTTATATGGGCAAAATTGAGATGTTAAAGTTTATACATCCATTTTAGGAAAGAGAAACATTCATACACTGTGAGTGAGGATATAAAGTGCTTAGGATAGACCTGGAGAAATTAATTATTTCCTACAACCCAGAAATCTGGGTGTAATATTCTCCTCATAATATTCTGTCTTCTCATCTGGAAGCACAATCTGTTTTCTCTACATAACGGTTTCATTTTTCAATAAATTTCACAGTGGTTTTTTTTTTGAGGGGGGGGCAGGGGATTGAACTCAGGGTCACTCAACCACTAAGCCACATCCCCAGCCCTATTTAGTATTTTATTTGGAGACAGGGTCTCATTGAGTTGCATAGCAACTGGATTTTGCTGAGGCTAGCTTTGAACTCACCATCTTCCTGCCTCAGCCTCCTGAGCCATTGGGATTACAGGCCAGTGCCACCTCACCTGGCTTCACAGTTTTCTTGTTATTGTGCACAAAGAAACTCTCATAGGCCTGAATCTAGACATGTCCGAGACCATTCACTGTGACAATGTTTGGGATAAAGAGAGTTTAGAGACAAATTATATATATAAGAGAATGAGTGTCACTTCTGGTGCCCACATAAGATAATATGTAACAGTGAAAATCTTTTAACTACTCTGACATAAGGCAAAAACAAATTTTGAAAGAACTTTTGAAAGTAGAAACAAATCAAATAAGTCCTAAAGTGTAATATGATTTATGTGAATTGTAAATACCTCCAACACATACAAAGCCATATAGTTCCAAGAACACACACATAACTAAGGACACAAATACATTAGAGTGGAGAAGAAGAATGGGATTGAGAATAAGATTTGAAGTGAAAACAAACTAAAATAAATAAAGGATCTGCACATGTATTCACAATAATAGAGTGGTTTAACCTGGAGAATAAATCTAAGCAACTGCAACAAACCTAAGATCTAAAATATACTGTATTTTCTTTGCCAACTGTTTTATCCCCTATTTCTATCTCCTGTCAATTATGAAGTAATTTCAGTGATTGAAAGCATCTTTATTATGGCTCAATTTTACATAGAATTTTTTTTAATAATCTATCATTAAATATAATGTTAATTATGTCATTAAGCATAATGTTCATTTGAAATAAATCTCATCTAATAGAAAATGTTCTGTTTCGTGAAGTTTTAAAATTGAAAATAAATTGTCAAATCAAATTCATTTGAAAATCATATAAATAATATTTTTAAAATAATAAAAATATGACATTGCCTGACATTAAATCATCCTTACATCTTTTTGACAGTGTCTTGTTGTTTTCCAGACTGGTCTTGAACCCCTGGGCCCAAAAGACCCTCCTGTCTCAACCTTCCATGTAGCTGGGAATACAAGCATATGCTTCTGTACCTGACATATCCTTATGTTTTTGTTGCAAATCCTAACTGATTGGTAAAGATTTTACAATGTCAGTTCAATTCTAAGTGCAAACATTTTATTTAGGACATTTCCAATGACAGTCAAACCTTTACCTTTCTATTGAGTGATAACACAATATACCTAACTTCCAATGAGGAACTTGTAAAATTTGTCCTAAGTACCACAAACTTGAAACATCCAAAATTAAATTTACTTAATGTTAAACATTATATTAGGAGACAGAACATTTTGAGTTACTAATAAATTATTTTGAATCTTTTCCAGTTTAGCTTTCTCATTACTATGGTTTGAATGTCTCCTCCCAAATTCAGGTGTTGAAACTTAATAGCAAAGATAAAAGGATTCAAAGGTGAAACCTTTAAGAAGTGACTGGTCCATGAGATTCTCCCTCATGAATGGGGTTAAGGCCCTTGTATAAGAGGCTCCAGGAAGCATTTGTCTTGCTTGCCCTTCTGTCTTCAGCCATATGAGGCCACTTGTTCCTTCACTCTGGAGGACACAGCAACCAGGTGCCATCTCAGAAGCAGAGAGCAGCCTTCGCCAGAAAACCAAATGTCCTGTCACTTTGGTCTGGGATTTTACAGCCTCCACAGAACTATAAGAAAATAAACTCTTCTTCTTTATACATTACCCAGTTTGTGGTATTATGTTAGAGAAGTACAAACTAAGACATTCACCAAAATCTGTGCAAGAATCTGGAGACTTAAATTATAAAAATTCAAATGATACTGATGCACAGTCTATTAAGTAAACTTCATATGATTTTTTAAGAATGGGGATTCATATTCTGAATTTGGAAATGATAACAATATCCTTATTCAAAATTTTTGAAAATTAATCAATATTATACAGTTTTAGTAATGTATGATAGGCATACAACAGAAATTACTGGAACAACAATTTGGAACAATAAAATGAGCAAACTAATATTAAAACATGAATCTCACAGGTTCTATCTTTAGTGAAAATATCCAGACACAAAAATTACATGTCATATAATTCCATTTATATGAATTAATAAAATAGGCAAAATTAATGTACAATAGTGAAAAAAATCAGAAGAATGATTCACTCAGTGCTGTGTGGAGTTGATTAAGAAGGAATACAAAGGGACTTTTTGAAGTAATGGTAATACACCGAAGAAGTCTGGATTACACAGGTGGATGTATTTGTCAAAAGTCAATAAATGTATTTTGTGCATCTCATTGTAACACATTTTATCTTAAAAAAGCACCATGAACAAAAAAATCAGCACTCTTTTTTTTCTCTCCTGAGCTCTAGTTTCTCAAATGTGGAAAAAGGTTAATTTGAATTATATCAAAAATCCTCTTATTACCCTTTAAATATTGCCTGCATGTCTGAGGTGACAGGAGGCTTCTTTTTGTCATTTGTATTTTATTCCATCACATTTTACCTCTGGCATTCCTTGTGGAGAAAAGGCACTGAAAGGTGGCACAACATCTGAAATATTTTCATATCCAGGAGGAGGTGGTTCAAATAAGGATGTATTGAAAATCTGGAGACACAAACACAAAAGCAAATCAGCTGAAGTCTAATTCCTACATTCTAGCAAGGGGAATTGCTTACTATCTTAATTATCTCTGGCAGTTGAGGGGTAACTAATCCTTCAGCATTGTGAAAATACATATCAGATGCTCAGAAATGTGTTAGAAGGTGTGAGGAACACATGAAATAAATCAATTCAGACTTTGTCCTCAACATCCATTTAGGGGGACAAATCTAAAAAAATGCTTTATCCCCCTAAATTAGCAATAGTTTTTTTTTTTTTTTAAGTGGCATTGCATCACAGTCTGACTTAAATAAAAAGCCTAAAAATATAGTTGCTTCACAGAAGGCTAATAGTCTATTAACCTCTTGTGATCCCTGAGAGAAGTCATAAGAACCACCTTTTGATTTAGGGGAAAAAAAAAGTTTCCACAGATAAAAATGTTAAATTTTAGTACCCAAATACAAATATAGTAATGTATAGTAATAGTAGGCACTTGTAATAATAGTGCTAAGATAATTAGAAAAAAAATAAGTATTAAATTTTAATTTACTTTAATGAGCTTTTACATAATTGAGGATTATACCCAGTAGTATCTGGATACAAGGAACAATATTCACACCAAAAAGTATGAAAACTGTGAAACAAAACATCTAAGTCTTTCTACATGTTACTATTGAATTGAGAAAGAAAAGCAGTAATACTCAAAAGTCACCCCCCAACAACAACAACAACAAAAGATATGAAAACAGTAATCTTGAATGAGTGCTCGAATCCATGCTGTAGTGTGAAGGCTGAAGGCTCCCTTAAGGCCGATGTGTTGTTAACAGTTTGTTCTCCAGAGTGGCACTTATGGGAGGAGTAATCTTTAGGAGATGGTGAGCTGATCTTAGGTCATTGAAGATATGCCTTTGAAGGGGTTATGGGGTAGTCTCCAAAGAAGAATGTTATTTAGGGTTAGCAATAAATTAGAAATATATCTGTTCTACAGAAAGTGATGGCTTAGTGTAGAGTGGAAAGAAAGGCACCAGAGAATTCATAGCCGTGCAATTTCCCATTCATAATCCATATGGTACAAAATACCTTAAACTAAAAAAATAATATTTTAAAGTAGTGCCAGATTTATGGCATCCCCTGGAACTTGGCAGCAACTATCAGGAAGACTTAGCCTTAAATTTAAGATTTAAGAAAGTTCCACAAATTTGTGAGAAAGAACTCAGGGTTCCCCCAAATCACTAAACACACAAAAATAGTTAGAAAAGAGCCAACAGAAAGAACAAAGTAAAATCACATCTGCAAAGACTACTTTTCTTGTTTTATCGTACACATGTTGGTTAAAAGTTAGATGAAAAAAAATTAAAAATGATTTGTAGGTTAAAAAACATACAAATCTGGAGAAAATTAATGAGTTTAAGAGACAGATCTGAAGGAATGGGCCAGCATACAACACAGAATCTTAGAAACGAAAAGTATAGAAGAAATATTAAGAAAACTAAAGAATAAAATGAGAATGATTGGGACACACACAGTTCTAAAAGAAGAAAACAGAAAGAATGTGAAAGAAATAGATTTGAATATTTAATAACTAAGAATATTACAAAGCTAATAAAAATTATGAACTCTCAGATTTAGGAGTTTCAAAATAGTCTGATCAAAATAAATAAGAAAATAATCTACATTCAACTTGTCATGGTAAAGCCTTAATACTAGAGGCTAGGGTTGTGTCTCAGTGGTAGAGCATTTGCCTAGCACATGTGAGGCACTGGGTTTGATCATCAGTACCACATAATAAATAAAATAATTTTAAAAAAAAACTCAATACTAGAATACTGAGTATTTAACATTTCTCCTTCTTTCATTGATAGAGAAAGTAGACAAAATAAGGATACATTTAAGGAAAAGGGGATTTCAGTCAGGTAATGAACAAATGCAAGTCAAAAAGCAGATATAAAATATTAAATCCCAAAACCAACACACACACACACACACACACACACACATTTAAAAAGAATGAAATATTTATAAAAGTTTACCATATATTAGTCTCTAAGGAAACTTCAACCACTGTCAAAGGATTATCATCCTACAAATCACTTTATCTTATCACAGTATATTTAATCTAAGAATCAGATCAAACTAGACAGTAAGAACAATCTTAAAATTCAGAATTTTAAAAATTCTAAGTAATTCCAGAGTGGAACAATTATAGAAATTAAGAAAACTATTTGATGGTAAGATAACTAAAGTATTCTTTTTGAAAAGTTGTGAGACTCAGTTGAAGTGACACTTACAGGGAAATTTGTAGCCTTAAAACTCATATTAAAAATAAGGTCAAATGCCAACAAGGTAAGCTACAAAGATTAGCCATGTAAACAAAACAAAGAAAGAAGAGGCAATTATAAAGTAAGAATGGAACTAATAAAACATAAAACAAAGATACACAAGAAAAGTTTCCCAAAGCCAAAAGATGTCTCTCTCAAGATCAATAAGAAAAAATAGCAAAAACATAAAAAATAATATTTGGTATGGAAAAAAGCTTATCTACAGCTGCTAGGCAGATTTATTTATTTGTTTGTTTGTTTACTCATTTGGGGTTGAACCCAAGGCCTTGTGCATGCTAGGAAAGTGTTCTACCACTGAGTTTTATCCCCAGCCCAACTACACAAATTATTAAAAGGTAAGAAAATATTAAGAAAAATGATGACCATAAATTTGAAAACTTAGATGAAATGGAAAATGCAGCTTTAAAAAACTTAATAAATGAGCTGAGTGTGGTGGCACAAGCCTTTAATCCCAGAGGTATTGGAGGCTGAAATAGGAGAATCACAGATTCAAAGCCAGTTTCAGCAAAATCAAAATGCTAAGCAACTCAGTGAGACTCTGTCCCTAAATAAAATACAAAATAGAGCTGAGGATGTGGCTTAGTGGTCAATTGCCCCTGAGTTCAAAATAAAGTGCCAAGGCCAACTAGTTCTCCATGAAAGGTTAAAGAAAAAGATCATTTAAATATAACAAACACAATCTTTCTCAGAGACTACTATAAACAACTCATGTTATAAAACAAGTATGATCTAGAGATTACAGCCTAAGAAGTAACTTGCAAAAAAAAAAAAAAGACTAGACATGTTAGGAATATAAGTTGAATATATGAACATATGAATTTAAACTCCTAGTACCAGTTCCAGAAATGTAAGGTTAGATTAACATTAGAGTATCACTTAATATTATCATTAGCTCAAGAAAGATAAATATCATGCTCATCTCAAAAAAAAAAATGTGTTGATACAATTCAACACATTCACAGCAAGAAGTCTTAGCAACCTGTACAGGAAGCAAGTTAACCTCATAAGAG
The DNA here is from genome assembly GCF_052094955.1 of Ictidomys tridecemlineatus. NCBI lineage: Eukaryota > Metazoa > Chordata > Mammalia > Rodentia > Sciuridae > Ictidomys > Ictidomys tridecemlineatus. The sequence goes on along the minus strand of NC_135480.1, from coordinate 76,107,663 downwards.
TATAGCAGCTATCAAAATTAATAGTGGAAATTTAAAGTCATTCCCTTCAAGACTGGAAGAAATTCAAGGTTACCAGATATCATCACTTCTTTCAATATCATACTCACATCACTGCCAGTGCAGTATATCCAGGATAGAGGCGCTGGGAGTGAGTCCAGATAATACTGAGACTGATGGGACCTCAAATGATACCAAACCAACCACTATGCTAAAATTCCTACACTTTTCAAATTTCCCATATTGTTTTCTGTGATTTGCATAGGGTACAAACTTATCTGTGTCACTGTAAGTCTGTAAAAGAAACTGTAAGTTTGTAAAAGAAACTTGCTAAGGTGCAATAAAAATACATATAGAAGCAAAGCCATATCAGTGAGTCTTCCTGGCAAGGGAGCATTCAAGCTTGCCTCAATTAATTTTTGGAAATCTTCAATATTATGTCACAGTGTGCAGCACTAAATTTCACAGCAACCTCATGAGTTATTCTAACAATAAAGAAAATAATTTTAAGGTCAAGGAAATTACTTACTTGATTGACTTTATTAAAAGTAGAATATATATCAGCCTTAGAACATTAGTTACTTTCTGAAATTCACTAGTAGCTTCATATTATGTGTTCTGAGTATAATTTAAACAATTTTGGATTATAAATTTCTATTTACTTTTTGTGACATAAAAAGGCAATGTGCAGTTCAATGTCTGTGGTATATTATCTATGCATAAACAAAGTGAAACAAAGTACTTATGTAGAGTAAGAACACTGGGTTTCTAATAGGATCTAGAAACTACTAATTATATCTGTTGCCTGTGGGCAGAAAACTTGTCTGTGTTATACAAGAATAGAAGAAATCATATCTTACCACACAGCTCAGCTGTGAATAGTTTGCCACATATAACAAACTACACTAGGAGATAAGAAAGAACATTGGCAACAGAGTAGGGGGATGACATATAGCTGAATTGACACAATTTCTATAGATAATGCCAAAATTTGAAACAAATTTATACAAATGGAGGTGAATGTCAAAAGAATCAGTGGGTAGTCGAATAGTGATTGCCCTGAAAATGGTAAAATGCAGAGGAAGTACAGTATCCCATAGGACCATGTTATGAAATGCTTGTGTAACTTGTACAAAAATTAAAATGAATCAATGATATAACTTGGAATAAATAAGATGCTTTAGGTAGCTAGCATCATTCAGTAAAGTCTCCAAAATAAAACTTTTATGATTCTTTGTGTGTGTGTGTGTGTGTGTGTGTGTGTGTGTGTGTGTGTTTTGCTGTGCATTGAACCCATGGCCTTGTGCAGGTGAGACAAGCACTCTACCAACTGAGCTATATCCTCAGCCCATGATTCATTTTTATTTCATGTGATAGGCTTTAGTAACTTTATAAATGTATGTAATAACAAAAAAATAAATAATGAAATAATAAAAACAATGAACCACCCAAAATTGGTAAGTGAAGGAAAGACAAAAGAAAAACATTAAGAGTCTGCTATTTTCTGTTTTATATACTAACAATCCCCAAATTTGATATATTAAGACAGTCTTATATATATATGTGCATTTTTAACATTGTCAATATTTTATTATGTCATTAAATAATTTTCCTTTAAAAGCAAGTTTAAAGGAAAATCAAGTTCATAATTGATTATATAGATATGCCAGCACTTATTCTGTAGATATCATGAAAATCTATGATGTATATTATCATTCCCCATACTTTAAAAATACTTTTAAATTTTGCAAAGTTTAATAGCATTTCTCTGAATTTAAATTGTTCACTACTAAAGTTTAAAATAGTTAATATGGAAAATAATATTAGGATATTATATTAGGAAATTTAGCATGGGATTCTATCAGTGACTGAAAAAAAACAATATATTAATCCTTTATCAAGAAGAGATTGATAACATTTTCAATGAGAGGAGTTTAATGACATATTTTGAAAAAAAATTAATATTAAAATTACATGACATTTTCAGTGCACTTATCAAGCTGGATATATTTGAAGCAATATGTAACTTAGAATACCCAGTAACAAAAGGATTGAAGGAAGCTTTCCAGACTGAAAGAGACAATTTTAGATATAATAGTCCTATCATATCTAAAATTGTCTCTTTTAGTTATGATATGGTAGATAAGATGTAGTAAATAAGGGTAGATATTTGAGTTAAATTTTATGAGCTTTCTTATTGAAACAAATTACAATAGGAATTATGTTGATTATGTGTGTTTTCGTCTCTTCCTCCTGTATATGCCTGAATTTGCGAACAATGTTGCATATTCTGTAGAGTAGATAACAACCTGTAGAACTTGCCTCATCATTTCCCCCTCCAAATGCCCCATACAAGTTGTCAGAGATTTGATCACATGGTCCTTTCAGACATAAAAATTCATTGCCTCTTAGCCTTTTGAATAAGATCAAGTGGAAACATGATCATTACAAACCAATAAAACCTGCTAGTGAAAACAGCACACTGATCAATGATATTTTAGCAACTCCACATCTATGCAGTGCATTCATAATTTAAACCTATCAAAAGTGTATCTATTTTAGTTTCTTGGAATTTTATCAGTATATAATATTTGACATTGATATACAATACTAAAATACAAAAAATAAAGACAGTAACTATCATAAATCACTAATTTATCAGAATCTTTCCAACATCACATTAAACTCAAACATCATAACAGAGTAGTTGACACTATAATGAGTTATCAAAGATATTATTCACAAACTTCAATAATATTGATTTCTATCAAAATTTGAAGAAGAGAGAGCATATTGTTTCATAGAAGGTATTTGAAAAGAATAGACTGGGATGGATGTTTCTTTTATTCCCTTTCTGTTTTTTTACCTCATTTCCATCTTCATCAATTATTGAGATGTAGTTTGGATGAGTCTTATTTGGATAGGACAACAGGACATCATAATGGGCTAACTCAACAGAATCCAGGCCAAATTCTTTCCACTGGGATTGAATTTGCTTTGCAAGCACAAAGTTTTGTTCTGTTCCTGCTAAATGCGGTATCCGTGTAAAATTACTGGTGAACAAAAATTGAAAGTGGTTAGAAATTAATGTTTAATGAGCCTTTATCCCAAATCAACATGATTATAGTTGAAAAAGTGCAAGAGGCCTAGGAAAGTTTTCTGCACAGTAAAGAAGTTTGAACTCCAAGTTCTCTCACTTAAAGAGACTCTTCCAAAAACCTTCCAAGCCCCTTAGCAATTTTTTTTATCCACAGTTTTGATTCTGTTGCAATTAATATAGACATTTATGTGTTTGTTATGACTATGCATATCTATCTATGTATGTAAAGTTATGGTCTTTTTATATAAAATTACATCCTGTATTCACTAGAAAATACTTCAATCACTAGAGGTATTTCAGATATTTTTTGGATATATGCACTAAGCTATTTAAAAAAATAAATGAATAAATAAATATGCAAGGAGAATTTATGCTCTGACAAAAACTAGCTATTCTAATCAATTATATATTAATTGTTTTATTTTAGTTGCTTTGTTTTATTTTTAGTTGCTTTGTAAATACTTTTAAAAATTACTCATTTTCTCTTTTGCTCTATGCTATCTCAGGAAGCATGGAACTAATATTCAAAATATGCCAAACATACTCTCCAATTTCATTCTCATCACAGCAATATTATTATCTCCATGTTATAGGGGTAGAAATGAAGGCTCGGGAAGATTAAGTATTCACTTAGACCTATTTTAGTATTAGCCAGCAAAGATGCAATTCAAACTCAATTCTGTTCAGTTCCCAAGTCTGTTTTTTACTAAAAAATACTCTCTCTCTAAAGCATGAGTCAGCAAACTAATTTCCTCAGGCTAAATCTAGCCTACTGCTGTTTTTTTGTATAGTCCACAGACCAAGAATGGTTTTTAAATACCAATAGGTGAAAAAAACAGAATAATTTTGTTCAAATACCACTGCCTATAAATAATATTTTATCATAACTTACATGCTTATTTTTAATATATTTTCTATGGCTTCTTTGTTGCTGCAATAGCAAAGCTTAGTAGTTATGACAAAGATGTGTTGGCCCACAAACGCTGATCACTTTACAGAAAAAGTTCACTGACTCCTACTCTGAAGCCTCTGTAATAAAGTTTAGCTAAGAGTATAATCCTCCCCACATGAAATGAGATGCAAGATCTGCACCAAACAGAAAACATTGATTTAAAAAAAAAAAAAGCCTGTGTATGAAATATCAAAACTTCTTAACAGAATAATACCCAATTATCTATTAATACAATTTTTAAGTATATGCTTACTATAGGAACTTTTTGATGTTTTCAGCTTTCAATTCATCCAAAAATGCTTTCTTCAGACCATTCTGTGGAACAATGTTTGCAGCTTCGTTGGAAGATTTTATATACCATCCTGTAAAATACATACAAATATAGGAATGAGATATAAGCTTATAGACAAGTCTTATTTTTCTTTTTGATTGTATCTGTCATGTGTAAAACACAAAATATCAATATTTCAAGATGTTAGCTGATATTTTCTAAAGTTTAATTTCCTTTGCCTACTTCCACTGAAAAAGCATCATGCAAATATTTAAAATTACAAAGCAACATGTTTTTATTTCAAATTTCAATAATAATATATTGTTGCTATTTTAAGAAATGTTTGATGAAAAATCAGCACTTGATTTAAATATGGCATTAGGGTTTCAACCAATGGACATAAACTGTATATATTAAAAATAAAGTCCAAATGTGGATCCACTTTCTTTCTCTGTAAAGATTCTCTCTCTAGTGACTTCTTGCCTGTTGACCTAGAATAAACATTTAATAATGTGTGTAGTGAATTAACTATTTCATATTTCAAGTACATAATTCATATTTCAAGTACATAAATTATTTTAAAAATGTTGAAAAGAACTCAAACTTTTAATTTGCTCTGGTTCTGAAATGAAAACAGAATGTGCTGCGATTTTGTTTCTAGTTGAAATAGGCTTGAGAAGTTGAAGGTCAGAAACCTACAGTGAAACACCAATTTACCCAACATTTCTGCAAGGCATGCAATGTACGAAGGAGACCAGAAGCAATGCATACCCACATGGTGTAGAGCCCATTAGCCTCTGTGGTTGACTTTTAATCTAAGGGAGAGATGGAATCATGATGGGATTTATTTGGAAAGAGTATATTGATGTGTGATTAAAATTATTACAAACTCAACACCCACTCAGTTTTCATGATGTTCTCCAATTTTTGATCATATGTATACAAACACACATGCATGTAAACAACACATTAAAATACATGATTGGACATGAATGATATATGGTTTTACCTGTTAATTAAATTAAAGGACTTTGATTAGAATGTGGGATCAGAGAAGGATACACTGAGGATGAGATATTTGATATTTGAGTTGGGATCTGAAAAATGAACATGATGAAAAGCTTAGAGGTCTGCAGACAGGAGAGGACAGCAGAGAATATTAAGGAAAACAAACACAATAAAAAACCTATTCTGTGCCAGCCACTGACATTGAATATAGGAATTGGGGTAAGGGCAGAACTAGAAAGAATGAGACGCCTTTAAGACAGATAGGATATTTGACTAGTATGTTGACCTTAACTCCTAGTTTTCTAGTTGAGAAAATGAAAACTTCATTTGAAATGTATAATTATTGAACATGTATCCTATTTAAGCCCCACAGCAACCCTAGGTGGTTACCAATCCCACATGTTAGTTTATGAACAGAGCATATGGCTCAAAAGTCTTTTGAAACTCCAGGGTCACACAGCGAACTAGCAGATGATAGCAAATTTGAATAAACTTAACTGGTTAAGTTTATTAACGTGGACCAGTTAAGGGTCTTCTAAATCCCAGCTAGGGGATCCAGAATTCAGAATCAGGGCGGACTATCTGTTGATATCTTGGAGTAGTCCTGTTAGGATCATCTCCTTATAGAGGAGAAATGAAGAGCAAAAATAGTCGCAGTATGGTGCTAGGAACTTTGCATGCTATTTCGTTCACTATAATCTATAAATTGCAGGTATTATTCTCACCATAAAGTGAGAAACTGAGGTTGAGAGAGACTTGGTAATTTGTTCAAGGTCACTACGAAGTGGTAGAATCAAAATTAGAATTTAAAGTCTGAGTCTGCACATACTGCTATGATTTTCATGTAGAGTTGGATTAAGTCTGTAAGTCAGTACTGAGGAAACAATACAAAGATTGGTTCAAAGCGCTAGCAATAATTCACCCATTTCTTAAATGTGCCTCTGCTACTCTCTAGGACTTAGGACTGTGAAGACTCCTTTGGAGTAATACCCCGAATTCTACCTTGCACCTGCAGCATTCCCAGGCACCGAACTAGTCGAAAACCCCAAACAGGTAGGAGCCGCTTCAGGCAGAGCTTGGATGACCTCGTTACACAACCGTAAAAATAATGCTGCTTGTCCCCCAAAGTATTGAATCTTGCAGGGTGTTCAATTTCAGGTTCAACCCTTCTCCCCGTTCTATACCTTCCCCCAAACGTCTTTAGAAATTAACCCTATACAGCCCGCAGCAATGCTCTGCCAATCTCGAAGGAACCCTTCCGCCTATCGCCCTTTTCCAAACAGCCCGCCCCTGGAGAAGACGAGCGACAGGACCCCACTGGGCTGCCGGCTCGCGAATCTGGAAACCGCGGAACTGCGCGGGGAGACTCTGGGTTTTTCTTAGCAAAAGCGCCCCTACCGAAGAGGAAGCCGAGGATAAAGAGGCCAGAGGCCAGCACCAGCGCCCCAGCGCAGAGCAAGCGCGGGCGGCGTCCGGGGCCTGCAGCGGAGTCGTTCTCGCGCAGGGGATTCCACATCTCCGCTGAGTGGGGCTAGGCCTTCAGAGACTTGAGCCTCTGCGGCGGCAGCACGAGCCGGGTCCTGGCCCAGCAGCCCCGCCCCGCCCCGCCCTGGGGCAGCCTTCCTCCCCTAGTGCCTGGCCTATCAGTCACCCGCGGCGAGAATTCACTCCCAGCGCTGGGGTTCAGTTCCTCCCTAAAAGTATTGCTAGTCTACTCTGAACCAATCCGTGCGAGGGGTAGGCAAGGAAACCCGGCCTCTTTCGAGAGGCGCTTAAAAAAAAAAAAAAAAAAAGAAAGAAAGAAAGAAAGAAAGTTGCTCCTGGAAATTTGCGGCTCTTGCTGAGAAGGACGAATCTGCGAGAGGGGAGCGCTACTTTTCTCTCTCCGCTTCAGTGACTCAACAGAATGCTCCTCCGTTTGCCTAGGAAAATAAATACTGACCTGGCTCCAACCTAGTTGGTAGAAAAGACTTAAGTCATCTCTTAAGAACTTTTTTTTTTCCAGCTTCAAACCCTACAAAATACTTACAATAATGTGCTGCATAAATTCAAGCAGAAGAGGCTTTATATTTAGATAGGGTTGACTTCAAAGTCACCTACCACCAAGCTCTTTTTTCCTAACAAATTCCATTGTTATTTACAAATATTTAGGGTGTGGCCCTCCATTTACATAATAAAACCAACTGAGTATTTATTGATTGATTTATTGAGACCAGGGTCTGACTTTGCTTCTGAGGCTAGCCTAGCCTCCAATTGGCAATCATCCTGCCCCATGCACAAGGAATTTGAGTATTTATTTATTTAGTGGTACTGGAGCTGTACCTGAGCCTCAGGTATGCTAGGCAAGGGCTCTATGACAGCTACACTCCCAAACCTTTATAAAATCATTTTTTAGAGGAATGATATTCTGAACTCAGAGGCTTCATTTTCATATCCTACCTGAATCTGGCCAGTCTTTCAAAATAAATAAATAAGAAATTGTTCTGTTAATTCACAATGGGGGAGGGGAATAGAGGTACTTTGGACTAGACAGAGGGGAGTGAAGAAGGGAGGCAAGAGGTCATACTATCATACTCAGGAATGATAGCAGAATAAATCTGACACTATTACCCTATATGCATATATAGGGTATATATGCATAAAGGGTAATAGTGCGTGACCTGTGTAACTCTACATCATATAAAACATAGACAAATGAGAAGTTATTCTCGACATTTGTCTATGAGGTGTCAAAATGCATTCTACTGTCATGTATAATTAATTAGAACAAACTAAAAATATAAAAAATAAACAAAAATAAACAAAAATTTTAAAAATTGTTATTTGTTTTATTAACTGAGAGAAGCAATCACACCTAATTCTACTCCCTTTTATATATTCTTAATAATAGTAATGTTATGTAGAGGGAAAGAATATCCATACTTCATGAAATCAACTATCTTCTTATAGTCCATGAAGGAGACTATGCATTCTCTAGGAATGCATTATAGAAACTTTGCATTTAACAAATTCATGAAGTACAAGTAGGGTTTAATCAGTGGAGATGAGAAGAGACATTAAGGAGTAGGAACTAGCAAGATAGACAAAGGCCCAAAATTCAGTGTATCCAAGGGATAAGAAATGGTGTGAATTTTGAAAAAGGAGAGGCAGGATAAAAATAGAGAAAATGGACTAGATTATCCAGTGTCTTGGGTACTTTGATAAAGAATTTGTGAACAAAGTGAACAAATATGGGAAATTCATCTGTCAACAGTGAATCAAGAGATTGCCTGATGACCCAGTGAAGAAAAGAGGGAGTTTCTAAAGACTTTCTAACAAAATTCTACACTTATTATATTTTTTCTGATGTTCCTGGTGTCAACTGTAATTAGGAATGGCAGAATAACTTGGATTTTACTTAGTAAGCACTTGTTATGATATATTTTATATACATTATCTCATTTAATTATTATAGGAACCCTTCAAGATTTTCAAGTTTTATACCACCATTCTTCCCATTTTACCATTTTACATAAGGAAAAATGGATATGTAGTGAGATGAATTAAATTATCCAAAGTCACAAAGTTAAGAACTACAATAATTTTGTCTTACTTCACACCACTGTACAGCCTCCACAGAGCTCAGGCTATTTACTGAGTCTGCTGTAGAATGGGGAGAATCAATGTTCTTGGTGTCATAAGACTTGGACTTAACCTTTACATCTAGTCCTCTCTACACTTCGCAACCTTCCTTGGATAACAACCATTCAAATAACTTAAATATATCTCCTCATTTGCAAAGTCTGGGATCACTCAGTACCATCAAGTACATTTGGGCAGTGTACATGTTTTCAAGGTAAGGTGTGACCATAACTGAAGCAAATTTCAGTTCAATATTAAAAAAAAAAAAAAAGATTTTTCAGCAGGGTTACAACTACCTAGAGCTACCTAGTACAGTTGGCCCTCCACATCTAAGTGTTCCACATCTTCAATCAACCTCACTTAGAAAATATCTGGGAAGAAATGTGTCTGTGCTGAACATGTATAGACTTGTATAGACTTCTATTTTGGCATTATTTCCTAATATAATATATATATATATATATATATATATATATATATATATAATTTAAATAGCATTTGCATTATATTAGGCATTATAAATAATCTGGAGAGATTATTTAAGGTATATCATTTTATATGTGGGACTTAAGCATCCTCAGATTTTGCTATCAGCAGGGGGGTCCTGGAATAAATCCACTATGGATATTGAGGAATAACACTAATTGAATTAATACACCTCTATGGTAAACAGGATGTGTTTGAGGATTCAGGGAATAAATACCCATTACTCAGATATATAAACCTTATGGAACTTATAGTTTTATAGAGAAGATATACCTTTAACAAGTAATTAATATCTAACATTATGAACACTTTCTATATGGTAGATACTATGTTACATGTTTTATATCTATTATTTCACTTATTTGTCAGGACTTAACCTAAAAGAATTTGCAACTTCTAGTGGCCAATTATGAAAATTACACAAGATTTTTGTTGTCACATTTAGTATTATTGACCTTTAAAGACAAGAAAACTAAGTTTTAGAAGAATTGATTTTTTTTAAAGAGAGAGAGAGAGAGAGAAAGAGAGAGAGAGAGAGAGAGAGAGAGAGAGAATTTTTTAATATATATATTTATTTTTTTGTTCTCGGTGGACACAACATCTTTGTTTGTATGTGGTGCTGAGGATCGAACCCGGGCCGCACGTATGCCAGGGGAGCGTGCTACCACTTGAGCCACATCCCCAGCCCAGGAATTGATATTTTTCAAAAAAAACGATAGTCAGAAGTTTCTTTTTTTAATGTTCCTGGTAAGCATCAGGCCACACTACACTTCCTTCTTTAACTATCAGGGAAATAGTAGCCAAGCAGGAATAAAGCCAAACCCAGTTGGATACTATCTTGCTTCTTTGAACCAACCCTGACTGTAACACTTCTCACTCTACATTGTAGCTGTGTGAACCTGTATATCTCCCCAGACAGACTCAACTTTTTGAGGTCAGGGACTTTGTTTTATATCTTTCTTAACCATAATTCCCAGCAACCAAAACTGTTTGATAAATATGGCTTCTCTCCCTCTCTCTCTCTCTCTCTCTCTCTCTCTCTATTGGGGATTAAACTACTCAGGGGCACTCACCCACTGAGCCACATCCCAGCCCTATTATTTTTTATTTTCTTAGAGACAGGGTCTCACTGAGTTGGTTAGCTCCTAGTTTTTTGATGAGGTTGGCTTTGAACTCCGGATCCTCCTGAGCCACTGGTTACCTAAACTAAAGGAATCTTTGTAGACAAGTTTTTTGTTTGTTTGTTTGTTTTTGAGAAGTAGAAAATTTAGAAATATTATTTCAGCCACCTGAGCCACTGGGATTACAGGTGTGTGCCATTGCGCGCAGCTGATAAATGTGTTTTCAATGAATTAATGTATTGAAGAAAAACTGATGTTAAAAAGGAAAGTGATCACTTAGTATAATAATGAATAAGCAACCTGTTATAACCGTACCTATACCTTGCTTATTAGAAATTTAAGAGTGTCAGTTTCTTCTAATTATTCTCCTTAACCACCTATTTCATATATTCTTCATAATTAATGCCCAGAGTAAAAAATGAATATTACATTGGTTTAATAATATCATATTTGAAAGTATCCTAAGTGCACATGTGCCCTTCTGTGTGAAAATTTTATTCCTACCTTCACGTGAATACCTTTTTTCCTTCTTTAAAAATCTTGCTTTAAAAAACCTATGTTGTAAGGCTTTCTTAATATTTACAGATTTTTGAACTTATAACTGATCTCTTCTTCCTGGATTTTTACTGAGGTGTTTTGTTACATATTTTACTCTTATGTCTTTTCAGGATTTAAGATCCTTGGTGCCAAGGACTATATTTTGATCCTGTCTATTTTTCAGAATTAACCACAAGGCTTAGTATATAGAAAAGTCCTTTGGAAGTATTGAATTATTTTATGTTAAGCAATGAAGCAATTATGACATATAAGAAACAATTGCTCCTCCTGGGAATTTTTTTTTTCTGAAAGGAGGAAGATAGAACCTAAATAGAAAGATGAATGAGAAAACCAGAAAGCAAAAATTATGTGCCAAAAAGAACAATAAGAGTGTGTATTAGGAAAACTATGTGGACTCCTTATTCATAATTAATGTTTCATATTAATCACAATACTCTTGTTTAAAGAGCATCTTAAGTATTTCATAAGGTGAAATATCCACACACAAGAAATACTTGATATTATTTCATAGATAGGTGGATAAGTTGATTGCCCTCTTCTCTTTACTCAGGAAATAGTAGATTCCAATAGAAATATTAAAGAAGGGAAAGATAATTGCTTTAACTACTTGGCCATCAGTTTTTGCAGAATCTCTAGGCTGCAAAGATGCAGAACATGAGGATTGTGCCTGGCAGAGTACTTGGACTGTAATATTTGGCACAAAGCAGAGGATCAATAAGCTGTAGCTATGATGTTCCCCTTATGGCTGGCTAAGGTTGACTAAAGTTTCCAGTTAACTCTGTAATGATTCTAAAGTACTATAGACTCTCTACACTTTAGACTCTTTCCAGCAGCTTTCTTCTTTAACTTCCCTGTCATGCACTTTTATGCAATTTCCTCAGTTTTGCTAAATTACTTTTTTATGAAACAGGGATAACAAAATTTGCTGTTTATACAGGAGTCAATGTGTTGACAGTAATCCTGACACTTGGAATCTGTGAGTTTCACATTTCAAAACAAGTTTGTATAAAGTCACTATCATATTTGATCAGGTGGTTTCAAGTTGAACATCACATATGTATCTAGAAATCTCTTGAGTTATAATCTAACACAATATCATTATGGTAACCTAAATTTGAGGAAAACACACTTTCATGAAAACAATGATGAAATACATTCCAAAGAACGAAATGAGATATGCTATCTATAATACTAAGAATTCTTTCACAAATTGAAAGGGGTGATATCAGTCAAAATGAGAATGAGGAAAATATAAATCTGTCTTTGTACAAAAATCAACTAAAGCAAAGTATTACACTCATTTCTGGGTGTAACATAAGTAAAATAAATTTATCTTCTTTTATGTAGCCTCTAATAAGTATTTTCTTTTGAAAAAACGCTTTAACAATGTTAAGAAAAATATACTTTAATGTTCCTTGGCTGCTTCTTAATTTGTAAACACAGCATTCTGAAACTCTGAAGTGTACAATAAATGGCAGTTTTGCCAAATGAGAATTATAACTTCTCCAAGTGTCTGTTATTTTTTTTTAATTTCAATCTTTTTACATAGGAGAGCAAGTATACTTGTTTAATGCTTGATCTGTGCATTTCAAAGCTATGCATTTTATTGTATATAAATTATAAATCAAGAAAACTGACTTAAAAGATAGGGACATAGTTAAAATTAGAACAGTTCTGAATGACTCATCTACATTCCACATTTTCAAAGTAATTAGTTTTTGTTCCCCTTATGGTTACTTGACCTAAACTAAAGGAATCTTTGTAGACAATTTTTTTTTGAGAAGTAGAAAATTTAGAAATATTCTTTTTAATTCAATGATAAAATGAAATATTAAAAAGACATATGAAAAATGTTTGTAGTATTTGGGAAAATGTGTATTTTTCTCTTAATTTTTATTACATTATTTTTTAAAAAATGTGTGCAGAAGCAAAGGAAGTAGAAAACTCAGGTATCATAGCACTTCACTTTCCAGAGGTTAAAAACAACATCTTGGTCCTAATCATTCCAGACATTTTTCTGTGCATACAATAGTTTACAAATACAAAATGACATCATGTTACACAGCTTGGTGAATTTCTAAAAAAAAAAGAAAAAGAAATGAATACATTGACCAGTCAACATCAAGAGCAAGAAACAGAGCATCATCCAGAAGCCCTCCTCACATCTAATTTACATCACTACTCTTAATATTGAAAGGCATCCATTATTCTCCTGTTTTGAATTTTAGGACCAATGCTTACTTAGTATCACAGATTTTAAAAATTTCTGTAGATGGAATAATATACATACTTTTGTGTTTGACTTCTTCAGAACTATGTTGGTGGAATACATTAGTAGTGTGCTAATAAGTTAGCTCTTCAAAGAAGGAAAAAGCCCTGATTTTCAGCATTTACTGATTTCTATAATGCTCATAATCCCACCATTGCTGGTTTCAGGCTGACAATATATGACTGATTGTGCAGTTGGAAAGAGATGCCCATAATTGCCTCTTGTAATCTGGTAAGAAGAGACTCCTGTGTACTGCTGGCCATACTTTTCCATGTGGCAAGAGTTCATCCATTTTAAGTGCTATGGACTAATCAATCACACAATATGCCAAAATGTATTTATCTATTCTCCTCTTGATAGATATTTGGATTGTCACTGGGCATAGTTGCACATACCTGTGACTCCAGAGGCTGAAGAAGGAGGATTGCAAGTTCAAAGCCAGTCTTTACAAAGTGGTAAGGACCTAAGCAACTTAATGAGATTATCTCAAAAAAAAAAAAAAAAAAGGCTGAGGCTGTAGCTCATTAGTTAAGAAAAGTGCACACCTGGGTTCAATACCCCAATACCAAAAAAAAAAAAAAAATGGATTGTCTTCAGTTCTTGCTTTTAAGAAAGTATGCTTTCTTTAGGTCATAGGTATATATAGTTTTAGCTTACACAGTTTCAGAGTTTTATAAAGTGTTTTTGTCCCACTTTTTTTTTTTTTTTTTTGGACCCAGGGATTGAATTCAGGGGCACTTGACACTGAGCCACATCCCCAGTCCTATTTTGTATTTTATTTAGACATAGAGTCTCACTGAGTTGCTTAGCGCCTCATTGTTTCTGAGGCTGGCTTTGAAGTCTGGATCCTCCTTCCTCAGCCTCTGGAACTGCTGGGATTACAGGCATGCACCACAATACTCAGCTTTTTGTACCACTCTTATAAAAGAGTGCACAACCTTGTGAAACTAATTTGTATTTTCCTGATAATTATAGAGCAGATTTTCCTGGTTTTTGGCCATTTGAAATCCTCTTTTTAATAGTGACTGTCTGTTGAAGGGTTTTGCCAAGTTTTCTATTGGGTATATCTTTGATTTGTGGAAGGTTTTTGTTTTGTTTTGTTTTGTTTTGTTTAAACCAGAGATTAAACTACTCAGGGGCACTCACCCACCCATTGAGCAACATCCCCAGCCCTATTTTTTATTTTATTAGATAAAGGGTCATACTGAGTTGGTTAGTGCCTCGCTTTTTGCTGAAGCTGGCTTTGATCTTGAGATCCTCCTGCCTCAGCCTCCCAAGCTGCTTGGATTACAGGCATGTGCCACCAAGAGGCTGGTAAGTTTCTTAGGGCCTCATTTAGTTGCTAAGACTGGCTTTGAACTGGCAATCCTCCCACCTCAACCTCCTAAGTCACCATGATTACAGGCATATGTTACCACACCTGGCAGTAGGAGCTTTTATATTTACTTATGTGTTTAATTTTATAATTTGTTTTACTCAATAATTTATCCTTTCCTATAAGTACATAAATGATCTACTTTATTTTCAGTCCCTTTAGAAATATTTTAATGAATAGATGTGACAAATGGAATATTTCATTCTTACCCACACCAATTTCTATGTATATGTGAGTCACGTAAGTATTTCATATACTGAGTCAACGTGGAAGTCCATCTTGAAAAATAGCACCAGCAATTGTGTCAGGAATAAATATTCAAAAAGAAGTAAACCTTAAAGACACTTGAAAAATGAAAAGGAATTCTTCAGAATTGAGAAGGTTGAAAGGGCCTTTATATTCCACAAACAGCACACTAATCACAGGGTATTAGTGATGATATTGTGACAGAAGCAGGTAAGTGTGATTTGTATGAAGCAATGTGGAACATTTGAGATTTCTTTGGAATGCAAGAGTAATAAGTCAGCCAGAAGCTCATTAGGAATAAATATTGGCAAAGGCTACTGTTTTTAATGAAGTTCTGTACAGGAATTCTAAATTAAAAAAATATATATATGAAAACCTAAACTGAACAATTTGTCTAAAAAAAAAAAATATGTTCCTCAAACCTCCTTGGAGAGTATAATGATCAGTAAAACTGGAGTCAATTAAAATGTATTTTCCTGGATGGAGAAGAGTGTGGATTGAAGGGATGTATCATTGTTTATTTCAAACCTGAAATGAAAAGCTAGAATCTGCTCTGTTTAAAATATTATTGAAAAGTCATGAACATTTACAGACAAAATATGCAGAATACATTGTTTCAAAGGTATAGCTTTGAAAATATGCATACCTAAATATCACCCTCTCCAAAAAAAAATAAAATAAAAAACATAAAAGGAACAAAAAACAAATAGATAAATTATACCTACCTCATTTTTAAGTCTATTTCAGTCATTCACAGCTGAAATTATATGCAAATTGTTCAATTAATTTTTTCTTTACAATCTTTACTACTTTGCAGCAGGCTGCTATCAAAGTTACCAATGACCTCCATTGTGCCAAAGGAGGTTGTCAATTCCCTTTGCTCATCTTTCTTCTTCCCTCTCATTCTGTGTCATGTTGTCACCGCCCACCCCCCACCCCTCCTTCCTTCCTTCTTTTTTCTCTTCCTCTTTCTGTCTGGTTTGTCTGTGCAATGCTAAAAGGCTTCCATAGATCTAAAAACATCTGTTCTAACAAAGAGAAAAACTGTGTGAAGAGGGGCCTGAAGTTGTACCTCAATGGCAGAGCACTTGCCTAACACATGTGAGGCAAGGCGTTTGATCCTCAGAAACACATAAAAATAATACAAAATAAAGATATTTTAAAAATTGTGAGAAAAATATAGATTCCCATCAAGATCAGATGTATTTATACTTATATAAAGATATATTTTAAGTAACATAAATCCAAAGAAAATTAAATCCAGTGATAAAACTACCTGGGTGGAATTGCAGAGTCCTGTGAAAACTATTAGGTACACAAGCTGTAGGTTTGGGCTGTGATATCTGTAAGTCCATTTAGGGGATTGATACATTGATACAAAGAGAATTCATTCCCACCACAATAACAGACAACATTGTCCTCTGTCAGCCCCTTAAGTCAATATGCAAATTCCAACCATCGAAGAAGAAACTACCCCAAAGACTATAATGGTATGCTTCATTTTTAAAGTGGGGAAGCTAATTTACCTAGAATATTTGAATTTAAATAATTGAATTCATTAATTAAAAGAAATTTATACATATTTAGTATAATAAAAATGCATGTTGTTTGAAAGAATTTACCATATTCAACCAGTCTCACTGTTAATGTAAGTTGTATCATTGAATTTGACCTCATCTATTAAATTTTAAATTGAAATGACTTCCTATATTTATGTATACTATATAATCAGAATATGTAAAAGAAGTTAAGATTTTCCATAATTATAAATTAAATTTATTATATTTTTAAGAATTAATTTTAAGTACTTAGGAAAGTTTGTTAGACAGATAAAGTATTTAAATTTAATATATATTAATTTGTAAATTTATAAATAATATTTAAATGTTTATATTATTTAATCGACTGTAGTATAAAATAAGATACAATTATGAAAGATTCCACTAGTTATTGTAAAAGATTACTTGAGTTATAAAAGAATAAAAATGTATGGTAAACTTTCAGACATTAAAGAAGACCAAGTTTTTTTTTTTTTTTTTAATTTGTAGCTTTAATCGATCAAACACTAATTATAAAAATTAAGGTAAAACTTTCGATAGTTTTCTATATACAAATCTGCCCATAATGACCAAAAAAAAAAAAAAAAGTACGACACTGTCCTCTCAAACTGATTGGCAATCCTTCTCAATCTTTTTTATCAGCTGCTCAGTGCCCTTCACCAGACCTGGAGATGTTGGACTATCCCAAGCCCTTTCCTTTGGCTCTGTAATCTCTTCTATTCTATCTCTTGAGGTGATTTCAAACTCTGGGTAACATCGTTATTCTAGCAAAAACTGGCTGGACACTCACCAAATACATTTTGTGTTGTCCTGGACACACAGCTAGACTTCCTTTCTTGGTTCTCTTGAAGGTAAGTAGGTCCTCCATGTTACTGTGTGAAAGCTAATAAAGTAAGAGAGGAGTGATGCATGCTACTTCTAAGTCTATCCCATAAATAGCACTCTCTCTCTCTCTTTTTAAGGTGGATACACAATATTTTTATTTCATTTTTATGTGGTGCTGAGGATCAAACCCAGGGCCTCAAGCACGCCAGGCCAACACTCTATCACTGAACCACAACCCCAGACCTCCCCCTTTCTCTTAATCCCATTCATTTGGTTGAACAAAGAAGATCTAGCAGAGGATTCAGAGGCCTTGGAACAGAACAAACAGCTCAGATTCCTAAATCATTGCTAAAGGCCAACAATAATGCCAAACTGAACTTCAGAGAGGTAAAAAGCAAAACAAAACAAACAACCCCATTTTTTAGCACAATGAATTTATCTGTTATAGAAGCTGGTGTCACTAAATACAATTGACCTTGATGAAAACCTGCATTTGTTTTTCCATGTCTGTTTTCAGACTAGACTTTTTCCTTGAGATTCAAAATTAAATGTGTATTTCATTAGGGCTTCACCTGGAAGTTTGTTAGCACAAAGTTGTTCTACTACCCACTGCCCAACAAATTCACCATCTGACTCTTCCTGTACTTCACTGTTTGCCCTATTTGAATAAATGAGAATTCTTTCCACTGCTATTCAGGTGAAAACCTAAGTAAGTCATTTTATATTTCCTCTTTTATTCAAACTCAGTTACTACTACTTTAATTCTGAAAAAGCCCCAAAAGATCATGTCATATTTTGTTTGAAAACTTTTGCCTTTACTCCTTTTTCCCTCTACCAAATAAGGATTAAACTCTTCATCAAGATGTAAAAATTTTCCCCAAACCTTATAAGAAACTATTCTGCTAGTGGTTACTTGATAACCTGTGCCTCTAGACATAGTTAATTAGATGAAGAATAGACATCTGATTCATCACAGAAGGGTCTCTTTACTAAGGTGTAGAATGTAAAGTGACTGCATGTGTCACCTTCTGCCCACCACATCAATGGGATAACTGAGAAAACAGGATTAACTAGAAAGTAGAATAAAACAAGTACCCAGAGAGAAGCAGTGACAATAATTGATATGGAGTACTATCTTAATTCAGCGCCCTTAAAATCTTGGTTTCAACAATTCTTGAGACTCAGCGAGTCTGGCCCTTGTGTTCTGTGAGACATGTGTCCTTATAATGAGCAGGGGACTCTCTTGCTCCCTCTCTTTGTTGCTTTACCTGGAGTTGGTTTCTTTTGCTTGCCATATAAAATATTGAATAATTAACTCTACAGTCTCATCTCACATTTAGCACTACTCTCCCGCTCCTTGGTCCGTCTCACATCACTTGAACTTGAAATGGCATCTGGGACTGGATATATAGCTCAGTGGTGCAGAGCTTGCATAGGTTCAATCCCAAGCACCTTAAGAAAAAATAAGCAAATGGTTTCTTGAGCATTGCTGGCTGCTTTGTAGCATTAGGCATTAAAAACAAAAAACAAAAACAAACATGTCTCATTTGCCTGTTATGCTTAAAGCCATTTAATTCTCTGAAAATGTTCTATCCATGGCTCATCTTGAATATCACCTCTACATTGGACTGGATTGCTGCAAGAAGATGTTTTTATCCCATCTTCTGTACTGCCATAGTGCTCTATCTACATGATAGCAGAAAGAACATGATGTCATTATTAAAATATTTTCTTTTTAATAGGCTGACCCAAGGGCAGGAATGATGCCCAATTAATTGTGAATGGCTCAAGTGTAGTAGACTAACCAATGAAGAGTGTGTGTGTTTATCAAATGAAGGAAGGAGTACATAAAAGAAGAAACTATTCTAGACCTACCAATTATTGTTATAGTAGGTGACATCTACTTCAATTGCTTAATTTTTAAAGGATCTTGCTGGTGTGCTGGCTTGCTTGTTCAGGTTCTTCCTTAGCTCACTCCTTTGTATGCTTTATTAACTGTCTGCAATAAAAATTAAGAAGTGAGAGAAGGAAATGTGATCATCAGTTTTTCAAACATGTTATTTCTCTTCCCAAGCATTTTCCCAAGTTTTTATTTTGCTCCTACATTTAGGACTAGGCAATCTAGAGAGTAAGGTTAAATTCCTTGTGTATCTTTGCTTAGAAATTGATGGAAGGTGGATTTAAGGTTAGACATCTGCTGCAAATTAAAATCACTTAAAGTCACTCTTTTTCCTGGTGTCAGTCCTGTTGGATTAATAATTACAGATAGTGAAAATTTCCCTCAGTGATATTACTGTTTTCATTCTACATCTTTTAGAAGGCTCCTTGAAAAACACAATATTGATACCTATATTGACTGAATTATTAACCACAGAGAGAGCACTACTTAGAGCCACATGTTTTATGTATTTTATCATATTTACTCCATATATATATATATATATATATATATATATATATATATATACACACACACATACTATAGGTATATACTAAAATAGAACAAATTAGATTAAAAAAAACTATCACCTGGTTTCAATAATTGGTTTGATTATACCTTTTTCCTAGTTTGATAGATAGTAAATTTACAGCTTCTGTCGCAGGCTGGCTGGGCACAAAATCACGAGCCACTCAAGCAGGAACAAACTTTATTTTTTTTCTTATTGGTTGTTCAAAACATTACAAAGCTCTTGACATATCATGTTTCATACATTAGATTCAAGTTGGTTATGAACTCCCATTTTTATCCCAAATACAGATTGCAGAATCACATCTGTTACACATCCACATATTTACATAATGCCCTATTAGTAACTGTTGTATTCTGCTACCTTTCCTATCCTCTACTATCCCCCCTCCCCTCCCCTCCCATCTTCTCTCTCTACCTCATCTACTGTATTTCATTTCTCTCCTTGTTTATTTACCCATTCCCCTCACAACCTCTTATGTGTGATTTTGTATAACAATGAGGATCTCCCTCCATTACCATGCAATTTCCCTTTTCTCTCCCTTTCCCTCCCACCTAGTGTATCTGTTTAATGTTGATCTTTTCTTCCTGCTCTTCCTCCCTGCTCTGTTCTTGGTTGTTCTCATTATATCAAAGAAGACATTTGGTATTTGTTTTTTAGGGATTGGCTAGCTTCACTAAGCATAATCTGCTTATGCAGATTTTGCAGATTTCCCTGCAAAATCCATGATTTTGTCATTTTTTAGTGCTGCGTAATATTCCATGGTGTATAAATGCAACATTTTTTTTATCCATTCATCTATTGAAGGGTATCTGGGTTGGTTCCATAATCTAGCAATTGTGAATTGTGCCGCTATGAACATCGATGTGGCAGTATCCCTGTAGTAAGCTCTTTTAAGGTCTTCAGGGAATAGTCCCAGAAGGGCAATAGTTGGGTCAAATGGTGGTTCCATTCCCAGCTTTCCCAGGAATCTCCATACTGCTTTCCAAATTGGCCACACTAGTTTGCAGTCCCACCAGCAATGTACAAGAGTACCCTTTTCCCCACATCCTCGCCAGCACTTGTTGCTATTTGACTTCATAATGGCTGCCAATCTTACTGGAGTGAGATGGAATCTTAGGGTGGTTTTGTTTTGCATTTCTCTGACTGCTAGAGATGGTGAGCATTTTCTCATGTACTTGTTTATTGATTGTATGTCCTCCTCTGAGAAGTGTCTGTTCAGGTCCTTGGCCCATTTGTTGATTGGGTTATTTGTTTTCTTATTGTTTAATTTTTTGAGTTCTTTGTATACTCTGGATATTAGGGCTCTATCTGAAGTGTGAGGAGTAAAAATTTGTTCTCATGATGTAGGCTCCCTATTTACCTCTCTTATTGTTTCTCTGCTGAGAAAAAACTTTTCAGTTTAAGTAAGTCCCATTTATTGATTCTTGTTATTAACTCTTGTGCTATGGGTGTCCTGTTAAGGAATTTGGAACCCGACCCCACAATATGTAGATCAGATCCAACTTTTTCTTCTATCAGATGCAGAGTCTCTGATTTGATATCTAGCTCCTTGATCCACTTTGAGTTAACTTTTGTGCATGGCGAGAGGAGGGTATTCAGATTCATTTTGTTGCAAATGGATTTCCAGTTTTCTCAGCACCATTTGTTGAAGATGCTATCCTTCCTCCATTGCATGCTTTTAGCTCCTTTATCAAATATAAGATAGTTGTAACTTTGTGGATTAGTCTCTGTGTCCTCTATTCTGTACCATTGGTCCACCCGCCTGTTTTGGTACCAGTACCATGCTGTCTTTGTTACTATTGCTCTGTAATATAGTTTGAAATCTAGTATCACTATACAGCCTGATTCATGCTTCCTGCTTAGAATTGCTTTTGCTATTCTGGGTCTTTTATTTTTCCATATGAATTTCATGATTGCTTTATCTATTTCTACAAGAAATTCCATTGGGATTTTGATTGGCATTGCATTAAACCTATAGAGAACTTTTGGTAATATTGCCATTTTGATGATGTTAGTTCTGCCTATCCATGAACAGGGTATATTTTTCCATCTTCTAAGATCTTCTTCTACTTCTCTCTTTAGGGTTTTGTAGTTTTCATTGTATAGATCTTTCACCTCTTTTGTTAGGTTGATTCCCAAGTATTTTATTTTTTTGAGGATATTGTGAATGGAGTGTTTTTCCTCATTTCCATTTCAGAAGCTTTGTCGCTGATATACAGAAATGCCTTTGATTTATGCATATTAATTTTATATCCTGCCACTTTGCTGAATTCATTTATTAGCTCTAATAGTTTTTTTGTAGACCCTTTTGGGTCTTCTAGGTATAGAATCATGTCATCTGCAAATAGTGATAATTTAAGTTCTTCTTTTCCTATTTTTATGCCTTTAATTTCTTTCATCTGTCTAATTGCTCTGGCCAGTGTTTCAAGAACTATATTGAATAGAAGTGGTGATAGAGGGCATCCCTGTCTTGTTCTAGATTTTAGGGGGAATGCCTTCAATTTTTCTCTATTGAGAATGATGCTAGCCTGAGGCTTGGCATAAATAGCTTTTACAATGTTGAGGTAAGTTCCCGTTATCCCTAGTTTTTCTAGTGTTTTGAACATAAAGGGATGCTGTACTTTGTCTAATGCTTTTTCTGCATCTATTGAGATGATCATATGGTTCTTATCTTTAAGTCTATTGATGTGGTGGAGAACATTTATTGATTTCCATATATTGAACCATCCTTGCATCCCAGGGATGAATCCTACTTGATCATGGTGTACAATTTTTTTTGATGTGCCTTTGTATCCGATTCGCCAGAATTTTATTGAGGATTTTTGCATCTAGGTTCATCAGAGATATTGGTCTGTAGTTTTCTTTCTTTGAGGTGTCTTTGTCTGGTTTCGGAATCAGGGTGATGTTGGCCTCATAGAATGAATTTGGCAGAGCTCCCTCTTTTTCTATTTCCTGAAATAACTTGAAAAGTATTGGTATTAATTCTTCTTTAAAGGTTTTGTAAAACTCTGCTGTATACCCATCTGGTTCTGGGTATACAGGTCCTGGGTATACAGGTCCTGGTATATTTTCTTGGTTGGAAGTCTTTTGATTGCTTCTTCTATTTCATCTCTTGATATTGGTCTTTTTAAGTTGTGGGTATCCTCCTGACTCAGTCTGGGCAAATCATATGACTTAAGGAATTTATCGATGTCTTCACTATCCTCTATTTTATTGGAATAGAGGTTTTCAAAATAGTTTCTAATTGTCTTCTGTATTTCTGTAGTGTCTGTTGTAATATTGCCTTTTTCATCCTGTATGTTAGTAATTTGAGTTCTCTCTCTTCTTCTCTTCATTAGCATGGCTAGGGGTCTGTCGATCTTATTTATTTTTTCAAAGAACCAACTTTTAGTTTTGTTAATTTTTTCAATAGTTTCTTTTGTTTCAATTTCGTTGATTTCCGCTCTGATTTTAATTATTTCTTGCCTTCTGCTACATTTGCTGTTGTTTTGCTCTTCCTTTTCTAGGTCTTTGAGATGGAGTGTGAGCTCATTTATTTGTTGGTTTTTCCTTTTTTTGAGGTATGACCTCCAGGCGATGAATTTCCCTCTTAAAACTGCTTTCATTGTGTCCCATAGATTCCGATATGTTGTGTCTGTATTTTCATTTATCTCTAAGAATTTTTTGATTTCCTCCTTTATGTCTTCTGTAACCCATTGATCATTCAGTAACATATTGTTCATTTTCCATGTGATGTAGGATTTTTCCTTCCTTCTTTTATCATTGATTTCCAGTTTCATTCCATTATGATCAGATAAAATGCATGGTATTATCTCCACCCCTGTATATTTACTGAGGGATGCCCTATGGCATAATATATGGTCTATTTTTGAGAGGGATCCATGTGCTGTTGAGAAAAAAGTATATCCACTTGATGTTGGATGATATATTCTATATATGTCAGTTAAGTCTAGGTTGTTGATTGTGATATTGAGTTCTAAAGTTTCTTTATTCAACTTTTGTTTGGAAGATCTGTCCAATGGTGAGAGAGGTGTGTTGAAGTCACCCATAATTATTGTGTTGTGGTCTATTTGGTTCTTGAACTTGAGGAGAATTTCTTTTATGAACGTCGCAGCACCATTATTTGGTGCATAAATATTGATAATTGTCATGTCTTGTTGGTGAATGGTTCCTTTTAACAGTATATAATGACCTTCCTTATCCCTTTTGATTAATTTAGTCTTGAAGTCGATTTTATTCGATATGAGGATGGCCACTCCTGCCTGCTTACAAGGACCGTGTGCGTGGTATATTTTTTCCCAACCTTTCACCTTCAGCCTGTGTATGTCTTTTCCAATCAGATGTGTCTCCTGGAGGCAGCATATTGTTGGATTTGTTTTTTTAATCCATGTTACCAGCCTATGTCGCTTTATTGAAGAGTTTAAGCCATTAACGTTTAGAATTACTATTGATATATGGTTTGTACTTCCAGCCGTGTTTGATTATTTATCTTCTTTTAGTTTGTTTCTCCAAGATTAGCTTTACCCCTGCCCTCTGATTTTATAGAGGCATTTCCCACTGATGGTTTTGGTTATTGTTTTTCATTTCTTCCTCGTGTAGTGTTTTGCTCAAGATGCTTTGCAGTGCTGGTTTTCTGGCTACGAATTCTTTTAGCTTTTGTTTATCCTGAAAGATTTTTATTTCGTTGTCGTACCTGAAGCTTAATTTTGCTGGATACAAAATTCTTGGTTGGCATCCATTGTCTTTCAGTGTTTGAAATACATTGTTCCAGGATCTTCTCGCTTTCAGCGTCTGTGATGAAAAATCTGTTGTTAACCTTATTGGTTTACCCCTAAATGTAATCTGCCTCTTTTCTCTTGTAGCTTTTAATATTTTCTCTTTGTTCTGTATATTGGATATCTTCATAACAATGTGCCTTGGCATTGGTCTACTGTGATTTTGTGTGCTCGGTGTCCTGTATGCATCTGCAATTTGTATATCTCTTTCCTTTTTTATTTCTGGAAAGTTTTCTGTAATTATTTCATTCAGCAGTTTACTCATTCCCTTGGTGTTAATCTCTGTGCCTTCTTCTATCCTGATGCCTCGTAAGTTTGGTGTTTTTATGTTATCCCAAATCTCTTGGATGTTTTTCTCGTGATTTTTTACCAGCCTATCTGAGTTGGCTAGACTCCTTTCAAGATGATATATTTTGTCTTCATTATCTGACGTTCTGGCTTCTACTTGTTCCACTCTGTTAGTGATACTCTCAATTGAGTTTTTAATTTGGTTTATCGTTTCCTTCATTTCTAGAATTATTGTTTGATTTTTTTTTAATAATCTCTATCTCTTGATAAAGATGCTTAACTTCTTCTTTTATCTGTTTATGTAATTCATTTTCAATGTGATCTTTAAGGTTCTTTTCCATCTGTCTAAGGTGTTCCTTGAGTTCTTTATATGGCCATTTTTCTGATGACTCTAGGTCCTCCTGAATATTTAGGCTGTCCTTCATTGTTTGTACTCCTTTTCTTCCTTGCTTTTTTATGCTCATGTTACTTCTTGTTCTGTTTGACTGCTGAGTTACTGTTTACTCTTATAGATTTATTTGATGCTTGGGAGGAGAGATATTAGAAGGGAAGGGAAGAAGTCACAAAGAAAATGAGTGTAGGCAGGTAGAATTCAGGAAAGGGGAAGTAAGAAAATTGAAAAGAAATGAAAAGACAGAAGAAAAAAGTGAAAAGAAAGAATGAAAAAACGAAAAAATAAAAATTTAAAACCAAAAAAAATTATAGTGATAATAAAAAAATGGAAATTAAAGTTTAAAAAATAATAGTAATAATAGTAGAATAAAAAGAATTTAAAAAATTGAAACCATTAATAAGAAAGTTAAAGAACAACAACTACATCAACAACAAAAAGTGAAAATAAAATAAAATTTTAAAAAAGTACTAATAATAATCATTAAAAAAAATAATAATAATAAATGCAGTCATAGAGCTCGATTAACTTCTCTTGCAGTAGGTGGAGCTATGCCCACTGGGCCAGGCTTCTCTTCTTGATAGGTGGGAACCAATCACTGTGTCTCAGCTCTTCTTCCCAGACTGTGTGGGTCTCCAATCCTGAGTGCCTAGGGCCTTCTCTTGTGGTTCCTCAATCCAGGCCCCACTCACCTGTGACGCTTACCACAATACTGGCTACACGCTGGGTCTGCTGCTCCTGGAAGCTCTGTTTTCATGGATGCCTGGGCACACTCTCCCTGTTTGCCTCCCTCAGACCCTAAGTTTGTATGGCATGGAGCTGAGGGCCTCCAGCGAACTTGTTTGCCCTCAGGTAGCAACTCCCCTGGTAGCTGGTGCAAGGGACCTCTGTTGTCAGCACTGGTGGAAGCAATAGCCGGTAGTTCTGCACTGCAAGTCCCATGTCCCTCCTGATTCCCTGGGTCCAGCTATGGTGCTCAGTTGGCTTTTACCTCTGTGAGTTCAGGTGGGCCGACTAGTTATTTCAGCGGGATCATTATTGCTGAGTCACAAGAAGCAGGCAAACCAGAGCTTGAATGCAGCTGATTTGTGCTCAGTGTGTGTTTTCTGAGGGGCCCAGACTGTACGCCCTAGCCCCATGTTAGCTCAGCATTGCCAAGTGATCCTGAGCAAACAGGCTTTAGATAATTACAGCTCCCTATGTCCGTGCCATTGAAGAGGTCAGAGACTTGATCTCTCTGCGCCTGCCGCCATGTTAGACCACCTCAATGATATTCATGTTACCCTTACAGTTTCCTGGCATAAGCAAGAACTTGGGATTATACAAACTGCTGCTTCTGTTTCCAGTCCAGTTTTCTAGAACTGAAACCCTGCTGCCGTCGCCTCCACCTCTGGGCCATGCTCGGGCGCCGCGCTTGTCTGCGGCCTTAGCAGCGCCGCCGGGACCTCTGTCGCTCCTCGGCTAGGTGCCTGGCTCCTGGGGCCCAAGCGGCTGCCGCCGCGGCTCTCCGGCCCCCACCTCCGGAGCACGGGTCCCCTCGCAGGGGAATGCCGAACGACCCCAGAGCAGGCTTTGCCTAAAGGTGCAGCAGGGAACAAGTGACCGGCGCTCTAGGTCGTGGTCCTGAGTTCGGAGGATAGGACTCGGCACGCAGCCCAGTTCCAGTCTCTAGGTGCGGCAGCTGGACCATGTAGACAGAGCCATTAAGACAGCATGCAGAAAGCAAATGGCAGCTCCTGCGGAGTGGATTTTCGGCCCCAAAACCACAGCCCAGCCAACAATCCCAATCCACTAACTCTCCCTGTATAGAAAATATTAAAAAAAAAAAAAAAAAAAAGGGCGGGGTGTACTGAGCTTTCTTTGTCTCAGGTACTTACAATCCGCTGCTGATTATGCATTCAGGTTCTTTGCCGGGAGTGAAGTGAAAGAGGAAGCAGATGGGCGCAAAGCGCCCGCGGCTCTGAGCAGGGAAGCGTCCGGGAGCCGAGCATCTCTCTTTCAATCTCTTTGTTTTTTCTGCTGCTTGGTAAGGTGGTCCGCTACAGATTAATGGTGAAAGGATCTCTAACAAGCTGCGTAAAATCTCGATTAAAGCCGCTGCTCAGAGCACCACGCTCAGCACTTCAGCAACCCCCGTACCTAGTGGCCATCTTCCAAACTTTATTTTTGAAACTGACGCCAATGCCCCGTCCGCTCCCGGGGAAAAAAACTGCTGACTGACACACAAGGTGCTCTCCCGGACCCCAAAAGGAAGTCCCTCCTCCGGAATTCCCTCCTACCGCACTTCCCCAACCAATGGGAACTCTCCAGGAGTCCCTTAGCAGGCTGAGGTGGACAGCAGGGGTCTAATATCCATAAGAATGCAGATCTTAACATAATCATATCATCTCAATGGCTTGCTGGCTTCACCTTTCAACCAAAAATGCCATGCATCATACTACTTGGCTATGGCTCTTAGCAAGCTTCAAGTGATGATGAAGTGGAACTAGGATTCAAATTAACTATTTCATTTATTCGTTCATCTACGAAATATTTTTTGAGCATCCCTTATGCATTAGGACCTAGAACAGGTGCAGCAGAGAAAAGAGTAAAGACATGCCTCCTATCCTCACAGGATGACCATCTATGGTGAAGGGAGTTGCAAAAGAAACAATCACACAAATACATACATTTTCAAAAATTACTATGAAGGAAATAGAGGATGCAATGAAAAATTAGTCTGGAGCAGTCAAGACAAGTAGACAAAGCTTTGTTTCTTCTCAGGGCCAATAGATACTTTATTCAGATTGGAAGTGAGAGACACATTATTTGAGGCAGAAGTTGCTAAACATACAACTCTTATGATGTAGAAAAGAACTCAGCATGTCAGAAAGAGCTGAAATTACCATGAAAGAGTGCCAGCTTTCTCACTCTGTTTTTTTGTTTGTTAGTTTTCCCTTTATATAGCAGTTCTTTCTCACCCTCATTTTTACCTCCCTTACTGACTGCTAACTTTCCCATATTGATAGAAAGCAGTTCACTTATCAGTTTGTGATAGACCCAACCTGATCTTTTATTAAAATCGGGAGCCATCTTGCCACAAAGCCATGAATAGCTAATTTCGGCTTTACTATAAATTACAGCAAATTCTGAACCTGCTTGGAATACCTGCCCGTGCCTTGAACTCACCCATGCCTGGCTCTCTGACCAGATAGCAGCCCTCTCTGAAACTTTAGTGACACCTCATAAATATTAGCCTTCTCTGGCCAGACAACGACCCTCTCTGAGGCTCTAATGGTCTTCATAAATTCTGATGTTGGGGCCAGCAAAAAAAAACAAAAAAAATGTAAACTACCATTAGTGTGATGCTTGTCAGAGTTCTGTTATCTGTAACCCCCGTTTTGTGTAACTTTCCGGGCTATAAAGCTGGGCTGTAGGAAAGGTGAGGCTGCTGTTTTGTTCCCGCTGTTTTGGGAGGGAAAGGCAGGCCGGTTGGTTGAAATAATAAGCTTGCTTTAATTTGATTTTAATTGGAGTCAGTGGTCTTTTCTTGCGTCCTGGTCTAACATTTGGCATTTTAAATTTTATCCCAGGTTTAGTGGGTACTGTTAAAGAGTGTTCTTCCAAAATATCTTCATTATAAGTAATTTATGTTTGTAAGGACTCTTTTGTAGAAGTGGGAATTCATTAAGCAACCATTCCAAAGCTTAGAAAGGGTTGTGAGTTATTACACACTTTTCTGGTTTACATTGTAGTGTTCAATGCCCTCCAGCTCTAGAATATTTTATTAATTTTATTAGAAATGCCTATTTTATCATTTTTTTCATAGAATTTGGTGGGAAATGGATGGCATTAGAGCAGATTATGCTAAGCGAAGCTAGCCAAGCCCTAAAAAACAAATGCCAAATGTCTTCTTTGATATAAGGAGAGTAACTAAGAACAGACTAGGGAAGAAGAGCACGAGAAGAAGACCAACATTAAACAAGGAGGAGAGGTGGGAGGGAAAGGGAGAGAGAAGGGAAATTGCATGGAAATGGAAGGAGACCCTCAGGGTTATACAAAATTACATACAAGAGGAAGTGAGGGAAAAGAGAAAAATAATACAAGGGGGAGGAATGAATTACAGTAGTGGGGGTAGAGAGAGAAGAGGGGAGGGGAGGGGAGGGGAGGGGGGATAGTAGAGGATAGGAAAGGCAGCAGAATACAAGAGACATGAGTATATCAATATGTAAATCAATGGAAGTGTAACTGATGTGATTCTGCAAGCTGTATACGGGGTAAAATGGGAGTTCATAACCCACTTGAATCAAAATGTGAAATATGATATATCAAGAACTATGTAATGTTTTGAACAACCAACAATAAAAAAAAAAAAGAAATGCCTATTTTACGATTGATTGTGTCCACTTTAAAGATGGACTTTATTTTGGTTAAGAAACCCTGATAAGTTCTCATTTTGTCTTCTGCAAAGAGCTGAAGTAAACAAGAGGTATTTGAGCTAGAAGCCAGTAATATGCAAATAAGCTCTTTGAGTCCAGTGGGATTACTAGCTAGGACAGCTTTGCATGAGAAAGACCTTTTACCTTTCTGAAGTGGCAGGAAGATCCTCTCATTAGCCAGGATTGACCTGTCCCCCATGACTCTGACAATGTGAAGTAATACTAGCATAAACTTTCTCTCTCCAACAGCTGATAATGAAACCAGATTTAAAGACAGGCAGTCAGTGATAGATAGGTAATCAGGTTGGGTAGAAAGAATAAAGGTCATTTTGGGTCTGGGAAGTTGGAGATCACCCCTGAGTGACTGAAAGGTTAATGCCTTCAGAGCCCTTCCTCCACCTGCCCCTGCTCCAACCTCTTGCTAAGGTAACCTATCCCAGGAATTTCCCCTCCCTACAGGGAGTTGTAAAAGTTGTTAATTAAAGTCTCTAGGGATGCTTCCTGCCTGGATCACTCCATTTGGTCCTTCACCTTGCCCATATGCTTCTTACCATTTGGACATCCCACCTGGGCATCCCCTGGGCCTAGTCAAGTACCAGGAGGGAGAGAGATAAAAGGGAAGAGGGCAGAAGAACAAAGAAAGTCTAAAATGTATAAAAGGGTAGGATACCCTCAGGAGAAATCTGTTACTATTTTTTAAATAAAACCTGCTTTTGTGGATTAAGGTGCTATAAACATTGATGTGGCTACATTACTGTAATACACTGATTTTAAGTCCTTTGGGTATAAACCAAGGAGTGAGATAGTTAGTCAAATGGTGATTCTATTTAAAGTTTCTGTGGAATCTCCATACTGCTTTCCATAGTGGTTGCACCAATTTTTGCACTCCCACCAGCCATGTATGAATTTACCTTTTCCCCCACATCCTTGTCAACATTTTTTGTTGCCTGTATTCTTGATGATTGCCATTCTGACAGGAATGAGATGAAATCTTAGTGTAGTTTTGATTTGCATTTCTGTAATTGCTAGAGATGAACACTTTTTCATATATTTATTAATCAACTGTTTTTCTTCTTCTGTTCAGTATCTGTTCATTTCAATTCCTTAGCCCATTTATTGATTGAGATTATTATCATCATTATTATTATTATTATTATTATTAGTTTTTTGACATTCTTTATATGTCCTAGAGATTAATGCTTTATTGGAGGTGCATGTGGTAAAGATTTTCTCTCAATCTGTAGGCTCTCTTCTCACATTATTTTTTTCCTTTGCTGAGTAAAACCAACCTACGTGTCCTTCAATAGATAAATAGATAAAGAAAATATTCAATGGAATATTACTTAGCTTTAACGAAGAATGAAATTATGGCATTTGCCAGTAAAAGGATAGAGTTGGAGAATAACATGCTAAGCAAAATAAGCCAATCCCCAAAAAACCAAAGGCCAGATGTTTTCTCTAATATGTGGATGCTAATTCACAATAAGGTGTGGGGGGAGTGGCACTAGAGAAGAATAGTGTTACCTTAGATTAGGTAGAGGGAAGTGAAGGTAGGGGAGAAGAGGGTATGTGGGGATAGGAAAGAAAGTAGAACAAAACAGTCATTACTTTATGTATATATGTGACTGCATAACCAATATGATTCTACAACATGTACACTCAGAAAAATGAGAAATTATATTTCATCTATGTATGATATATCAAAGTGCATAAATGCATTCTATTGTCATATATAACTAATTAGAACAAATTTTAAAAATAAATAAATATAGCCTGCATTATGTGCTTGCCTCTGAGTGCTTCTCTAATGTTCAAACTTCAACATGTGAGGAAGCGGAATTCATCACCAATAACAGGTGGTATCAACAATTCAGTTTGTGGTTTCTTGTCCTTCCTGGTGAGAAACTTGGTCTGTCCTATTCCAGCTTTCCCCCTTCCCAGTAAATCAACCAGGGCAGAGAATTGTGGGAGGAGGTAAGTTTCTTGGTAGCATTATCTAGAAAGTCTGAAATATTATGCCTACAGTCAGAACACACTTTGAAGAGTTATCTTTGATTGGAAATCTTTTTATTATAACTGTTTTTATTCCAATTAATTTTTTCTTCCTTAAGAATGTTTTAGAACAAATTACTATATACAGAAAAGCTCTAGGTTTGTCCAGGCTGAACTTACAAGAAAAGGAATATTTATAGATCTCAGACCTGAATAACAGGGGAACAGTTTGTCCCTAAGGAGGCAAGTCAACAGATAGGGCTCCATTTGCAAAGCTTATTAATGAGAAAGTTGATCCAAAGAGGGAATCACGGCTTTCTCTGAAAAATAACCCTTTACCCTTACTTCTATCAGATATTTTAAGGACTTTTCTACTACTGCTAATCACAAGAAGACAGATTAAGTTGATATTTCAAATAAAAAAAAAAGGGACACCCATAACCTGAAAATTAAGAGATCAGTGTATTCACCAGTGTACATGCCTGAGTTATGCTCTCTATTTAGAGGTCCTGGGAAGCTTGGCACTATATGTTGGGATGGAATGGGGAGCAAGGAAGGGGAGGAAGTATGACTTTATTAGGGGTGTGGATCCAAGATTCTCAAAAGGGAAAAGAAGTTTTATCACTAGTTAAAGTGTGAGTGTGTTTGTGTGTGTGTCTTCATTCAATAAAATAGTTTTGATACCATAATGATTTCTCTTCTCCATTTTCATTATTGACTCTATATTTAAAGTGGAGGATGTTATTGACATAAACGCCCCCTTGTGGTCAAATATGACCTCTCTTATTAATTAATGCAGCATACAAAACTAATTTAGCCAGTGGCATAGGTGTTTGTGCTGGGTCATGCTTTAACAGCTCATCTTCAATTTGATTGTTTTTTTAGTAGGTTACTTTGTATTTTTGCTTTCTGGGTACTGGATTCCTGACAGCTAGTTCCAGGTAAGGTTGGCACAGCCCAATATATAGAGAAGTTCTGTAACTCAGGATGTTAAAAATAAGGATTTTTAGAAGACATATTTAGTAATTACTTTCCTTTTGAGAGAAGAATAAAATCTGTGTACTTTTAAAAAACTATTAATCTAAATGTGGTTATGATAATAGATTACCTGTGCTACATGAAGAGGTTTTGACAAAGCCATGCATTGCCACAGCTCCCTTGGAGCACCTGTGGTACTCAATGTGAATTGTGCACCCTGAGTCATTCAAACAGGAGTCCAGGGATCTGGTATTAATATTTAATTTTATTTTACTACAAACTTATCCAAGAGTAACTATGAGAATGGTTTTTATCTTTACTTGGTTGGGTTCCTTTTTTTTTTTTTTTTTTGCCTGCCCCAAATTCCACAAATGTTTTTCTCTATGTATCTTCATACTATTTTTTTTGTACCACATCCATCTATATTTAAATGTTCATTTGCACTGAAAATAAACAAAACATGCATACGCACACAGAGAACCACAATTTTCAAACTTCACTATAAATAACAAGGGCATGTATGTATGTGCGTGTGTGTGTATTAACTATTCCTAGGAGGTTTCATTTTCTTCTAATGGATTTTACTTTTTTTAATATAGAAAAATGTCTCCTGTCTGTGTACCTATCCTTCTCTCTTTGTCTCTGAATATCTGTCTCTGTTCCTTCACTATATGTGTTTGTCTTTGTGTGTATAAGCATGTGTGTGTATTTTTTTAAAGAGAGAGAGAGAAAGAGAGAGGAGAGAGAGAAAATTTTTTAATATTTATTTTTCAATTTTTGGTGGACACAACATCTTTATTTTATTTTATTTTTTTTATGTGGTGCTGAGGATGGAATCCAGCACCGCGGGCATGCCAGGCAAGCGCATTACCGCTTGAGCCACATCCCCAGCCCCCTGTGTGAGTATTTTGATCACCATTCTACCTACATGATTTAAGAATGCAGCTTTCTTCACAGAAAGATCATATAATTAATGGAGGTCTCAAATGAAAAATTTTCCTCCAGTGAACAGAAATGTGGATGTTGGGTACTTTCTATATACGACTTAACTGAAAGTATTTACATTTAATAGTATGTAATAATTCTAACACCATTTGATGTTCCATAATGAGCTTTAGAAATATAATTTGACATATCCTCCCTTTATTCTTGTTCATTTATTTTCCATTCCATTGTAATTTGTACATCTTTTCTAAGCCACTTCAAATCTATTTTTTGCATTAGATCTGAAAGTTGTCATTCTTCCTATGCTCCAGCCAGTCCTATATGTGTCTATTAAGGGTTGGATGTGTGCCCTGCCAAATTCACATGTTGGAAGCCCTAACACCTAGTTCTTATTTGGTGATAGGACATTTACAGAAGCAGCCAAAGTAAAGAGAGTTCATTGGTATGATTCTTAATTCAGTATGACCAGTGTCCCTAACAAAAAAAAAAAAAAAAAAAAATGAAATCTATAGGGAAGAAGAATGCAAAGAGACATAAAGACAAAAAGGCAGTTTACAAACCAAGGAGAGGTTCCTGGAACAAGTTCACCTTCACAGCCTGCAGACGAAATCAAACCTGCTGACACCTTGATTTCAGACTTCTAGGTTTTGGAACTGGGAGGTGATAAATTTTTGTTGTTTTAAGTCACCCAGTTTGTGGTACTTTATGATGGCAATCCTAGGAAACTAATAAAGTGCCTCTATTAAAACAATTCATCTTGTTTCCTCCAGATTTATTTTCTTTGGCATATCTGTTTCAGACAGCACTATGCTCTCAGAGAGAGAGAGAGAGAGAGAGAGAGAGAGATGTGGCCTTGCCCTTCACATACTTCACTCTATACTAGTTTTGTAAAGGAAAAGAAATGTGACTTGATACCTGCCTTAAGATCCAGTGTTTTTATCAAATGTTTGTTGAGTTCCTAATGTAATTATAACCAGCACTCATCAGCACACTGTTCAAACCATGCTGAACACAAAAGATAGTGCCTCCCCTCTCTCATGGAGCCATCTGGGAGATAATGGGGGGAGCACTAAAAATCTGTACAAAGTATGCAAAATAAGTCACATTCAGAAGGTCAAGGGTCATATTTTTCTCTCATATGTGGAAGCTAGAGAGGAAAAGGGAGAAAAAAGGTGGGAAGGGAGTAGATCTACTTAAAATCAAAGAGAGATCAGTAGAGGAAAGGGATCAGGGAATAGGAGGTGGAAAGGGAGAGGGGAAGCACTGGGGAATAATATCGGTCAAATTATATTGTTATATTGTGTGCATGTATGAATATGTAATGACCAATTCCATTATTATATACAACTATATTGTACCAATAAAAATGTAGAAGAAACAAGGGTACACAAGGAGAAAATAATTGCATATTATAATAAATGGTGTGAAGGAAAATAAGGCAAATCAGGATTTTATGATAGTTTCAGGTCATACAAATATGTGAAAATTGCCTAGTAGGAGAGAAATAGCTGTGCTCAAAGAAGAGGAAGCAGCAATTGCTCTTGGCCAAGTGAAGATCTAGGAAGTCCTCCAAGGGAGTACACTGGAGCTAACTCTACAAGATGAAGCAGATTTTAATAGAGGATACAGAGAGAACACTGTCACTTGCCAAGGAGTGGAGAAGGACCCCTGGGTCACTAGTAGTTTCTTTTCATGCAGGGCAGATAAATAATTAATGATAATTGTAACGATTCTTTTTTTTAAAAAAAAAAAAGATATATTAAGTACTAGAGACTGGAATGAAAATTATCATTATCTCATTTGCCGTCATATTTTTTTGAGGTGGCTTTAGTCATCTCAATATTTACAGATGAAGATGTTGATCCTGCTGAACCATAGCTTTGAATTTGTGTTACTACACTGTAAATACATGACAAGGATAACTGTAATTTGGAATGAAGTCTCTGATTCCACAGGTTCAATTGTTTTTCTGCAACAAAGGTCTATCCCCCCAAATGTGAAGTCAGAAATACAGGTTTTAAGCAGATTTGAGAATTGTCTAGTTTATTTTATAGTAAGCAAAAGAGGAAATTGAAGCTGGTTGTGGTGAGGCATACCTGTAATCCCAAGGCTCTAGAGGCTGAGGCAGGAGGATAGCAAATTCGAAGCCAGACTCAGCTATTTTGCGAGACCCTGTCTCTAACAAAATATAAAAATAGTCTGAGGATGTTGCTCAGTGGTTAAGTGCTTCTGGGTTCAATCCACAGTACCAAAAAGCAACAACAACCAAAAAAAAAAAAAAAGAGGAAATTGAACTTCTGAACAGTAGTCAAAACATTGTATGAGGTAAAAACCTTAAAGAGGTAACATTTGGGGAAGTAGAAACCCTTAGCACTTACTGAAAGAAAGATCCATATAAGAAACATAGATTCATTATTTGGAGCCCTCCAAGTACAATAGAAGAATCTCAGCTTGTGTTTAAAATTTCTCTCTTCATGAGCCACCCCAGGTGATTTCTAATGTGATAAAGCTTTAGACAATATTCTGGACTAGCGAAAGGATGGGGGAGGCCATGTGAACCAAACTTCTATCTTCACAGCAAAATCTTGGCCTGCAGGGACCAGTTTTTCATTCATATTTTCATTCCCTTTCTTCCTAGGATCCAAACTCTTGCTCATACATGCATATGGAAGACTTGAATTGAATTGTTGAGTAAAAGACTTTTGTTGGGGAAGAGTAATCAGGATTCTATGGATTAAATAAGAATTTAAATTCAAGAAAACATAATTTGAACTGAGAGAACATGCAGAGTGAGAGAATGATGACAAATGACACAAAAAATATTGAAGGTGAAATCTCTAGTCAATTATATTTGAGTGATCTACTACTTAGGGTTCATGATTGAATCCCTAGCAGGTCTTACATCTGTGGGGTACTTTTTCTCAGCACACTCTGAAAGCACTTTGAAGACAGTGTGTCACCATTAGCAAACAATATAAAGCACCACTTGATGGGATTCTCCACTGGAAACTTGAAGGCACCATTCTCTGCTGAGCTCTAGGGAGGAATCAGAGAACTGCATTTTTTCATTGAAATAGCAGGAAGGTCTGTAGGGCAAAGTGAGGTGGTTTTCTGAGTTGGAAATCTGCTAGAACACAGGGATGTGAATACCTATCTTATCTAAAACATGCTGTAGAAGCCAATAGACATGAATGGAACACAGTCTGTCCAATTAAATGGTGGGATTGTTCAGTGCTGGAGAGTTTATTTAAAAGGCCCACATTTATTGACCTCAATGTAGCTGGCATTCCAGTAAGTACCTATTGAAACAGAAAGCAATAGCAAACTTAGGGAATAGGTATTCTTGGCTGGTTGCTAATTTGTTTCCTACATCTCTTGTGTCACTGGAACTTCATGTGGAGAAATTGTCCTTTCTTTTAGTTGACACTTCCAGATCATTTTTCCTAGTCTTCCTTAAAATCTCTCAGCCATGATGACAATATCTTTGGATTTTACTACATATTATCCTTCCTCATTGCTTCAAGTTTTATTATATGTTCTTCCTGTGAGTCTTTCCACTTCCCCTCCCAGCATAAATCTTGGTAAATGTCAATGGACAAAATTACCAAAATTCTAACCCATCATGTAATAGATACTCTCTCTTAGAGAGCTTCTATTCTACTTTAGATATTCAGGTCCTGTATTGTACCCCAGACCTTTGCATTACTGATAACTGTACTGTTGATATTTTAATTTTGAGTATCCTGCTCACCAATCATTACCTCCTAAATCTCATTGCCTCTATCTTGGCTCCAAACATTCTTTTACACCCACTGTACTTATAATCCATTAGCTTTTATACTTCTTTTTTTTTTAAGAGAGAGAGAGAGAGAGAGAGAGAGAGAGAGAGAGAGAGAGAGAGAGAGAGAGTTTTTAATATTTATTTTTTAGTTTTCGGCAGACACAACATCTTTGTATGTGGTGCTAAGGATCGAACCCGGGCCGCACACATGCCAGGCGAGCGCACTACCGCTTAAGCCACATCCCCAGCCCAATACTTCTTTATTTTATTGTACTTTTTTAAAATTGTTGATGGACTTTTATTTTGTTCATTTATTTATATGCAGTGCTGAGGTTCAAACCCAGTGCCTCACACATGCTAGGCAAGCGCTCTACCACTGAGTCATTTATACTCCTAGAATTCCTAGACCTCTTCTTACTTAGTAAATTTTTCATGACTTTTTATCTTTGTGTGAATACCCTCAACAGCCGTGTCCCTCTTTTCTTTCTTTGTGTTGGTCTTGTAAAATGTCAGTCCTGCTATTTATTTTCAGCTTCTACTTACTATGGGCCTGAATCTAGCAGTTGATGTAGCTAAAGAAAAATAGTACTACTGACTGATCTTGCTTAATTTTTTTGGGGGGGAGGTGGGTACCGGGGATTGAACTCAGGGGCACTAGACCACTGAGTTATTAGAGACAGGGTCTCATTGAGTTGCTTAGATCCTCACTAAATTGCTGAAGCTGGCTTTGACTCTCAGTCCTACTGCCTTCACCTCTAGAGCTACAGGGTTACAGGTGTGTGCCATTGCACCCGGCCTTGTTTAAAATTTTTGACTTTGATTGGACATGCCCCTTGGTACTCTCTGGTGATACTACTGTATATATATATTTTTTACACCTTCTTATTTTTTCAGAACCTCTCAAACTGTCTCACTCCACTTCATTTATTTCATGATATTGCTTCTTATTTTACTGAGAAAATAGATGCAATGGCTAGATAACTCCCACAATCTCCCACCACCAGTTTGATGAACCTGTCCTCTCTGCACACATAGTAAGCTCTCTCTTCTTTCTTATTACTGTGGCTAACTTTCATGAACCTGTCTAGCAGCACTGATTCACTGGTCTGATTTTCTTTCACTTCAGCAATTAGTCTCCCTCTCTTCCTTACTCAGTTTCCCATTTTAACGTTACCATCATCTTACAAACATGTTGTATTATCATTCATTTTATTTTTATATATTTATATTTGTATTGATTAATTATACATGACAATAGAATGCATTTCGGCACATTGTACACAATTGAAGAACAACTTCTTATTCCTCTGGCTGTACATGTTGCTGAGTCACTCCACTGGTGTAATAATACATGTATATCTCTTTCTACTGTCTCTTCTTAATGTCAGTCTCTTTCTACTGTCCTTCCCATCTCCACAACCCCACCCCTCCAATGACTCCTCTCTACACAAACCAAAGTTTCTTCATTCTTCCCTCTCCCCTGCTCCACTATGGATCAGCATCCACTTATCAGAGAAAACATTCAGCCTTTGGTTTTGTAGGATTGGCTTGTTTCACTTAGCATGATATTCTCTAGTTTCATCCATTTACCTGAAAATGCCATAATTTCATT
The DNA here is from genome assembly GCF_052094955.1 of Ictidomys tridecemlineatus. Taxonomy (NCBI): domain Eukaryota; kingdom Metazoa; phylum Chordata; class Mammalia; order Rodentia; family Sciuridae; genus Ictidomys; species Ictidomys tridecemlineatus. The sequence goes on along the minus strand of NC_135480.1, from coordinate 76,068,624 downwards.
CTTTTTTAAGGCTGAGTAATATTCCATTGTGTATATGTGTGACATTTTTTTTTTACCCACTCATCTTGATCATTTCTTTCAAAATAGCATCTATCCCAGCAGCTCAGGAGGCTGAGGCAGGAGAATCGAAAGGTCAAAACTAGCCTCAGCAACTTAGGGAGGCCCTAGGCAACTTAGTGATGGTCTAAGTGACTTAGCGAGACCCTGTCTCTAAATAAAATATAAACAAGGAATGAAGATGTGGATCAGTGGTTGAGCACCTCTGGGTTCAGTCTCCAGTACAAACACACACAAACACACACACACACACACACACACACACACACACACACACAGGAATAAAAACAAAAGCACCATAAAATAACGTCCTACTGTCACTTGATTCTTCTGCTTCCCTATATACAAAACCCCTTGGGAATTTGTATATGCACTATGTCTCTTTTCTTTCTTCCTATTCTCACTTCAACCTACTCCAAAAGATTGATCACAGTAAAAATAAAAAGGAAAAAAAAAAAGCTTTTCTCAAGATCATACGTGATAGACATGATACATAAGTACCACAATATAAATCTTTGTCCTAACTTTTCAGTAGCTCCAATTCAATACTCACTCCCATCTTCTTAAAATACTATTTTTATTCAGCTTCTGGAAGTTATTCTTTTATTCACTTTGGGTGCTCCTTTAGGCTCCCTTTATTGGTTCTTCTCATCTCTCTATTAGAGTTTACTAGAGTTCAATTCCTAGATTCCTTCTGTTATTTACCAATATTCCTAAGGTAATATCATCCAATCTTAAAATCTTAAGGCTTTATGCCTAGATCATGATAATGATGCCCAAAGCTTATTTCCCCCAAACTCAAGATTCTATGCAATTGTTATCAGACATCTCCACTTGAACAGTTAATAGATACCTCAAATTTAATATATTCTGGCTGAATCTCTTGATGTTCCGCTCCTCCAAACCTTTTCTTCTACATTTTCTGATCTCATTAAATGCCTATTTCTTCCAATTGCTTCAGTAACTCTTGAGTTTTCCTCCAAGCCACTTTTCTCATTTCCTCATGCATCTTTGGGCCATCAATCAAGCCTGTTAATTATTCCTTTAAAATGTATAAAGAATCTGTTACTCCTCTTTCACTGCTAACTTTTTTTTCAGGTGGCCAATTTATTTCATGGATAAATAGATAAATGTAGTACTTGACTTTTGGTCCCTCTGGTTGAGTAGTCACTCTCTTCTTGTCAATTATGACCATAGTAGCTGTGTCAGACCAGTTTATGTCACGTCTGTATACCAAATTCTACAATGGTTTGCCACCAACCTCCTTATAATAGCCAAAAAATATCTGGTCCCCATTTCTTTTCAGATCTAATTCCTTTTTTTTGGTCAGCTCTTTCTCTGCTGTGACTAAAGCATCTGACCAGAACAATTTTAAAGGAGGAAAAGTTTATTTGAGAGCTCATGGTTTCAGAGGTCTTAATCCATAGAAGGATGGCTCCATTTCACAGGGCTCAAGATGAGGCTGAACATCATGGCAGAGTGTGTGGCAGAGGGAAGCAACCCTCATCATGGTGATCAAGAAGCAGAGAAAGAGACTCCACTTTCCAGACATATATACATGTCCTAATTCCCATGTCCTCCAGCCACAACCTACCACGTCAGTTACCACTCAGCTAATCCCTATCCAGGGATTAAATCACGGATTGGGTTAAGACTCTTACAACCCAATCAGTTCTCCTTGGAAGCTTCTTGCATTGTCTCACACGTGAGCTTTTGGAGGACACCTCACATCCAAACCATAATGTTCCTCTACTCTCTGCAGGCCTCACTCATTCGTCACACCATTGTCTTGGGGTTTTTTTCACACCTTGTGTACATTCCCAGCACAAGTCTTATCCTCTGATTGCTGCCCCTGATTTGAGTCCCTGCTCCTAGTATCCATGTATCTTCCTCCATCACCTCCTGTAGGCTTTTCCTCAAATGCCAATTTTTCAGGGAGGTTTTTCCTGAACACCATATTTAAAATTCTCACCTTCCTCATTACTGTACATTATCATCCCTGCACAATTGTTCTTCACAGTACTCATAGCCACCTAATTTACTACACATTTTACTTATTTGCTTTTTGACTCTGCAATATAAACCCTGTGAGGACATGGATTTTGTTCATTGTTTTATTTCCAGTACCATATGGAGGATCTAACACAGAGTGGGCACTAAACAGGTAACCTGACTCAAACACTCAAAGTCAGATAACTCATTCCTTTTCCCAGATATACTTACTGGGAGCAGGAATAGTATGAGTCGAGGATATTGAGTATACCACTGTGCTATTGATCAGAAGCATATCCTATTTCTTTACAGGATTTACATTGTTAATTAACAATGAAAAATGTCAGTGACAATCATACTCAGATAATGGATTCATAGATTTTTAGGTGCTTTTTATTATTTTTGAAAGAACGAATAGGGATATTTGACTTTGTAAGTCATTCTAATAGGGGCAATAGCCAGCATCTCATTGGGATGGGGAGGGGTTCTTATTCCTGCCGAGGAGAGTGTAAGCTTCCCAAAAACTTAAAGTCTCAAATGATTAGTGAAGAACAAAACACAAATAGTTAGAAATATATTTACAAAAGCAAAGCCACTGATAGATCTAATTCACATGCGTGCTGAAACTAGAGAAAGGAAGGATGGCTCTAGTGGTTTATTTAAGGGGGTACATCAAAGGCAGTGATAAAGTTTCGAGGGTGGAGTCTTGCAGTCAGCAGGTTGATTGACATCTTGGCAGGTCACACCCATCTCAGGTGCTGTGTGGGCCACAGTCTGAGCAATGTAGAAATTCACACTGTTCCTGGGCAATTGACCAGAGAAAATGTCCACTGGTCATTCCCAGACACCTCATGTTTCTATCCATGAGGCTTTGATGCACCGTGACCCACAGGCAACCCACAGACAGCTCGTGACATCACTTCTTAAGACTAAGTTAAAATGGTCTTATTTCCTTGGAAGCCCACTTGATTTCCCAGAAATCCTGTTAACTTCTTCCTAGCATCCTTTCCTCGGGATATTGTGTATACATTTTAATTATAGCTCTTATCACTTTGTTTTACAGTTCCCTGTAATGGGTATATTTCCCCAGCTACAGCATCAGAATCCTGAATAGAAGACTTTCAGCATCTCCAGTGGCTATAACTTCTGTCACATAGAAGGTTCTAATAGATCTTTTTTAGAGGAATAATGTAATTTAGGCTCAGATGGCACAAGATTGGCAACAATTTAATGTTGCTTCAAAAAGAGGATTACTATGAAACACTGCCTTGTTTAAAGGCTGATAAGGTTCAGGGAAACCATGAAACAACATCTTTACAAATTACCGTGTGTTTTCAAAGTTGTGCTTGTGAGCTAGTGTTGTAGCTCTCTGGTGGATCACTTGCCTAGCATGTGTGAGGCACTGGGTTTGATTCTCAGCGAAAGAAAGAAAGAAAGAAAGGAAGGAAGGAAGGAAGGAAGGAAGGAAGGAAGGAAAGAAGGAAGGAAGGAAGGAAGGAAGGAAGGTCCATCGACAACTAAGAAATATTTTTTTAAATTTTGGATATAATTATTATAACTACAGAACTATTCAAAACCAATATTGCATAGAAGTTTGCTTACATTCTTCCTATAGTTTGTATTACCCAATATGGACACCAGATGTCACTAGAGGACTATGACTGATGTTGCTTTTTTGATAAACAAAAGGAAACAAAGACTGATGGAACAAAACCTATTTTCTTGTAGAAACTTTAAAACATTAAACCTGGTTGTTCTTGTATTCTATTTTAAGATGGATTTTGACATAACCTAGTGTTAGGAGAAAGAGCATTGATTGTACTGGGAATTGGGTTTCCTGGTTTTCAGCTCCAATTCTGCCATTTTCTAGCTCTTAAACTATCTGGTGTATTTCTTCCCCTTTCTGAACTTTAAAAGATGTCCTCATCTGAAAATAAGAATGGCAAAGGAAGATGATTCCCCCAAACCTTTCTGCCTTAACATCTGATAATTCTACTCCCTTCTCATGTTAATGACCTAAAGAGTGGGACCAGAAGCAGCATCAGCTCAAGGGAGAATCCTGAGGACCTGTTGCACCCACTACTTATTCCAAATACAGTCTCCACCAGATATTGACCTACCCCAAAACTGGAGCACCTTTATGCTCTTTCTGACTTCTGCACAGTCTTTATATATTGGCTCATGCGTTGTGTGAAATACCTTTTTCATTTAGGGAAAGCTACATTATTTTTTTTAAAACATTGCCCCAAATTTCTTCTTTTCTGGAGGGAGAATGTTGGGAACTAAACAAAACTTCTTTAAGGTGTCATGTAAATATACTTTAAGCAACTGTCATTTGGGGGGGTTTCTCTCTTAGTGTGAAATGAATTATTTATATTAGATATTTCTGAATACCTAATCTGAATATTCTTTTCTTTAACAGATTCTCTGCACTTCCCACCCATCCACCTACCCAAAATACACTCAACTTAATCTTTTATTCATGCTGCTCCACTGCGGCCTGCAATCATAACCTACTTGTAGTAGACTCAGACACTGCTGTCACATGAATGCCTCATTTATCTCTTTCTGTGCATATTTATGCTACTGTTAGCTGTTTACATTGCACATAGTTCATTCCATAGTGTGGGCTCTCACATTCTCAATCATTTCCTTTGTAATTCTTTTCCTTGAGATTAAGCCACAGAATCAGTATTTTTGAGAATAACCTGAATTCAACAGAACCCCTAACATTTAGAGCTTCTATCTCAGTACCAAAATTATGTAGACTAAGTATTTTTTGTAGAACTTATGCATTCCTGGAACGTATGCTGAGCATTTACTACATGTTTCACACTGTTGACTGTTCTGGAGTTTAGACAACAAATAACATGCAGTGTGGCAGAAAGACAGCATGAGATGCATTTACACAGCAAGGAGCGACTGCTTCCGTGGAGTTACCTGCACGCACACTGCAAGGCTGGCAGAAGGCAAGCTAGGCTTCAGGGAGGACCTCACCACTTACCCTTGAGCTGACATTCAAAGAAAGCCAGGAGGATTAGATGTGAGACTGACAGAATAAGCCAGGCAAAGGGGGCAGCAGAGGCAAAGAAAAAGAAGTACAAGCCTGCACGTTAAACTGCATGTGGTCTGTGCTTATTAGAAAGAAGAGGAAGGGAGGATTTTCTGGAAGACGAGATTGAATTAATACTAATTTGTTGATTCCTTTTTAAAATTTACAAAATAACCTTCTTGCCTCTTCCTTCCTCTGTGTATTCTGATTCTATTCAAGAGTCGGTTTAAGTGTTTCTTAGGGACCTTTCTTTATGATCTATGAAAATTTACATTAAGTATACATTATGTATAGTCTGTGACACATCGTTACTCTATTTATATGTTTGTTGTTCAACACATATATTATCTCTCACCTCAGCTAGACAGTGAGTTTCCCAAGGTCATGTTTGTGCTTAGCATTGAATTTTTATGACATGGAAGGATGAAAGAGAGGAAGAAAAGGACACGGGGAGGGAGGAAAGAAAACAGGAACAAAGGAAAAAGAAAGGAGGGGCAGAATGAGTACTTGTACTTGGAGATCAAATTGATGTTTTCTAAGAGCAATGATAGACTCTGAATACACACACACACACACACACACACAAATATTTGAGCAGTTGAATTATGTAAACATTTTAAAATGATATTTGTCAATGTCCAGGAGAAAAAAAAATCTCTTGAGATATAAAACAAAGAGGAAACCCCAAAGTTCATGTGTGTATGTCAGTGGGGGCGGGGGGCAGTATAAAACGAGAGAAAGAAAGGGATGCATAGTTGTTACTAAGCCAGGTAAAAACTGGAGAGGAAAAATGCCTGTTAGAACAATCTGCTCCAAAATAAATCACTGGGCATGGAACTTACTTAGGGTATATAAGTCATATAAAACAATAACCTATTCCAATCTCAGATTCTAGTTTCTAGAGATGCTTAAAAAGATAATGATGTGGGCTTATGCTTTTTTGTTTGTTTGTTTTTTAATTTCACTGTCATGTTATTTTTTCTAAACTGCTCTTCTGTTCAAGAAAACCTCCTCACAGTGGGAGCTTCTGAAATAGCAAGTGCCAGAGATAGAAAAGCTGCACAGGAGAGATATTAGGAAGGGGCTGAAGTCAGGCAGACATGGCTGTAGGTTGGTCCCACCTCTTGGGGACTACTGTCCTAGAGCAAGATCCTTTGTTTTTACCCAAGATTCAGATAGCTTGGCTGTCAAATGCAAATAGTAGTTCCTTTTCTCTGACAAGGGAGAAGCTGTGTGTGTGTGTGTGTGTGTGTGTGTGTGTGTGTGTGTGTGTGTGTGTTTCAGGAGAACAAAACAAAAACAAAACAAAACAAAACAAAACTTACTAAATTCAATGGAGGATCTAAAGAGCTCAGCTTGTGCTTGACACATGGAAAGTGCTCTGTAAATGATTGCCATAATTATTGTTGACAAATCTTGAGCGGTGAAAAAACAAGAGTCTGGCCTGTAGGTTAGAAAGTACAGGATCTAGTTTTAGCATCAGTGTTAACTTGCCAGGACCTTAGTCACATACATCCATTTTCTCATCACATCAGTGGGGAATTCTGCCTATTGTCCCTACTTGGCAGTATCACCTGCGATAATAAATATGAAGCATCACATTCAAGAAATCATTTTTCTTATAGCCTAATTGGAAAAATGTTGGATTCAAGGTCCTTGAAACTGAGCACTTATGCTTCATTTTGCCTGAGCCTAGAACTTATCTACTTGCAAAATATTAGTTCTCTGGTTAATGAAAACAGCATCATGTAGAACTGTGAAAACTACATGGTCTGTTTTATGAAAGCACAACAGAATTGAGAGTCTAATTGAAAACCTAGTAATCCTGCCTAGTGTCTTACGGCACTTTACATTTTTAATGAAAGTCTTAGCAGGTTAGCAACACATGGTTTCCGTTTTCACTATTTTCACAAACTTCTGCCACTATCAATTGTTATTCATCTAAAGGATATTTAGTAGATCATTCTACCTACTCTTCTTAGAAATAGTATGGTTTAGATGGTGGTATGAGATGGACATCATTACCTTAAGTACATGTATGAAGGCACAAATGGTGTGACTCTACTTTGTGTACAATCAGAGACATGAAAAATTGTGTTCTCTGGGCTGGAGTTGTGGCTCAGCGATAGAGTTCTTGCCTAGCACGTGTGGGGCCCTGGGTTTGATCTTCAGCACCACATAAACATAAATAAAAATAAAGGTATTGTGTCCAACTACAACTAAAATATAAATATAAATAAATATATATATATATATATATATATATATATATATATATATATATATATATATATAATTGTACTGTGTCCAACTACAACTAAAATATATATAAATTGTGCTCTGTATGTGTACTATGAATTGAAATGCATTCTGCTATTATGTATAACAAATTAGAATAAATAATTTTTTAAAAATAGTATGATTTAAGAATACTGTTACTCTCTTTAATTCTTTTTTAATATTTATTTTTTAGTCATAATTGAATACAATACCTTTATTTTATTTATTTAATTTTATGTGGTGCTGAAGATCGAACCCAGGGCCTTGCACGTGCTAGGCCAGTGCTCTACTGTTGAGCCAAAACCCTAGCCCTGTCTCTTAAATTATTATTTTGGCAATTAAGCTAGATGCATGAGCAACATTTTCTTTTTTCAAATTAGAAAACAACGACTTTATGTTTTTCCATTTTTTATTGAAATTATAGTTATACATAATGGTGGGATTCATTGTTACCTATTTGTGCAAACACAAAATATGGTTTGGGTAACATCATTCCACCATATTTCCTTTTTTCTTCCTCTCCTTCTTCCCCATTCCCTGTCCTTGACCCTACTGATATTTCTTCAGTTTTCATGAGACCCCCTGCAACATACACAAGCACACTTCCCCTTTTTCCTCTTTTGCTCCCACATATGAGAAAATATAAAATCCTTGACATTCTGAATTTGGCTTATTTTGATTAACAGAATGTTTTCAAATTTCACCATTTCTCTAAAAATGACATAATTTCATTCTTCTTTATAATCAAATAAAAGTTCGTTGTGTATATATAGTGCATTTTTTTAAAAAATCAATTTATTCACTGACAGATACCTAAACTGGTTCCATAGTTTGGCTATTTGAATTGCTGCTGTCATGAATATGCATGACTTTAGTTCTTTAGGATAAAGACCCAAAATTGGTATAGCTGGGTCAAATGATAGTTCCATTCCTAGTCATTTAAGTCTTATTTCCATAGTGGTTGTCTAATTTACAATTCCACCAACAGTATAAAAGTGCTCCTTATTGTCCACATCCTCTTTAGCATTTTTTATTTTTCATATTCTTGATGACTGCCATTCTAACTGGAATGAAATGAAATCTCGGTATAGTTTTGATTTGTATTTACTTAATTGCTAAAGATGCTGAACACTTTTTTATATATTTGTTGACCACTTGTATTTTTTCTTCTGAGAAAGGTATGTTTTAGATTATCTGTCCATTTATTAACTTGGTTATTTGCTTTTTTTTCCGGTATTACACTTTTTGAGTTCTTTATATATTTAGGATATTAATCCTGTCAGAAAAGTAGCTAACAAAAATTTTCTCCCATTCTGTAGGTTCTCTTTTCACACTCTTAATTGTTTCTTTTGCTGTGCAGAAGCTTTAAAATTTTGTCCCATCTCATTTATTAATTTCTTGACATTATTTCCTGAACTTTAGTGGTTTTGAGAAAGTTCTTGCCTCTGCCTATATGTTTGAGTGTTACCCCTATGTTATTTTGTTTGTTTGTTTTTTGTGTTTTTAGAAGTTGTATAGTTTTGGGTCTAATTCCTAGGTCTTTGCTCCATTTTGAGTTGAGTTTGGGGCATAAAAAGAGATAAGGTCTAGATTGATTCATTTACATATGAATAACCGATTCTAAAAGACGGTTAAAAATACAGTTCATTAAGAGACAAGAAAATGTAATAGGAAAGTAAAAGAAAGTTTGGAATGTTCAAATTATGAACAGAGAGAATATATGAGATATGGCAAGTGATGGCTGTAAAATGGAGAAAATTGGGAAAAAAGGAGAGTAAGAAAGAATCAGATAATTTGTTAGAGGGAGAAGAAAGGAGAGAAAGAAAAATAAGAGAAACAAACAAAAAAAGACAAGGAAAAAAAACAATTGTGAAAAATGCTAAAAGTGAGAAAAAAAAGGAGCAAATATGTGTATGCGTATAAATATATGAACACCATGTCAGCCCCTCCCAATACAAAGTGCCAAGGCCAATGTCTCGGCTTGGCACCAGAATCACGAGCCACCACACACCTTTGCAGGTTCAAACAGCAATTCTTTATTCCCGCTCTCACACCGCCTCCACACAGGTCCAGGGGCAATCGCGTTCTGCCATCTCCCGCACAATTCACCTACTCCACGAGGCTCTCTCCAAATCCCATTTTAATCTCACGAGAACTCAACGGGAACAAGCAACAGGAACACCCTAATCCCAGCAATAATCTTCAATCTCCAACTTCCCTAAAACCCATTATCTTAAACTGGCAACGCCTTAAACTCAAGGAGCCGGTTACTTCCTCAAACCTGATCAGCTCTAAACCCGGATCTGCCTTGGTCCTTGAGCAAGGTCACCTTATTAAAGCATGCATGCAATGTCCCATCGAATGTCCTCTAAGCAGCATGGGGTACGCTTGGCAAGGAAATTTCGATGCGTCATTCCTACTTGGTAATAGCCCTCAGCAACAAAGGGAAAAATTCTTAATGAAAATGAAAGAATTGTCTCCACTAGATGGTCAAATCTGTGGTTGAGGATGGATGGTCACTTCCTATGGACAGTTGTCCATTTCCATTTTTCCTCCGTTATTTACTGAGAGAGAGATAGAGATAGAGGTAGAGATAGAGGTAGAGGTAGAGATAGAGATGAAGAGGGTGAGATGGAGAGAGAGAGAGAGAGAGGGGGGTGGGGGGAGAAGATAGGGTAGAAGGCTGAGGATTGTTCATCCCTTCCTCTTTTTGTGTTATTGCTCCCTGGGCTATAATGCAACTGATTGAAAGAGCTCTCTGCTTCCCTTTTCAAGGTAGGATGGATGGAACGGGAAATACTGTTGATAGGAGTTTTGTCTGAATAGACCAGATTGATGCACTCTCAGGGTGGGTCTGCTTGCAGATCTAAGAGGGAGGGTCTGGTGGTTGGGGTTTGGTTCTAATCAGGCCTTAGGGGCTTTGCTGGGTGCTGTCTGCTCTAGAGATTAGATCCACACATGCCTAGGGCCAGCCAGATGCTGGGAGTCTGGATCTCAGGACCTAGCAAGAATTCTGCCTGCAGGGCAGGAGAGCCATGCCTCCAAAAGTCTCATACACTCTGCTGTCCAAGAATACTGCCTTCCTAAGCTTGGTTTCTGAGTGTATTCAATACATCTGCTTCTTTAGTTTCTCAACCCTCTTCAACTGGTCATATGAGCTACCAGATTCAAAGGGAAAGTGATTTCAACGCCAATCCCACCACTACCATATTTATATCCTGGATTCCCCTGGCTATAGTCCTCTCTGAACCTGTCTCCTTCTTGTTTTCTGCTAGGTAGTCCCAAGGCCACGTGGTAGGAGGTCTCCCAGAGAGTATGGCAGCGTGGGAATCTGGCATAGCAAATGCTGGCCTCCTCTAGAAGGCTCCTGCCCCCACTCCATGCTGGCCTGTTGAGAAACACAGAGCACTTTTCAAACAACAGAGCCTCTGGATCAGCTAAGTTCAAGCTGCTTTTCTCATCTACAGTTTTTTTTCATGCCAAATTTGTCCATTTTGTTTCTTTCTCTGTTCATGCTATCCCTTCCCTCTGCAGTGAACCAGCACCACTGCTACTGCCACAACCAGCGGGGCTCCAGTGTATCCTTCTTGTTCTTTATCTAATGCACCCCAATTTCTGAGTCTCTCAGAGACTCTGACAATTCAACACTGAATTTCAGAAAAATTTCCTTTCACCCACCTTGCTGAGAAGCAGTCCTCCCACTGCTTGAATCTCCAGCCACAGAGCAACTAGAAATGCTGCTTTTCTCTAATCTGTCCTTGTGAATCTCCCCAGCATTTTCTTTATTAATGCCAAGTCTCATTTTCAAAAGTCATATTTCTTCTCAAATCATACTTTGGAGCTTTAAAAAACATGAGTGCCACTGAATCAAAACTTACTCTTTACAGCTGAAAAAGTTGAACCCCAGAGAGTTTTAAAGGTATACATGCTCTCCCACAGAGTTACTGGAAGAATGTTAGGTGTTTTTATTTATGTTTGCACAGGTAGATTATATCATTGAAGGTGGAATATCACTTTGTTTTGATTTGGTTTCGGTTAATTCACAGAATTTGCATATGATAGGAAGTTAATTAATATAGTAAATGTCACATTCCTTTATATTGTTACATTTTAGCTCATTGTATCAACTCATTATAAAGTTGGTTTAAAGGGGCTGGGGTTGTGGCTCATCAGTAGAGATCTCATCTAGCACATGTGAGGCCCTGGGTTTGATCCTCAGCACCACATAAAAATAAATAAATTAAATAGTTTAAAGTTCCACATTAACCAATTTGTTTTATTCACATCCCTTTGAAGAACACAGGGTCATTATCATCACTCTACTATTGATTCCATGTTCCAAATAAAAGATTGAGGTTAAAAGAGTTTGTGGCCTCACTCAATTTCACATAGCTAGAAAAAGAAGATGCCAGTATTTAAGCACAGACTTTCTGACTCCAAGGTTACTGTAATTTACCCAAATGCTATTTGCCCAAAGAAAGTAAACATATAGAAATGGCAAGTAAATTTTAGGTCGATCCTTTCCTGGGAGGCAGTGGTGACAATTTTCATTTTCCTAGGGCATTGGTGAAACTGGACACTTTCTGTGTCTCTTGAACTAGAATCTCATTATTTAATTTGAAGTATTGTTAATCATTAGAACATTAAATATACTCACATATAAGAGTAATTTGTAGGTTTATTCCAGAGGCAGATACAACTGTTGCTGTATCTATTTCCCCATACTAATGCCTCCCTTCACCAGAGCAGATCACCGTCTCCTCAGTTATGCTTCTATATGTGCCATAGACTGCACCTCCTCAAATTAACAAGCCACTTAATTTGAATTCCTTATTTTTCTAATTTTTTTATTTGTTCTAATTAGTTATCCATGACAATAGAATGCATTTTGACACATTATATATAAATGGAATATTATATCATTCTTCTGGTTGTACAAGATATAGTCTTTTTTGAAAATCTCTTATTCCACTTAAAATATTGCAAGATTACAACTCCAGAGGAAAATGTAATTTCAATCCTTTTGTGTTTTGTGAAGAAATAATGATGATTATTATGTGTTGATTTTATTCATACTAAATTACAGTTAAATACAATATGGTGATTATTTATAATCTTCTTCCCCTTAAAAATATTTTGAGATAGACCAAAATATGTTCATTAATAAAATCTCAGTACACATAAAAAATCAATTGTGGTTGAAAAATGATACATGATGCTTGAAAACTATAACAGAAGAAATAAGTAATTAAAAATAATTATTTATATATTTTACATGCATAGAATTCTAAAACAAGGAGAAATCTTGGAGGAGTTTATGCTATTGAATACCTTTATTTTACAACTGAGGAAGTTGTATTCTTAGTGTTTTGCCAAATCACACAGCCAATTGGTAGCAGCACCAGGACCAGAATCACTTTGGCTCTGCCACCTCTGACTTCCTTAATAATGCATTACTTAATAATTTAATTCTACCTTAACTTCTCCTTTGTAGTCTCCAAAGTGGTGTTATATGATGAAAAAGCAGTTCTGAAACAATTCTGTTTATGATCTAATTTTCAGACTTCTGTTTTCAAGTATACCTTCCTTTTTTTTTGCTTACACGAGCATATTACATGAAAAATAGCATCCAGCAGTGTGCTCATTCAATGTGCATTGCAGATATTACTTGCTCCTTGCATATTGTATTGTATATAATATAAATAAATACTGTAAATCACTAATAAACTTTCTCTGCTCTCATTTCAAACAAGGGCATAGGTAGGGAAGCCACATGTGTATCTCATCCCACCACTGTTGGATTATTGGCTAATACAGTGCTGACCCCATCTCCCCACTGCCAATCTCTCCCATCCACAGTGTCCTAGCCCAAGTTTTTCCTTCAGACCATGGACAAGATCACTGTCCTAAAATCTTGTGATTTTTTCAGAATAAAATCTGCCATGACTCATTTAAAAATCATTAAATTCAAAATTCAAATCCCACAAAAACCTACCAACTGCACTAGTGTTGTGATAGGGGAAGGGAGGTGTCCACAGGGCATTATTTTAGATTCAATCTAGGGAGAGGTAAGAGCTGTTTTGGAGAACTAAATGGAAAAATGGATCCTAATTTAAAGTCAGAGAGATAATCCATGATGAAAAAAGAGAATCAGAAGAGATGAAGGTGTAATTCAGACTTGTTCTCAGAAAAGAAGCATGGGCTATTAGCCCACACCCTTTAGGGGGAAAGGCACCAGGGGCTCTTCCCTGCACAGCAGTGGGCTGCCTGAAGCCTCTGGGATCTGAAATCCAGCTGCTGCAGCCAGATGGGAATGCCTCAGGAAAAACACACCCTGAGGTGTTCTTACTGCATCTTTCTCTCAAATCTCCAGAGTTTCCTGAACAAGTTTTACTGGATTCTTGATCAAAAGATTTGAGTTGTTAAGAGAAAGTTCTCTTATCTTCTATCCTTCTTTGTGTATAATTAAGTAGAAGGTATCTGAGTTCAACCTTTGTTGGGAGATCAACCATACCATTTTAATGTAAATATTGTAATAGTTTTTTGACCAAGTCAAAAAGAAGAGATGATATTTCTGGCTATGTGTAGTGCAACTGTGATCAGAGAAGATGTCTCAGGAAATAAACACTATGGAAGACTTCTGCTCCACAGGTACTTAGGGGTATTATGAAGACAATCAGCTGTCATGGAAAAGGGCTATATTAAGAATTCTTTATCTACAATGAAATGCTTTATCTATAATGAAAATAGCTATAATTTAGGTTCATTGCTACTTAAAATAGCAGATTAACATACATATTTATTATTCACATATTAGAAACACTCCTTCCAATATTTTCACTGATGGATTAAAGTATCAAAGAAGTTTGGACACTATTGCTCTGGACCTTCTCTTCACTTGATTCATAACCCTGAATAACTATTCATTTTAACATTTTAGAAAGACACAAGCAGATAACCGATGAATCTCCTTAGCTTCCTGGAATACCTAGGGATACAGTTGTGAAGACAATGTGGGTTAGCCAAGAATAGTAAAACTCAGGGGCCAAAGAGGATACTAAAATGCCTTGCTATTCTTCTAGAATATAGACATGCAGTAGGTAAATTTTTTTTTTTAAAAAAAAAAAAGGAAAATTGAAGCCTAGAGAGATGTATTATAAGCTTAAAATAAAACTCACAGAGTGAGCACTTGAATTTGGGTCTTTTTGTTTTTGAAGCCTGACTCTTGCTACTAGAAGTTGATGTGCTTGTTCTTTCTCTCATGTTTTTCTCGTGACATGATAGCCTCTTTTCTGTCCTTTTCTTTATCCAAATTGCTCCCTTCTGTCAAGATTTAGTCCTTTTCCATAGAGCTTATGCTGATGACTATAAGGGTTATTAATCAGTGTCTTTTTCCAGACTCCTGGCATGAGCTTTGTTTATTAGGGCTTACCCTGTGCCAGCTGGAGAGGCCTTGAACATTATCTTCAGGCAGCACTATGTGTTGTTGTGGAGGCAGGGTAATGACTCTCGAGGATGTTCACACCCTAATCCCTGGAATCTGTGGCCATGTTGCACAGCAGAAGAAATTTTGCAAATTACAGTGATGAACTTCAACAGAGGAAGATTATCCTAGATTGTTGGGGTAGGTCCAATCTATTCATATCTTCCTTGAAAAGTGGAAGATGCAAGCAGAACAGATGGTTGAGGTGTGACAGAAGATGAAGAGGAGACCCAAAGCATGAAAGAAACTGGACCCACTGTGACTGGCTTTGAAGATGGAGGAAAGGGCCATAAGCCAAAGAATGTTGATGGCCTCTAGAAGATGGGTTTGGCCCTCAACTGACAGCCAGCAGAGAAAAGTAATCTCAGTCTTGCAAGTATGAGAAGCTGAATTTTCACAACACTCTGGATGAGTGAGAAGGTAGATTCTCCCCTACAGTCTCCAGAGAGGAATGTATCTCTGCTGACACCTTGATTCCTGCCTGTTGTAAATGAGGTAGAGACCCAGGACACCCCACCTAGACTTTTGAAGTTTACAACTGAAATGTTAGGTAATACATCCATGTTAAATTCCTAAATTTGTGAAAATATATTACAGCTGACATGGAGAGCCAGAAAAGTTGTTATCTGCAACTTCCAATAAAAATCTGAGCCATGCTAGTGATAAAATTACACAATTTGCAAGTGTCGGATCTAATGCTATTAAACATGCTTTACTTCCTCTTTAATGAGTGTGTCACATGGTCTTTTACTTGAGAGAAAGAGAAGAGCTGAGAGTTTGACACAGTGAACCAAATCTTAAATATGTTGTTCACCTATCTTCTACATATTATCTGCTAGAGATTTTGACACACAGTCATTTCAGGGGGTAGAGCATTTGATGTGCTTCCCAGATCCTCCCTCAATGAAGAACTTAATGTCCTGATAGCAGGTGAGCATGTTATCAGTCCCTTCACAGATTGTCCCCACCACATACCTTCCTTGATCAAGCACATGTTTTTCCAGGGGAAGCCCACCTGAAATGACTGATGTATAGGGGTACATAGGGTACAAAGGCCTTGCCATTCTGGCCCAGGAGGGGACAATACTGAGTGACCTGGCAGCTACATAGTTCCTCATAGTGTTAGCTGAGGTTGTTGTTGAGTTTACCTTGAAGATTAACTTCCCCCAATTGTATCCTGCTACCTTCCCTTCCTTCAACAAGTATGGATTTGGTGGGTAGTTCTTCTCCTCCCTTACCTCCTCTTCCTCACCCTACTCATCTTCCCCCTCTTTCTTCTCCTCCTCCTCCTCCTCCTCCTCCTCCTCCTCTATCTCTTCCTCTTCTTCTCCTCCTTTATTTAAAAATACTTTTTTAAACCAGATACATAAAACATGAACAATCTATACATTGGTAGGGTATCTACTAATGTTTCTAAATATGTTTACATTGTGCAAAGATTAAATCAGTTTAGATAGCTATATCTCATTAAACATTTATCATGTGTGGGGAGCACATTTTAATAAATATTCTGCAAGTTCAGATCTGCTTACCAGGAAACTTGTGTGTGGCAACCCACCAATAAATTACTTTTTTTAAAGTTGTTGATAGACCTTTATTTTACTTAACTATATGCGATGCTGAGAATCTATATGTGATGCTGAGAATCTATATGCGATACCTCACACATGCCAGGCAAGTGCACTAACACTGAGCCACAGTCACAGCACCTAACAATGAATTTTTTTGGTTAACATATTTAAATTTTGAATGAAGTTTATGTTATCTACTAATTGGGGTAAAATATTTGCTCCTTGTCACAAACTTCCAAAGTTTGCAGAGGGACTCTTAAATTGTGATTATAAATTTCATCTCTCATTTTATAAACTTGAAGGTTTCAGATTGCAGACTTTATAAATAATCTTATTATGGCTAGTGATTTGTAGTATATGTGTAGTATAAAAACTAGGCAGTGGTTTTCATGATTCATGTGACAGGCACTACAGAATAAGAGGATGATCAGCCCATTTTAACAAACATGCAGATTATATGATTGTCTGAGAGGATTATGTGGAAAGTTGAATCACACCCTTCCCCAATTTTCTTCTCCTCTTTGCCCCTTGCTGTGATGTTGCTGGCTCTGTGATTGTGTTAACTTACTTGGGAGTACACAAACAGAGGTAGAATCTCTAGCAGAGGTCTTTTTTTTTCCCCACATTAAAATTGCTGAAGCCATCTTCCAGTTACTCACAATGACCAAGATTTCCCTAATATTAGTCTTCTTGGTGTTCTGTGATCTGAGTACCTCTTGTCTTCCAAGAATTCACTGGCCACTAGGTAGCCTTTTGCTTTTATTGTTTAAACTTTTGTGCTCTCAAAATATGCGGTTCATGAACAAAACACTTTCAAGAATCACAAGAGGTTAAAGAATAGCTTCTCTTATTCTTTTATTCCTTTGTCCCTCTACCACTTTTCTCTGTTTTTAATGAAAAGGGTCCCATTGAAATTCAACTGGAACTTTCCTCTATAGATCTTCAAGAATCTGTTTTTCCTACAATAAAGTTTGATTAGGTATTTAGATAAATTTTCCTCACTAGTATTACAGTTCAGTATTAGGCATCATTACAACCCGCTTCTGCTTATATTTGTTTTTATCTGCTGTTACCACTATTTGATGTCACAAAAATTAGAAGCACTAAGCACAGTAACATATTTAACCCCAGGAACTATAAGCTAGCATTGGAACAGGTGACAGGCTGACAGTCCATGTAGAGGAACTGTAATGATATGTCACTGATGCAATGGTGGGCACCGGTCCCTTTGTACAGTCAGGAAATAGAATCCTAAAACCTCAAGTCAAAGTCCACATTTAAATCCTCAACACTCAGCCTCCTGTGATGCATGCAGATATCTTTGCCCTTTGAACACAATACAACCCATAATAGTTGTTTTGCAGTGAATGCACATTTTCTAGGAGAATCAAGCTTGTCTGTTAACCTTCTTCTGTCTTGTGCTATACTTCTGTACCAGGTACATCTCCATGGGCAAAGTTCTTCCCTTGGTGTCTTCAGTGACAAAGCATAGGCAGGACCATATGTCATCAGGAAAGCATACTATAAATGCATCTATGTCTTTGTGTTGGCAATACATCCCAGCAGACTAATTTTTATCTGTTTAATCTTATCTTTGGCAAGCTCATTCTGCAAAAGATATATCTCAACAGTAGTCAGGTACAAGCAATGAAACTCAGACTTATTATATTTTTATTGCCACTTTGTTTTGATAGAATTATTTGGCCACATTTACATTGTGATGAAATACCTACTTGTGTTCTATTTATTTCTAATTTCCTCAGTTCATCCACAACATGAAGACTCACTAAGTAGTCTTCTGCTCAGCTCTCCTATTTACCTTTGTGCAATCTGTAAACACATTTTCTCATAAAGTTTCAACATTCTGTTTCAAAATCCCATGAATAAATTTGGACAGCTTCCTACATTGCATTTATGGAATTTTTATCTCCTACCCCAACTTTTCATATTCCATATCACTCTTCTTGGATTTGTTGAGTGTAATGGTCACTCACTACACATGTCATTGATATGATAGAGTCCCAGAGGCACCAAACTGATGCTGGCTGTAGTCCTTAAAGTCAATGACCTGAAAATGGGCTGTTTTCCTTCATGGAAAAGTGAGGAGACTCAATTTTTGCATGGCTTTATCCCACATGAATATAAAACAATTCTTATTAATAGCACACAAAATTTGTTTCCTTAGCTCTCTCTTTTATGGAAAATCTTGGACGAGTCTCATTCTTGGAGGAGACTAGATAAAATTCTGTGCTAAAATGTGAGTAGAGGAGGGAAGAGAGTAGAGTAGAAAGTTACCATGAAGGAAGTCATGGTGGCCTGAGAAGAAAGACTTACAAGGGGCATCATTTAAGGAAATAAGCAGAATTATCATTAAGAGACTGCCAAATATATATCAGTTATCAATGGCAGGAAGCTGTGTGGATGCTAGAAGAAGACTTGTAGCTCTTCTGTGGACATTTATGTAACAAACATCATCACCTAGATTGAAGTTCCAGTTAGCTGTTCTCAGCTCTGAAGGTCAGAGCATCTCATCAGCTACACTATTTGTATGAAGATCTTTTAATAGAAATGCTGCTCAGCTGTGTCCTGAGATTTGTTTAGTACACCTGAGCTGCCTGTTCTGTGGCAAGCCTGTAAACTTCCCATGACATTCCTAAGGTCTGAAAACCAAAAACAATGTCTTTGACAAACAGCAGTTGCGTGGGCTCTCTCTCATCCAGTGATTAGGTCCATGGAACAGAGTAGAGGAGAGTGTGACTGCAGAGTCGCTAAATCAAGACCTCCCAAGACCAAGCAAGAAGCAGGCCTGATTTTATTGCACACTTACCATGTATATATTCTCAGGCAGTAACTAAGCAGATTACAGGCAGCCACCAATGCAATGTCTGCTAACTATCCTTGCAGCAACCAATCGAGGAGTGGGCCATAGAGCAAGCACAGGGATTGAAACAAGTGGCCTTCATGCCCAGGGCTATGCCTACAGGATTAGTGGTTTGCTGCTCACATGCCTGCCACATTCTGGCTGGGCACAAAATCACAAGCCACTCAAGCAGGAACAAATTTTATTTTTGAAACTGCCGCCAATGCCCCATAGGCTCCCGGGAAATATGCCAATCGACACTTGTGGCCTTCTCCCGGACCCCCTAACAGGAAATCCCTCCTCCGGAATTCCCTCCTACCGCACTTCTCCAACCAATGGGAACTCTCCAGGAGTCCTGTAGCAGGCTGAGGTGGACAGCAGGGGTCTAATATCCATATGAATGCGGATCTTAACATAATCATATCATCTCAATGGCTTGCTGGCATCACCTTTCAACCAAAAATGCCATGCATCATACTACTTGGCTATGGCTCTTAGCACATGCCTAGCATGGGGGAGTGGTTAATGTATGCCATGTATGCAGTACTCCATGCACTTGTCCCCACAAGCAGTAGAAGGGAATTCTCATTCTATTGTCAGCACTTGCACTTTGGTAGAATTTGACATCTATTTGAAATCTATCACACAAATAATTATTACAGATTCTGATGTTTCCTGAAACAACAATAACAAAAAAAATTATTATGTTTGCTTTGATTTGGAAAGAATTATGATTAGTTCTTGACAAGGTGCATCAGTTTCTGTTTTGACTGACAATTTTAGCATTGGCTTTTGTCTTTTCTGACTCTGAAGTGTTGCTCCTTTTAACCTTACCCTCAATGAAAGGAGAAAACATGTAGCTATAAAATTTATTGCAGCACCTTTGCACACAAGTGAATAAAATGTCAATGTGTACACTTGAAGAAATCAAAATGAGCAGCAAATAAATATAACATCAGGCACATTAAGGTTTTATTAAAATTTTGTTTCTTTACAATAATTATTTCTGTCTGGAGTTACAACCTGCTCCTCAGAACTAAATCTAATGCCTCCCAGTTCTTTTCTATGATTAATTTTTGCTCTTTTCCTTGGACAGGTGCTGGAGCTCCACAAAAATTCCCCCTTGTGATTCTATTTCAGCATCTGCTTCCCAGAGAACCCAAACAGTGACAGCCTTAAAGATTATGCTGTGAACTCTGTGAGATGGCTGCTTTGTTCAGGGTTCTATTTCTAGTACCTTGCACTCTGGCTGAGTGCTGCATAGGGATACTGAGTGTTGAATGAACAAACAGAATCCAGGTTATGGTCAATGAGCCACTGGCCACTGAATGTCAGGTTAAAGAGCACTTGGTCTGAAATCTGACTGAACTCAAAGTTTGGCTCTGTTGCTTCCTAACATGTAAACTTAGACAATTTCATTAACTTTCCTATTCTTCTATTCTTTATCTCTAAAATTAGGATAATAGGTGTATCCAAAAATTATTTTTTTATTATTTTATTTTTAGAATGAAATAAATTGTAAAGCACTTAGGAGAATGCTGGGTAACTAGAAAGTTCTCAATTAGTGTGAATGATATTGTCCAGTGTGAATGCTTATGATGGCCGGGTGCTATCTGCCTGATTAGGTGGTGCATCAGTTTGAGAGATTTTCAGTTTTAATGGCCTTGGTACCCTCCTCCCCACCAATGAATTCTATTATATAATCCTATTCATTCTCTTCAGAATACTTAGCAATCTCTGAAATAATATTTTTTGAGATTAATTGTTTTGCTTTTTTTTTCCTTGTGAAATGTAAAATCTTTAAGGAAAAAGAACTTTCCCATCTTATTCAATGTTCCTATCTAGTTCAAGGAGAATGACTGGCAAGTGATAGCTGTTTTATGAATATTTATTTATTGTATGAATGTGTTGAGTAAATTGTTTAAATTTTTTCTTCAGGTTAAGCCAAATCTGACCTCATAATTTTATCCACAAGGAATTTCAGCTCTCTGAGGCAATACATAATGGTTTTAATGCCTTTTCTGTATGACATTCTTTGGATATTTAAAGATAACTATCTCACCCCCCTCCCGTTTTTCTTGTCCCTAAATCCCCTGCCCCATGGTAAATTATGGAGATTGTGCACACATAGAAAGTTCTGTCAAGAATACTGGAGAGATGATCCAGTTCCAAGGGCTACACAGTGCCCTATGAACTCACTGAGGGAAGACAACTCTGGAGAATGGTGTTTTATTTATAGTATCTGATCTCCAAAGTCTCAAGAGAGACAAAGAAAGAGGAAGGCAGGCGACCCAGGGAACAAAGAGTGGAGCCAGAGAGGTGCAAAGAGAGATTTCTAGGTGGCTAGTGTGCTGCACTCAGGCCTGGAGGCAGGACTTGGTCCTTGTAGGGGAGGAGTGCTGCTTACTTGCAGGTGGCCTCAACACTCCTTCCTTAGTTGCATGCTCAGCTCTGTGGTGCCTGGGGTGGGACTTAGCAAACCACACTTCAGAAACTCATTTTCTAGCATTCTGGAAATTCTAGAAGACAAGAGGAGGACAAGAGGAGGACAGTGACACTATCACTGTCAGTGGCATTTGGTCTCCAATTCAGCAGCCAAATCAGCATCACCAGATGAAAATATAAACACCTGCTCTTTAAAGTCATTTTAAGTTAAATTCTTCATATTGAACTTGATAGTAATCGGTGGCTTTTCAAAGCTCATAAGTCATTGAAAAAATAATTCTAAAAGTTTCCAAATACCCAAACCAATCTTGGGACAGAAGAAAAAATTTGGAGGAAACACACTTGCCAATGTCAAATTATATTACAAAGCTATTGTAATAAGCAAAACAGTATGGTATTGGCATACAATCAGATACACAGATCAATGAAATAGAATAGGAAGCCCAGAAATAAACCCTAGCATATATAGTCAATTAACTTTTGACAAAGGCACAAGAACACACAATGGATAAAGAATACTTGCTGATAAATGCTGGTGGGAGAATTGGATATTTGAAGGTTTTGCCTTCAAAATAAGAATAAGACTGAATCCTTACCTAACACTAATCGCAAAACCCGGGTCAAAATGTATTAAATACTTAAACATGAGACCAGAAATTAAAAAAAAAAAATCTTAAAAGAAAATATAGGGAACCCAATTACTATGTGTAACTATACAGCTCTAATAAAAAAAGAAAGGAAGAAAGAAAGAAAGAAAGAAAGAGGAAGGAAGGAAGGAAGGAAGGAAGGAAGGAAGGAAGGAAGGAAGGAAGGAAGGAAGGAAGAAAGAAAGAAAGAAAGAAAGAAAGAAAGAAAGAAAGAAAGAAAGAAAGAAAGAGAAAAGAAAAGAAAAAAAATTATAGGGAAATGTTTCCTTAACATTGGCCTTGGGCATGATTTTTTTTGGATATGATACCAACATTTTAGGAAAACAAAAGCAAAACTAAACAAGTGAGATGACAAACTTAAAAATTTCTGCATAAGAAAGAAAATGATCAACAAAACAGAAAGGCAACCTACAAACTGAGAAAAATATTTTTAAGCTATATTTTCAAATTATGAATTAACATCCAAAATAGATAAAGAACTCACACATCAAAATAGCCAAACAATAACAATTGATTTTTAAGATGGGAAAAAGACTGAAATAGGTAATTTGGCTGACAGGTGCTCAGCATAACTAATCATTAAGGAATAGCAAATCAAAATCATAGTGAGATATCACTTCATACTTGTTAGGATGGCTGTTACCAAAGGACAGAAGAGCCTATAATCCCAGCAGCTCAGGAAGCCAAAGAAGGAGGACTGCAAGTTCAAGGCCAGCCTCAGCAACTTAGCAAGGCCCTAAACAACTTAGGGAGATTCTGTCTGAAAATAAAAAATAAAAAGGGCTGGGAATGTGGCTCAGTGGTTAAGTGCCCCAGGTTCAATCTCCTGTATGGAAATACTTACATACACATGGTAAGAACATAAATTGGTATAGCCACTATAAAAAGCAGTATGAATATTTATCAAAAATTATATGTAAAGCTAATATAGGATCTAGCAATCCCCTCAAGTATATATCCAAAGGATGTAAGATCAGAATGTCAAAGAGACATCTACAACTCTCATATTCATTACAGCATCAATAAATAAATTAAATAAATTTAAAGCTATTCTAAAATAAAGTTTATTAAAAAAATAAGTTGAAATCTCCCAGAACATTTGTTGACATCCTCACATTTGTCTTTATGTTCTCCCCAGGACTTAAAATTCCCCAGGATTCCCAGGAGCCTTTCTCTTTGACTTTTACCTTGGCCATATGACATGCCTTGGTAATGGAATTGAAAAGATCTGCATATATGATGTGTTTCAGCCCCTATAGTAGTCTGTATTAAGACAGGAGTTTTTTAGTATTTTTTACTACAAAACAAGACAATATAAAAACATAAGTATAAAGGGTGATTTGCTTGATCACAGTCATCATTTAAGTATGTATATGTCTGTTCCACCCAGTGGATTCTCCTTTTACCTGTATTTCAGGATGAGAAAACAGGTGGAGCTGAATGGTGCTGAAACAAGCCAAGGTGTACTGGGCTTATTGGAGCTATAGCTATATAACTCAAACTACTGTAATATGAGTAATAAATAAACACTTGCTGTTATGAACCACTGAGATTAAAGGGACATTTGTTACTGTAGCAAAAGAGGATTAACATACTTGCTGATATTTAAATATGATTTAGTTCTTGTAGTATCTCTTTTATTAAAACTTCCCTAAATGTTCCCATGATTCATCTATAGTTTCCACATTTAGCAAATAAAAATAGAAGACTCAATGCTGACATTTAAATATGCATACTGCCTAAGTTGCTTACAAGCATGTTAAAGTGAGACCCGGACTTATGCATACATTCAGCAAAAAAGGTTTTACTTCTACTGTGCAGGCATTTATTTCATTGACCTTTGAAGATACATGTAATAGAGTGTGAAAATAAATAGGATTCCTACAGTCCTCCAACTTCTATACCACTGGAGGAGCCAGCTTAAACAAATAATGAAAATAACAAATATGGGAACTATAGCTTTAATCAGTGCTGTATAAAAATACTGGGTGCATTGTCTTTTGAGAATTGATATATGGGAGATTTGACTAACTAAAGAGAGTAAAGAAAGGCTTTCCTGAAGAAGAAAGCTGATTTTTTTTCTCTTCCATATTTTTTTATTGGTGCATTATAGTTGCACATAATGATGGGATTTGTTTTTACTTATTCATACATGCACATTATATAGCAATATAATTTGGCCAACATCACCCCCCAGCACATCCCCTCTCCCTCCAGCTCTTCTACCCCACTGGTTCCTTTCCTTACTGAGGTCCCTTTGATCTTCATGAGATCACTGTCTCCACCCCCCCTTTTTTTCCTTTTTCCTTTCCAATTTCTACATATGAGGAAAAACATGACTCTTGACCTTGTGAGTTTGGCTTATTTTGCTTAACATAATAGTCTCTAGTTCTATCCATTTTTCTGCAAATGACATAAAGATTAGAGGTTATTTAAAGAGAAAGAAAGGTTAGGAGAATGGTCCAGACTCTGCAAAATCCATGGGTAGAAATAGCCAATGTGGCTAGAGAACAAAGAGATTGGAGATATAAATGGAGACAGACAAGGAGTCTCCCTAAAAAAAAATTTTATATCAGAGAGTTTGTATATGCTTATCAAACAATTATGACCATATATGACTAAATAGAGGTTAGCTAAACTATTTAAAAGACATATTGAATGACTCTGGCCAAATGATAGGATTACAAACGTGGATAAGCCAAAGTCTTTACCTTCATTGTCCATTTTGCAGTTTATCTACTAGAAGCTGTGGTGTCATTCAGCAGTCATCTGCCATAGTTGGATTCTAAGTGGAAAAAAATAATCCAACTTCACTGGCCTCCGGCGGGGAGGAATTACTTTCTTGACTAAAGGAATTCAAATAAATGTTCAAAAACAAAGCTACAGGAAGGCAGGAAAGCAGCTGATCTTTGGAAAGACTTGGCATTAAGGATTCAAATGCTTCCAGGATTCTTTCCATCCCTTGTGTCTGTTCTTTCATTTCAGGATTGATTTCTCCCTGTGAAGACACACTGTTTTCTTCAGTTTGTGAATTTTTTCACCTCAGGACTTTAGGCATTACAGACACTGTACTAAAAACACTTTTTGATTGAGTTTATCTTGGTTCAGAGGCCCATCCTTGCATCAGTCAATCAGGATTTGAGTCACAAAGCTAGGTAAAATCAAGACCATTAAAACCATGTGAAAGGAAGTGTTTGTACACAGAGGTGAATCTCAAAAGAGAAAGAAGCCAGGACAATCTTTCCATCAATCAACAAACCAATCTTAAATAATGTATGAATTATTTCATATGAAATTATGACAAAGGCAAACTATCATGAAAACAAGATGGCAAGTGACAGCCAGAGATGGAAAGAGATTGATTGTGAGGGGCCTTGATTAAATTTTTGAGAGGATGGAATGCTTGTTATTAGGATTTGGGTGGTGGGTCCACAATTTTATACATTTATCCAAACTCTTAGAATTTTACTCTTAAAATTGATAAAAAGTTTTTTTTTTAATGTAAAATGTATTCCAATAAAAACTATTTTTAAAAAAGAAAAAAAAAGTGAAGGGGTTGCCAAGTATTTTCAAGACAGAAGAGATGCTGGGCAGACAGCATGAAAAGTACCTGTCACAAGGCTCCAGTGAGAATGTGATAGAAAACCCAAGGGTGAGTGGAACCTAGGGGCCTTAACAAACTGAAAGACACCTGTCATTTTCAAAGGCTAGGAGGGTAGCATAAGTAATCTTACAAGGAGAACATCTGAATTAGCTCATGATGAACCTTGTAATTCAACTAAAGGAGGTTGAACTTTCTGTTCAGTCCTCACTGGTTTTCTTAATTTCTCTGGGTTAAATGTTCTCATTTGCACAAGGGCGGTTGTATCAGATTCACTTTGTTTAGTGTTTCATAGTTGAAGATTAGTTGTGCCAGGAGCTGTGGCACACACCAGTAATCCCAGCAGCTTGGGAGGCGGAAGCAGGAGGATCTCAATTTCAAAGCCAGCCTCAGTAAAAGTGAGGCACTAAGTAACTCATTGAGACCCTGTCTCTAAATGAAATATAATAGGACTGAGGATGTGCCTCAGTGGTTTGAGTGCCTCTGAGTTCAGTCCCCAGTAAATCCCACCACTCCTCCCCCACCCCCACCCCCACCCCCAAAATATTCAGTCCTTTCCTTTTTCATGTGTGATTGTGTGACCGTTAATTGTCAACTCTCTTCCAAATACAGGCATGCATTAAACAGCACAATGGACAGAGAATTGATTATGACTTAAAATTATAACATGTGTAAAAATCCACTGTTGTTGTTTATTTCATTAAGAGAATAACTACCACTGTTTAGTGAGATTAATTGTTTTATTTTGTTCTTTATTGCCAAATGAACTTGTTAAGAGTTTAATGTCTCAGGTGCTCTTTAGAGCTTACAATGCATTACTATATGCATTCTTAAAATTTTGATCTTCACAATAAATTTGTAAGCAGACAAAATCACCTCTGTGTTAATTAGGAATATTTTAATTTCAGAAAACTCAAACTGCTTTAACAAAAAAAAAGAAAAAAATTGGTTCACAGAAGGTCCATGGGTGGCAGTTGCTTCAGGCATGGATTGATTGATCCAGAACTATATTGAAATTTGCTTCTCTTTCCTTCCCTTTGCAGTACATTCCTTTGTGTTATGGCTTCATTCTCATCCTTTCTTCAGGAGTAAATATGGTTTCTATAGCCATCCTTAGCCTGTATTTTAGCTTTCCTTCAAAGGTTGAGAACTCCCATTCTTTGACATGCACATAACAAATCCATGGAAAGTCTCTTGCTTCTGAACCAGCTACTTTGGTTGGACTTTTTTTTTTTTTTTTTTTTTTTTACTAGCTTTGTTTTTACAAGCTTTCTATTTATATGAATGCTTATGGCCAAATGTACCTAATTGCTTAAGAAAAAAATAAATAAAAGCTGTTTTTTATCTGAACAGTAGTTTCTTAACAGACTTGTTAAAATTATTTTTTCCTCACTATGCTTATGGTAATAAAGCTGGAGATGTGTTTGCACATCAAGCTTCCTCAGATATTTTTAAATAAATTGACTGAAAAATGAACCTCTGTGCTTCATGTTTTTTTTTTCCTTTGTTTGGAAATTATGGGATTCCCTGGTATTGCAGGATATTTGCTACATTTATTTGCTCTCTTACCTCTTTTCCAAAACATTTCAATTCTTCTTAACAGTGCATCAGGAATAAAAACACTCACTTATTTTGTTTCTCAAAATGTATACCATTACTTCTATCCTACTCTAGGATGTTTATGATACCTTCTGTAGCTTCAAAGAAAAAAATCCCAGCACTTCCAGGCCACGCTGATGACATCATTAGGAAACAGGCTGATAAATTAAGGCTGAATCATTCACAATGACGGATGTTGCTGGCAACAATTCTAACATGAAAAGTCATCTGATATATTCCAGAAATGGAAACTTCCTTCAGTCTGTCTACATTTGTTGCCCCCACCCCCACCCCACCCCCCTTCACATTCCCCCAGGTATTTCCTCAGCAGGCTACCTGGAAAAAGTGAGTAAAGTAATAACATTATTGGTTTCAAACAGAAATTTGGAATGTTCCCTTCAATGGAAAGGTATTTTTCTTCTCATCCACCACAGCAGTGAGAAAGAAAGTCTCTTTTAAGGGATTGTTATGTACATTCTGAGAAGTAAAAACAGAAACAATAATTTACAAAGAAAACTGTACTGTGATGTGCATGACATATAAGCTATACTAAATCATGGCATGCAAACCCCAAATTCTTTGAACATCACCTTATTTGGCCTTGCATGTTCCAAGATGAGAAAAAAAAAAAAAAAAAAAAAAAACCTAGTTTGATTGGACTTAACTTTGAAGTTGTGTGTTTCAGAGAAAAGACCACTGACTGGTGGACTATTGTCATATTGATCACTTCTGGCCAACCCTTTCCCAGAGCATGCTTACCAACTTCACTCTAAAACTACCTAGTTTACCTCCCATGCCCCACTCCACCCTCAAACCCTGTAGGTTCCTGTCTGCATTTTCCCTTCCATAACTATGGATACACTGGTCAGGGTTGTGTTTTTTCTTGCTCAGCTCACTTAATAAACTAAGGTTTATGAGATCAGCAGAGCACTGATAACACAGGATGGCATTGCTTTCCTGATCCTCCATTATAGCTCTCATACTGTGCTTTGTCCTCTTTAAATGTAAATACTTGTGACTAGGAATATAATATTTGTTCCTATAACAGAGAAGTATATGAGAAGATATAAAGGTCATTGACTTATTCTTGCTTAAATTCAATCTCCATTGGCAGACTTGATGTTTGTTCTAGGGCTGATCAAAACGAGGTGGTAGTCAACTATTTTATTTCTAAGCAATGGCTCTTGTTCTTATAATCAATAAAACTGAGCTGCAAAATGTCATGCATTTTGCTTAGTACACATGCCTGTACTAAGCAAGAAAGAGCCTCTGGCTTTTTTTTTCTTCATCAAGGTTAGAAACTGAACCAAGGACAAGTGTTCAGGGGACTCTGGAGAGATAGCCAAGCATCTGGCAACTTGTTTTGACTTGTTGTAGACAATTTCCTCTCTAATGTAAGAAATACACCTCCTGGACTACAATGTGTCATTAGACTATATGATAATTAGTTTCCTTCAAACCTAAGACTATTTCTGTCATAAAAATTACACAGTAGCTAAACTTAGACATTAGTGATTTTTCAGTCCACCCCCCCTTACTTCTATTTTGCTCTCCTTCACCATTGTTTATTAATGTTTTTAGTTCATTCATGTTTTCCTCATTTGCTTAGGATACTATTTTAGGCCTGCATTCAAAAGCCAAACATTATTTTCACATATGTGATTTTATTTCCTGTGTTGGAACTAAAACAATCAGAATGAAGTTTTTAATAGCTGAAGGATACAACTCCAAAGGATATTTGATCTTATCAGGATCTTCTTGAAAGAAACAATCACTAGAACAAGAAATGCATATTCACATTCCATGTATCATCCAAATAGTAGTTGCCTGCTTTCCATACATCAGTTCAACCTCTGCAACAGTGCTTTCTTATTTACATATGAATACATTAGGAGCTCTGGCAAAAATTATGCCTTTCAATCCACTGCCTAACAGGCACTTTTTGAACACTACATTAAAGAACTGTGCACATAAAAAAGAAATTAACTGGCTTATATTGAACATAATTATGTGATAAGTGATGCATTTTTACATGTTTATCTCAGTAAATTAAAATATGAAGAAGAATCTTAGAACATCATTTTTCAGGTTTTAAGAGGTTAAGAAATTGCTCAATGTCACACATTTGGTAAATGTTAGACTTTGCTCTCAAGAAGCTTTCAATCTGCCTGAGTATATAACAATATTATAGTTATATAATAGCATAAAAACAAAATACATATTACAAAATGGTACCTTATTAATTGCCCCCACCCAGCTTGTAGAATCTATGTTTTTAGAATTCAAAGAAAGAAAGGATTAACATGAGATGAAGGGTATTGAGCAACCTTCCTATAAGAAGTGGATAATTACATTGCATTTTGAAATATGTACGGTGACAGAGTGTTTTTTAGGGCAAGTAATTTTGCAGAGCAGAAAAACAATATCTTCATGGAAGGAGAAACTATCAGGAGAAATGCTTTGGATTATCAAACTATCAAGGCAATTTTCAATGACTAGTGAGGCCAGGAACGGAGGATAGAGGTGAAGGGAAAAATAGCTAAAGAATAGCTATAAGTGTTGAGGAAGGTAAGAAAGGTAGTTGGCAGCCACACTAACCTTTCCCTTCATAAGGTATTATTAAAAAAAAAAAAAAATCTACAACTCAGGTTATTCTAGTGGAATTCATTGGTACCCCACTGAAAATTATAAACTCCACTTGTTGAAATAAAGTTTGGAAAAATGTCCTGACAACATGCAATATTTGGGAAAATCTTTTATTAGTTTGCTAGTCAGTTTGTTTGAAGTTGACTTTTTGTTGAAGTTGACTTTTTCAGTCTTTTTGAGAGGTAACACAATAGGAATATGTATAAAGCAGGAAAAAGAGAAAAAGTAAAATTTGGTACAATGAGTATGTGGTAAATGAGAAGGAAACTAGTATTTTTAAGTAACTAAGGTAGGTTAGAGATAATGCTAAGAATTTTTTGTAAATGGGCACATTTACAGAGGACAGAAGCTGTAATTAGGGAAGCTTACTATCAGAACCAAAGTCATATAGAATAAAGTGTTTATTTTAATTATTAAATTAAATTAAATTAATTATTATTTTATTTCATGTTTTATCATCAAATAAATTTCTTTTTTTGTGTGTATTTTTTTTAAATTAGAGATTTATAGTTGTTTGTAGTAGATGGGTTTGTCCTGACAAGTTCATACATTCATGCAAATAGATTTCAGTTCTCATCAAATAAATTTAAAAAAACAAATAAGCAAAATCGATTTACTGTGAGTAAATATTCATAAGAAAATTTAATAAACAAAATGTGCAGGTAATAACAAATATGCATTTCTGTGTAACATACCAACCTGACATTTGGTGGCTTAAAACAACTTTGAATTATCTCCATCATGATTCTGCATTAATTGGGCTCCTTTGGGTGGTTCTTCTGTGACAGTGGATCAAATGTCCACTGTCTCTGAAGTCCTCTGGAATCTCTCTTGGGCTGGAACACCCAGGACAATTTACTTGCAGGGCTGCTGCTGGTGCTATCTATTGTCTGGCATCTAAATGGAGTTGCTGAACAAGAGTGCCTTGGTTCTCTTCCAGGTGGCAGCAACACGTTGGTAAACTGGGTTTCTGATAGCATGGCAGCTGATTCCAAGAGAGGGCACTGAAGTGCTCAAATGTGTGAAATGCAGATTTCTTAAAATTCAGCCTTATTGTTTATTTGAAAAACCACCCTCTACCTCAGATCACAGCCTGACCAAGGAAGGGGGTGTGACCTTTGTCCTTGGAAAGGCCCATAGAGCACTCCTAGGCACATACCCACCCAGCTGAGTTGTTTATCTACAAATAACAGGAGAGATCTGCTGCTGCATCAGGTGTCCCTGACTCAGTCAGGCTAGGTGGGGACCCATAGCAACCCCCTAGCAGCCACCAATCAGCATGAGACAGGTAAATACCTGGGATGCCAGATGACCTTCCCAGTAGTTTTTGGTGGTTGATAACTACATGTTGGGAAACCATGTAGTTCAGCACATACACCCTTCATGGCTTAAACCAATCAGTTCAAAGGAATCCCCCTCTTGTAGTAACCAATCACCCCGACCCAACTTGTGCCTGCCAGTGAATGTGCTAATCATGTTTTAGAGTTGCTTTATGATTTCCCCGTGGTGTGTGATGATTTGCTAAGAGATGCTATGATGTATGTGAAGTCCCTGCCTTCCCCAAAGAGTGTATAAAACTGCTGCAAACCCTGGGCTCAGGGCCTCTCAGTGTCACCAGTTGCTGTGATTGCACGGAGGAACTACCTAGCTCGAAGTAAACACCTCTTTGCTGCTTACATGGATCTTGGTCTTTGGTGGTCTTTTGGGGGTCCCAAATTTGAGCATAACATACTCAGTGTTTCTACAGCCATATTCTGTAAGTGAAAATAACTCATTGGGCCAACCCAAGATAAAGGGGTAGAGTTTAAACATATAAATAAAATGCCTATGATGAAAGTGAAGGTAGGGGATGGAAAGAGAAGAAAAGAGAGGATCATAAACAAAACTCTTGACAGAGTCTTTAGAATGCTGACCGAATAAGATTGGATTCCAATACAAAGACTTCAGATGGAGAGAACAGAAAGATTTCTTAGTGATTAAAAACAAGATAGATGGAGTTGGGGATGTGGCTCAAGCGGTAGCATGCTTGCCTGCCATGCACAGGGCGCTGGGTTCAATCCTCAGCACCACATAAAAATAAAATAAAGATGTTATGTCCACTGAAAACTAAAAAAATAAAATAAAATAAAAATAAATGTTAAAAAATTATCTCTCTTTAAAAAAGATGAACATTTAAAGACCATATCCACACTCATGCTGTAGCTAAAAATATAGTTTAATAGGTTGATGGCTAATTAAATTGATTTCTTAATCATGTATAGTTAAGTGCTTATCCCTTTCTTATAAATAAATAAAATAAAGGTCCATCAACATATAAAAAAACATTGAAAAAAAGAATAGAATTTATTTAACTAATTTTCCTGGAGTCTGGAAACCTAACAGTAGGTTACCAGCATTTTCTCAGCATCTGGTGAGGCTCTTCTTTCTGCAATATAGCATGGTGAAGGGCATCACATGTGTGGCTAAATTGAGTCTCCCTTCCTCTTATAAAAATACTAATGATATCATAGGGACCTCATATAATCCTAATTACCTCCCTTCCAATGACCCCCATCTTCAAATACCACTGAAATTTGTATTCGGCAATTAAATTTTTAACATAAGAACTTGTGGGAGACAGATTTAAATCATAGCAGAACTCCTCTGAAAATAAATGCCATTTGGTTAACTTCATGCATATATATTATTCCATTGACACTATAATCTTTATGTGGGAAGAATATCTGCTCCTGTTTTCGTGGCACTGGAATTATTCTACTTGATCAATATACCTTAAATGACTACTTTCCTTTGTTAATATGCCCAGAAGTTTGATTCAGAGAATTGTACAGTAGGTGCTACTTATAAAAAGTTCTTCTACAGCCAAGTGCAGTAGCGCATTCCTGTAATCCCAGCAGCTCAGGAGGCTGAGACAGCCGGAGGATTGAGAGCCCAAATCCAGCCTCAGCAATGTTGAGGTGTTAAGAAACTCAGTGAGACTCCTGTCCTTAAAATAAAATACAAAATAGGGTTGAGGATGTGATTCAGTGGTCAAGCGCCCCTGAGTTTAAACCCAAATATGCCCCCTCCAAAAAAATTTTCTCTACAACTGCCTAGGTTACTTCTAAACAAAACAAAACAAAACAAAACAAAAACAAGATTAAAATTAGCCAACAAAGATCATTTGTATTTCACTTAGATCACAGTCTAGTAATTTTGAGAAACAACTTTTTAGTTAATATCTTCACTGTGGAAATCTGCAGCCTGCAACAGGTAAAACTCTTTATCCTGCATTGACCTGCCTCTGGACAGGCAAGTGCTTGCTGAAGAAGCAAGTTCTTATTATTAATTAGTAATTCATTATTGCATGGTTGCAAAGGAACCTTTTGACCTGTAGTGACTTAAAATGGGCATAATCATCAATGTTTGTATCTTTTCAGAATAGGAAAAACTTTCAGTCTACAGTGCATGACTTCTGGAATGTATTTCAAGATGCTTCTGTTCTTTTACAATACTTTTTGAAAGCCCAGTTAAAAACAATAATTACTTTGTTCCTTAAATGACTACTTTTCTCTGCTATTGGCAGTTAAGTAGCACTTACTAGATAATTTACATTTCTTCCTTGGTAAGAATATGCATTTATTTGAAACAGAAATGTCAAGCAACAAAAGTTTAAACTTATTTTTTAACTTTAATAAGAGTATTAAAATGAGGTAATTTCTGTTAAACATGGTAGATGTTTAGAAGAATGAAGTAAAATTAAATGAGTATTTTATCACTACTGAGAAAGTACCTAATTATAATCATGTGAAATCCTAACAGAAATAGGAACATGAGATAAATTATAAGAAATAGTAAGGAAAGAAAGAATTTTAATAACTCTGAAGGCAAGTGTTGCAATGAGAAAATAAAGCTACCATGATTGTATTTTATTGTCAAATGTCACCATAGAACATATTGAAAATGTGACCATCTGCTCTTTCTGCCATCAAAAGCTAAAAGCAGTAAAAATGTAAAAACATGCAAAAAAAGAGAGATGAAAATTATCAGTAGTGATAAACATTTTAATAGAATCCAGTCTTATAGGTATAGCATTTTATAAACATATAAAACTAGTTTTAACTATTCAACAAAAACAGTACCTGACTTTCAACAAAAACAGTGCTAACTTGGGTCTCCCTTCCTCTTATAAAAATACTAATGAAATTTGAATGAAATTGTTCCTAAGACACTAATGCAATGAGTACTGGCTTTTTCTCTTTTGCTCCCTCATAGACTGCTTTTTCCTTGGCTTAGGGGACACCTTTGAGCCCTGATTGTTTTCCTCCTTTCAGATCTTTGCCTTTTTCCCTGTGGGATCCTTTCTCTTGCATTCTGGGTTCCAAATGACTATGCTTAAGTCACTCATTGTAACTGGTAAATGTATTTTAGCTCTTGAATCTCAGGATCTGCCTATCTGGAAAGCCTCTCAGTACTGTCTGGAATTTATCATTTCAAAGTAGAGCACCTAATGAACATGTTTCCCTAATGAACATGTTTCCCTAATCCTCAACCCATTCACTTCTGTGGTGGTATCATCTCAGCTTGCCTAATCAGCCAAAAACCTGAGTCATCAAGATGCCACTATTCTTCTCCTTTCCATTACTCCTGCATACAACATATTTCTTCTACATTTTCACAATTCCAATTCTGGTAGTTTTCTTGAATTCATTCTTTTTCTCTGACTCTATACGATATCAGACCTTCATTCTTCCCTTTTTTTTTTTCCCCTTGCTCCTAAACATCATCATTTCCAGTATTCTGAGAGCTTCATCTTTCCAAAATCTACATGAGGTCATAAATCTCTATAAAAACTCTCCATTTCTTATGAACAATATGCACATTCCATAGAAGTCATAGGATATTCTTGAAAATCTGCCCTCCACTTAATTACTTGTTTCATCTTCTAATGTTCCTGGGCCTTTGGCCTTTGGTTCCATGTTAGAGAACCCTGTGGGCTGAAACATGTCTCCCTGCCTAGGCATATGATATTTCTTTTTCCTGGCATACTCCTCAAATTATTTTTTTTCTACCAGGTAAATTTCGAATTTTTCTTTAAGATACAAATGAAGTGTTCTAAGTCCATATCTGTAAAAATTTCTCTTAAGAAATGTAACCATTCTCTCCCACTACTGTTTTACTTTGCACTTTTCTTTACCACAGTATTATGTTGTTTTGCATTTATTTGATTTCATGACAGTTTCTACTGCTAAACTTCAATTTCTTGAGGAAATGGTCCATTTCTTCTTAATCACATTCTCAGTGCCAAAAATATGCCTCAACTATATTGACCTTATAGGTGTTCATTGCATTTTTTTGTATAACATGTATAACATATTCTGGGGTTTGTTAAGTCTACATTGACATATTATTTGGATATCAGTTGTGTGACTTAATTTCTCATCT
The DNA here is from genome assembly GCF_052094955.1 of Ictidomys tridecemlineatus. NCBI lineage: Eukaryota > Metazoa > Chordata > Mammalia > Rodentia > Sciuridae > Ictidomys > Ictidomys tridecemlineatus. The sequence continues at coordinate 76,032,967 of NC_135480.1, read as the reverse complement.
GAAGGTAATGGTACCTACCTCATAGAGCTGTTTTGAAAGCTCACTCCCTATCCCTAATGCCAATTTAATAATGAGGACACCGTTTTGAGAAAAAGGAAAAAAGAAGGTTTAATGCTTTACTAGCAAAGCAGAAATACAGGGGACTCCTGCCCCAAAGGCCATGACTATCCCCATCAGGAGGGACAGGGGGGTTTTAAAGGAACTCTTCAAGGGTTACATCCAGGTGTGCTCTGGTAGGGGGTCCCAGGGTGCCCTGATGGTGTGTTAGAATTCACTTGTTAATTTGGGAGATATTCACTTCCTAAATCCTCAGCAGCCATCTCCTCCCTGTAGTGAATGTGTTCAAGGGCAATTAACTAGGGGAAGAAAAGATAATACTGTCTCCCTAATCTTGTTAGGGAGGGGAAAGAGGGAAATGAGAGAAAAAAAAAATTCTTTTAAAAAATAAGCCTTAGAGCAATGAGGGCTATATTCAGAAGATGAAGGGACCATTCTTATTGTTTGGAGGATTGGCATTATATAATGCATGTGAAATTCTTAGCACAGTATTTGGCAACAGATATTCAATAATGGTACCAAGTACATTACAGAGTTTAAGTTATAGAAAAGAAATAGAGAAACATAAAATACAGTGATTTGGAGATGTTGAAGAGCCCAGGGAATGGAAGCTTAACTAGATTCAATGGAAGTTTCATTAGAAATTAAGGAATGAGAGAGCTGGAAGAAAAGGAGGTTGTAGTATGGAAGTAGAATGTCATATTTTGTCAGTAGTTTAATATTCTGCTGGAGAGTGCTTCAATTTGATGGAAAGATTCAAGATATGGCCATAAATAGGTATAGAAAATGGATTACAAGTAATGATAATCAGATAGTTGAGGTGAACAAAGAATTATTAACTGCTCTGATATTGAATTGTTGCATTTGGATATTAAATAGTTGCCATGGAAATCTTAGACACCAGATAGGCCTTGGGTTAAGTGTAACTCAATCTTTGGATTCTTTACTATATGTTGAAGAGTGACCAGGAAATTGATAAATGACACTGCTAACAGTGGGTTAGAGGACAACTTACACAATGATGGGAAACAATGAACTAAAGAGTTAAAGCTGATTCAACCATCTGCTTTTGCATAAAATGGGCCATGGGAGGATAAACATCCTCTACTTTAGAACAGGGGTGGCAAACTCTAGCTCCCAGTTCTGCCTGGCTCCTTTTTTGTAAATGAAGCTTTATTGAAACACACTACACTAAAATCCATTTATATATTGTTTGGGGCTGTTTGGGGATTCTAATGGCAGAGGTAATTAATTGCAACAGAAACTGTAGAGCCATAAAATGTAAATTCCGTGGGCCTTTAGAGAGAAAGCTTACTGGCCCAAGCTCTAGAAGTTTCCAGGAACCAGTATTCTCTAATGTACTCTAGGATTCAGTTCATATCAGGAATTAGGGAACCGTTTGGAGTTTAGTTGAGAAAAGAGAGTGGAGAGTACTTAACAGGAATACTGGGTTTCAAAAGGCATGGTGAACACTGAAGGAGTAAAACAGGAAGCAAGAGAAATGTATGGGTGCAGGAGAAGCCTTGAGCTATGTGGCAAAACAGAGGAGGTGTTTAGACTGAGAGGCTTATCTTGAAGAAAGAATTTGTGAGAATTCTTAAGCCTAATAGGACTTTATGGTCTCCAGTTTTCAAAAAAGTATTTTGTTGTCTGTTTCCATCACAGCCAGTGTAATATAAAGACACAGGTGTTGTCAGAAATTTGACTGTGTTGCATCTGACCAGTTTCTAATTGGGATTACAAGCCTGGGGGTGTTATGGAGTGGAGAGATGTAGTTAACCAGAAGGAATTTAAAAATTCCTAGGCTAGAAGGCCTTGTCATGTCTCAAGGGTACATCACAAACAAATTAAAAAAAAAAAAAAGTGAAAATCTCGTATGAACAAGCTCCCACATTATTTCACAATGTAGTATTTTATACAGATAGATGGATGGAGGATAGAATTATCACCATACAAGTTTATAATATTTTATATCTATATCTCTATGTACTATCTTTTGTCATTTTGTGGAGTAGAGAATTTTGGGGGGCACTTCAAATGTTATATCTTAAATTACACATTGTTACTCAGAACAACAACAATAACAAAAATAAGGCTGTAGTACTTAAAATACAAAATAGCCAATGCTTCACTATGAATGGTTACCAAAGTGGGCTTAAGGTCATCTATTGTTAATAACATTCAAATGATTCAGACTTCATGTGAATTATACTGTCAAAACCCAGCACTATGGGCTGGGGTTGTAGCTCAGTGGTAGAGCGCTCGCCTAGCACATGTAAGGCCCTGGGTTTAATCCTCAGCACCACATATAAAAAATAAAGGTATTGTTTCCAACTACAACTGAAAATAAATGAATATTTTTAAAAAAACCCAGCACTATATTTACTGTCTATGTCACACACATAAATTCATTTATTTACCACATTTCAGATCTCTGTTATTACATTGTAATGATAGTTATGGATGTGACAAAGTAAAATGCAAAAAGAGACAATTACATATGTGGTGTAAAACTGATAATATTAAAAATATGGAAATCCCCTTCAAATACATCTATGAACACAAAGAATGTCAAGGAAGCAAATTCAAATCCAAAAGCGAAGAAGAACAGTGAATACTTTCTAATGATGCATAAAGATTCATATTTGGTTTTCAGCCTAGGTAATTTCTAGAGGAGAAAGTGATACAATGTGATTGATACATAATAAAAGGAATAGAACTAAAATGCTATGTGAGGGAGTAGGAAAGATATACAACATTAGATTTTCATTTTAAGAAAAAAGAAAAGACACTTGCTACCAAAGAAGAAGAGAGCCGATATTTGGCTTGCCTTACTGTTACCATAATCTAGAAGGAAATTAAAAAGGGGAAACTCAGGGTATTTCAAAGGCATCATTGGTTTTTGGCTGTTACTCAATTTGAGATAAAATTCGGTTGTGTATTGATACAAATAGTTATCAGTCCTTATTTATTTATTCATTCATTTTTTTATCTATTTCTTTAAAAATATTTATTAAACCTTTGCTATGTGGAGATCACAGTGATAGGTTCTGATGACAGAGATGCACCCCTGAGAATATTTATTGAATGTACAGATGATAAAGAAATCAAAGCAATCCCAGGGAATGAAGCTTGAGAGCACAGGGTGACATGGAATTGACTAGCACTGCTTGGTGGGGAAGTCTTCATTAAGAAGACATGTTTTTATAGAAAAATCATAAATGTATTACATTTTTTAGGAAATATTACCTGCCCTTTTTAGGGTAAATATTTGGTTTTAACAAGGCTGACAAGAAATTAAGGCAAGAGTGCTTTCTGTTTGCTGATATAGAAATAGAAGCAGTGAAGAGTTTCCAATACATTGCATAACACTTCAGTGTGGAAAAGGAATTAGCTAGGATAATCACTTTTATTTTTAAAAGGTTGCAAGACTACTGCCCTTATCCTCTTTAAAAAGGAAATTATTGCTGACCTTTAAAGTCTCTTTCAATGCTGACAGTCTGTTAGTTAATAACCATTGGAAATGTTAAAAATAAACAACATTAAGCTTCACCTGAGTTTATGCGGTGTTAAGGGTAAAGTTTTTTTTCTCAGACATCAAAATGTGTTTTATCACAAATCCTTCTGCAAGATAGTTTATGATATGTCAAAAGTAATTAGATTTAAGTACACATTTTCTGATAACTTTGACCAATTTACTTACCCATAAAGTAAAAAGATAAATTGTGTGGCTATAGTAGATCAATTGAAGGCAGCAAAAAAGAATCCTTTTTTTTTTTTTTTTTTGCTTATATAATTTTTAAATTTTAAAATGTAGACTATTTTACTGTTAGATTTAGTAATGTGTTTGGAGTAGCTTGTATAATGTCCAGTTATTTATAGCAGGCTGGGACCGGACCTAATAGAATGTCCTTTTGTATAGGAGGAGAAAGTACTGAGAGGAAGGTCAGTCTCTGGGACAGAGTGTGGTACTCAAGGAAGTGTCTTGTAGTGTGTGTGAGGAGGGCATGGAGACAAATTCAAGGACTAGCAGCATTTAGAAGTTCATAAGGACCCCCTCAGGGACACCAGCAGCAAGTAGCTTGCCAGAGTCCAGACACTTGCTGAGTTTCAAGGGTAAATTTGGGAAATCTAATGAAAAACCTGGAGAATCAGAAGGCCATGGCCTCAGAGGATCTGGGAAGTGATACGTACACCGTAGATATTTTTAGGCACAAGAAACAACCCAGAGATCTAGATACAAGGTCTGATATATTGGGAGGAAATCTAATTTAAAGAAAAACATCAGTTCAAAGGTAACAAATGTTGGCAAGGATGTGAAGCCAAAGGAACCCTTTTACACTATGAGTGGGAATGTAAGTTGATACAGCCACTGTGGAAAATGCCATGGAGAGTTTGCCAAAACATTAAAATTAAGTATAGAATTACTCTTTGGTCTTGAAATCCCACTTTATCTCTAATGTCCATTACTGATAGAGAATGTGTACATATATATATATATATATAATGGGTTATTACTCAGCCATAAAAGGGACATTTCCTGTTTGTGACAACATGGCTGAATCTATTGGACATTATGCTAAATGAAATAGGACAGGCACAAAAGAACAAACACTACATGATCCCAGTTTTATTAGGACTCTAAAATAGTAAAAAATAGAACCCGGGAGTGTAATAGTAGTTATCAGGAGCTGGATGAATGTGGAAATGGGGATTTCTCATTTGAAGGGCATAAAATTTCATTTTTGAAGAATGAATAAGTTGTGAGATCAACTACATAACACAGGGTCTGTAGTTAAAAATACCATATTAGTACATAGTTAAAAATGTGCCTATAAGGATAAGTCTTATATTAAGTGCTTAAACAACACAAGAAAAATGATATAAAAGAAAAAAAATAAATAAAAAGTACTGAAAGAAATATATGGAGGTGATGGATAAGTTTATGGCCTCAATTGTGGGGATGATTTCATTGATGTGTATTTATCTTCAAACTTATATTTTATCAACTCAAAATTCATAAAGCCATTTATATTAAATATGTGACTCTTTTATATGTTAATCAGGCCACATTAAAGTGTTTTCTAAGATATAAGTAAAGCAGTAATACATTTATTAGGAGCTGAGTTTCTCTTTGGACCATGACCATTTAATCCCTAGTCCCTTCCCTATCAACTCAAGATGTCTGCCAACTGAGTGAAGGACTGTACTCTTCCTTTTTATTTCAAACCACTACATAACTAACTCTCCTCTATCTTTATGTCTGTATGTGTGATATTGGGGATCAAACCCAGGGCCTCATGCATGTCAGGCAAGTGCACTAGCACTGAGTCACATTCCCAGCGCTCCTCCATCATTTTCCATAAGAATTTGCCCTCTGTTTGTACTTAGATTCTTGTAACCTAACATGACTGAATTAACTGTCAACCCTAAGAAATGGTTCACTTTTTACTGTACTTTCATCTGTGCAAATGGAATTCCTTTCAATCTAAAATTTTCATTTGTCCCTCTCCATCTTTCAAATCTGTTTAAGCCCATTAAAATACTATCTTCTCTGTGGAGCTCTTAACTGAATTCTTCAAAGCCAATTTCTCTTTCATTTAGGTTGGCATAATAAATGTCCTGTTTCACATCTGCTGCTTATATATACTGAGCACATATTAAAGTTATACTTGAATTATCTCCATTGAGCCCTTGTCACTGGACCATAATTCAGGGATTCAGAGCAGTCCTGTATTACTTTGTATCTATTTTCCCGTGCCTAACCCAGGGTCCAATGTATGGTAGGTGGTCAAAAAAATAATGTAAATGCCTTGATATAATTTAATTTCCCAAAGAAAGTAAGCCTCTATATTTCTATTGAGACTTTTACAAATAAAATTATTTGCCCAAGAATAATATCGTGTACTTATTAACTAAATGCATATGAAATAGTATAATTAGTTGTGCTTAATTTATTAAATTACACTTACATATTTATTTTTATAAGAATACTGATAGCTCTATTGTTTCATATTTGAATCACATATTACTTCAATTAATTAAGTAATTAAAAAATATTACATTTTCTTCTCTCATACTGTATGAAAAATTTAGTCAAACTACTACATGACACTCCACCATCAAGATCTACATCTGTGCCAGAGCTACATTTACAATGATTATTAATTTCCAGGATTTACAAACTTTACTTCAATCTGATCTCTCTCTTTCTCTCTCTCTCTCTCTCTCTTTTTTTTTTTTTTTTTTTTGTGGTGCTGGGGATTGAATCCATGTGCATTCGAGGCAAGTACTCCACCAATTGAGCTATATTTCCAGCCCAATCTGATCATTTTTAATATATTATTCTTATATTCTTTGGAAATTTTATTTCAAACACCACAATCTGTTTGCATATCTTACAAGCACTGATTTTGTTTATTTATTTATTTGTTGGTACTGAGGATTTGACCCAGGAATGCTTTACCACTAGTCACATCCTCAGACTTTTTATTTTTATTTTGAGACAGGGTTTTGCTAAGTTGCTTACGGCCTCAAAGAAATTGCTGAGGCTGGCTTTTAACTTGTGATCCTACTGCTTCTGCCTCCTAAACCACTGGGATTACAGGGTCACTGAGCTCGGCTCAAGCAGTAATTTTAAAACATTTGATCAGTGAAGGTGCACTTGTAATATCAATGACAAAGCATCTAATATATTTTTCATTAACAAACTTAATTTTTTAAGTGCTTTAGATTTACCAAAGAGAGAGAACAAAGAAAGAAGAAGAAAGCACAAATGCAGACTTCCCATTTATCCTTTCACTCCCTCCTGTCTTTTGTCCTCTTTTGACATCTTTCATTAGTACAGTGTTACAGTTTGTATATGTGGTGTCCCCCAAAAGCTCATGTGTGAGACAGTCCAAGATATTCAGAGGAGAAATGATGAAAAGTGTGATCTACTATGGATTAATATGGATTTAGTCAAACTAATATGGATTCACTGATATGGATTAACTAAGTGGTAACTGTAGGCAGGTGGGGTGTGGCTGAAGGAGGTAGGTCACTGGGGCATGCCTTAGGAGTATATATTGTCCCTGGTGAACAGTTCTTTCTCTGCTTCCATTTGCCTTGTCCTGAACTGCTTTTGTCCCCCACACCCTTGTGCCTTGATGTCCTGCTGCACCTCAGGACCAAAGCTATGGGGTCAGCCAGTCATCAACTGAAACTCTGAAATCATGAGCCACAAATAAACTTTTCTCCTCTAATTGTTCTTGTCAGGTCACAGCTGACTAAAACGTGTGATATGGTTGTTAGAGTTGATGACACAATACTTATATGGTATCATTAAAATATATACTTTACATTTGGGTTCAATTTTTGTGTTATGCATTCTGGTTTTTGTTTTTAAATAGGCTTTCTTTTGTAGTGTGATTTTAGGCTCAGAGCTACGTTGAGTAAAAGACAGAGATTTCCCATATACCCTTGCTCCACATGTACACAGCCTCCCCTATTGTCAACATCCTCCTCCAGAATGGTACATTAATTCCAGTTGATGAACCAACATCGATGCTTCATTGTCCCCCAAAGTCCATAGTTATCAACTAAATTTTCTTGTGATATTGTCAGTTCTATGAGTTTTTGATAAATTGTTGAATCTGATTTAATGTGCTTACATCTTTTTTTTTATTTTTTATTTTTTGTTGTTGATCACAAAAAATCTGTGGATCCAACATTGATTGAATTTGTCTGAGGTTATGACCTTAGGGTCATATGATCTTTGGTTTGTTATCTGATTGTATAATTTGCAAGCTGTATGATCTTATGGAAGAGAACTTTCCTATATTTTAGTTTAACCATATATAAAGTAGTATATTTCAAGACTGTAGAGAGTACTATTGGTAGTAAACCACAGCTATATCTATTAGTAATCATTTCAATAATAAGTTGGAAAATCAGGCCCATGTAAAAAAATCCAAGTATATTCAAAAGAGCCAGGCTTGGGATATCCAACTAAAAATCCACATGAGCCATAAAAATTCACCTCCCAGAGCTCCAAGAATATATTGGTGTATATAAATAAAGTAACAAAACCTCATCAGGAAAATTCCCACAAAATTGGCCGATAGTCATGAATATATAATTTTAAACAGTTCACATCCTAAATGTGCAATTTATGGATGGCAAAATCATGCATTCACCTCAATTCTCATAAAACCGAGGGAAAGTAAATTTTTTTCTGCATGCATTCGTAAGTTTAAATTTATGTGTATTTGATTTTTTTCATTAGTGAATCCATGCCTGTACTCCCAAAGAGGTAACAATTGCAGAGGATAAAATATACATGGGGACTCTTGGGGATAGGTTGTGTAGCAGAATGATAACATTTTGGTCTCTGTAACCATACTAAACTGGAGCCAAGTCCTAGTTCAGTGATTTACTAGCCATATAAATTTGGCAATTAATTTAATCTCTTTAAGTCTCAATTTTTTTCTCATGCAAAATTGAGATAATAATTCTTATCTTTCAGAGTTATTTTATAAATTACAAGTAATATTTTTACAGTTCCTGATTCATAATAATATGTCTTCAAATAATAACTCTTCCTAGGATTCTTTTATCTACATTCTTTATCTGAACCCCTCCCAGCATCCAATTTTTCAGCAAGATGTGTAAGTGGCTTAAGAAAATTGGCTCATGTTAGATTTATTTAAATCAAATTTTTCTGTATATCCTGTGACTTAATCTTCTAAATTTATACATCATTACTGAGAATGAAATAAGAATAGATTATCAAAGCTACAGAATTATTTTTATATTATTGAAATTTTAAATATTTGTTTATTCTCTAGCTGGTAAAAATGAATAATATTCATATTTTTTCATATTCTGCTATTGACTGATCTCTTTGCACAAAGATTTTGAGGCAAAGAAATACTATTAATCATATTGCAGAATAAAATATCTGAGAACCTTAAAAGGTTAGTTGATTTAATCTAAGACACACAGTTAGATTGGAAATGTTATGACAAGATGTCCACTCCTTTGATATTCACTACACCATGCTATATCAGATTTTATGTAAATGGAATGCTGTTGGGCCTCTAATTTATGAATTTATCAATGGCATAATTTCATATATATGTAATTAAAGGATTTGTTTCGAAACAAATGACTAGTATTATGTTGATTGCACTTGCTATATTTCCATTACTTAAAAATATTCTCAGGAAATATTTGTAAAACCAAACAAATAATTCTTATTCTGTACATATGTAGAGTTAAGTATGAAAGCGTTTGAGGGCAACATGTTAATAATTGAAGGAATAGTCAATAAACCAAAAGCTCCTTGAAAAAATTCTCCATTTGCTCCCAAATTGAATGATGTAACATTGAAGACAAAGCTGAATTTTATTTCCTTGACTTTAGCAGTATGAATTTAAAAGCAGATGTAATGAAAATATAACCCAATAGTCATCAAAATGCGATATAAAATATAAGAAAATGTTGAATTTAGATAAAAGTTCAGAAGAAAAATGTAACTACCGTGATTAAAATATAGCATTAGTTATGATTTTTAAGACCTTCTAAATTCAAAGAAATAGGAACCCTATTTCAATGATGTAAAGAAAAAATGTAAAATATTGAAAATATACTGGGTCCTGTTATGGAAAACTAAACCAAATATATATATATATATATATATATATATATATATATATATATATATATATATGGCTACATCTTAAACCCCCCGCAGAACAGAGCAAGTCATTCAGTGTTGTCAAGGAGCTATGCCTATCTTCTCCTGGATGTTCCCTTTCCTTTTTTTTTCCTATCAGACCTTTTCTCTTTAGCAGCAATATTGACTAAGCTTTATATCCTACAATTAATCCCTAGAGAGTGAGTTACTAACTGCTGCTATCTCTCGTTCTAAGTCTACACATTTCAGAGAAGGAAATTACTTGTTCAGCTTGGGTCATCTTCAAACTGGACCAACAACTTTAGAAGAAAGAGATAGGATCCTGTAAGAACATGGAGAATTTATAGACTTAGAGGCTGTTAAAACTAGAAGGCATATTACTCTTTAATGATTTTATATATCCAGTGTTTTGGTAATATTTAATAGTGTTAAAGGGACAATAACAGTAGATGAAGAGGATGGAGAGGGAGAAAGAAGGAGGAAGAAAAGAGAAAGGTTAAGGTTAAGGGAAGGAAAAAGAGGAAGAGGAGGAGAAATTGAAGGAGGCAACAAAGGTTCATACCATTTGACTCAGCTATCCCCTCCTCAGTCTATACCCAAAGGACTTAAAAACAGCATACTATGGTAACACAGCCATATAACGTTTATAGCAGCTCAATTCACAATACTAGACTGTGGAACCAACTTAGATGTCCTTCAATAGATAAATGGATAAAGAAACTGTGGTATATATACACAATGGAATATTACTCAAAAGATAATAAAATAATGGCATTTGTAGGTAAATGGTTGGAGTTGGAGAATAACATGCTAAGTGAAATAAGCCAATCCCCAAAAAGCAAAGACCTAATTTTCTCTCTGATAAGTAGATGCTGATCCATAATGGGGAGGGGGGTGTTAAGAAACTGTGATTGGGCAAAGGGGCGGGAGAGAAGAGGGAGCATGGGGGCAGGAAAGATGGTGGAATGAGATGGACATCATTATCCTAGGTACACGTGTGACTGCATATATGGTGCAACGCTACATCATGTGCAACCAGAGAAATGAAAATTTGTGCTGCAATTGTGTACAATGAATCCAAATACATTCTGCTATAATATATACGTAATTAGAATAAATAAATTAATTAATTAAAATCGAGAAGAAAAGAAGGAAGGTTCAAAGGGAGAAAGACAATAAAAAGAAAAGGGAATGAATGAAAGAAAAGACATAGAAAGTAAAGGGTGCTCCCACTGCAATAAGACTGAAGGAATGAGTGGGACAGAGTCACCAGTACCTGGGTGTCAGGAACCAGTAACACAAATGCTCAGTACACCCTCCTTCCCCTGTTGGTACTACAGTGGCTTCTGTGGTGTACATAGCAAGGTTTATATTGTCTTAAATTGTCAGATCATTTTACTCAAATTTGTGATTGGTGCACTTCTCCATTTTCATTCATCTTTCACTTTACCAAAGTACACATCTGCAAGTTGCTCTTGATAAAACTGTTTTTTAGATATGACCCAAATTTTTGTGCCATCATACAAAGGAAAAAAAAATATTTGATTTGGCCTAATTTGTAATACCAGTATGAAATATAACAGTTATTACCAAGTACCTCCATTCCTTATTGGGAAATATAAATTCCAGCTCTCACTAGCAATATTAGAAAGCTTTATTAGAAATGTAAATTCTAGCTTTATTAGAAAGATAAATTCTAGCCTTTGCTACCAATATCTTTCATGGCTCCTTGGATCTTACATGATTACTTGGCTCATTAAAACACATAGAAATATGTGTCTGTTTTTTACCAAGATTCACCTCTAAATGCATGGACTTTTGAAGTAACACTATTGATATATTATGATATTTTCCTGGGAAGAATTTGAGTATGATGAATGATTTACTAAACAACATTGACTCTTAAGTGACAGGCATATACTTAGGAACACAAGGAAAATAAAGTAATTCCTAGAGAACTAGTCTAATGGAGAAAAATCCCTTAAAAGAAAATTATAGACTTCTGCCCTTAGCAAACTAAATATTTTGAACTGAAAATGGAAGATATGACTCTGAATGGGCAGCCAGAAAGTTAGGTTATAGGTTTTGTAAAATTGCTCTATGAGAGAAATAAGCCCTCTATGTAAGTTGGATAAGTTGGGATTGGAAAGTAGAAAAAAGAAATCTCGAATTGAAAATTAGCCAGCAAACCAAAATCTCCAAACACCAAAAAAAAAAAAAAAAAAAAAACCTAATAATATTTAAAAAGACAGTTCATATAATAATCACCTAACATTGAAAAATAAAACTTATAATATATATATAAATAAATTATATGTTCAAATTTTAGAATCGAAGAGGGATTAAGTTGTCTATCAAAGTCAGTTAATTTGGCATCAATAATTTAAAGACTCTGGAAGATTTGGTTTTGCTTAATGAGTTCGGGAAAAAGACATGTTTCTATTCAGTTTTACAAAAGTTTCTGTCAGAAACATTTGGAAAGTCAAATGTCTGCTCTAGAGAGATAAATAGGGTTGGGTAAGTCATAGGTTGGGTGAATATTAGTCTTCTTAGGAGCCACAGCCTAGGTTCCCAAGCTAGAAACCAAGCCAGAAGTCAAAGTTGCACAAAACTTTCTCACCAGCAGCCCACATCCTCTCCACCCACATAAATAGCAGACATTTCTAGTACTTCTGCAAGAAGGTGTTTTTTGTTAGCAAAGATACCAAAAGCTGAACAATATCAAGGAAAATAATTTAACTTTACATACAATATTACTTTGTGCTAATACTTTTTTAGTTCTTCATTTTCTGAAAACCTTGCCTTTAATCTCCTACAGAACCCTAGATTCTGAATTACTTGCTATCCTCCCAGATTATCAACTGAGCCTAATTGTCTTTCCACAATGATCTTTGTCAGTGAAAATTTTTACTACTCATTCTCAACATTGACTGTATGTCTTCATTTCCCCTAAAAATAGAAATTCCAATTATAGTGAATTAATAATCCATGTATCCTAATATTTGCAGAGAGAGGACAGGAATCTTTTTATTCAAATAATATTCCCACAGTCACCGGTGGTCCAAACAATATTGGAACCTAGATTTTGAGTCCTACTCCCTAATTCCTTCAATTACTCCACTGTTAGTATTCAATTGGGTTTATTCACAAATCAGTTTAATACAGGGATTTCCAATATTTTCCTGTTTCCTATCATGGAAACCAATGAACTGAAAGATAACAGTGTATTGATATGGAAATCTGTGTTGGTTATTGTAGAGTATTGATGGGAAAACAGTACGGGAGCATTTCCAGCTTCTGTCCAGGAAGCCACACTAGCTTCTAGCTCAGCAGTCCTTCCTATGATAATGTCTATGGACTACATAAATGGGAACTAAACCAAAGCCTGCAAATTTAGAGACTGCCATGTTGAGGTCTTGATTCAATTTGCAGAACTTCCTGCATGCATAAATATATTAAAAATAAAGACATAAAATAGACAGTAGATGGGAGGTCAACTTATTATAATGTTATTTCATATCAGAGTAAGAAAGAATACTAGACTAAATGCAACATTTTTGCAATCTGTTAGATCATTCTTTCTAGGAACTAATTTCTAGAGTTTTGGCTTTATCATTTAAGTATGCTTTAAAGTTAGCTGAGCTTATCTCATGTCTCAAGTTGATAGGGTAAAAGTATCTAAGTTTTAAAATGATCTATTTTTGTTTCTCACGTGTGATCTTTGTTATACACAGAGGTCTAACTAATTGTCTGATTATCATAATTATTTTTCAATTTCTAGCTCTTTTAATAGTGCTTGCTCTCTTCAGTACTGAAAATTGAACCCAGGGGTGTTTTACCATTTAGTTAAATTCCCAGTTCCCTCTTTAAAAAATGTATTTTGAGACAAGGTCTCACTAAATTGCTGAGGCTGACCTCAAACTTGTGATCCTTTAGCCTCAGCCTCCCAAATTGCTGGGATTACAGGCATGTGCTCCTTCTCTACTTCTCAGTCCCTTTGGGGGACTTTTCTCAAAGTTACTGGTAGCTGTGTCTTTGCTACTCATTCATCTGTTCATTAGTGACTCCTGATCTGTGCTTTTTTGATTCAGGGTCAATAACTTTTACTTAAGTTATGACTTAGGTTGCCAAAGACTAACTTCTTTGTCCACTAATTTATATAAAATGTATACATTAAAGCCCAACCTTGTGCCAGGAACCATGCAAGTTGACATTAGAGAGTTGAAAATAAATGAAGTATAGGAGCCTCTTTTGAGAAGATTATGATCTAGTTGTGGAGATAGGATCATAAATCAATAAATAAAATGTAGGTGAAAAGGTTTTATAAAATGAGTACTTTAAGATTATGAGTGTGGGAGTTGCACTATTCTTCAAGGGGTATCAGGAAAGATTCCAAAAAAGGATCTTTGTGCTAGTTCTTGAGAATAACAAGGACACATTGCATATAGTTAGTTCTTGGGACTCAGGAGGATAGAAAGAAGGATCAGAATTGGAGACCACATTTTGATAAATCTTTAAGCCATATTAAATATTAATAAATAGGCTGAAAGTACTAGAAATAAAATTCTAAACTGGGAAACAGATATGGGCAGGTATCAGTGGATGGGACAGATTGAAGGAGGCCCAGACTATAAAGAAGGAAATTAGTTAGCATGGAAATAATTCACAAACTCTGGTGTTTGGAGCTGGATAGAAAAATCAGCTTTTTCTCAGTTAGCTTGAGAGTAATCTTCCACTTGAAGTTGTCTTACTTCATTTATAGCTTCTACTAGCACAAGAGCTTTTCTGTTTTTAATTCACTGGCCCAGACACAACAAAAGTTCTTTCCTTTAGCTTCTTTACAACAGCTGAGATAATCTGCAACTTTAAAAGAGTCTTTGCTAAATATTGAGAAACAGTCTTCCAAAGCCAGCATGCTTCTGGGCTTTGAATTCCTGTTCTGTCTTATCTGCTGTCCTGAGATACCATTATTAGCACAAAAGGACAAAAACAAATTGAAGATTCCTAGCTTGATTTTTTTTTTCAGGTAAAAGAAATTCACTGAGAGATGGCACATAAAAGAAAATATATATGGAAGACAAAGAAATAATACTCAATCCCATGAGGGGGTTCTTTCATCTAAACACCGTAGCAACCATCACTTGTGACTTATAATGCTCAGGATTGGATGCAAGAGCTCCAGGATTTCCACCCCTGTTCTTCTAGAAGAAAACTGACCTCCATTGAAGCACTTTTTAGAAGAATCAAAATCCTATAAGCGGTCATTTCTTTTGTTGTTGTTTATAAGATTTAAAAAAAATTGTTCTAATTAGTTATACATGACAGCAGAACGTATTTCGACTTATTGTACACAATTGCAGCACAACTTTTCATTTCTCTGGTTGTACTTGATGTAGAATCGCACCATATGTGCAGTCATACATGTACCTAGGGTAATGATGTTCATCTCATTCCACCATCTTTCTTATCTCCATTCTCCCTCCCCTCCCCTTCCTCCCCTTTGGCCAATCAAATTTCCTCCATTCTCCCCATACTCCAACCCAAAAGAAAGAATATTTGCATGTAATAAGGTAATATAGGTTTCCTTAATTAATTTTGTGGATGAAGGTACCCTAATACTGGGAGGGTTTTGGAAGTAACTCCTTTATCTCAGTCACACTCACCCCATTGCTCCTTGTCTTTCAAATGGTGCTTCCTTAGCTCAGAGCATTTGTACTGGCTGTTCTCTCTGAGATATTCCTCCTTCAAATATCTGCATGATACATTGCTGAGGCTGGCCTCAAACTTGTGATCTTTTTACCTCAACCTCCCAAATTGCTGGGATTATAATGCTCAAGGGTAGTTAACTAATGTGTGGAGGAATAACTTTCTAACAAAATAGTGTTTTTTTAATATTTGGATAGAATTCATGTTTCCTTGCAATTTACCCTTTGGGTCATACTCTATCAGCTTACATCCCATTTGCTTTCCTCTACCTTCTGCAGATGATTATTATTTATTGTCTATTGATTAAATCTATTTTATGAAATTACCATAAGAGGTATAATGTGCAGGCTACAACAAACTTTATAGTGGTATACGAGTCTCTTAGAGCTGCTGTATTAGTTAAGTTCATCAGAGAGAGAAAACAGATAAAGAGAGAGACTGGGATTTATTAGGAGAATTGGATCATGAAATTATGAAGGATGTGAACTCCTAGTAAGCCATCTGTAGACCTTGGATGCTCGGTCCACATCTGACAATCTCAGAACCAGGGAGGGCTACCTTGTGACTCGAGGTCCGAGAACCCAGGGACCACTGATATGAGTCCTGAAATTCAAAAGCTGGAGAGGCTGCAATAGTGGATCCAAGAACAGGAAAAGAGCTGTATCCCAGCTCCAGGAGAGAAAGGGAGAAGGGTAGAGGCAAAGGGGGGAACAGAGAGAGGAGAAGAAGGGTGGGAGGATACAGAATGGGAAGGAGGGGAGGGAAAGGGAGGAGAGAGGAGGGGTTGGGAGAGAGAGAGAGAGCGCGCATTCATTCCCTAGGACTTTTTGTTCTTTCAGGGCTCCAGTAGGAATGGTGCCCACTCACAGAGAGGGCAGGTGTTCCCCTTTCAGCCCACTGCCTCACATATCCATCTCCTCTGTGTGTCCAAACTTCCCTTTTCTTAGGAGGACACCAGGTTTGCTAAATTTCAACCCAACCTAACAGACTGCATCTTGATTACATCTGCAAAGTCTCAATTTCTAAATAGGGTCACTTCCGTAGTTTCTAGGGCTTGAGACTTCAACATATCTTTGGGGGACTTGTATAGATGAAGCTGACAAAAACCTGTAACAGGTGGGGGGCATCATCACTGCAGGATTGCTAACAAATTTCTAAATTTTGACCTGCCATGCATTGTCTCCCTGGTCTGCCTTACTTTTCTGCCCACTCTTACTCAAGTCCCAGTAGTGTGCTACAGCCAGCTCACACTGATTCATGAGAATGAATTGTTAAATATTCTGAAGCCAGTTGCTAAATATTAAAACTATTAAAAATTAAGTTTCATAAACTTATAATTAATTAAATTTAAAAGAGTTAATAAATTCCCAAACCTTACAATTTCCTAGTTATTTTGCTATATTTGACTATACTCTTGAGATTATTTTCCTCTCTTATATCTATATGGTAGAAATACAAAATAATGGTACTCTTAATTACCTAGTTCTATATTACTGACATCACCTTAACTGTTTGAAGTTCATTATAGTGGAAGTATATATAATACAGAAGTCAGCTGCATCTATATATCAGAGTGCTTTTTTCCAATGGAAAATAAGGTGATTTTTCTTAGTTCCTTTTTATATTCTTCCCATGGCTGGTAATTGGGAACTGTGCACTTATATATATACTTTTTAATTTAATGCCTATTTCTCACACTAAATTAAGTTTCTTAACAGCAAGAATGATGATTTTTGTTACTATTTTTTCTCCGTTATAGAATACAACATTTAGTATTTAATAGACAATAAATATTTTAAAAATATTTATGAATGGATGGAAGATCAAAATGAAATGAAATACAATTGTCCCTCTCTATCCATAGGGAATTGGTTCTAGGACCATTCCTCAGATATTAAAATTTGCAGATGTTCCAGTACCTTTAATAAAATGGCATAGCATTTGCATATAACTTATAATACCCTCCTTTACATAAACTTTAAATCATTCTAAATCAATTATAATACTAAATATAAAATAAATGCTATATAAATAGTTGTTCTGCTGTATTATTTATTAGGGAATAATAAGAAGAAATAAAAATTCTGTACACATTCAATACAGAAACTTTATTCCAAATATTTTCTGTCCACAGTGGTTGAATCTGTGTATGTGAGACCCTTGGAAATGAAGAGCCAATAAATAGTATTGGATTTGGTGACAGGAGAAGATTAAAGCATGGCCACAGGAACTGAGTCTCTTATTATCAGCTAATATGTTAAGTTTAGGTGAAAAAAGAGAGTTAATCCTTTTGTATTTGTTTTTTTCCCATAACCTTGTACTGCTTATGCTCTATGATGGTAACAGAGGCATGGAACAATAGAAGTCAAGATGTCTAATATATACCTAGTGAGAAGTTACTAGAATGTAGTAAATTTATTCTAATCAGAAGGAAAGAATGCAAAGTGGCCTGTGATAGCAATGCCTACTTACCCTGTAGGGAATCCTTGGGTGGCTTTAATGTAAGGAGCTGCTTTGAGATGAAGATGGGCTTTTTACAGATCACAACAATAAATGTCTTTTAAAAAATGCCAGAGGTCAATATACCTGTGTTGTTCTAGGGTAATACTGAAGATAGGCTATATTGTAGGAACTTAAGAGGAGGTAGGCTTTATTGCTCACTTCCAGGTCACACCTGATTATCTGCCCGTAGGCAACATCACTGTATTTAAGAGACAATTTATTTCAACCCCAGGCTCAATTACCAAAGGGTTAGACTTAGAAAACATAGTGAAATGGTGGAATGGAAGAGCAGAGTTCTCAAAATTAGACACAGTAACACATGAAAATTACTCTCTGTTTATTAAGTGGCCAACAACATACTTAATCTCTCCACAGTTGTTTCTTACTATCTCCTCAGTGTGAACAACAATGTAAACTTAATGTATTGTTTAATGACAGAGCTTCCACTAAACTTTAAGGATTTGTGTGTGTGTGTGTGTGTGTGTGTGTGTGTGTGCACGCAGGCGCGCACTAGTAAAGGGAACTCACTCTGAGTCAATGCAGTCCTTTTAACTAGTGACTAGGTAAAGAAGTGAACATTTTGTATAAGAAAAAAATCATCTCTTTCTTCTGGTGACCACACTCAGGGTACAAGACTACTTGCCTCCAAATACAGCAAAGAAACTGCACAACTATTCTGAGTTCTGGGGCCAAGGTGAAGATTAAACAAGACTTCACATTAAAACATGGAGCTCTTCCTGAAACACAGAAGCTGTCACTAATGTTGGTTTCTTTCCATAAAGTTCTCCTCCCTTTCATCCCTCTCCCACCTTCTCCATGGCATTATCAAGTAGGATTCTTTTGTGCATGGAGACAGTGGGGTCAGTCCTTGCCACTGCACTCTCCTTGTTTTGAACCTGGATTGGATAATTGAGAGTCTTATAGCCCATCGTCCCAGGTTGGGATCCTTATTCCCACCCCATGGAATTACTCCTGAAATAAATTTTCCTTTCAGCATCCTGCATGGATGCCAAGGAAGACTGAGTCCAGGGAACTTGAATTACACCTGCCTTCCTTCATGTGCCAATCAACCTGATCAGTCTCAGCTGAAAACAAAACAAATGAGTAAGACCTGTTTTTCCTTGTCTTTTAAATTATGTCAGTACCTGGTAGTTGTTTATGTTGAAAGAGTCAACAGAAGGTAGGCAAAGGGCCAGAGAACATGATAAGTATTTAAAGGATGTGATTTACTATTCAGCAATGTGCCAGTGATGTGGCATGAATTAAAAACAAGAAGTCTTCCAGGAGAAAAGATTTCTTTAGAGATATAATTAATTGACCTGGCTTGGGTCTCTCCTTTCCCAGAGAAGTAGTTGTCAGTGAAGTGCTTCCAGTACTGCCCTGATTATATTTAGCATTCAAGTTCATGCTGCAAAATCATCTTTATTTAAGAATTCTAGCATTCACCCACCCAAAAATTCATAGGCAAGGTTTTGCATTGCCACACACCTTGGAATTTTGTCTCAGAATTAGGAAGCAAATGCAGCCAGTAATTATTTTAGATATTTGTTTTTAGAAATGAATTTTTCCATATCTGTCAAATTTGGCTTGGGGTTCTTTTGCAATTTAATCTTCGTTAGCAGCATGAAAAAACTGTTAAGTTAAACGTTCAGACATAAGCAAGTCATTATTCTATATCTGAACTCTAGAGAGCCACTGGTTGTCATGGCAATGTGACAGCACATGTGAAGTTAGCACTGGGGACATCACATTTCTATTAAAATACCGCACATATTTGCATGAACTCCTGCCCAGACCATTGTTTCTGTGTTTGTTCCCCTCACCATCCCATAACAGTGCCAAGGGTTTTCATATTCAGAGCTGAGTTTGTTAGAGTTCACTGCATTTAGTATTGATCTGTCTCATATGAAAGTTGATCTGTATTCAAAGCTTAACATATATGAATAGAGAGCTGGCTATACATCTGTACAGTCAATCCTGCCAATTACTCTTCCCTTGAACTGAGGTAACCCTTGCATTTCTTTTAGTAAATGGTTTTAATTATTTGCCTTTATCTTACCTTCCCTTACTATTTCCCCCTAATTTGAAATGTCATTATTACTCTGGAAGGTACAGGTATTTTCAGTACTCACCCCACCCCCCAACTTCATTAGGTCTCTATTTATGAATGCTTTGTCTTAGGGCTGTGATTAAACTTATTTTATCCATATGATCATGTGTATATTCAGTTGATAAAGTTGATTATATACTGCATGGTAGGATATATGCTGGGTCTTGGCTATTTAAAGACAACCATTAGATGAATGTAAATTCCTGCTACCCTGCTACCACCCTGTTCTTAATTTGTTTTCTATTTCCAGGACAGCAACTAACTTCACAAAGGTTTTAAATGAAGAAATTGTTGGGTCTTGTAAATATCACGAGTATACTTTTTTGTTCTCCCATCATTGCTTAAACGTTCTTTTGTTGAACTAAACACTTAACAACTATTAAGTATCATATCTTTTAATATGATGTATATTAATTATCTTTCTCTTTGCTTATACATACACATACACAGACATGGTAAGAAACAAGACTCCTGAATGATCAGCAATTTAAGAGTTGCATTTAGAGACTCTTATATGTTCCTTATTATTGTCATGTCTTCCCTTCCCAAATTTCCACTGAAATCCTAGAGGATATTTCATTAAAAAAAAAAAAAAAAGAAAAAGATTACTTCTTCTTTGAAGCATTGTTGTATAACACTGAAAATAAAAGGATAAGAAATAACAATAAAAGTATTGTTTATGCAACTCTGGAGACAAATTCCAACAGAAATGGCAGAGAAAAAAACAAATACTTCTAGGGGAAGATCCTTAGTAGGAGGAGGAGTTGGACTAGAGGTCATTATTTTCCACTATAGACCGTGTAGCACTATAAGGCTGTTAAAATAATGTGGGAGATATTTTCATTTAGGGCTGGGATTTTGGCTTAGTGGTAGAGTGTTCACCTAGCATGCATGAGGCACTGGGTTTGATCTTCAGTACCACATAAAATTAAAATAAAGATATTGTGTCTACCTAAAACTAAAAAAATAAATATTAAAAAATGATAAATTTTAAAAAGTTATATGCTTGCATAGAAACCATGTAAGCCATTCTGAAGTGTTTCTCATCATATTAGTTTCTTCTTATTTGGATTGTTTTCCCACTAAATTAAAATATATATAACAGAACTCAGATGAATAATAATCAAACATAGGGTTTGATTTCAGTATTCTGAACAATCTCTTAATAAATTATTTCATATATATATATATATATATATATATATATATATATATGCATTTGGTTGATTGACTGATTGATTGATTGTAGTTCTAGGGATTGAACCTGAAAAACCAGCCTCTATCTCAGAGCAAAGCCTGTCCAAGGAAGGGACATGGCCTTTGTCCTTGGAAAAACCCACAGAGCACTCCTAGGCACATTCCCACCCAGCTAAGTTGTTTATCTACAAATAACAGGAGAGATCTGCTGCGCCAGGTGTCCCTGACTCAGTCAGGCTAGGTGGGGATCCATAGCAGCCCCCTAGCAGCCACCAATCAGCATGAGACAGGGAAATACCTGGGATGCTACATGACCCTCCCAGTAGTTTATGGTGGTTGATAACATGTTGGGAAACCATGTAGTTCAGCACGTACACCCCTCTTGGCTTAAACCAATCAGTTCAAATGAATACCCCTTTTGTACTGACCAATCACCCCTCCCCAACTTGTTCCCGCCAGTGAATGTGCTAATCATGTTTTAGAGTTGTTATTTGATTTTCCCGAGGTGTGTGATGATTTGCTAAAAGAGGCTATGATGTATGTGTGAGTCCCTGCCCTCTCCAAAGAATGTATAAAAATGCTGCAAACCCTGGGCTCGGGGCCTCTCAGCGTCACCAGTTGCTGTGTGTGTGTGTTCTGGGAGGTCCGCGCTAGCTCGAAATAAACACCTCTTTGCTGCTTACATCGATCTTGGGTCTCTGGAGGTCTTTGGGGGTCCGGAATTCGAGCATAACAAACCCAGGAGTGTTCTGTCTCTGAACTACATCTTTGGCCCTTTTATGAGACAGGGTTTCATCTAGTTGTCCAGGCTGGGCTGTTTCATCCTCCTCGGTAGCTGGGATTACAGGTGGGCACCACCACTCTAACTGCCATTGTCTATCCATTTTCAATTGCAACATTTTAAAAGGCTTCAGATTTGTTTTTTAAAAATCCTGTAAAATCCTTTCTATCCAGTGGTATCTAAATGTCAACATCTACCATGTACTTTTGGAATCATTAAAGACACAAAAGAAATGGCTTAGGGGTATAGCTTAGTGGTAAAGCACTTGCCTAGCATGTTGGAAGCCCTGGGTTCAATCCCCAGCACTGCAATAAATAAATAAATAGAATTATTTGATAGGGTTATAGATTTGTAAAGATATTTAATCTATCCTAAAGATAGGTATAGAATTAAGTAACACCTATAACTCTCTTAAATTCCTTCCTCTAAGTTATCTGAATCTTTAAAATGTGTATTTTTTTTTTTAATTTGGACAAGTTGATTTTAAATGAACTTTCTAAAACAAAACAAAACTAAGACTATCCAGGAATCTTCAGGAAAAGGAGAGTACTGAGAAGGAATAGAGCCATTAAATCTTAGATCTTATCCTAAAGCTCGAAGAATGTTAAAAATGTTCTTGGTTTATCAATGAATGACAGACAAACAGCACTGGCATAGAAGAGAAAATTTACACATACATATGACAAGGTAGTTTATGATAAACATAAAGTTCCAAATCATGGTTAATAAAACAAATCCAATAGTGTTGTGAGCACATTTGTGTAAACTTTGCAAAAATAAATAAAAACAAACAATTTAAAAGACTGAATCTATACTTCAGGACATATAAAAAATAAGTTGTTATTACTCCTTGCTGCTTTTTATTCTCAAATATCTCAATGAAGGTTGTTCTTTTATTTATTTATTTTTTTAAAGGACAATTGACGACTAAAAATGAGAGACAATTTTTTGTTGAAAAAAAGAAAAGAATAAAAAGAGGTTCTTTTCACCTCCTTTTTCTCAGAGCATTTATTATAGAAAGCTTCATACCCCATTTGAATCAAATGTATGATATGTCAAGATCATTGTAATGTTTTGAGCAACTAATTAAAAAAAAAAAAAAAAGCTTGTACTTTCTCTTCTCTTAAAAAAACACATGCAAGCTGGGTGCAGTGGTGCATGCTTGTAATTCCAGTGACTGGCTGAGGCACAGGATCACAAATTTGAGACTAGCCTGGGCAATTTAGCCAGAGACAGTCTCAAAACAAAAGGTAAAAAGGGGTAGGTAGCTCACTGGTAACAGCACCTCTGGGTTCAGTCCCGGGTATGGAGGGGGTGGGGTGTGCATTCTTTTGAAATCTACATAGGTCTTTTGTTAGCTTGTCTTTTCCAAGAAACTTTGAAGTGTAAACACTAAGAAAAAAAGCTCCTAGGTTCCCTTTCTGTGAGTGGGTAGGAGCTTCACCCATATACTTGCTCCAAGTTGCAAAACTATTTTTTGTCATAAAAATATAAGCAGTTTGTTTCTTTGAATAAAGCCAATTATCTAACATGAATGCACACTCCAATAATTACCAGTTGAATTTAGGACGGAGCTGTCAGGTCCTTTTACTCAAAGACAAGTGCTTTTTTATTTCGAAAACCTGTTTATCATAAGTTTGATCTGACTGATTATATAAAAATATGGTTTCTTTTCTTTGTAATCTTTTAGTGGATTGTTTATGCTTCTTACAACTTTCTGGATAAATTAATATTTGAAAATAAAGCTTTATTTTGTTTTCTTCTCTCTATTTTTATGGGGAGGGGGAGTCCAGATTGAGAGATGGCTTTCCTTTTAATTATATTTACCCAACATTGCTAATCATGCGGAAAGCAGCCTTGTTTTTATATTGGTTCTTTTGCTTGGGATGGAATTCTGACTGAGTCCTCATGTGTGGGATCCACTGGGGAGGGGTGGAAGTGGGGCAGGCTGATTTGCTTTGGGGTCAATAGGTAGGGAACATCTCTCAGCTGGAATTAACACTAAGCAGGTTGATTCTAGAATTTCTTGAAGGCATTATAATTGAATTAAAATGGTGTCACTAATGGTGATTTTGGGGTATGGTCTCATGCCTTGGATTGGTAGTGAAATCTGTAAGAAAAATACTTAAAGGTTGAGAATTCTACCTTCCCAGAGAACTGGATTCAGCAGTGAGCACTTGAGACAGTTTGTCCTATCAGTTCACTTCCTCTCCTCTCAGCAGAATTCAGACTGTGTGGTCAAAGATTGGATTCCTTAACCTTATGCCTAGCAATTCTGATGAAATGTCTGGATTCTGCAGACTTTGATCCAAAGACTGAACTGAATGGTTTGAACCCAAGGGAACAACCTGTGAGTAGTTATTGAATACCAATCTGAATCCAGACCTGAGATTGGAATTGAAAGAACACAAATAACTCTAAGGGAGTCATTGTTTTTTTCTCTTTGATCTAGTTAGTAATTCACCTAGAGGGTGAGTGGGAGGGGGCATATCTGAAAGAAGAAAGAATGGTTAAGAAAACTGATGTGACAGTCCTAATGTGAGATGAATTGTAAGGGAGTCAATGATAATGGACACAGAAAGAGATGGAGAGACAAAATTAAACTGAAGAATGACTCTC
The DNA here is from genome assembly GCF_052094955.1 of Ictidomys tridecemlineatus. Lineage (NCBI taxonomy): Eukaryota > Metazoa > Chordata > Mammalia > Rodentia > Sciuridae > Ictidomys > Ictidomys tridecemlineatus. The sequence continues at coordinate 76,008,316 of NC_135480.1, read as the reverse complement.
AAGAATGTGGATATAGTTTCTGTAAAGAATAAATTGAAATGCGATGTTAATGATCAATGATAAGACAAGACAGTAAAGTACATAAAACTGAATGTCGGTAGTCTCAGCTACTCAGAAGTCTGAAAGCACAAGGATTCCTGTGACCCAGGAATTTCAGCACAGGCTGGACAAAATAGTGAGAATCTATCTCTTGAGATAATCAAGAATATGAGACCCGAATTCAAGTCCCAGATCTACTGTTTCCTAGATTCCAAAGTTCCATGATTTATTTCAGTTTTAGTTTTCTTACGTGTAAAATTCAACTAATTGCACTTCAAAAATTTATTATAAGTTTGTGTTTTACAAACTCCAGGTTATGACTTGTTCATTGTGAAATTAATGAAGAGAAACCAGCATTCCTATAAGAATACTTTGGAACAAAAAATAATAGATTATACCACAGAGAGAAAGAAGGGTATTTTTATAATACCTCATTTTAGTGATTGTGTGCATGTGCATTTGTGTAAGGAAACACTGAGGTGCACACTAAAATGTGCTTTTTAAGGATTGTATTTAAAAAAAAAGTCTTAGGATGAAAAAATGTATAATACCTGCTTAGTGTTTCATATGATACTTCACCATAGAAAGAGAACAGATTTGTCACAAAAATCTATAGGGAGGAGAATTTCAAGGATGAGCTGATTGATGGTGTGAAAGATAGCAGAGACCAAAGAAGATAAAATCTGAGGGATGATTATTGATTTTATGAATAATCAACCTGTGGAAAAATCAAAGGTGATCGATCTACAAATAACTTGGCATTATAAAGCAATATTACTGTATATGTTTTAATAGTAAATATTTGCACACTAATGCATATTAAAAAGCTAGTCATGGAAAGAAATACACAGGATGATTTCTAAACACAAATTACAATAAACAATGTTAAATAATTCTAGTCCTTTGAATTTGCTTTATATAAGGTAAACTATTTATATTTAGATTTGATTGTTCTTGAAAATTTTTTTCCAATTTTAAGAAAAGCAGCTTTAGGATTCATTATATATACTACTTGAAACACATGAAATCTTTATGAATTTTTTTTTTTTTTTTTTTTTTACTGTCACGAAAGAATCCTTTGGTGGAATTCCCAGCAGGGCCTGTGAACATAGAGATAAGATTTATGGCTTCTCCAGCTGGTGTCTACAGATTGCAAACAGTAGTGTCTTCCAGTCTGTGGTACAAAAAGAAAAATACTCTTCTCTAGTGTAGATTGCATTCCACCCACTTTTTCATAGAACACCAGACTTTAGTGAAATTCTGAGGAGCGGTCAAATAACTGTTCCCAAGTGCCTGGAGTGAAAGCTGGGAGATTGGGGAAGGTTGACAGAGAGGGAATCAAATACCTCACTACTTTTTACCCCCTTAGAGGGAAGTCCTTACTTCCTGGGCCTCACTACAAGGTCCCAGAACACTTTCCTTGTTCTCCAAGTTCTCAGATCTCTTCTCTATACCCTTCAATCTTTAGCTCTTTTTTACTACCACTCACCCTCATATCTCAGTCAGTCCAGGCTATTCCAATAAACTACTGTATACTGTGGCTTATAAACAACAAATTATTATTTTTTCCCTCACAGTTCTGGAGGCTAAAGTCTGAAGTCAAATTGCCAGCATGGTCCTATTCTGATGTGGGCCCTCTTCTGGGTTGCAAATAGCTGACTTCTTTTTATCTCCTCACATGGTCAAAAGTGATGGTTAGCTTTTTAGTTTCTTCTGATAGGGATCCTTATCCCCTCGATGAAAGCATTAGCCTTATGATTTAAGTAACTTTCTGGCATCTCTACTTTCAAATATCATCATATTGGCGTTAAGATTTCAACATATGGGCTGGGGATGTGGCTCAAGCGGTAGCGCTCGCCTGGCATGTGTGCGGCCTGGGTTCGATCCTTAGCACCACATACGAACAAAGATGTTGTGTCCGCCGGTAACTAAAAAATGAATATTCTCTCTCTCTCTCTCTCTTTAAAAAAAAAAAAAAAGATTTCAACATATGAGGGTCTGGGGCTGTAGCTCAGTGGCAAGAGTACTTGCCTAGCATGTGGAGGCACTGGGTTTGATCCTTAGCACCACATAAAAATAAATAAAATAAAGGCATACTGTCCATCTACCACTAGAGAGAGGAAAAAAGGGAAATATTTCAACATATAAATTTTGTGGAACACAAATATTACATTCTTCATATCATCACTTTCCTTTTTCCTAATTTTCTCTAGAATCAGTCACCCTTTCCTCCATCTTATTTAGTGTTTTGCAAAATTATCATTGTTAGAGGTTAAATTCCCAAGGCTGTTTCCTTTTATATAGCTACTTTGGTTCTGCAGAAAAGTAGTCATGACTCTTTAACCATAAAGCACAACTATACATTGGAATTACCTGGGGGATTTTCCACATTATCCATATCTAAATTCCCATCTCAATTAAATTAGAGCCTCTGATCATGAGTTCTAAACAACATTTGTTTGTCTGGTCACTTTATTTTAAGGTGTTTAACTGATTCCACTGTGGAACAAGTACTGTCTTAAATAGTACTTTCTCTATCTTTTAATTTGTACATAAGTCACCTGAAGATAATATGAAAAGGCAGATCCTGATTTATCAGGTCTTCAGTGAGACCTGAGATTGTTCACCTCTAACAGACACCTGAAAGATGTGGATAGTGTTGGTCTAGGAATTGCATCTAGATACACAGTCTTCCAATAGTTCCTACTGGAACTAGTGCCTCCTTCCCACAATAATTGTCCAAGCAGGAAGACACACAGAATTCCTTGCGCCCAAAAAAGATGAACTTGTGCTGAAAACTCTTTTGGAATAGCACTTTTTCTACAATAACTTCCATTTTATGTAGAAAATAAATGGGGCAAAATGAAGGTTATTTTATTTTCCTTCCATTCAATTTATAGATCACAACAGCAAGAGTAAAAATTTCCAGCTACTCTAATTGTAAAAATTCATGAGACTTTGCTAAATAAATATCCCATTACTCAAAGAGACTGACCATTTAAATAGTCTGGATGAGGCTTTTTTTTTTTCCTTCTTTTATTTATTTATTTACTTATTTAGGTTCATTCAGTAATTGTATAAGATCATAGGATACGTATTTTCTTTTTTTGGAAAATTTCAAAATGTCATAAATGATATGAAAGAGCTTAAGGGCAATATGGCTTTGAAGGTAGTTATGAATTCAAATTCAGACTTAATCTTTCTGTATAACCTAATGCAAATTATTGAGCTGCTCTCAAACCCAAGTTGTCTTTATTGCAAAACCAAAGTTGTTCTACATTTCTAACAGCATTATTGTGAACATGAAGAGAGACTGTAAGTAAAGATTCAAATCTTCTAAAACTTCTTTGGTTTTCCTTTTACATTTCCGCAGTGTGGGAATCCTAAACAGATGGCCATTTAGACCACATGTAACGATTGTCAGCATGTCTATTACACTTTTAAATGTCTTTTTTTTTAGCTTTGTGATATCATTTGGTTATTTCCCTAAAGTCCTTGACCCTCTGAACCACCCGGCTAGTTTAGTTCTGGATTTATCTGACACTTATTTAAGAAGATAGAGTTCTGTTCTGCAATGTGTTAGTCCCTACATTCACAGAGTTTGTGGTCTAGAAGAGAAGGAAAAACAATAAACACAACATGGGAACAGAGATTAGGAAGATAGAATCTAAGCCAGGAATCTAGGAATAAGATATTGGAGAAAAGAACATTTAGCAGAGATCTAAAGAGAAAATGGAATAGGTATAGCACAGGAGAAATTCAATCAATATTAGTTGAAATTCTTTGAGATAAATTCCACAAAGTCATTGCCTGTGCCTGAGTTTGAAATTTTAGGAACATAGCCAGCCTTTAATACTAATAATTCTAATAGTATTAAAAAATTGGCCCTTATTTTTCTACTTTTTGAAAATTGTAAAGGTACATAGTATAAGGAAGCTCAGTATTACATAATGAAAACATACAGACTCTCCCTTTTCTCTCCAATCTCACTCCCCAGAAGTAATTATAAGCATTATTAATTTTATCTATCATACAGGTCATCTTGATTAACAAAATGTTTATAACTGTTTCTTGAGCTACCAAAGTTTTACTGCCCACAGTTTTAGTTACCTGTGGTCCACCAAGTTCTAAAAATATTGGATGGAAAATATAAAAAATAAAAAGACTCTGTTATAAATAACATTATTATAACATATCATTATGGTCTTTCAGTTTTATTATTAATAATTATTAAACTCTTATTACTGTGCCTTATTTATAAATTAAAATTTATCATAGCTATGTATATATAGGAACAAGTTCATTTAGGGTTTGGTACTTTGTTATTTCAGGCATCCACTAGGATTCTTGGAACATGCCCTGTACACAAAAAGGGACTGCTGTATTAGCACATCTATAATCCTGTCATTTTTTTTCTTCTTAACTCCCCTCTCCAGAATTTTGTCAGAAATGTATATTGATTGTCTATTCTGAGGAAAGAAAAGAATTATACTTTTCCTTAACTAAAATTCATTTTCTGTTATTTGTCTCCATGTTAGTTGTGAAAATTGAAAGCCAATAAATATAATCAAATGTTGTTTGTTGTAGAACTAAGTAATATGCAGAAAATAGAGAAAGCAATGTAATATATGAAATTCTATGTCATTAAGCTTCTGCCAGTAGAATAATAATGTTGTAGCTGCTAGAATCACATGGAATCCCTTACATCTTGTCAATTCTTGATAATCATAGATTGATTCATTTGTTTACTTATTTTTAGTGAATGCTTCACCCTATCACTTAGCTTTCTATCTTGCTAGGAGCCACAGCCAAGTAATATGATGCATGGCACTTTTGGTTGTAAGGTGACGCCAGCTAGCCATTGAGATGATATGATTATGTTAAGATTTACATTCATATGGATATTGGACTCTTGCTGTTATCCTTGGCCTGCTGGGACTCCTGGAGAGTTCCCATTGGTTGGGGAAGGACAGTAGGAGGGAATTCTGGGAGAGGTCCTGGTCCCCAGTTCCAGTAGAATTGACCTCCTGTGTGGACCGGCTGGCTTCCTGGCCGAGTACGGGGTATTGGCGGTATTTTCAAAAATAAAGTTTTGTTCCTGCTTGAGTGGCTCATGATTCTGTGCCCAGCCAGACTGCAGCACTATCTTCTTAATATTACTAAAGATATGAAATCTCTCTTAAACATGACAGTGTTTTCTACAGTGCATTGTCTTTCTACTCCAGTGAGGCCTGGTCTTCTCTACTGCAAACTTAGCAGTATTCTTGGATCCCATATCTTCTTTGAGGTTTTCCCCCTATGATTTTACAGTACATCTTTTGCAATTTTTCTAAAGAGTGTGAAGGAAGTGAAATTGCTGTTATCTTTACATTAAACTGCTTTTACTTTTCCTAACACTTTAAAATTTTAGTAGAGACCAAGTTCCTTCCTTCACATATGATGCTCATTGATTGCATAGGACAACATGGCAGCATCCTTATTCCAGGCAGTACAGGAAGGGGTGAAAAAGCGAGAGCAAAGAGCACTCCAAAGCTACTCTGAGATGCTTCCTGTTACATTTTCACTGACTAAAACTTACTTTCTTTGCCGTACTCAGCTTCAAGATATGCAGGAAATAGAGATTTTTTTTTTTTCTGCACAGTATCTGCCTGGTTTAGTATTTTATTACTTTGAAAGAAAAGAAGAATGCATCTTGGCCCACAATCAACAATCTCCACTATAGCCTTAATTAATGAATCAACAATAAAATACCCACATAACTTCCATTTCAGTATGGTAAGTTCTAAATAATTCTTCTAAATAAATAAATTGAGAAGAAGACCACACACGAGGTCAGTTCTACTGGAACTGGGGACCAGGACCTCTCCCAGATACCCTAAGGTATCTGAATGATTGACCAGTTAGTTGTATAGAACTATTGGCTAGAGGCCAGATGAATATTAGATGACATTTCTCAGAAGTAATTGTTTTCATTTTAGAGTTATTTGCTTTGAGTCATTCTTGGGCAATAATTAGGAAGCAGAATCAATTTCGTGGGGTGCACAAAGTTAATGTCTAACAAAGGCATTATGTCTTTAATATGAAGAGAAATATTCATATTTTTCTTAGTAGATACGAAGAGTTAGTACATAAAGAGTAGTTTGAGTCCTCTTGATACAGTGATTTTGTCATTTGTCAAATGGTGCAAATATCTATTTCTTTTCTTTTTTGGTTTGTTTCTCTTATTTTGCAGTAAATACTTTTAGCATCCAGGGAATAAAACTATGTATTTATGTATATTTAACAAGAAAATAAATATTAAATTTCATATCTCAAGAAAATTAGTGATGCGGTTTTTAAATTTAAAAAAATAGTTGTAGATGAACATATACAATATCTTTATTTTATTTATTTTTATGTAGTGCTGATGATCTAACCCAGGGCCTCAAACATGCTAAGCAAGTGCTCTACCACTGAGCCACAACCCCAGCCCCAATGATGAGTTTTTAACTAATATGAAATATATGTCAACATTTAGCATCCAATATGGGACAGTAGTGATATCACTGAAAATTGAAAGATGCACACCTCCTGAAAGAGTATCAGTACATACTTTAAGTTAGTAGTTAATTAGAGCAGCATCATAAACCTAGTGGTGGGCTGCTGGTATGTCAAAAATTAACAGCATGGCTTTGGTACCTGGTGGTGAGAAGACATTGAAGAAATGTAGGGAAAACTTGAAGGAAAGTAAGAAAAATATATGATACTAAGGAGAAACCTCTTGTTATGCAGTGATCTATATTTTTACAACACTGTCATCTGTTGTAGGTTAAAAGACAGGAAATATGCCCATTAAAGTGAAGGATCTTCCTATGGTGATTTCAGGCAAAATTCACATTTATGCTAGGGAAGTGCTGTATCAGTGAGCTACATCCCCAGCACCCATCTCTAATTGCTTATAAAAAAAGTATAAGTATAATCCAGGAAATAAACTAAATAATAAGCTATTAGTTTACAAACAAAATTTAAGACAAATTAAAAGAACTTCAAGTGCTTTTCTAGTATGTGCAATGCCCTGAGTTCAATTTCCTGCATCGGAAAAAAAAAAGTGAATGAATGAATAAATAAATAGATACATAAATGGTCTAGGGCAAGATTTCCTCTAGTCAACAAAAGTTTCTCTAAGTAAAACATTATTGCGTCAGGCTAAAAATAAAGTAAGCCATTGTAAAACAATGTATTAAGTTCTCAAAAAAATATAAAACATTACTTTATTGACTCTTCAAGTCAATAAAGGCCTTTATTAGTGTTTCAAGAATTTGCCTTTGTGATCTTGATTGTTAAACCAAAGAACTCAGGAGAAAGGATCCAAGGCAGGTTGAGCTCAGGAGCTATGGCCTATTGTCTAATGGAATATGTTATAATTTGATACACAAGATCTTTAAAAACCAGATGGCAAAGCTAAGAGGCTCGAAGAATCTTTTCCAGGGAATGCAATCACACTTTTCCATAACAATGGACAGCACTTACAAGCTAGGTTCAGAATTGTTACAGACTACATTTTTCTATATGATTTCCTTTTCTCTTACTGAATGGAGTGTGTCTTCTGACAGTCCTTTGGCTGCCTACCCATTTTGTGTTGAATGCATAGGGGAACAGATGTCTCTCTTTTAGCTGAAGTTCTCATAATGAGAAAACTGACACCTGATCTGCCTCATCTCCAGCACTTGGACTAGATTTAGTTGAAGAGACCCTGAGCCTAAAGTATGAGTAGGTCCCATAATCTCCTTTGAATCTAGGTGGATTGAGGAGGGAGAAGGTATGTTTTCAGGGGAAGACATAAATAATTTGTGATCAAAAGTGGATTGAGGTAGATTAGAATGGCTGCTAGTTCTTTGATACTCTTCCCTTGGGAATATGAGTGACTTCTTCCCTTTTCCTGGCAGAATTTGAGACCAACAGAGTACAGCGGAAATAATGCTATATTACTTTCTGGCTTCATGCTTTACAAACCTGTTAGGTACTTTCTGTCTCTTTGAATCAGGAAGCCCTGAGTTGAAGCCCTGAGTCCACCTTGTAAATCATCAAACTTAAACCTACAGAAAGAGGGAGAGAGAGAGGGGAAGGCAAGGAGGAAGGGAGGAAAAGATTAAGAAAAGGAGGGGAGAAAATGAGAAAGACAGGGAAAGCTGCAGGCAGACAGACCGACTTGATCTATTTGGTCTGTCATAACAATATACCACAGATTGGTGGTTTAAACAACAGAACTTCATTTCTCATAGGTGTGAAGGTGAGAAAACCAAGATCGTTGTCTAGCCTTCAATTTCTAATGATCTCTTCCTTCCTGGCTGGCAAATGGTTGTCTTCTGTGCCCTCACAAAGAAAGAGTTAGAGTTGGGGGTGAGAAGAGTGGCAAGGAGGGGGTGGGGAGGGAAACTTCCTGGTTTCTTCTTATAAGAGCATTAACTCTCTCAAGATGATACTACTCCCAACATGATCCCATTTAAAACGAATTGTGACTCAGAGGCCCAATCTCATAACAATATCACATTTGGGATTAGGTCTTTAAAAAATGAATTAGGAGAAGACAGGATCAATCCATAGCACCTGGCTCCCAGATAGCATGGAGCACACTCAAGCTGTCCCTGCTGTGTTTTGCATTTAACTCCTGATCCAGGAAATTAGGAAATGAAAACTAAGGCAAACCAAACAAACAAGCAAACAAAACCAAGTTGGTTGTTTTAAGCCACTAGGCACTGAGTTTTGGCATTATTTATTACTCAGTAATATATAATTAAGCCCAAAATAAAAGATGTAGAAGGATATTTGCATATCACTCTGTGAAGCATCCTTTTCCATTTAGATCAAATGAGTATTCCAAATTAGCTTAATTAAATTTCAATTCCAAATTTTCCTGAGTGTGTATTAAAAGTGAAGCTCTAGCTGTTTGAACATGGGCTCCAATTTAAGAAGCAGAATTCACAGTTTTATGTCAGTGTCATCAAATGCTTCAAATGGATAATATTAAGGTAATGCAATCAATGATTTAAAAATTTGACAAAGATTGTCAGAAATTTAATGAAAAATAAGTGAAAATTAAAACCATTATGTGGCGGTTTTTTTTCAGGACATGGAAAATAGCTCTTATCAGATTAATTGGCTTACAGATGAAAGTTATAAACCCTGGACAAAAAATAACCCACTAAAAGAAACTTCAATTACATGAAGGCTATGGAGAGCAAACAAATGCAGACAGATTTGGAAGGTGTTCAGCACACAGATGAAAGGAACTGCAAATGATGAGTTTCTCCATGTTTATGGTTTTTAGCTAAGGGCAGGCTCCAGTCTATGCCAAATGACATAGCAGATTTGTAAATAAAACATCAGAGGGTCTGGAGGAACAGAACAAAAGCATGTCAGAAGTTGCTCCAACCATGTTCTGGTGTAGAATTGAATAAGGAAAACAAACAAACCAACAGATATTCTCAAATCGAATCTTACAGAAGAAGATGATCAAGTAGTGATCTGGGGATTGAAAACTGGCATGCCACTGGCTTTCCTATGTGATGTGTGCTTGGTTGCCCAAAGCAGTGTCAGGATTCTGGACAAAATCAAAGTGTGAGTTTAGCAGAGAACATCACAGTGTTGTACAAACTCAAATCCAGAACTGAACAACTGACCTTAGAACCTAACAATCAGTATGAGTGACAGGTTTTTAAAATTTTGACAGTGCAGATAAATATCAGATAACATGATTGGATCTAACAATGAGATGTTTGGCTTTGGAGGGGCAGAGTGTCTATGCATTGTTCTTTCTGAAAACTTGCAATTCAAAATTAAATTATTTTATGATGAACTGGAGAAAAACAAACAAAATGTGTTAATTTTCAGTACAATTCTTTGCACAGAATATACTTAAGGGTATTTACAAGCATTGGAAAATAACTATAGAAGAGATATTTTCTCCTGTAGGATATCAATGTGATTTTAAAATTAAAACACCTTGTTACATGTTTTATGACTGATATGAAAAAAATCAAACAATATATTTAATAGGTCATAGTGTTTGCATAACATCATTTTTGAGCATTATAAAAATAAAGCAATTTCCAGTTTTGACTAAGGACATTGGCTGACATTTTACTTCTAACATGTTACATTCTGTCTTTATAGTTTTAAACAATGGCAAAAATTCAAAATATGAAGAGCCAAGCTGCTCTTGTTGGCTCTGGAAATGCCTTGCTTTTGGGGGGTTTTAGTTAAATATTTGATGCCAGTATAGTTTGTTAATTCCAGAAGTGTGCATAATCCCATTTCTGCAATTCAGATGTACAATTCTAGGTTCTGCAAGTACTATGTCATTGTTTTTAAAATAAAGAGTCATAGAACATACACTTCTCATTGAAAATGATTGGGGCTGGGGATATAGCTCAGTGGTAGAGTGCTTGCCTAGCATGCTTGAGGCCCTAGATTCAAGGCTCTGAGTTTGACTCCCCTTCCCTCAAAAACAAAATGAAAAAGATTATGGTATGGAAGGAAGAATGAAAATTTAGATCAGTCAATCTGGATTTGAATTTTGGCTTCATAACCTTTTTTTTTCTCCCCCCGACCCCATAACCTTTTGATTATGAGCAATTGACTCAACCTCTTCCAATCTTTGAGTAAAAAAATGGGGATTATAATATGCACTCTACACTAGCTATAGTACCTTGCTAATTATAAACATTACTATAATCATAATCATCATAACAAAGAGTAAGAATAAAGGAAAGAGTAGCAATTGTACAAAGAGCAGCAGTTCTAGTGGCACTGTTAGAAATGCTAAGAGTATTTACCAGGACATTTATTGAGTCACTCCTGATGCTCAAGATACTATTTGAAGAATTAGAATGTCTAAATTAATTTAATCCTTGCAGTTACCCTATAAGACCAGGTCTTTAGGTAACTGAAATGGGATTGGAAAAAGAAGCAAAGGGATCACATATTATTATGGAACTGTAGAGATAAAGAAGGACTTCTGCAGGCATTGGTCTTCACTGAATGAGTGATAGGGATCTGCTGACATTGACTAAGCAGGAGCATTATATGATAGGAAAGATTACCTGCTGATGGCTTAACAGCAGGGTTTAGTAAAGTCTCCCTGATGAGAGAAAGTGCAGACCTGAATTCAGCAGATACTGTGGAGCTTTCCTTTTCAATCAGTGCTTGCATCTTTGGAAATTTATCTTCTTCCATTGTTGAAATAAATACTCTCTTGTTTTCTATGTTTTCTACTGACTTTCAAAAGTGTGTTAGGAGAAAAAATAATAATCTGTATTATGTTATAACTTTGTGAGACTATAATTAATTTTTATATTGCTATCTGCCTTCTAAAAATTTTTGTCTATAATTAACTTTTAATCTGCTTAAATATTATACTATTTAGTTCAGAGTTTACTTAAAGTCCATCTTATTTATCTCTTGAGTGTCTGCAACTATTAGCACAGTGACTACTCTTAAAGGATGAGAGGCGAAAAAAAGTGTAGGATAGGGAGACAAAGCCAAAAGCAGAAAGGAAAGGAGACAAGGGGCTGATGATGATGATAACTTTTATTATCAACCTGATTAAGATCTCTGATTAAGCATCTGGTGGTTCTGTTCCTTTCTGAAGGAGGTAGAGAAGACTCTTACGTGCCTTTAGAGAGTCAGCTAAAGTTGTTTCTTGGACAATTATTTGGCCTTTATTTTCACTGAAAAATTAGTGAGGGTGCTCTGGGGACTCTATAATGTGTCTCTTGACTGGAATATTAATGTGAAAGACATCTGAAGAGCAAATAGTGAAATAATTAAAACCTCAAATGGAGTAAGATAATTAGATATAATTCAATTTAAGAATACTAAGTGTGATCATAATTCTCTCTGTAACATTTTTGTTCTAAAAAAAAAAGAATAGCTGAAATAGTAGAAGACTCTATCATTTTTTTTGTGTGTGTGTGTGTATGTGTGTGTGTGTGTGTGTGTGTGTGTGTGTGTGTGTGTGTGGTGCTGGAGATTAGAACCCAAGGCCTTGTACATGCAAAGCAAACACTCTACCAACTGGGCTATATTCCTAGCCTAAAAACATTAACATTTCTTAGCTTAGGTAGGCTGAGATTGAATGACTTCTTTATTCTTACACTATGATTATATTACTTTCATAAAGAAAAAAGTATAGTAATGGGATTTTTTAAATGTTCTAAGACTGTGAGGATAGCTGAAACTTTTGCAAATAAGCTCTATTTTAAGTCACTGTTCAGCTTTATGATATTGAATTCTAAAGTGGAAACATTAAAATTGGGATCTTAAAGAATTCTCAGAATCAATAGTCATCCTGAATATGGTCATAGTGTAGATAGCCTTATGTGCAAACCATAGGAACTGAACAGTAAAACTAAAAGTGTAAAAGCCACGGTGTGAAGAAATCCAGTGGGAGAGTCAGACTTGTCAAAGAACCAGTTTGCAAAGTTCACCTAGCTCTCAGGTTGGCTCCAGACAGTACTCCAAGTTAGCCCAATCCAATGAATAAGAATACTCAGAAGAGCTGATTCTGGTAGAGTTCAGACTATTCTAAGATGATTCCTTTTCTAGCAGGATTCCAAAGTATTGCATCCAGCCACAGAGATAAGACTCTGGCAAGGGCTCTACAGAAAATCCTGAATCCAGATTAGTGGGATGGCATCTAGGACAATCCAAGATCCTGTGGGGGAAATTTGACTGTTATAAGAATGAGCCACATTGACTATCATGTGTGTGGTGGTGACCTGATGGGTGACTGTTAAAGAGGAGGGGAGGTGGAGGATAGGAATTTAAAAGAAAGATCAAGACTTGAATCCTCCAATCCAGGTAGGAAAGAAAAATATCGTGACTCAGCAAAGTCTGCCAAGGCGTTTAAGGTTCATCACTGGCATAGCAGATATTAAGTCCAGATCCAACAGGTCCTTATTTAAATAGCACTAAGAGTCAAGCTAGGAATCTGTGTAAACTACTTGCTTCAGATATTAATAAAAGTTAGATCACAAACATCAGTTATGACCCATTAAATCCAACATCAAAGCAGTAGGAAACACTAAGACAGAAAAACACGGCCTATGCTATGCCTACATCAAAGCCAATCTAAAGAATAGCTAAGAAAGGAGTCTTCCTGTCTACTTTAATCACAGAGTAGTGTCATGGTGATTGAGCATGGCCAATGCCTTGTTGGAGAATGAGGTAAAAGATACAAGCAGAAAATTGAGACATAAACAGAGTCAAATTTTTCCTTCTTTGCAAGAAAGACACTGTTCTATTCCACCTTCCAACATAAACAGGCATTTAAAGACAAGACATAACCCGAGGCAATATTACCATGATAAAGTCTGATGGTGACTATGTTAGACTGAATGTGGATGGTGGTGAGGAGAGGCAGTCTAAGATAGATCCAAAAGAAAGGAGCCAGGATAATAAACACAAAATCAATAGCCTTTAGAGCAAACAGTAGACAGGGGCCTGTGCAGCAAAGTGGTTCATTAAATTTACCTGCAGGTAGCCATAACTGGTGTCTTGTGTTCAGAGAAGGAGCTCTAGTTCCTGGGAGACAAATTAGGAAAGAGAATTCATATTAGTTATTATTTATAATAAAGAACACTCAAATTTTAACAGATTAAGTACTTTGTCACTCACAATGGGGTTGAAGCAGATCTAGCAGCTTTCTGACCACTGTATCTTCAAGCAGTAGCCCAGGGAACTATGGCCCCAGGAAATTTCTTTTGAGCTTATAATTCAAGTAAGATGTTCTTGCCTTGTATTGTTTTAGCACAGGGGCTTCCTTCAGCTGTTGTACCTAGCTGGCTGGTACTACCATACTGTTACAAGATTTCTCTCAAAGCACTCTGAATCCTATTTTTTTAATCTTAAATTCTGTGTGTGTGTGTGTGTGTGTGTGTGTGTGTGTGTGTGTGTGTGTAAATTTATTAATATCCATCTCTGCTATCCCAGAAGCATGGGAGAAAGGACAGAGAAAAGGGCAGGGAGAAGTGTCCCAGGGAAACAATCTCTGATGTCTTTCGCAGGTACAGGTAGAGGTACCTTGGTCTCCAGATGTTTCTAGATGCACTTCTGGCTGGAATCTGCATGGAGAAGACCTGTAATGCCAGATTCATGGGACCCTAATGGACCTCCAGGAGCTGAATCTGATGCAATCACACAGGAATCTTTATTGCAAGCTTGAGCCTGGACTCACAACCGTTTCTGATGCAGCGGTCCCAGGGAGTGAGTCCCAGTCCTTTGTTCAGTGAGATTTTATAGGTTTTTGGGGATACTCTATGTGTCACAACATCACATAGAAAATCATTTCACACCGCGGGAATGTCAAACAACAACTCTTTACATTGATTAGCACATTCACTGGCAGGAACAAGTTGGGTAGGGGTGATTGGTTAGTACAAGAGGGGGATTTGTTTGAACTGATTGGTTTAATCTGTGAGAGGTGTACATGCTAAACTATATGGTTTTCCAACATGTTATCAACCACCATAAACTACTGGGGGGTCATCTGGCATCCCAGGTATTTTCCCTGTCTCATGCTGATTGGTGGTTGCTAGGGGGATGCTATGGGTCCTCACCTAGCCTAACTGAGTCAGGGACACTTGGTGTCGCAAATCTCTCCTATTATTTGCAGACAAACAACTCATCAGGGTAGCTATCTGCCTAGGAGTGCTCTGTGGGTTTTTCAAAGAACAAGGGTCACACCCTCTTCCTTGGATAGGCTTTGCTCTGAGATAGATGCTGGTTTCTCAAAAATTGAGTCACATCAATTTCTCAGACCAAGCCAGTTTGCACACCTTACTGTTTGAGTTGTTGCCTGACTAATGCTTATGCCATGATGTCAGGATCCACAGAGCTCTGGGTCCTTTGACTATCCATTGGTTTTGTCTCTGTTTCGGCTTTCCATTTCTCTTGGAGCCATTTTGCTTCTGAATCCAGGATGCCTGCCTTCCTTTTACCAGAGCTACTTTGTTTCTGAATACAGGGCTTATCTTTTGGGCCAGTCTGCAGAAACATGGCATGCAACAATATAATTGTTGACTACCAGTGGCAATCCTTCTAGTCACTTGCTTCCAACACTTACTGCTGTCATGGGAACAGATTGTGGGCCCACCATGTGGCTTCTTCTGACTATATACCTTGGGAGGACTTGCTATCAAGGATCTGAGTGTGTGGGACACAGGGCCATGCTGGGAGGCTATACTGGTCATGGGGGTCTTCATATGCAGGCAGCAAAGAGTAATTACATGTAGGCTTGCTATTCTGCCACACTTCTGCTCTGACTGCTTGGCTTCCTCAGGAAGATGATGCTCACAAAGCAAGAAGGTGAAAGTGCAAAGGTCAGGCTTGCTTGCACTACTCTTTGGGTGGAGAAGAAAATTAAAAGAATCTGTGGGGCATGGGCAAGGCCCAGCCTCTGGATGTATGTGCTTCACCAGGAACATGCAGCCAGCCCCCTGGGTTATGTGGTGCTGGAGTAACAGGTACATAGCCATTATCTTGTTGAAGGTTCTTTCTATCAGTGAGGCCAGGTATTATATGGGTCATAACCTATGTCAAACATGATTATTATTATTGCAGGGTCTAGGTGTTTGGGAAGTGGCTCACTAGAATGACTTGGTGAATATTTCTCACCGTGGCTCAGCCATAGCTTCCCCAAGATTTGGTCTACTGTGGGCCTTTGTGTGGGGTCCACAGATAAGGCTTTATACTTTGGTGAGAACATGAGAGGGAAAGTGGCATCTTGCATGCATGACTCTCTCCTTCAACTGCCGCCTTAAATACAAGGCAATCTGTGACCATAAAATATAGAATAATACCCAGGTTCCAGATGTCCGCTAGGGTGAGGAGCCTTCATATTCCTTCCACTGGAAGATTTCTGGGGCATTGAATGAGAGAGTACTCCAGAACCTATCCAGTATCTACTCAGCCATGAACTTGGTACTCAGGCCAAAGTAAATTTGTTTGATACTTCTTCTTGCTCCTACCTAGATATTGTCCACCTGTATGCTCCATCATGAGGTAGATGTTTCAGTGGTTTCAATAACTTAAAAGAGATGGATCATATTTGGGCCCATGGTCTTCATCATATCCAATTCAGATATGATAGGTAGTTCTACTCTACTTTTGGCAGGACTTTCACAGTCACCTCTATCTTGGTGAAGAGATGGTGGGCTACATTCATCTGAGGAAGACCCCATCCTGCCTGATGACCCTTAGGACCTTATAATGGTCCATGAGGGTGGTCTCATACAGGAGCCACCCATCTGCTACACTTCACTTGCTGACTATTTTCACTATATATCCTAAGCAGCAGCAATGCTAGCAAAACAAAACAAACACACAAAAATAATACAACCCCAAAGAAATATTAAAAGATCAAAACTACAACTACCAAACCATCAAATAAACTAACTATAAGCCCAACAGTCACCATCAAGAGCTCTCTGAATTTATGAATAAAAATCCAGCTGCAACCAGGCTTTCGTATAGGTTGTGTTTGAAATTCCTTCAAAATGGCTCCTTGTGTGATCAGAGCAAGAAATAGTCCAGTGATCACTGTAGTTTATGCAAAGAAGTGACTGGACTCCAAGACTTTTTCCACTTCCATAGTAAGAATTAAGAAAGGACTCAATTTTTTTTTTTTTTGCTTCAGTGAGTTACATAGACTGATACTTACTTATCTAGAAATTAAAATACGTAGACTATATCAAAAGTCTTTTCATTTGAAGTCTAAAAATCTATTATAACTTTTGGCTTTTAAAGACATCATCAAATCTATGTCCAAAGTATTTAATCCTCTCTCTTTTTAAACTAAGAATAATTGGTGTGAAGAGGATGGTGGCCCTTCACTCACATTGTGATACTATAACAAAGTACTCTTTTCCTTAAGACACTGTAAAGTGTGGTATTAACACCTGTGTGGTTGAAAGAGGAAAACTTCATCATAATTTCCCCATAAGGTCCTCATCAGACTTTTCATTAGAAACCTGGAACACAAAAGGCAGTATACTCAGGGTGATATAGGACAAAATGTGTAAGCTAAAAGTCCTATAATCAGCAAAAGTGTCCTTCCCATAAGGGGCAGAAATGGAGGCATTTTAAGATATTTCAGTCCCTTCATATAGCTGTTACAAAGTACCTTACACTGGGTAATTTATTAACAACAGAAATTGACTTCTTGATGTTCTGGAGACTACACATTTTGCTGTGACCTCCAAGGATAAAAGGAGCAGAAGGATTGTGCTAATTCCTTCAAGCCTCTTTCTTTTTCTTTCTTCCTTCCTTTCTTTTTATGTACTGATGATTGAACAGATGACCTCATGTATGTCCCTCACTGAGGACCATCCTAAGCCTTTATTATTTTGAGACAGTGTCTTATTAAGTTGCTCAGTCTGGGCTTGAACATATGATACTCCTTTTTCAGTGTCCTGAGTAGATAGGATTTTAGCCTATTATGATTTGGATATGAAGTGTCTCCCCAAAGCTCTTATGTTAATGCAGGAATATTCAGAGGCAAAACAAGGGATTGTGAAAGCTGTAATGTAATTAGTGCATCTGAATTTGAATGGACTGGGTGGTACCTGTAGGCAGCGAGGGTGTGCCTAGAGAAGGTGTGTTACTGGGACCATGCCCTAGAAGTATGCTTCTTCCCTGCAGCCCCTTACCACCTCCTGTGCTTCCTTGCAATCATTTTCCTTCCTTTCCTCTTTGAGGTTCTTCCTCCATGATGTGCTGCCTCACCTTGGACCAGATTAATGGAATTGACTATCTATGGGCTGAAACCTCTGAAATCAGGAGCTCCAAATAAAGTTTTCCTACTCTAAGTTATTCTCATCCGTTGTTGCTTTAGTCAGCCTTTATATTACTGTAACTAAAGACCCAACAAGAACAACATACAGGAGGAAAAATTTATTTGGAGTTCCTTGTTTCAAAGGTCACAGTTTATGGATGGCTGACTTCATAGCTCTGGGGTGGAGATGAGGCGGAACACAATGATGGAAGGGTGTGTCAACTCAAGACATGCTAATCAGGAAGAAGACAGAGACAGCTCCATTCACCAGGGACAAAATACATAAAAGACATGTCTCTAGCAACCCACCTCCTCCAGCTACATGCCACCTTCTTTAGTTACCACATAGTTAATTCATTTAAGTGGATTAATTTACTAATTAGGTTAAGGCCAATCATTTCACCTATAAATTTTCTTGCATTGTCTCACACATGTGCTTTTAGAGAGCACCACATACTTAAACCATAACAGGTGTTTTGGCCACAGTGACAAAAATAGAGTTAACTAAAACAGAAATTAGTATGGAGAAGCCTAACCTGACTGGGCAGTTCTCGAGCCTATGGAAATGATTTTTAGGAGGAATTTTTAGAAGTTTAGAGATGCAAGCTGGGAAAAAACTTCAAAAAGTTTTAAGTTTAACGGCAATTCTGGTGGGAACTCAGAAGACCCCCATGTTGACAAGAACGTGATAAGAATGTTGATATGTTGATAAGAATGCCAACCATGCTCATGAAGGTTCCAGAGAGAAATGAGGACTTTATTCAGAATTGAACTAAAGGTCACTCCTGCTATCATCTGGCAAAGAACTTGATTACATTTTGCCCATGTCTTGAGACTTTGTGTGAAGCTGATTTTAAAAGTGATAGACTAATTAATCTGGTGGAGGAAATTTCAAGACAGCATAGCATTAAGTCAGTGGCATTGATATTGTGGTAACTTTTAGCCAGATTTACTGTGAGAATCAGGAGCAGAAAGTAGAACTTAAAGGTTTAAAACTTGTAATTTGGCCAGAAATGTGCCTGTAAAGCTGATGCTAAAGAGGTTTTGCTTGTTGAAGATATTACCGCCCCTAGCACCTAAGGAGTTTCTAAGTCGTTGGCACAGACACAACAAAAAAGATGCCTTGAGGGCATCTCAGGAATTCTCAAGACCATATCCACTACCTCTAGAGTGGAGAAGAGAAAATTTCTTTGAGATGACATCATGGGGGCACCTTGATCTTACAGGGGACCTAAAAAATTGTTTCACCATGCTGAACTGTGCAGACACTCAGAGCCACTTCAGCCTGTGCTGCTTTATCCAGAAGACTCAGGTTTTGTGTGAACTGGCAGCAGAACTTAGCATGTCCACACGGTGCTGGTTGGGAAGTTTCTTGATTTGTGTCTTCCAAAGACCAAGAGTAGACTTTTTCTCTTCTACCAACTTCTTAAGCTCAACACTTTTGGTTTCAAGGACTTGTTTTTCTTCTGAATTAATCTCTTCCTTTAACTGTGACATTCTCCATTATACTTGCTGAATGTAAAAATTCTGACTGTACATAATTTCTTGCTCTTTCAAGATTTCAAAATCCTGTCTATCTATCTGAGGGTTGAGAAGTTTTAGAGAGGAATAAATTTCTTCAGTTTCTGAAATGAGAACTTTTCTTTCACTGTCTCAGTCTGTAGCTCTTGAACTTTTTTATATAGCACATTTTCAGTTTGTTCAACTGAGCTTCTGTTGTTTCCACGAATGTCTGTCTTTACTTTGGAAATAATCATCCTTAGGTGACTATCTAAATCACTGAAAGTTCTACTCAGAGTGGCTTGAATCCACCTCATTCTGTAGCAGACTTCTACTAGCTTCATGGTGCTAATATTCCATTCTACATTTTAAACTTTGTACCCAGCAGCAGAAGTTCTCTTCTCATAATCTATGTTATTCCCAATCTCACTTTCTAGTAACTTCATCTTTTCTTAACCAAAATTTCTTTTTTCTCTTATTTTACGGTTTACCTTTGTTAATGCCAAGGAGTTACTTATCTCTTGATCCATCATTTGCATCTGTTATATTTAGTTCTCCAATTGCTGAACAAGTTCTTATCTTTCACTGTGAAGCTTAAAAAAATCCTGTGCTGCTTTATCCTGTTGTAACTGTGCACTTAAGAGTTTCTGTAAATTCATTTTAAAGAATCTTTGTTCCCTGATTACATTTCAAAGTCAGTCTTTCTAATTGCAGGGTCAGTGCACTAATTTTATTATCATCTTGCTGTGAATGTTTCTGAAGAGTGAGGGCATTACTATCTTTAGGAGCTGGTTCTCCTGTCTAGGCTTCCAATGTTTGCTGGTCCCAGTTTATTTGACATTTCAAACCATCCAATTCTGGAGTAGCTTTAAATATGCCATTTTCCTTTTTCTGGATTGAAGCCATCTCATTTTCTAGTTGTTGGATTTCATCCTTCCCTTGTACCAATTCTCTTTGAGTAACAGCCTTAAAATGTTCTTTACTTTCAATTTTATGTTTCATCATTTTGTAAAAAGACTGTAAATGAGAATTCTTGCTTAAAATTTTTTTTGAGAGCAAAGTAAGAGAACTTATTAGAGAAATAGAAAGAAAAAAGAACTCCCAAAGAGGGAGGGGTCCAATGAAAGGGATACCTTGCTAACAATTTTAAGGTGAAAAGTCATAATGTTAATTTGATCTTAATAATCACATATCTGATCTTGCAATTTTGATCTTTCATTCTGGAACTTTAATAAAGTTTTGAAGGCTGATAAGTCCTAAATCAAGATGCTGGCCAATTTGATTTCTCATGAGCACCCTCTTCCTAGCTTGCAGACAGATGACTTTTTCCTGTGTCTTGCATGGCAAAGGGTTAAAATGTTCTGAAATCTTAAAGGCAGCATCTATATCAGCTTATTTTCAAGGGGGTCAGAAGTTTTTTAGGCAGGAAAAAGTAAGGAAGGAAAGAGGAAGAAAGGATAAAAAGCATAAAATAAGGATGGAAGGCTATAATATAGAAAACTAATTTAAGGAATTTAATTATATGAAAAAGCCAGTCATTAGCAACAAGATAATAAAGTCTGAATTATGTCTAATTAAAAATGCCATTTATCGAGTGTGTCAGATATTGTATTAGGTACTATTTGTCTCTAATCCATACAATCATTATTTGAGATACCTAATAGTATCTCCATTTAGGAAAAAAAAATACTTACTAACACTAAGTGACTTTATCAAGCATGCCTAGGCAACTGACATCTAGGATTCAAATTCAGGTCTCTTTGACACAAAACTTCTGTGTGTTTTGAGGTTGACTTACTTGAACTGATAGTACAGGTGACTTTAAATCACTGTAACCTAGAAAGAACTTCAGTCCTCAATGTACGTGAGGGCCAGCCCTAATTCAAATAAATGTCTCATACAGAGCAATTCAGAGTTTAAGATCTATCTAGTCTTTGTAATAAAAGACATAAGCCCATGAGATCAACTGGGTCTTTGAGATCAGTGAAATTTTTCCTGTTTATCCTCTTGATGAAAATCAAGTCTGGAATACCTGGTGTTAGTACTCTTGGATTGCAAGTAAAGAAGCCAGATGGAGCTAACTTCTGCATAACAGGATGGCAAATTATACTAGAATAAGGGAATGTTATGGAGTCCCTTGGGAAGAGTTGGACTATAGGCAGGACTGGAAGTGGGTTCTGAAAATAGGAACTACCGAGAACTTAGACAGAAGTCTGTTTCAAATGCCTTCATTTTTCTGTGCACATGCTTCTTTTCTTCCTCCACACTTTTGCTTTCTCTGTTTCCCAATCTATAAAGCCATACACAATACTCCTGACTTTATGTATTTGTTATTTAATTCAGATTAGAGACTACAATGAGATCACTCTGATCAAGTAAAAAAACAGCAGTCTACTTCTGGTTAAAAAAACAGAAAAAATATATACATATACATATATATTATATATATAATATATATATATATATAATATATATATATAATTTTTTTCTTGGAAATAAAAAGGCTTCTGGAAGAACCAGTGAAGATCAACTCACAATGGAATGATTGTGGAGGAGGCAGTGAGGCAAAGGTAATTAAGGGATCTTTATGAACTAGGCAGACACTCTAAAAGATGTCCACTGCATGAAAAATATCTACAGTGTGCAGCTGAAATAGATATGAGATTTGGAGCAACAGATTTAGATTTGTATATTGTCCCATCAAGACACATAAACTTGCACAGATCATTTAACGTTGGTTTAAAAGAAACTCAGATTTATAATTTTCATTTGAAAAACTGTATTGATATTATAAACCTTAGTCTTAATAATGTCTATGATGCTAGAAAATAGAATATATAATACAGCTACACATAGATGTTGCTAAAACTGATATTTGCCATTATTAGTTCCCTTACATCTTAATTTATTTTGTGTATTCTATGTGCAAAACAAACTCCATTTTCAAAACTACTGTGTATAGTCAAAATAACTTGAAAGTTCAACAAAATAAAAAAAATTATGCCATTATCCACAAATATTATTATCTTCTTAAGTCCAATCTTTGTACATTGTGTTCATTTGATAAGCATCTGATTTATTTTCCAGTATTGGATATATTTATTAGTAAAAACTTTGTGGTGTGTTACTGAAAAAACTAAAAGCATTCAACTGTCTGGACACAATTTTTTTGAATTTGTATGTTCCACCTGACCACAGTTTATCTTTATAAAATCTGATTAATGGTTGTTATTCTGCTCTTTTGAAAATTTTTTTTCAAGAATCTTGAATTTATAAATGTATCAGGCTACACCTTAGAATTAAAGTGAAATAATGTATATAAACCTAATTGTGGCTTTTTAACAGTCTTGGGCATACGGGCAGTGGAGGGTATATTCACAAGTGTGTCAGCTGCTTCTGTGTCTCCCAGGGTAACTGCTCATTTGGGCGGCTGCTTCTTGCAAGGCATTTCCATTTTCACATACTCTTGTACCCACAGATTAGGTTAATGAGAAAACGGTTATAAATTGAAAACATTTGTACTGTCCTCTTATTGCCTTAAAAAACTCCTCTCACAAAGACATTAAAAATAACCACAAATTTTTCTCCAAAACCCCCTAAAGAGGAATGAATGTAAGTCTTTGCTGAGGTTCTCCTACAGGCACTGAGGATTAGATACCAGCAACGTGAAACCTATAAGCCAGTTGTGTGTCATTATTGCTCCTTAAGTTCATACTGCTGACAGCCATATGCATGGCTTTCTTTAAAACAAAACAAAAACCAAACTCCTACTCTTAGAATTTATACACTTTCTGAAAATTGATTTCCTCTGTATGTACCCTTATTTCCCATCTGTTCACAGAAAATGTTTGTCAGATGCCACATTTCATACAAAGGAAAAAAAAATCCAGGAAATTGTGGTAATAATTTAATAATAATGCTATTTCTCCTATCATAAATAATAGCCAGCACAATTGAATTCATACTGATAAAGATCATACTAGATATTTATTATGTCAGATTTGAGAGATGTTAGACATGTTTAATATCATAAATAGAATATAACAAAACGCAGTCCAACTCAGGTCTCTATCATTCAAAACTTACATTTTCAGTCACGATACTGTCATTCATATTTTAAGCACATCACAATGGACCCTTTGGCCCTGTCTTTAGGTCATGAAGTTGGGTTGGATACACTGAATAGAGGAATGCTTCTACATCATGAAAGATAATAATAATGTAACTGTAAATGAAATAAACTACAAAAGTATCAGAAGTTTTTGCCGCTAAATCCAAAACAAGTGAATCTTCAACACTGTGTTGTTTTAGAAGTATAAAAAGAAACATGACACTATATCTACACTTGAGGATAATAGAAGACTCAAATGATTCTTAGTAGACATTACTGGTACATGTGAGTTGTTAAAACATGTGAATCTTTAATAAAATATTATCAAATTAAATCAAACAATTTATAAAAATCCAATATATCATGCTCAAATGTTATCTTAGAAATTCAAGGTTGATTTAACACTTAAAATCTGTTAACATAATTCACCAAATCAACAGAATAACAAAGAAAAATATGATAATTTCGTCAATTAGAGTTTTTGTTATTGCAAGTTAGAAAATATATGGAGCCACTAGCTGACTTAAGATAGATTCAAAGATCTAATAAGTTAACATATAAAATCACAAGCTATGTAAAGAACATATAGAATCATCAGCTAAATTGTGAGTGGTCAGCATGCTTGTCGCTATAAAAGCATTGAAAAAAGTATTATCAAAGTTTGAAAAAAATAAAAGGCTAGTATATCATTAGCATAGAATGAAAAGTTCAGGAAGAAACTGATACAGTGTACTGGAAGTACATACATTATTACTCTATGTTGGATACTGCTATATTCAACACTGCTATGTTGGCATGTAAAAATTGTCAAAATTCCTGTCCTCAGAGAATTGTATATAGGATTAATACTTCATGTATTGATGAATTATGGCAAAATAATTTCCATATAGAAAATTGAAAGTTAGAAACAGGACTTGCTGGATTGGAAAATAAAATGGCTTCTCACCCCCACTCCCACCCCCAAAATATGATCATTTCAACAGATGAAGAAAGAATAGTTGACAAAAATTCAATCTCTAATCATGTTTAAAAATCTCTTTACACAATTATGATCAACAAAAAACATTTTTACCAAGATAAAGGGCGTCTAGAAAAATCCCAGAACTTTCACCCTACATAACGGTAAAACACTGAATGTGTTCTTCCTAAGACCAAGGACAAGGTGGGATGCCCCTCCTCAAACCTTCACCCAAAGGCTCCTGTGTTAAAGGCATAGTTCAACAATTTATTGGCTATCTTAGTGGATTAAGAAAGGAAATAGAAATGTGAAGTACAGCAAATGAAAAGAAAAATACTTTAATTTGCATCTGATATGATTATCTACAAAATCAATAACATTTCTACAAAATAAAAATAACTTATAGAACACACTTTTTAAATTAAGTTCATTTTTTTCAATAGAGATTAAAATATTGTGCATATTAATGGAGTACCATATGATGTTTTGTTACTTGTATACATTATGCAATCAGTTTAAGCATATCTTTCTCCTCAAATGTTTATTTATTATATGGAGAGAACATTGGAAATCCTTCCTTCTAGTTTTTTGAGATCTACAGTGTGCAGTTGCTGTCTCCAGTCCCCTCTCTGTGCAGTAGCACACCAGAACATCCTATTCCTAACTGTGGCTTAGTGCCATTTGCTATGATTTGGAAGAGTCACCCAAAGGCTCCTGTGTTAAAGGCATAGTTCTTGTCCTTGGCACCATTTGGAGATGTAGCCTTTAAAAGGTGGAGCTCAGTGGGAGTTTTTCTGGTCCTGGAGGTGTGCCTTTACCAGGACATTAGGATCCCAGCCCCTTCCTGTCTGTCTCTTTACTTCCAGTCTTCCTGGTGATGAGCAGCCCTACTCCACTTCATGCTCTTCAACAGGATGTGCTGCTTCACCACAGGCACCATTGCAAGCAGGACTAACTGAATGTGGACTGAAACCTCTGAAACCATGAGCTCAAATAAACATCTCTCTTTATAAGTTTATTTTTTCAGATATTTGTAACAGTAACAGAAAGCCAACAAACACATTAATTAGCTTTTTCCCATTCCTTACTCCCCTCCACTTTCCCCAGCCTGTGGTGGCCACCATTCTCCTCTTAACTTTGTTCAGATCAATTTTTAAATTAATTATTTATTTTAAATTTTATTCTAATTTGTTATATATGGCAGCAGAATGCAATATAATTCACATTACACATACAGAACACAATTTTTCACATCTCTGGTTGTATACAAATATATTCACACCATTCATGTCTTTATACATATATTTGGGGTAATGATGTCCTACCCCAATGTCCCTCCCTTCCCCTCCCTACACTTTGCCATATCTAGAGTTCATTTAATCTTCCCATGCTCCCTCTCCCAACCCCACTATGAATCAGCCTCCTTATATCAGAGAAAACATTTGACATTTGTTTTTTTGGGATTGACTAACTTCACTTAGCATTATATTCTTCAACTCCATCTATTTATATGTTATTTTTTACTCTCCTTTATTGCTGAGTAAAATTCCACTGTGTATATATACCACATTTTCTGTATCCATTCATCTACTGAAGGGCATCTAGGTTGATTCCACATTCTAGCCATTGTGAATTGTGATGTTATAAACATTGATGTGGCTGTGTCCCTGTAGTATGCTGTTTTTATGTCCTTTGAGTATAGACCAAGGAGTGGGATAACTGGGTCAAAAAAGTGGTTCCATTCTCAGTTTTCCAAGGAATATCCATTCTGCTTTCCAGATTGGCTGCATCAATTTGTAGTTCCACCAGCAGTGTATGAGTGTACCTCTTTCCCCACATCCTCTCCAAAACTTTTTGTTGTTTGTATTCTTACTAGCTGTCATTCTGACTGGAGTGAAATGAAATCTTAGAATAGTTTTGATTTGCATTTCTCTAATTGCTAGAGATGATGAACTTTTTTTTTTATATATTTGTTGATTGATTGTTTATCACCTTCTGAGAAGTGTCTGTTCAGTTCCTTGGCTCATTTATTGATTGGGCTAGTGTGTGTGTGTGTGTGTGTGGGTGTGTGTGTGTGTGTTTAGCTTTTTAAGTTCTTTATATACCCTAGAGATTAGTGCTCTATCTGAAGTGCAATTGGTAAAAATTTGCTCCCAAGCTATAGACTCTCTAGTTTACCTCACTGATTGTTTCTTTTGCTGAGAAGAAGCTTTTTAGTTTGAATTCATCCCATTTATTAATTCTTGATTTTAATTCTTGTGTTATAGGATATTAAGAAAGTTGGGGCCTAATCCAATATGATGGAGATTTGGGCCTACTTTTCCTTCTTTAGATGTAGGGTCTCTGGTTTAATTCCTAGGTTCTTGATCCACTTTGAGTTTAGTTTTGTGCATGGTGAGAGAAAGGGGTTTAATTTCATTTTGTTGCGTATGGTTTTCCAGTTTTCCCAGCATGATTTGAAGAGACTATCTTTTCTCCAATTCGTGTTTTTGGCACCTTTGTTTAATATAAGATAACTGTGATTATGAGGGTTAGTCTCTGTGTCCTCTATTCTGTACCATTGATCTATCAGTCTGTTTTGGTGTCAATACCATGCCGTCTTTGTTACTATTGCTCTGTAGTATAGTTTGAGGTCTTGTATTGTGATGCCATCTGCTTTACTCCTCTTGCTAAGGATTAGTTTAGCTATTCTGTGTATCTTATTTTTCCTTTTTTTTTTTGCTATTTCTATGAAGAATGTCATTGGGATTTTGATTGGAATTGCAGTAAATCAGTATAATGCTTTTGGTAATATGCTCATTTTGACAATATTATTTCTGCCTATCCAAGAATAAGGGAAACCTTTCTCTTTTAAGGTCTTCTTTAATTTCTTACTTTAGGGATCTATAGTTTTTGTTGTAGAGGTCTTTTACATCTTTTGTTAGATTGATTCCCAAATATTTTATTTTATTTTTGAGGCTATTGTAATTGGGGAAATTTTCCTCATTTCCCTTCCCTTCACTGATATACAAAAATACCTTTGATTTATGGGTGTTGATTTTGTATTCTGCTACTTTGCTGAATCTATTTATTAGTTCTAGAAGTTTTCTGGTGGAATTTTTTGGGTCTTCTAGGTATAGAATTATATCATCAGCAAATAGTGCTAATTTGAGTTCTTCTTTTCCCATCTATATCCCTTTAATTACTTTCATCTGTCTAATTTCTCTGGTCAGTGTTTCAAGAACTATATTAAATAGAAGTGGTCAAAGAGGGCATCCCTGTCTTGTTGTAGTTTTTAGAGGGAATGCTTTCAGTTTTTCTCCATTTAGAATGATGTTAGCATAGACAGCTTTCATAATGCTGAGATATGTTCCTGTTATTTCTAGTTTCTCTAGTGTTTTGAACATGAAGTTGTGCTATATTTTGTCAAGTGCTTTTACTGTATCTATTGAGATGATCATATGGTTTTTATCATTAAGTCTATTGTAATGATGAATTACATTTGTTGTTTTCTGTGTGTTGAATCAACCTTGCCTCCCTGGGATAAACCCCACTTGATCATGGTGCATGATCTTTTTGATATGTTGTTGTATTCGATTTGCCAGAATTTTATTGAGAAATTTTGCATCTGTATTCATTAAAGATATTGGTCTGAAGTTTTCTTTCCTTGATGTGTCTTTGCCTGGTTTTGGAATCAGGGTGATATTGGCCTCATAGAATGAGTTTGGAAATGCTCCCACTTTTTCTATTTTTTGAAATAAATTGAAAAGTATTTGTATTAGTTCTTCTTTAAAGGTTTTGTAGAATTCGGTTGTGTATCCCTCTGGTTCTGGGTATTTCTTTGTTGGTAGGCTTCTGATGGTGTCTCCTATTTCATCGCTTGAAATTCTCCTGTTTAAATTGTGTATATCTTCCTGATCCAATTTGGGCAAATCATATGACTCTAGAAATTTGTCAATGTCTTCAATATTTTCTATTTTATTGGAGTATAAGTTTTCAAAATAATTTCTAATTATCTTCTGTATTTCTGAAGTGTTTGTTGTAGTATTTTCTTTCTCATCATGTATGTTAGTAATCTGAGTTTTCTCTCTTCTTCTTTTCATTAGCATGGCTAAATAAACAAAATTGGTCTGTCAATTTTATTTATTTTTTCAAAGAACCAACATTTTGTTTCGCCAATTTTTTCAATTGTTTGTTTCAATTTCACTGATTTCAGCTCAGATTTTAATTATTTCCTGTCTTCTACTGCTTTTGGTGTTGATTTGTTCTTCTTTTTTCTAGAGCTTTGAGATATAATGTTCAGTCATTTATTTGTTGACTTTTTCTTCTTTTAAGGTATGAATTCCATGCAAGGAACTCTCCTCTTGGTACTGCCTTTATAGTGTTCCAGAGATTTTGATACATTTCGCCTCTAAGAATTTTTTAATCTCCTCCTTGAAGTCTTTTGCAACCCCATGTTCATTCAGTAGCATAATATTTAGTCTCCAGGTGTTGAAATGGAATTTATTTCTTATTTTATCATTGATTTATAATTTCATTTCATTATAATCTGATAGAATGCAGGGTAGTATCTCTACTTTTTCACATTTGCTAAGAGTTGCTTTGCAGCATATTATATGATCTGTTTTAGAGAAGGACCCATGTGCTGCTGAGAAGGAATTGCATTTGTTCATTGAAGGATGAAATATTCTATGTATGTCAGTTAAGTCTAAGTTATTGATTGAATTATTAAATTGTATAATTTCTTTTTTCTGCTTTTGTTTGGATGATCTGTCTAGTGCTGTGGTCTATTTGACTCTTGAACTTGAAAAGAGTTTGTTTGATGAACATAGATGCTTCATTTTGGGGGCATATAAATTTATTATTGTTATGTCTTATTGATGAATGTTTCCCTTAAGCAGTTTAAAATATCCTTCTTTATCCCTTTTGATTAACTTTGGATTTAAGTCTACTTTATTTGATATGAGGATGGAAACCCCTGCTCTCTTCCACAGTCCATGTGAGTGGTATAATTTTTCCCAACCTTTCATCTTTGGTGTGTGAATGTCTTTTCCCATGGGATGAATCTCTTGGAGGCAGCATATTGATGGGTCTTTTTAAAATTCAATCTGCCAGTCATGTCTTTTGATTGGGGAGTATAGGGCATTTTAACATTCAGGGTTATTATTGAGACATGATTTGTATTCCCAGTCATTTTTGTTTATTTTTGGTTTTTAACTTGACTTGGTTTCTTCTTCAATTAGTTTTTCCTTTGAGTAATATCTCCCTTTGCTGATTTTCATTGTTGTTTTTTAATTCTTCTTTATAGAATATTTTGCTGAGGATATTCTGTAGTGCAGGTTTTCATGGTGTAAATTCTTTTAACTTTTGTTTATTATGGAAGGTCTTTTATTTCATCATCAAATCTAAAGCTTAATTTTTCTGGATATAAGATTATTGGTTGGCATCCATTTTCTTTTAGATGTTGATATATGTTTTTCTAGGATCTTCTAACAATCAGGGTCTGGGTTGAAAAATCTGCACATAATCTATTTGGTTTTCCCCTATATGTAATCTGATTCCTTTCTCTTGTGGCTTTTAATATTCTCTCTTTATTCTGTATGTTACGCATTTTCATTATAATGTTCCTTGATGTGGATCTGTTGTGGTTTTTTAAATATTTGACGTCCTATAAGCCTCTTGAATTTGGTTTTCCAATTTATTCTTCATGTCTGGAAAATTTTCTGATATTATTTCATTGAATAGATTGCTCATTACTTTGGTTTGGAATCCTATTCCTTTCTCTATCGAAATAACTCTTAAATTGGTCTTTTTTTGCTATCCCATATTTCTTGAATGTTCTGCTCATGGGTTTCTTACCATTTTCACTGTGTGGTCTATGTTCTTTTCAAGATTATACATTTTGTCTTAATTGTCTGAAGTCCTGTCTTTTAATTTGGCTTATTGTTTCTTTCATTTCAAGGATATCTGTTTTTTGTTTGTTTGTTTGTTTGTTTGTTTTTTAAGAAACTCTATCTCCCTATTGAGGTAATCTTTTGCTTCCTGTATTTGTTTATACAGCTCTTTGTCAAAATGATCTTTTGCTGCCTATATTTGCTTTCTTATATCATCTTTTAATTTACCAAATATTTTAATTGTGTACATCCTGAACTCTTTCTCTGTAATTTCTTATGCTGTGCTGATCATGGATTCTAATAATGTGGCATCTTGATTTGTTTGGGGCACTTTCTTTCCTTGCCTTTTCATATTGCTTCTGTGTCTTCCCTTCTATCTCTGTGGATCCGAGGTGTTACCTGTTACCATTTTTACCTGATATGCTTATAGTGCCCCTGTAAGGATCCAATACATCTCCTTTGAGGTGAAGGACAATGTTATCAGATCCAATGTAAACAATATACACCCTAAAAACAAACATTTGCTATTAAGACATTTATAGGTTGATCACAATGTACAGAAATGGTGAATTTAATTATCATCTACAATATATTCAGTAGGTTTGTAAAAGGGTTTACAGCTTCTGATGTGGACAAAGAATCTGGGGTGAGGAGAAGGATGATATATGCTGAGGAGGTAGGAGGTGAGGATATAGAGTTGTTATATCTTATGAAGTGAGAAAGAGAAATCTAAAGAAAATTAGTAGCAGGAGAAGGAAGAGGAAGTAATTTTGGGTAGAGAAGTAAGTGGGAAGACAGTAAAGTACATAAAACAAACACACACATTTATATTAAGAAACATTAAAAAATGTTGAAATAGTAGAAATTGGGGGGAAAAAAGAATATATAACACAACTTTAATACACTATTTAGACGTCCCAATCCTCAAAATCCTAATTCATACAAAGTAAAAGATTTCACGTATATCGGGGATGTGAGGGCAGGAGAACAGAGAGGGAGATGGAAAAAAAATCTTGAAGGAAGAAACAGGGATTTCATTGATTAGAGATCAGTATCATTCCTGCTTCCCTTCTCATTCAGGAGGTTGGTCGTTTATTAGCTGTTATCTCTGCCCTCAGGATACTGAAGGTGACCAGGGTGTCACTGTGCCAGGTTACTG
This sequence comes from Ictidomys tridecemlineatus, assembly GCF_052094955.1. Classification (NCBI taxonomy): domain Eukaryota; kingdom Metazoa; phylum Chordata; class Mammalia; order Rodentia; family Sciuridae; genus Ictidomys; species Ictidomys tridecemlineatus. The sequence continues at coordinate 75,976,864 of NC_135480.1, read as the reverse complement.
GCTGCTGAGGAGCGGGGGAAGTTAAAAAATGGGCACCTGGCCAGCCAGAGTCCCAAAATTGGGAGTTGCCTCCTACTGAAGAGTGTAATGAAGATGACCCAAGATGGAGGTGCTATGGAGTATTGGGTCGAGTGGGAGAGCCAAGCTATGGGCTAGGGCAATGAGTCCAGAGACAAGCTCTGTGGCTTGCAGTGTGTGGCTGTTGGCTGACTTCAGAACCTATGTGAAGTTCTCAGGTGCAGGCAGGCTACTATGCTTAGGGGACTATCTGTGCTGCTGCAGAGTCGCAAGATGGCAGCAACCAGCGGATCTCCATGTTGGTAGATGGGGGTCCACTTGGGAGTGGCAGCCAGAATTCTGGCATGTGGAATGCTGCCAGATGTCCTGTGTGGGAGTAGTGTCAGTGATTTCTGCTCAGGTGAGTGGCCGAAAGTTCTGTGTGGGTGCTGATAGTCCTACTCGAGTACCTAGTAGTCTTGCGTAGGTGAATATTTGGGACATCTACTCTGACGCTAAGGCCTAAAGGCCTGGATGGACACAATGACTTGATTCCTGTGCAGGAGCAGGAATATCGCTTGCAGAGAAGCAGTATTCTCACTACTTGAGTCCCAGGTCACGGAGTGACACAGAATGCTGCCTCCCTCTAGCCTGCCATCTTGGATCGCCAGAACAACTTTTTTAGATTCCACATATGAGCAAGGCCATTCAGTTACTGGTCTTCCTGACTGGCTTATTCCACTGGTCTCCAGTTCCATCTGTGTTATGAATGATAGGGGTTCTTTCTTTTTATTGGCTGCATAGTATTCCAAAGTATGTAAATACTACACTTTCTTTATCCATCCAACATTTTATGATTACTTAAGTTTATTTCAATTTCTTGGTTATTGTGAACAGTGCTGCAGTGAATGTGGGAGTTGTGGTATCTCTTTGGTATGTTTCTTCAAATTTCTTTGGATATATACCCGGGAGTGGAGTTGCTAGTGTATGGTAGTTCTATTTTTAATTTTTTGTGGACCTATATTCAGTAGTCGCTATGCTGATTTTTATTCTCATCAATAGTATACAAGGGTTCATTTTTCCTTGAATCCTAAGCAGCATTAGTTAATTTCTTATTTTCTTGACAATAGCCATTCTTACCTGGGTGGGGTAATATTTTTTTGGAGTTTTTACTTGCATTTCCCTGGTGATTAGCAATTGTTGTCTCAGAATAAAAAATAAAAAGGATTGGGGATGTGATGACTCAGTGTTTAAGTGCCCCTGTGTTCAACATATATACCAAAGATAAAAACAAACAAAAAAACAAACAAAAAAACCCAGACATTCCTATTACTAACTTGGATCAACTTGATAATTTTAGTAACTATACAGTAAATAGTGCTTCATTATATATTTAAAGTTAATAGACATTTAAAACACTTTAATTGATATTATCAAGTTTAGAATTCATGAAGAATAACGGAGTCTACTGAAAACATGCAATTACAGAAAAAAAAACTGTGAAAGGTGTATATTCATATTAAACAAAACAAAACAAAACAGAAAACAAGAATCCCTACCCTACTTCATCAACCAACCCCCAAAGCTTCCTTGGCCTGGGGACAATCCATTCTCCCTTGATCTCTGGCCACAGAGAACTACTAATTTGTTTTCTTATCATTGTAGATGACCTTGAATTTTCTGCATATTTATGTAAAGGAGATCACACTCTAATTTGTATCTACTTCCTGTTTTCCAATGCAATGATATTGTCAATGAAGCTGCTGGAAACATTCATATGCAGTTTTTTAGTGTGCACATATGTTTTTATTTCTGTTATATAACTAGCATGGAATGTAGGATGAAAAATTCTTTAAACTTAACCTCCATGGAGGGGGAAAAATAGAGACAAACACTCAAGCAATAAGTAGTTAAATGACAAAGCCTGCTTATGATCTTCTATTCAAGCAAAGAATTGAGACTTAGAAGTCATCTTTAACTCATCTGCATGACACTTTCTCCGAAGAGAACCTTGTTTTATACAATCTCATCAGTGTCTTTTTTCTCATTGTTGGGCTCTTTGGTTTTGCCTTATAGTCTTCCTTGTAGTTATCAATATATTTGCCACTTAGGATTTCTATATTTTTCCATCTATTCTGGGAAACATGTAGCTTAGTTCAGTTTGTTGGAAGTAAAATTTACATAAAGACATGAAATTTGGAGAGAACCAAGAACACAAGTGAAAGGGCTAACTCATTTTATTCTTTGGATGACTGCTTTCCCTAACTATAAGATAACTGTAGTTGCCTGACAAGCACTCTGCAATTAATTTCAGATAAAATATTATGGGCTAATTCTAATCTCCATAGTAGATATTATTATATTTTTAAAAATAAAAGTTGAATTCTACTTTGTGGAAAACCATTTTAAAACTCTTTGAATCAATTTCCTAAGCATTTTCAGAAGACATCATTTGAAACTTCAATGATTTTCTTATTAGTGTTTGGAAATTTTCAGCATCTTCATATCACATTTTACTTATAGAATTTAAACTGCTCTTTTACTTCTTGAATTCTTGTTTGTATTTTCTGATGGGATGAGTGATATATATCTTTGAATATAGTTTCTATATCTTTTGTTTTGGTAAGATTATATGTTGAAATGGTATTGAAAGTTAGATGTCTAGGGTAATTATTAGTTTGTTTCTTTTAAATTCAGCAAATGTTTATCAAACACTGACATGATATATATTTTCTACATATATTATGTAGAAATACAATACCTACAGGTAGAAATACTTTAAGGATTTTTGCAAATTTTAACTCAACTCATTGAGCACAATAACTACAGTACATATCACATCATATAAACAGAATCATTATTTTATGTTGGAGAAGCTATCTCTCTTGCTTCCTGACCACAAAGATACAGACCCAGGCCTGGCCAATCATCACAATCCACCTTATCCTTTACAATGCTTGGTCCAAGTAATGAAAAATAAAAGGTTAGCATAGAATTCTTTTTGTATCTCTGCTGTATCCATGTTGGGGGGAGAGAGAGAGAGAGAGAGAGAGAGAGAGAGAGAGAGAGAGAGAGAGAAAATATGATGCTTTTGCATCTATTTGCATTGTTAAAGAGGTGACGCTTGGTCTGTGGGTAACAGAAAAGAATTAGGTCAACACTAATAGAGAAGCAGATGTGAGAGACAGTAAGAGAACCTGATATACCACTGAAGCCTCTGACAACAGATGTTAGATACTGAAAGACACACCCTTAAACTCCCCACATGTGTAAGCTAAGGTGGTCTTGCTCCTCACTGCAGGATTCAATGAGTGACACTGATCTTTCTGGAATGCTTCTCTTTCTCTTAGGAATACCAGCTAATATGTCATAGTTTTCTGGAGGATGTCTTGATTGCTTTGGTTGGAGAAAATTTCAAGTTCTTTTAAAATGATAAAATAATTATAGAAATCTCAAAGCAATTTCATATTCATGAAGTCATCACTTCTTGTGTCACTTTTTACTTACTATCCAGTACCTCATTTATTTTTCCTTTCTATCAAAACTATAATAACCTGGAAGCCATAGGTAGTTTTGTTGCATCTGGGAAGTCCATTAACATCGTGCCAGCACTGGTGAGTACTTTTCTGCTACATCATAAGATTGCAGAGAGCACCACAAGGCGAGACAGAGCAAGTGAGCTAGCTCAGATATTGCTTCTTGTTTTATAAAGCCACTAATATCACCACGGGGCTCTATCCTCAGGACTTATCTACTTCTAGTTACCTGCAGAATATCCTACCTCCAAATACCAATAACATATGAATTTGGGATTAAGATTTCAACAAGAGTTCCATACAAATGGCTAAGAATCACATGAAAAGATAGTCAGCATGATATACATTAGATAAATCAAATGAGATACCACTTCTTGTTCATTAGCATGGTTATAATAAAAATGTTAATTAATTAGAGTCAGAGAGGGTGTGGAGAAATTAGAAGCTTCGTGTATCCCTGATGGAAAGGTAAGATGGTGCAGGTGCTTTAGAAGTAGTTTGAAAATAGTTTGCAGTTCCTTGGAATGTTAAACACAGTATATGCCTCAGAAAATTCTCTCTAGGATTTTTCATTAATTTTGGGACCTTCAGAGTCATGAATATTTCAAAGATTTATTCCATTTCTTTCTTTAAGTCTCCATCTGTCATTCTTATTTTTTATTTTTAAACCTCTTGTAATTGTCACTGATTCTCTCCCTGGCTAAGTATAGTTTATGGTGTTTTTGGTTTCTAGCATTTCCTTTTAATTTTTTTCAGAGCTTTTATCTCCTGGTTATGTTTCCCTATAATTCTCATATGTTGTCCACTTTTTTCATTCAAGTTGTTAGTACACTAATCATAAATAGTACACTAATCCAGGTCTGATAATTCCAACATATCTGCCATACCTAAGTCTGGTTCTAATATTTACTCTGTTTTTTCAAACTGTGTTTTCTATTTTTTAACCCGTTTGATAATTTTTGTTGAAAGCCTGACATCATAATGCATTGGGTTAAAGAAACTGAGTTAAATAGAGTTGGGCTGTGTTTAGAGTGTGCTTTATCTGTAGGGTTTGGAGGCTAACACTTTCCAGCTCTGGTCTCTCTGTTGGCTTTGGGGTTACCTAGATACTTCTTAAATGAACTCTGAGGTATGCAGGTTTTTCGGTTGTATTCCCTATTACTATACAGGAGCCCTGTTGATGGGGGTGGTAAGTGACCAGAAGAGTGTAAGCATTCAGAGCCCTGTGATTGGGTTTGTCTTTATTGCACCTGTGCCCTTGTGCTGTAGCCTCTATAAATCTTCTCAGTCTCTTCACTTTCTCTACTCTGCTTAGAAAATGGCTATGGGGGGCCCACCCTGTGCAGGCTGTCCTTCCACATTTCCCTCCCCAACCAGGGTGAACCGCTGGTGAAATCACATCTGGTTAAGCTTTGGAGAAATAATTTCCTTTGAGCTTAGATCTTGTTAAGAACAGAATGCTCTGAGTGTACTGCAAAACTGTTGCTTTTGTTCTACCCTGGATCTGGTTTTTTTCTTTTCTTTTCTTTTATTTATTTATTTATTACTTGCTCAAAACATTACAATGATCTTGATATATCATATATCATACATTTGATGCAAATGGGGTATGAATTCTTATTTTCCCCACGTGTACAAATTGCAGGATCACATTGGTTATACAGCCACGTTTATATATTGCCATACTAGTGTCTGTTGTATTCTGCTGTCCTTCCCATTCCCCCCTCCCCTCCTCTCCCCTCTCATCACCTCTCTCTACCCCATCTACTGTAACTCATTTCTCTCTTTTTTTAAATTTATTTATTTTTTATTAGTTGCTCAAAACATTACAAGTGGATCTGGTTCTTATAGACTTCAGTAGACATCTTATAGACTTCAGGAGTTTCTACTCCTCCAAGTTGGAATTCTCTGTATCTGCCTGTCTCTCCAATTTTGGGGACCGTGGTTTGACTTGTTCTCTTAGTTCTCTGATGGATCTAAGAAGAATTGTTGATTTTCAGGTTGTTCAGTTTTTTTGTTTTGTTTTGTTTTGTTTTTGTTTTTTCTGGCTGTGTGGGTGGAAATGATAACTTCTATGTTCCTTACATGCTGGATTGGAAACTGAAAATATCACTCCAGGTTTATTCTGAACAGTACAAAAACAACAAAATATATTCTGCACAAAAATGTATACATGAATGTATATAGGAGTATATGTATAATAATCCCAAAGTGGGAAGAAACCCAAATGACCACCAAATGATGATGGGTAAGTAAGTGGGCTATCTATGCAGTGCAACAATTGGTGGTGAGAAGAAGGAGGTGCTGACCCATGCTGTGATGTGGATAAAATTTCACTTCTCTAAATAAAAGACACCAGTTACAAAGACCAGATATTGGATGGTTCTTTTTATATGAAATGTGCAGAATAGTTAAAAAGTAGAAAAGTGTTTTCCTGGGTAAAATGATGTTCAGAGATGGGGAGTGACTACTAATATATAAGGGTTTCTTTTTGGATTAGTGATAAAAATTGAAATTAGAATATGGTAATTATTGCACATCTCTGTGAACATATTGAACAACTGAATTATATTTTAAGCCATTGAATTTTATGGTATGTGAATTATTTTCAATAAAAATTTAAAAATTTAAGAAATGAAAGAAAATCCCTAATGATTTCTTGGAATTAAGGTAGATGAAGTATTTATTAGAAAGAGACAGAAGGAAACAGTATATATTATAAATATCCTGGGAATATTTTAATTGTGGTAGCAGTTTCTTGGGTAGATACACTCATCAAAATTTATTTAGTTTTATTATTAAAATGGATACAGTTTATTGAATATAAATTACACTATCATAAGTATGATTTTTAAGTGATATTAGTAGCAGGGGGAAAAAACTGAGTCTGTTGACAGAGACATGGGTTTTTATCATGGTTTCCTACATCTTCATTCAGTGATCTTGTTGAGTGTATTACCTATCCAATCTGAACTTATTTTCACCTTCATAAAAATAGGGATATTATATGCATTATAGTTTTGTCTTGAGGATTAAATAAAATAGAACTTTAAAGTGCCTTACTTATTTTATGTCAGATAGGAGGAAAATATATATTGTATTTTTTTCTAAGAAGTCATTTTTATTTCAGGGCAATTGGGTTTTAACCAGCATCCAAATAATTAAAATTAAGATCTTTAATCTGAGGTTCTAACTTAAAATGAAATGCTTTAACATTTTCATAACTGGGAATGCATGGAATTTTTCTGATTACTATCATAAATCCCATATTCTTCAGAAAATATGTAATTGAGTTATTGTAAGTATTATCAGTACTTTTAACATGACTTCATAGTGATATTCTTACCAAGAAGTTTTTCTATTTTCCATATATGTTGACTAATGGATTTATTAATTTTTAAAAAAGCCCACAAAATATCATAGTCAAGTTTGAATAGCACCTAATACAAGTTGTTATACTGAGAGATCTGTAAAGGTCTTGATCTCTTGGGTAAGGAAACTAATGAAAAATACCCTGATCAGTAACTTTATATGTAGAAGGTTAATATGTGGTGCTACCTCTGCCTTGTGCATCACCAAGATAACCTACACCTTGTAACAATTATCTGTACACACTGTATGGAATAATGGAAGATGCTAGGATGATAGAAAAGATGTAGGAAGATAATCCCATACAATCCACAGGGACAAGGCATAGTTAAAAGAGCTCATCAAACTATTAAAATGTACTTATTAAAGTAAAAAGAGGGAATTCGGAAGGGGTATATACCCCCAAAGATAAACTTAAAATAACCCTTTTTACTCTAAACTTTTTAAATTTGGATTCATCAGGGCTTAGTGCTACAGAAAGGCATATGTGTCCAAAAATGTACATAAGCCCAAGGTACTTTGGAAAGATATTCTAACAGGACAATGGAAAGGTCCTGACCCAGTGATTGTCTGGAGTCTGGGGTCTGTTTGTGTGTTTCCACAGGGAGAGCAGCAGCCGATTTGGATTCCAAAGAGATTAACTAAAGTTATTTCTACAGACCAAAAAGAAGATGACTTGGCTCAAATCCATAACAGCTGATATCCTTACATTTTTGACAGTGGTTCTCCCACACCTGGAGACTAATGAATAATGAACACCATTAAAGCCTATATCAAATGTAAACAAACAAACAAACAAGCAAACAAAAAACCTTGGGGCTTGCTTGTGGGAATACCTTCAGACCCATTATGCAAGTTACAGGAAGAAGGATGGAATATGAAAAGAAGAGTCAAACCTAGGTAGTAACCAGGATGCTTTTTTTTTCAATATCTATTTTATTATTGCCCTTTCCCACATCATGAAGTTCTATTTTATTTTTTGAGCTCATACAGACCTAAGTTAATGTTTTTCTGATCAATTCTATTTTTTGACTGTGGAGTTTTTAAACATTGCAATGGAGATTTCACCTGTGAAAAGCTACAAGGCCTTTACTATTGTCCTATGTGTTGTATGTTATGTGTGCACACTTGTGTTTTGTGTTGTATGTCTGTATGTGCGTATGTCCATATATCATATATGAGGAGCGCTCATGAAAAAATGGATCCAAATTTTTTTTTATTATTCACGTGATTTAAATGGTTTAATTTAAATTGGGTAAACAGCTGTTGGAGGATTGTTTTAATATGTGAACAAATAAGGAGGTTAACAGATCTGTTTGTTTACTTTCTCCTTTCCTTTTCATTATATTTAATAATTCTGTTCAGGATAATGTAAATTATTCAGAAAATTGTTTTCCTAGTGCCTGCTGGAATGTTACATAATTGTTTTTAGCCATCATTGGCAGAATTCCTATCTTCATCCCAGTGCCAGTGAAGACAAAGATAAAACCAAACTATAGCTTCTGCGATAGCTATCACAATAAACTGTATAAACTGATGCATCAATGAATAATGTAACTCAACAAGTGATGCTCAATCAAGGAGTCAATTTACTTTGGGAGGAAATGGACATATTAATAGATTCCTCTGCTTTGAACTGCTTGCAGAACTTGCCTGGACTATGTATCACTTGTCTGCATTGTGAACTATCTGTTGGTGCAGCAAATTGTGGTAGTGCTGGAGTATCTTTGCTGATGGTGTCATCGATGGTACAGTTTTTCTAAAAGGAGCCATCAATTGCCTTGGTGTTGTGGCATTTTTGTATCCTCCTCCCTTCTGTTTGTGATGGTCGTTCAGCTAAAATTTGGGGACCAACAGAGGTGAGGCAAAGAACTTCACCCCCCCACTAGTGCAAAGGCCAAATTTGGGGGCCAACAGAGGTGAGGCAAAGAACCTCACCCCCCACACTGGTGCAAAGGCCAAATTTGGGGGCCAACAGAGGTGAGGCAAAGAACCTCACCCTCCCCCCCCCACACACACACTGGTGCAAAGGCCTATCCACAAGTATGGCTGTATGCTGGACCGGTAGTCAATGACGAGTAAGATGCAATTGCAATGGTACCAACCTAAGACAGGAGGCTGACGCCTTGAGGTCAGCTCATCTGATAATGAGTAAGGACCATATGTAGTATTGGACAACTTAAGACAGGCATAGTCCCTAAGCCACATGCTTGTTGTTTAATTAAACAGAAAGGAGAGCCACAGCCGAGTCTGAATGGCCCCTGGCATTTTGCCAGAAGTAATGGTTGAGAGGTGAGCCATTAAGATGATGATAATTAAGTTAATCTGTGTATAATTGCTGTGACTGGATGATCTTGGATTGAAACAGTCTGTGTATTCAATTGTATATAGACCCCTGCTATCCGCCTCGGGTGCCTGCTACTTTGGAGTTCTCCACGGGATTCCTGGCGAGTTCACGTTGGTTGGTGAAGTTCTGATGGGTGTGTGGTGTCCCTGTGAGGGCCGCGTGGGTGGTGTTCAGGGGAGTTCGGCAATAAAGTTTGTTCCTGCTTGAGTGGCTCGTGATTTGTGCCCAGCCAGACTGCGGCAACTTATTCAATGTATGTTTGGTACTGAGTATGTTTTCAGTATTTTGCTAGATGTTGGTCATATGGTGATGTGGAAGTTAAGATAGAGCTCTGCTCTTCTTACATACCTGTGGTGCTATGTACAGACTAGTAACTGCTAGTATGTTAAGTGCAAAGAGCTCTCAGGATGATTTAGAAGTGCATGGCAAAGGTGAGGGATGAAATTGCTGGTTAAGCAATGTTTAGCCCAAGATTAAGATCCATTACTCACAACAGTCAACATATGGAAATAACCCACTGTCCATTGACAATTGAATGGTGATATAGTTACAGAATATTATCAAACCTAAAAAAAAAAGAAAATTCTGCCCTTTGTGACAACTTAGAAGGAACTGGAGGAACATTATGCTGAATGAAAAAAGCTAGTAACAGAATGGCAAATATTTCATGATTCTACTTATGTAAGGTAATTAAAATAGTGTAATTCATAGATGTATAGAAAATAGAATTGCAATTTCTAGGGGTTGGGGTTCAGGAGGGAAAATGAGCAGTGGCTGATCAATTGGTATAAAGTTTTAGGTATGCTAGATTAACGAGTTGAAGAGATGTGCTATACAACACATTGTCAATAATTAATAATAATATACATTTAAAATATACTATGAGGGCAAAGTTTATTAAGTATTATTACTATTCTTTTAAGAAAAAGAAAATGAAAAAATGTACAGAGGAAAATATATGGAGGTGATGGATAGGTCTGTTACTTTGATTGTGAAGTTTGCATATGCCCAAGCTCGTTAAATTATACATTTTGAACATGCACAACATTTTGTATATCAGTTATACTGCAATAAAACTGTTAAAAAGATTAATATATTGGCTTAATCAGAGGAAAGTTAACATAATATATAAAACACAAAGACAATTAATCATGGTAAAATGTTTTTAAAAAGTGCTATGTTGTGCTCAAGGCCAAGCTGAGTAACAAACACAATTCAAATTACTAATTGCATTTATAACCTCCAATCAAAGAAGATTGATAGTTGTGGTGAGACATGTGGGTCTTTTAGTATGTTTATGAGCTCAGTAAATTGTTCTGGTCCTAAGAGGAATAGGAACTATTTGAAAACAAAGATGAGGTATTTGTGTGCTACATGGAAAATCTGAAGAGTGGTTGTCACCTTTAAAAATCTTTACTTTGCCTAGATAACTTACTTTGCCTCTGAGAACATAAATCTTGGAAAAATAATTTAAACAATTTTAAACCTTTAAATATGTTTTAAAGAAGCAATTTCATGTAGGTTCCTGCTCCAGCTTTAGACAATGTCCAAATCTAGTATTATTTGAGAGGACAAGGACTGCCTTCTGATGCACAGGCACTTGTTACTAGGATCCTGTCTTTGCAATTAGCTGGGGGAATACCAGATTTTAATAAATAACCCTAACTTATGAAATTTCTGCCAGAAAAACCTTTCTCATACTATGCATTATCATACAAAAATGGATCCCAAACAAAGGAAGAAAGGTGGTACCAGAGGCTGGAGGTATCAGAGCCAGGTGATTCTAAGGAGGAGGAAATAGAAGATGTTGATCAAAGGGTACAAAGTTTCAGTTGGACTGGAAAAATAGTGATCTATTGCCCCACGTGGTGAACACAGTTAGTAATAATGTATTGTATATTCCAAGATAGCTAAAAGAATGGATTTTGGTGTGTATGTTGGTAGGAGGCTCACACAGGCTAGGCAAGTATTGTACCACTGAGCTATAACCTCAGCCCCCAGAAAGAATTTTAAGTGATCTCATTACACACACACTCACACACAAATGGTAAGCTGGTGAATGATTTAGTCAGCTTGGTTGTCACTGTGACCAAAAGACCTCACAAGAACAATTTTAGAAGATGAAAAGTTTATTTGGGGCTCACAGTTTCTGAAGTCTTAATCCATAGACCCTTGACTCCATTGCTCTGGGCCAAAAGTGAGGCAGAGGATCTGGGCAGATGGGTTGAGTAAAGCAACTCAGTACATTACAATCAGGAAGCAGAAAGAGATTAAATTCAGATCACCAGGGACAAAACACATACTCCAAGGGCACACCCCCCATGACCTGTCTCTTCCACCTACACTGTGACCCAATTAATTCCTCTCAGGGGATTAATGTATTGATTAGGTTAAAGGTCTCAAAACCAATCATTTCATCTCTATTTTATTTTTTTGCATTGTCTCACATATGAGGTTTTAGAGGATGCCTCATATCTAAACCAAAACAGTGTAGTTAATAAAATATGTTAATTAACTTGAATCTTTTAAAATTTTTTTAATTTTATTGGTTCTTTTTAGATTGTTTGAATCTTTCTACAGTGTGTGGATACAGCAGAACATAACATTGTATACCATAAATATACACAAATACTATTTGCCAACTAAAAATTAATTCGATTTTTAAAAACAAGATCGGAGAACTCCAAAGGAACAATAGCAGCATAGATGCATATAGCATGACACAAAGAATTATATTTACAAACAATGATGCAACATGAAATATGTCAGAAAATGTTTGTGTAGGACTTCTGAAGCAGGATCAAGAGAGATTTGTTAAACTAGAAGAACAGACTTCATCTATCCTTAGATATTGAATAGAATAAACTTAGAAGTCCAAAGGAAGGCAGTTTCTTGTAGGTTAGTTTTGGGAAAGAACAAAGTCTAAATCCTGGAATAAAGTTTTCACAAATTGCCAACTTCTGGATCCAAGCCAACATTTCTCAACTAATATACATGTGAGACATGCAAGCTAGAAGCATGTTGCTGCTAAAATGGGAAAATTACCTTTTATCAGAAAAAAAAATTACCAAAAGTTTTAAATTCTTGGAGAAAAAAAACTATTTTTCATTTTCTTGAACTGTTCTTAAAAGTGTTTGATAATGAATAAAAATATAATTTCTTTTTCAAAAAGTGCTATGATTTGGGGGCATTCTCTCATCTCAGCAACTGGGAGAACCATTGATTTGTGATTGCAGTAGTCTCAGTCTCAGACTCCTTGGAAAGTAAAGAAAGATTCCAAGGATAGGGAAGAACATTTTATAAACATCATATTTTTGCCTATAGTGTCTGTTTTCAGTTTAGGCAAATAGAAGTAGTGTCTTGTCAGCAAACATAAGCTCTGTGCTCTGCCTGACTTATGAGGAATTTTCCTTGCTTTTATCTTAATAAATAGCTCAATTTGCTTCCTTCTTAATAATAGATTTTATTTTTAAAGAATAGCTTAATAAATAGTTTTCACACCCATGTAAAAATCTGAGTGAGGAGGGCAGCTCCCAGGGAAAGCCTGAGGATTAATCACTTTGGGAGACTTGACCACCTCTTTCTGATCTGGACACCCAACAGCTACAGGGTACACTTAGCGGTTTCTTGCTTCCTCATTATACCAAGACCTGATTTCTTTCATACTCCACAGGTTCCAAGGAAGAAAGCAGGAAGCTGTCTGCTTACTTGTCTGTAGGTTCGTACTGTCTCCATTATGGGAGGTTATGTCTATTTCTACTCCCAATCACCCGAGACAAAGAAGTTTGAGTTGAAAAGTTCATCTTTATGTGGAATGGCAGTAGTACAATTTAGTGGGTTAAAATCAGGGACAGATACACATTGTGTTTTAATTCTCTGTCTGCACCATTCACACCTGTGCCATGTCTGTGTGTCCTTCCACAGGTTACTGAACTTTGCTAAATCTAAAATGGTTCACTTTCTGACAGTGACTCTTTTTCCTATGCTTTCAAGAATGACTTATCTCCTGTATTAGATATTCTGTCTTCAGCTGTGTTGCAAAATTAAGCTTAAATTCAGAATTCAAATTCTAGAAGTCATTATGACTTCCTAAAGTTTTGTGCACAACTTTCTGAATCATGGTGTGTTTTGCAAAAGAAACTGATTTCCCTAGCAAGTAACATCTTGGTGGCTCCCCCAATTTTATCTCCCTGTAATTCGAGTTGGGTCTCTTAGACAGGCAGAGCCACACTAGAGAGAAGGATTTGTCTGCTTTGTAATTGCTGCCCCTACAAATACTATTATAAATGGCCCTCAGAGCTGGGTAAGACAAGCAGCCCAGACTGACCCCTGACAGTGTATGTCATTGCCCTTTTGTTCCTATGAAGTCAATTTTATTCCAGATGGAGACTATTTTCAATTAATTGTCCTAATGCCTAAGAGACACTATTTGTTACATTAATAATCAAGACATATTGTTTCTTTTGTGCTTCCATTATCTTCTAGCATGCAATTCTGTTGGAAGAAATAAAGTAATTAGGTTTGCTGAGAATGATTGATTCTTTACAAATATATTCTGTTTATTGTTTCTGATTCTATTATTTTTTTTAGGAATTAAAAAATGGCATTCATCACTTTTAAAAAGTATAGGAGTTGTATCTTCATAAAGATCTCAATGGCATCATGATCGGAATTGGAATCTTAGTTGAGTTTCCTGAGTAATATAAAAACACCAACTTTTTTTTTTTTTTTCCTAAATCTCTGGTGGGTCTTTCTCTCCAGGAGGCTGTTTAGTAATTTAATACAGTACAGCTATACAGCCCCTTACAGCTCTGAGCCTGAGTAACAACTTTGTCGCTTTGCTGCTTTGTGAATTTGGTAAGGGGCTTACACTTTCAGAGCCTCAGTTTTTCACTCCTCAAAATGAGGATAATAGTTGCTACCTTAGAGGTTGCTGTGAACACTACATAGTTCAGCATCTCTAACAGGCATTGCATGATGGAGGGGGTTGAAGTAATATTATTACTTGTTTCAAGCCCTCCCTATCTCCTGTACTTCCTCCTCACATTATTTTCCAAACAAATGCCCCAGAGAATGTGATAATCTAGTATTGTCATCTTTGACATGATTTTACATTTCTAAGTAGTTAGAATCTGATACTGTCCTGGGCATATAATAAACCTTATAATTTTTGTTGTTTAAGTTTTAACTGTCTTTATTTTCTCAGTATGAATGATCTTAGAGAATTTAAGGAAAGAAAAATAGTTTCGAGGAGTTGATGATTAAAATTCCCATTAAGGTTATTGGCAAAAGCTGCACTGAACAAAAAGTACCCTTGAAGGACTAGGGCTAAGCTCAAAGATAGAGTGCCTGCCTAGCATATGCAAGTCTCTGGGTTCCATCTTCAGTACCCATGTGCGTGCGCATGCGCACGCACGTACCCTTCTGACCTGGGCAGGCTGCCCACAGATCAGCCAGAGGCATCACTTGTCAGAGAGCTAGGGCTCATTTATGATACCTAAGCCATCTATAGTACAGACGTTCCAAGTGTAAAATTTCCAATTCTAGACATTCCAATTTGTAGACGGTGACTTCTGAGAGTGTTTTTTTCTTTTATATAATATAGATTTAGATTAGGTGGTTTGTAAACAGCATGATTCTAAGGTTTTTATATCTAATAGTATCTTGGAGGCCAGGGTAAGATCAATTTGCATACCAATGGTTTGCATATTATACTATTTTTAAAAGCATGACTATTTTATGCCCTGCTTATACATAGTCTAAAGGAATTAGTGTTTAGTATAAAAATAAATCTTTATATAAACCATGAAAGCAGATACAAGTTTGAATTTGTTTATCAGAGAAAGAACATTTATTTGAATTTTACTTCCTATTGTTTTGATGCTTTGATCTTTGAATTAAACTGTGATTTTTCTAAAAATTCATTTTGTCTTCAAAGCCCTATCACTGCTGTCCTTGGAGGTAAAGAGAATAGTTTCCTCAAGAAGCTTACCTCTCCTGAACTCAACTTTGAATTAGCTGATATTACCATGTGTAAAATACTAAGCTGGCACTTCAGAAAATAAGACTGAATGAAAATAGCTGTGATAATGCAGAATATTCCACATGAGACATTCTAAAGTGACATGATCATATCCATTTTGGATACTGAATTGCAGAATGGGGTTGATTTGAGGATAGCTTTTAGCAAAGTCACTTATATGCTATATACAAACACATAGATTTAATCTTCGTGTGTATATATGGCAATATATTACATGTTTATGTATATATATGTGTTACATTATGATATATTATTATATGATATATGCTTATTATTATATAAAATAAAAATTCCTATATATCCTTTGTAATACCTCCTTGGCCCCTTGTTATTCCATCCTACTCAATCCACAAAAAAAATTGATTTACTTTCTTTCAATATATAGGATCTATCTATCTATCTATCTATCTATCTATCTATCTATCTATCTATCTATTTTCTGGACACTTGTAAAAACTGAGTAATATGCTACATACTTTTGTGTATAGCTTTTGTTTTACTGAGAATCATTATTTTGAGATTCATGCATGTGGTATTATCATGAGTACATTCTTTTTTATTGGTGAATAGCATTCCATAGTGTAGATAGACTAGTTTCTCCAATACTATTTTTTAAAAAAATTTATCCATTCTTATGCATAAAGAGTGATATCTCATCGAAGTTTTAATTTTATGTCATAACTAATGGTCCTAATGCTGTTTTCCTATGATTATTTACACTCATATGTCTTTTTTGGTGATGGATTGGTGAATTTTTACTAATCTATTTGCTTCCTTATCATTAAGTTTTGAAGGTTCTCTATTCTTTGGATTCAAGTCCTTATTAGTTATAAGGGTTAAAATATTTCTACAAGTCTGATTTCTATTTTAATTTTCTTATTATCTATTGAAGAACTGGTGTTTTATATTTTAATTAATTCCAATTTATCATATTTTTTTATACATCATGTTTTGGGTATCATATTTAAGAACTTTTTTTCTTAGCACAAAGTTAAAAGCTTTCCCTTTGTTTAGTTCTTAAAGTTTTTCATTATTTTACATTTAGGTCTTTTTTTCATTATGAGTTCATATTTGTGGGTGATATAAGATATGAATAGAAATTAATCCCTTTCTTTCTTCATTTCCTCCTTCCTTTCTTTCTGCATATGATTATTTAAATGTTTAAAAACTGTTTTTTTTTTAAATAACTGATCTTCTTCACTAAATTGACTTTGGAACTTTGTCACCAGTTTCCATGTACGTGGGAATATATTTCTGCTGTCTATCCAGTTCTACTGGTCTGTTAATCTATGTTTATGACTTGTTTGAACTGTTGTCGTGTCAGAGGGATTAATCATATTCTCTATACCTTTGGGGTTCAGAGGTAAGATGGAGAATCAAGGAAGCAATTAAAGTCCAGGGATTTGGACACAATATCAGGAAGATCTTCAGAACATCTAGAATAGTCCCAAACCAATGGTCCACTTTAAAATGTAATACATCGTCAGAAATCAGAGGGGCTCAAAGACTGTATGACCATTCCTTAAAGATATTGTGAAATGAACATCTGCATTAGTTCAAAATGCAATATTCTCTTTATAAATATACTGATATATGAATTGAAATCATCCTCAAAACCTCATACTTCTTCAGAGAAAGAACATTTAACTATTTGAATTTGACTTTCTATTTGTTTTGATGCTTTGACCTTTGAATTAAACTATGATTCTTCTAAAATTTCATTGTCTTTAAAGCCTCAAGACTGCTGTCCTTGGAGGTAAATAGAGTAATCCCCTCACAATTTTGGCAGATTCTAGTTTCCAAATATATTTGAAAAATACTATCTTATTCCATGTTAACTAAAACAACCCTGTTGCAATTACCACCATCTCTCATCTCTTTGCTGCAGAAGCCTCTGGTCTGATCTCCTTATCCACAATTGCAATCTCCAACATATTCATCAAGAATAGCATCAAGTTTTAAAGGTAAAACTGTTAACATTATGATCCCATTTAAATGCTTCTATCTCTTCCCATACATCTTTGTGCAGAGTCCAAAGTCATAATGTATCTGGATCCAAGGTTCCAAATGAACTGAACCTGTCTACCTCTCTAGTCTCCTTTTGAACCACTTTCTCACTTAGTCTGTGTGTTATTTAAATGCTGGCTTGCTTTCAGCCAACACATTGGGCCAAGATCTTTCTTCTACAACAGGAAATTTGCTCATGCTGTTAACTTTACTTGAGTGTCCCTTCTGTTATCAGTCTTTGCCAGGCTATTGACCTTCATGGTCTCAGTTTAATCAGAGATGATGTCTTAGCACCTTAGATCAAGATAGGTTTGTTTACTTTATAACTAACAGTATTGCCCACCTCCATGGCAGTATTTCTCATAATTAGGATTATTTAGGGTTATAGCTATTAATGTAGTGTCTGCCTTTCCACTTCACAGTAAGTTCTAGAAGGCTAAGGGTCATCTATAGAGTAACCATTAATGTCAGGTTTCATCTAACACGATGAATAACACAAAGTATATTCCTCAATTAAAATATGTTAGATGAGATCTTTTTTGTCATATTTATTTATTGGATATCAACTAAGCGAGCCTTATATTTAATTCTGAAGATGTTAAAATATTTCCATATATTTTTTAATTTTTAATTTTTTAAAATTTAAATTGATTTTTAAAAAATAAGTGACAGAAGAATGCATTACAATTCTTATTATACATACATAGCACAATTTTTCATATCTTCGGTTGTATATAAAGTATGTTCACATGAATTCGTGTTTTCATAACATGTACTTTAGATAATGATGTGTGTTGGATTAGGCAATTCATACAATCACAGAACTCTAGAACCAGAAAATACCTTAATGATTTTCAAGCCCATCCTGCTAATCTAATGTATTCACAACTCAAGGTTTAGAAAGATGAAATCACACAGGGCACAATGGTGCATGTCTGTAATCCCAGCCTCTCAGGAAGCAGAGGCAAGAGGATTGTGAGTTCAAAGCCAGCCTTGGCAATTTAATGATGCCCCAAGTAACTAAAGGAGATCCTTATAAAATGGTGGAAGGAGACCCTCATTGTTATACAAAATACATGTATGAAGATGTGAGAAAAAAAAAAAGAAAAGCTCTACCTTAGATTAGGTAGAGAGAAGTGATGGAGAAGTGATGGGAGGGGAAGGGAGAGGATGGGGAGACAGGAAGGATAGTAGAATGTAACAGACATTAGTATTACTGTGTGTATATATGTGAATACATGACCAATGTGATTCTGCAACCTGTATACTCAGAAAAATGAGATATTGTATCCCATGTGATTCAAATGTATGATACGTTAAGGTCATTGTACTGTCATGTGTAACTAATTAAAACAAAAAAATAAAATTAAAATACAAATAAAATAAAATAAAATATAAAAAAACAGTCTGTGGGGGGGCTAAGGTTGTGGTTCAGCAGTAGAGTGCTCGCCTAGCATGGGCAAGGCCCTGGGTTCAATTCCCAACACCACACAAACAAAGATGAAATCCTTTCTTCAAAGTTAATAAACAGTTTTCTGGCAGAACAAAAAATCACTGAAACCTAGGTCTTCTCACTCCCAGTTCACTGCTTTGTCTAATACATCAGATTGCCTTCCTTATATGGCATTTTTAATTTCATAATCTGATTTTTCAATTATTAAGAAAAACAATACAATATCCAGTACTAATGAGCTGGAGGAAAGAAGTGTAATTTGATAATCAACAGGAAAATTAATGGCAGTTTTTTCTTTTCATTATGTTGAATTTTGTGGTATAGTTATAATACTCCAATGCTCTCCATGAATCTCTTTTGTTTATATTCTGTTAAGAACCTTATTAATGAATATTGCCACTCAGACAATTATCACAAATAGAATTGGATTTATTTTTTACTTAAATTAAGTCTGACTGGGAGAGTTTACTTGAGGACTTATTGCTGTGTGATCTTATAATATTTTTGAGTACTTCTCTGTAATATGGAATTTGCTATTAGAAACTTGGATATGGAACTCTAAAAAAATATGTATAATTTCAAAAATTATCTGACAAAAATACATCTCCACATTTAAAAAGTAGTCTGCTGTTTCTGTTATTTTAAATTTGCTATTAGCATAAATTATTATAATTTTCTAGAATAAAGAAATAATGACTAGATGCATTTCTCTTTCATATAGAATAGATATATTGAGTAATAATCCATTGCAAAACTTGATAAGAAGGCTCAGAGACACTAGGAATACAACTACAACTAACAGGTAGAAAAAGCAGAATTAATGTTCATTTACAAATATTTGATTTCTACAACCATTATTATTTTGTTATTGACATTTCATGAATTATATGACTAATTAATACAGACAGGTTACCTTGTCAAGCAATTGGATAAGTGTTAGAAATATAAAGATTAAGATATAGCTCCTGACACACCAATACCTTAAAATGTGATGGAAACATTTAGAAAGCTAATATATTTGTTTGTTTTCCTTCTATTATCGATTAAGATTTTCAAAATCTATTTATAAATTTAGAATATAGTCTATGTTATTGTTATGATTTTGATGTGAGGTGTCCCCCTAAAAGCTCTTGTGTGAGACAATATAAGGAAGTTTACAGGCAAAATGCTTGAGTTATGAGAGCTTTAATCTGATCAGTGTATTAATCCCCTGGTGGGGATTTACTATGGGAAGACAGGATGTGGCTGGAGGAGGCAGGTCATGAGAGGTATGCCTTCAGGGTAAATGTTTTGAGAGCTGAGCTTAGTCTCTCTCTGCTTCCTGGTACCATGTTCTGAGCCACTTTCCTCCACCACACTCTTCTGCCATGATGTTCCGTCTCACCTTGGGCCTGGAGGAAGGGAGTTGGCCATCTGTGGACTGAGACCTCTAAAATTGTGAGCCCCACATAAAAATTTTTCTTCCTCTAAAATTATTCTCATTAGGTCTTTTGGTTATGGCAGTGAAAGAGCTGACTACAACATTTACTGTAACATTAAAAAGTTTTAAAAAAATAGTGGTGGTCGTTTTCTCTCCTTCATTGAGGAGCCCATTTACTCTTGGCTAGCAGGGAAATTTTATTGAGGATGTCATCCCAGAAGCTGCTTTCTTCTATCTATTTGCTTAATATCTCTTATAATCCTTTTTCTCCTGGTAAAAGACAGCACAGTTTTGTTCTAGTCCTATGAAGGGGGGAAGAGAAATGAAATATAGGCAATTTTCTTTTTGAGCAATACCACTGGAAAGTTTAGTATATTACTTCCACTAACATTTGATGGTCAACACTTGACCACATGCCCACTCATATCTGCAAGATTGGCTGGGAAATTTGATATTTAGCTGAGAGTTCTATGCTCAGATGAACCACTGAGTAGTCTATTAATAGGTGGACTAGGAGAGAATAAATTATCAAAAACAACTCTCAGTGTGTCAGCTTTTTCTTCTAACCATGCAGATATCCATGCATCCTCTTTTTTTGCCCTCTTTGACACTCATATCTTCAGTGAAACCCACCTAAAATCCCATTCAGCTGCAGCTGAAAATTGAGCACAGAGATTAAATGTAGTCTTGACTATCAAATATGGAAGTGGATCCTGTTGATTTGGCAACAACTAAACACAAGTTACACTCCTACCCTTGCTCCAATAAGTAAAGCCAGAGTAGAAACAAGACAACTACATTATCTTGTAGAATTATCTTGTATCATTATACATTATCTTGTATCAGAAATGTTAACCATATAGAAGTTTTTGGTTCATAGGAAGTGTTAAATTCTCGGAGGCAGGAATTGTGAATGCACTTTATCTCATTGGAAGGGTTAATTCTTTTGGTTAACCAAATTCTGGTTCTGCTTTCAGGGAAATTTTCCTTTGTCCCTTATCCCTTGCATCTTGACCTTATATCTGAGAAGTTCTTTTCAATTGTGAACATCAGAAGAGGAAAGAGAGAGTGTTCTTTCTTTGTTAAAACTCTGGAGGATGAAATATTTTTGTTATAAGTCCAACTTTACAGGTCCTTGTATGTCAGGCTTGTGGTTTCTACCTTAATAAAATTATTTCAAAACCTTGCAGAATTCTTGCCTATTTGCTTATGAGAAGTTTTATGTGGAGTAATCATGCTCAAAGCCATCTTTCAAAAAATCCTTCATAGAACCCATAGACTCTCCCTTTCTCTTTATTGTATTTTATTTTTAGTTCATTGCCTCTTAATATCAGTTACCTTAATGCTATCTCAAATTACTGATTGTTATCCTTGGGCTAACTATGAGAGATAATCTGATATCAGGCTTTTTGAGATATGGAAACAATTAGTTTTCTCTCCTTATAAGTTTCCCAGTTAATGTAACTTTAATTCATTAAATTGAAGGTGACAGGTAGATAGACTTTCCATTAGTAGAACTTTATTTCTTTCATTTATATTTGCAAATAAGCTGCTTCTTGCCTAACTTTATTTCATGAATTCTGTATTATTTTGTTGGAAGTTCCAAGTAGCAGCCAACATACACCAAAAATCTTACATTAAAAAAAAAAATCTTGTTCTTGTTAATAAAATGTGATATATTTCCAAGTGGGCTTATGTTTTGGACTGGCCCATCAAGGGGTGTTGCTTTCTAGCTTGTAGTGTTGTCCTATCTACCAATCACCTAATGTGTTCAACTAATGTCATGCATTTCTGTTTTTTTTTTTTTTTATTCTGGAAGTGTCTCACTTCAAGGAATCAATTTATGTAATAATAGAATATATGTTAAACCACTGAAACCTAAAATATAGTATTTTGAATAAAGCAGAATCTTATTTCCTTCTCCCATAACAGCAAATAAGTGAGTTATCTAATTGAGTGACTATGATGCATTCACAAGTTCATACATATCTTCTAACATCTTGTTTCTTTACTCTTTCAGAGTACTGTCTTTACATTCATGCTTCAAGCATATTTCCAGCTTGTGAGAAAGGAGAAAAAGGGAAATCATCTTTGTTGAGAAAGAAGATGATTCAGAGGAGTCGATTTTGAAGAAATAAAAAATCAAAAAGATTTTGATATCTCCAACCTCAAATTGTTGGACAGTAGAAAATAAGTTTGGCTGAGGGTTAATGTCCCTAGGAATTTGATGAGAAAGAAGATGATTCAGTTCAACATTACATAATTCAAGCTATTTACTTTTATTTTTGTTTATCCTTTCTTGTTCCTGAGGCTGTTTCTCCAATGAGTTCTAACCTAAAACCTTTGCAACACTCTAGGCAATTAGAATTACATTTGATGAGTGCTGAGTTTTTGTTTTGAAAATAAACTAAGCTGTTATTTAATCAGACATTTACTCACTCATTTGTTCTTGAAGTATATTTTTGAGAATTCACTATGTTCTGAGCTGTAGAAAAAAAAGAAAATTTTCTTGTCCTCAAAGAACTCTCAAATCTCAGGCTAGACAAAGAAGCAACCTAGAAAATTCATCAACAAATGCAGCATAATCCCAGAGATGGAGCCTCATACAGTAGATGCACCCTCACAAAGGAGAAGCTCCTGATTGGGCTGGGAGGGTTCCTGTGGGCCTCTAAGAGGAAGGCATACTTATTCTGGGTTTAGAGACTAAGTAAACATCATCAGACTGAATGTGTCATGAAGCAAGAATAGCATGCATACATGGATGGAGTCGTGAGGAAACAGGATATGTTTGGAGAGTAGAAAGAATTAAAGAAGCAATGCAGGTGGGGAGATATCAATGTGAAACAATGATTGGGAGAGAATTTATCTAATTTTGATTCTTTTCCTGATTGTTTCTTTAACTCAAAACAATCACCAAAGACCTACTCATGTTCAAAGTCACATGCTTGGCTCTGGGAAAGTAAGAATGAACAAAAATAGACATGATACTTGCCTTTCGGGCATTCACAACTTATTAAGTGAAAGTTTTAATGCTCTCCTAGACCACATCAAATTTTGATGCTTTTGTGACTCTAGAAATTTTTCCATTTAACATGTATTCTAATAGTTTGGGCTTAAGGTTTTTTGGTATGTTCAAAAAGTGAAGTGACACTGGAGATGAAGTTGTTTTATTTTTAATATTTCACAGCTGTTTGAGGATGCAACCAGAACCATGGAATCAGGTGTTAAGGATATTTCTTGGCTTCCTGGTACACTTCTGTTTACATTTTTTAGAACAATAAAATTCCACAAACATCCAGGAATTCTTCTGTTAATGGTTGTGTTCAGGAAATGCCATACAAACAAAAGGACAAATGATATCATAACAAAAGACAAGAGAGTCTTGATAATATGGAAATCTCTACACCCTTGGGACGGTTGGGGAGAATTGCCAACCACACTTATTGTTACCAATCACCAGTGATTTGTGGTCTACATCATTAAAATCCAGAATATCTGGAAGACCTGATTCAACCATAACTACATGGTGAAGAGGAAGGAGTAGAGATACTGTCTCCAGGGAATCTATTATTAATACCATGGTTACCTTGGGTAAGTTAGTTACTCTTCATGTGCCTCACTTCACTTATTTATAAAATTAGAATGAAGGAAAGAATGGCCCTACCCACTGAATAGAAGAAATTTGAGATTCAAGTAATAAAAAATAGTGAGAGGTTTGCTGTGAAATGAGAGAAAGAATATAGTGAGTTTCTACAGAAGCTGAAGATACTTAAAATTTCATATAATTATTTCTTTTGTGGATAGTATTTTTGTTGTTGTTGTAACATTTTAAAGTTGCCCCAACTGAAGCAAAATTTCGCCTAGTCCATGTGGATTTCTATTTATTTATTTATTTGTAACAGCTCTGTTGAGACATCATAGACATAAAATATTGTATATATTTGAAATACATAGCCATATTTTGACATATATGTAGGTTGGGAAGTAATCTTTTTTAGTATTGAAATTTTATTGTTTTATGAAATCCAGAAATTTGTTTTATGTAAGAAACTCTGAAAAAAGTTCATTTTAACTCATAGTTAGTCAAGAAACGTACTTAACATCTTCATTCTGTAGTTCTTAAACTACCTTCATTTTTATAAGCCTTATTTTTCAACAAATATCTGGTCCTTGAGGACATTAGAACCTCTCTAACTTCTTCAATATTTCTTAAGGAGCTGACCTAGACATGAGAGGGCACAGTGGACATTCCTGAGTGACTGAATCAGATGATGGTCTACACTTGTTTTTGTATAGAAATGACAATGAGTCACTGTCTGGACCTTGTCCTCAGACTTGTAAATGGTAAGGCCTTGGACCAATTCTTACCAGTCTCTGGTGGGCCTTTCTTCCTTGCCAAGGTCCTCAGGGACATGGTGCAAAATTTCCTTTATTTCTTTGCTATCCTTGTCACTCCCATCTCCAGGATTCTCTATCCATCATTCATTACATGGGGATTGGAATTCTCAGTTTTCTTTCCCCTTTCTGTTTCTAAGAAAGACAAATAGGCATTTTTTTCATCTTGCACTTTAATGCTAGTTTCTCCTGATAATCACATATGGGATAACAAAAATGATAAGCTCAATCAAATTACAAAGGAGAAAAAAATCTTACTGAATTCTGCCAGGCATACGTCCTGGTATATAATTTCATGCTCTCTGACAGATGCAATTTAGAAATCCCAATTTTTCATTGCTTAAGGAGAATTTCTTCAAAAGTCCTACTCTAAGGCTGGCATATCCAGTCATAAAAAATAAAAATGACATAAATTAATTTAATTTAGGTGCATCAGTAGGCTAAATAATAGCCACTCCAAGATGTCAGGTCTTAATCCCAGGAACCCATAAATGTTACTTTGTAAGGAAAAAGGAATTTTTTTGGAGATGTAATTAAATTAAAGATCTTGACATGAGGAAATTATCTAGGTGAGCCTATAAACAATCACAGGCGTACCTTCAGAGGAGAGAGACAAAGGGTGTTTTGACATATATACAGGTAGAAGGTGATATGATCAAGGGTGCAGACATGAGTTATGTGCCACAAATCAAGGAATGCCATTAGCCACCAGAAGCTGAAAAAGTCCAGAAACAGAATCTCCCTTGCCATTTCAGGAAGAGGACTGTCAACATCCTGATTTCAACTCAATACTGATTTCAGATTTCTGGCCATAAGCACTGTGAGAGAATAAACTTCTTATTAATTGGTTGACTGATTGATTTATATTAGGGACTGAACCAATGGTACTCTTTCATTGAGCTACATTCCCAAGTTGGTTTCAAACTTGGGATTCTCCTGCCTCAGCCTCCCAAGTAGCTGGGATTGTAGGCATGTAACTCTGTCTGGTAGTTTCTGTTGTTTTAAACCATGAAGTCTGTAGTAATTTTTCATCAAAGTTTCAGGAAACTAATGCAAAATGTCCAGTTGTCTCAAGTGAGTATCAAATGACTTGTGTGATAAATGCTACCCATGTCAAGGGGTTCTTTCCACAGTTATCTTTTTATGGTAGTTGATTATAAGCAGAACAGACTATTTATTTATTTATTTATTTTTGTGTGTGTTTTATTGGAAAAATGTAAATTACATTCGAGAAACTGAAGTTTGAGAAAAGTGCATAAAGAAGGATGATATATGCACTTAACTATGAATCAGTAAATATTATGTAAATTCCTTCTATATGTTAAACTTTGTGTTAAGTCCTGGGTTAAAACCTGAATAAGACAGGATGCTTGTCCTTAAGAAGTCTAGTTTATCAGGCAAATTAGAAATGTACACACATAATTAAATTAATATTTGGAAAATGTATTAATGATCATATGTATAGAATAATATACCAAAACATGCACACTTCAAGGATAAGTCTGTGTGTATGTATGGAGGAGAAATGGGTAGGGGAAAAAAAGTTATGCTTCCAAGTGAAGACAGAATGAAATGCAGTAAGAGAGCTCAAGGGTTGAAATTTATCAAAGTTCCCCCAAGCATTTCATATTCTGAAGGACACTTTTTATAGAAATTCTTTATTAAGTAATAAATGATAGGTCAAGAATGTCTTCAACTACTAGAGTTTATAGTCGGCATAGAATAATCAGTGTTGTGCTGCAAGCTTAGCATTATTTCAGCCAAGAGCAAAAGTTTCTGTCATTTATATTTTTCTTGTGAAGTCTTCATGGCAAATATCAGTTTCATTATGGTATCTGAAAGATTCTGATAAAACTACAGAACTCTCTCCCTATTATTTTTGAGAGCAGTCTTTCCTAGTTAGGAAAAAATAGTAACTTGCATTCAACAATCTGGCTTAGAGAAAATTATATTGCAAAGAACATCACTAATGGGTGTTCCGGCATAACACAGAACAGCTCTGTCCCTCAGGGATAGCTTGCTTGTCAACATACACAGTTTGATCCTGGACTCCTTTTACAAAGTAGCAGAATAATAGTCACAAATAAAATAATCAACATTTATGTATAGCTTTCTGTTATTTTTTTAGATTTCACAATAGAATGGTAGTGGGTTGTTTAAGCCTTAAGCAGCCCTCTTTCACTATGTAACAAAAGTTTCTTAATCTCTTACCTTCAGTTTCTTCAGCTTTAATGTGGGGGACTAACATACAGCTAGAGAACTGTCATGAAAAGTAAGGGAGATTTCTGATTACTACTTACCAAGGTCAGTGCCTGATACTTTGCAGGTATATATTTAGAGTTGCTTCTATAATTTTTGTCTTCTTTTTTTTTGTCATTATTTTTCTGGAAGTAGCTGAGCTTTTAGAAATTTCTACTATTCAATTGTCTTGATGTTCTCAACGCATTGCAGGAAACTATTTAGCCAACCAATAGCCCTGTCCCCATTTATTAAAATTAAAGTTTTAGTATGTATTAAATTTTGAACTTTATCCAGTAGTGACAGGCTTGGGTTTCTAATTTGCTCCTTTTATTTATTCTTTAAGAATCACATGGTCCATAAGATCACAGTCTTAATTATAAATATTATTAAATTACTTATAAATTATTATTAAATAGTTGATAAATAATATACTCTCTAATGCTAATATTTGGGGTAGTTTTTAGGATTAGATCATGTATGAAATAGGAAGGTTTCAAATAATCAGATTATTAGAAAGGAAACTGAAATTTAACTTGAACTTGATATGAATTTACTCCAATTTTTCAAACTGAAGGTTGTAAACATTAATCTACTCACTAAATTAAGCATATTACATGGAGTAAGGTCAGTATGATTTTATGAAATTTAGTTTCAATTATATCCCATGGCTAGTGTGATAAAATTAATTTCATAATGAAAAAAACAAAAACCAAAAAACAAAAAAAAAAAAACAAGAACCTGAAAGCCACAAGATTAGGTTAGTAGTAGATAACTTTTTCTGTCATTTGTTAGTTAAATTTGAGAAAGTTTATGTTTTAATGAACTTATTGTGCATCATCAGACATTCTTTTATATGAATGATTTTTCCCCCTCTTCCCTAATATGGATGCACTGCAGTATAGGATGGGTACCCTGTGTTGGCTTCACATTTTTCTCACTCTTCACTGGGCCTCAGAGTACAAGTTTGAGAGGATCCTACTACCAAATAGACCCCCAAACTAGGTAGTAAAACACCTAATTCCTAAGTAGAGTGAATCTGAGCTTCCATAAAGCCCCTGAGAATTAAGGCAGTTTTACCTCTTTACACCCAGGCCCCATTCTTTTTATTCAGCAATGTTTTGAAAGTTTTCCAGTCAGATAGGGTAGACTGTGTAATGAAGGAACAGGTAGTGGGAGGCTTCTTTGTTGGAGGGGCCCTTTGTTCTGAGGCAGGATGAGTAGCCTGAGAAGGGGGAGGTTGAAACTCAGAAAACTATTTCAAGTTCAAACTTCATTACCGAGCCTCTTTGAGTTAAACTTTTTTGGAGGGGGAAAACAACCAGTCCAAAACTAGGTGTGTGTGTTTTGTTCCTGTGGTGAGTGTGCCGCATGCATTTGTGATGTGTAGGGGGCATGTGTGGGGAGTGTATGGTGTGTGTGGTGTGTGTGTGGGGGTATTGTGTGAATATGTGAGTGTGTGTGTGGTGTGCGTGGTGTGTGTGGTGTGACTGTGGTGCTGGGTGTGTATGAGTGTGTGTACTGTGTGTGTGATTCTGATTGTGTATGTGTGTGGGGGGGCTGAGTGTGTGTGTGTGTGCACGCGGGTGCAAGGGTGTAGCGAGTATTCCCACTTTTAACATGACTATCAGGCTCCACTTCTTGGTTGGTATTTCGGCACTGGGCAGACTGAGCCTGCAATTGCGGGGGACGCCTCCAAGTTCCACCCGGGACATCCTGAACAGCAGCCGCCACAACAGCAGACTGAGCGCAGACAAAGGGGCTGGCGCGAGCGCAGACGGTGCGGCCGCCGGGGCAGCGGGCAGGGCGGGTGGGAGCGGGCGCACACCCCGCCCGGGCTGGCTCGGCGCCGGGCCCCGACTTCACTCAGTCTTTGACCCTCGGTTCTCCCGCCCCGCCGCGGGCCGCACCGCTGTAACCGCTGTCCCGGCAGTCGCTTGCTCCTTTTCGGGGCCGCAGGCAAAGAGCGCAGCACCGTGGGGCCTGCGGCATGGCTGTGTCCTGGAGGAGCTGGCTGGCCAACGAAGGGGTTAAACACCTCTGCCTGGTAGGATGGCGGGCCGGGCGCTCGCGTTCGGTCTCTCCCGCAGCTAGTTTGATTCATTCCCTGAGTGTGGGCGGGTGGGAAGTTGGAAGTGGAAGTTAGATTCGAACAGTTTCAACTAACAAAACTTTACAATGTTAAAACCTGGAGATGATAACGACCCCTCCCCCAACCCCCATGCATGGGAACTTTCCTACACTCTGATGGGCGGATGTGAAGGAGGGGAGAAGCAATTACTTTAAGTGAACACAGCTTTCTCTTAACCCTTTAAACATGTTTGCCCCCATTGTTTTTTTCTGGGGTTGCTTGCGTTTTACTTAGGACATGGTGATCATGGTGATGTCACTAATTTCTTAATCTTATTTTGTATTTCAAAGATCATTTAGCTGACCTGTTTGCCACCCAAATCTTATCTCAGGTGAAGGGCCTGGGTCCAGATTTATTTATGAGCGCTTTTCAACTTTCTGACCAATTAAGAAAGTGTTCTGCAATTTTTCATTGAGATTGCATTGAAAACTCTGTGTCCAAACAATGGACTTGTGGTTTCATTCATCAAGTGATACCTTTTTAAAATTTTTGTTTTTTCTCTCCTTTTGTGTGATTGGTTTAGCTCATTTGGCTGTCTCTGAATGTCCTGCTTTTCTGGAAAACCTTCCTGCTGTACAACCAAGGACCAGAGTATCACTACCTCTACCAGATGCTGGGTGTAAGTGGGACTTGGGTGACCTGGTGCAGTGGCTTTAATTCAGCAGAACTTGGTCAGTTCTTCCATTTATCAAAGAAACCTTTGTTGTACACTTTGAAAAAGTTGTTGATCTCTAAAGTGGTCAAATTTCTTGATTTATCTTTTACACTTGTCTAGAATAGAACGATTAACTCTTTTTAAGAACCAAAGGTATTATCTGCTAAAGTGAAATGAATGAATCTGCCAGAGGCTATTAGAGCCTGAGAAGGGTTGCTACTTTTTGCAAGCTGCAAAATGCCCTGAAGGATTTGCTATACTAGGAGAACCAACTGATGACAGGCTTTTAGTTTGCACTTATCAAGGCTTTCATCCTGCCCATAAGCTTATCCAGAGGATTTCTGCACTGTTTCTTTTACTGACAGTTTTCACAAAGTATATGTCTAATGAGGGTATTCTTTCTGTGTAGTTCTCATCTGCTGGCTTTAAGTTAGTGGCTGATCATGGCTCTAGAATACTGGTCTAATATGAGGATAATATTGTGCAAAACTTTGCTCTGATTTATTCACTTTGAAATTTTTTCCTTTCCCTTTTCTGTTTCTGATCTCATTATTCCTTCTTATCCTCTTCCTACCTAACCTCTTAACAAAAGACAGTGTCACTGATGACATCTTACTTTGTATAAGGAGACTATATTTTCTAAGCAACAAGCAAAAATTATAAAATATATTGCAAGGTCTTAGGTCACCTGAACAAGCAGATTTTGTCATTCCTTCTCATTGAGGAAGAAAACACATTCAAAAGAGGAAATGTATCACTTTTTTTTCATAATTTCATTGCAATTTTAATATTAGTTCAATGAATTCTGTGGAACCAGCTCTCCCTTTCACGTTTTACATGTACGGACTTTACTTTTTAATCCTAGCATCTCAATGATTTGCAAGTGTTAAGCCTGCAATAAGTTGCAGCTGAATTAATGATTGATATTTTTATTGTGTAACCAAAGTACTATTTTTCATAATATATTGCCACTCTATCTTTTTAAAGCTTAATGCCTAGGTTTTTAGCTAATGGGCTAAGAGAGTCTCAAAAACAAACTCATTTTATTAGAAATTCTAAAATCTGAACAATTCTTTCTTTCTTTTATTCAACAATGTAGAAACTATCCTGAAACCTCTGCTTTTCAAATGCATGCATGAAGAGTAAAGCCCCATCCCTCAAGTTGCTTGCAATCTAATGGAAATCCAACAAGTAAATAATTATAATTCAATAAACAAGAAATCTTCTGTACTAAAACATAAGATCTGCTAGCCTTTCCTTATTTTGTTTCCTGGAAATTTGTTATTTGATGTGAATTAATGAGCAGGAGGTTTTCCAGTGGGAAATTTATTACATAACTTGTTGAGCAACATGGAGAAAACTCTTGAGAGTAAAATTTGTTCTGGATTAAGAGGGTATTTGTGGCAATATAAAATCTTAAGAATTGGAGAGTTATTGCAATAACTTGAAAAGACATAACTGCACTTTGGATTTGAACTCTGTGACCCAGCCTAAGCCAAAACAATAATTTAAAAGGAAACTAATTATGTTGGAAACCAAAAATTTTTGTAAACCAATTTTTGTCAACATGGATCCTGTGTAACTTTAAATATATGTTAGTGATAGGTCTGATAAACATATATACATGCATGTGTGTGCATGCATGCACCCTAACAGCCAAATAAATTTTAATATTTAATTTCAAATTATGTCTATTTTATTTTTTAAAAAAGTTTCCCACATTTTTATTAGTGTTTTATAGTTGTACATATTGATGGGATTTGTTGTTATTTATTCATATATGCACCCTATATAACAATATAATTTGCCAATATCATTCCTTAGCACTTCCTTCCTTCCTCCCCACCTTCCACCCCTTTGTCCCTTTCCTTGACTGATCTCCTTTTGATTTTTAGGAGATCCACTCCTACCTTCTTTTTCTTCTTTTTTTTTTCTATCCTCTCTAGTTTCTGCATATGAGAGAAAACATGACCTTGTGAGTTTGACGTATTTTGCTTAACGTGGTGGTTTGCAAGTGCCGTAATTTTATTTTTCTTTATGACAGCCCAATAAAAGTTTAAAACATTTCAAAATATGCTGCATCTCTTTACTTCCATTCTACTTAGTGCTTTTGTTTAAATGATACCAACAAGTTAGGAAGGTTTAAGAACTGCTGGCATATAATAAGGGTTCAATAAACACTGATCAAGTGAATGAAGGAATAGAGTGATAAAATGAACAAATGGAAGATTAGGATTGAGGAGGGCAATGGGCAGACTGATCGTGAGTTAGTTTTCATAAAACCGAGCTGATTTTTAAACCATCTAGTAAGAATTTAACATTTTACCAAGAGTTCTTGTGGAAAGGAAAAATAATCTATGACTTCTAAATGTCTCCCCAGAAATTACGAATTTTTTTTTTCATTAATGTATCTAAACTTTTTGAAGGAGGTATTTTGAAACTATATGGTTCTTTTTAGTGAAAAAGTAACCCCTATAGTTTTGGTCTTAACTTCATGGTAATTTTATTTGTCCTAGGCATAACTTTTCTAATATTGTGATGGATATGATATGGTTTCATAGAGTAAGAATTTGCAGATGCTTTTCAAAATGCAATACACACACACACAGGCACACACACATACACATATACATATAGACAAATATGTATATATATATACATATATATATATACAGTATAATAATACATAATAATAATGAGTTACAATTATTTTTAAGTAAATATTGCTGATGTTTGTGTTTTACAGCTTTAATGACTTAATATTATTTATGTCTTACAGCAGTGCATATTAGACCTTATCAAGTAATCAGACTTAAAATGATAGAATTGTAGAAATACTAAAGGGGACATAAGTATTCTGATTTTATTAATCATTTTTAGATGATTTTTAGGTTCTCACGATACTATTTATGGAAATCAATTTGATTGTACCATTTTAAAACACAGATGGAAACAGTATATTCATTCGCTGAGAAATTTGATAATAGCATTGAATATAAAGCTTGCTGCCATTCACCTGTAAAATGTACCTATAATAGTAACATTACTATGGTATTATGGGCTACAAGGATCTACAGAACATATCTTGTTTATAGGAAGATACAGACATTGAGAAGTGTTGGCAAAGATCTCTGATTTATATTGAAAACAATTATTATTCAACTATTTATTTATACATATGATATGCCAGACACTTTACAAATATTTTGTTTTAGCTTGGAAGCTATGCTGTGCACTTTACATTTGAGGATATACAGACCTAGGAAGCTATGTGACTTGTTCTAAGGTCTGATGGTTACTGTCAGAAGTAGAATTTGAATGGAGTCTTTTCTTACCTCTTTGCTTTTTCCCTCATAATACATATTTTTCTAAACTATTTATCTTGCCCATCTCAAGAATGTAAACCACTGGTTAATATTATTCTTTATCCATACTGCCCAGTAGAAATACAATGCAAGACAAAATAAGAAGAAGACAGAGTCATTAATTCTAAAAATAAATTAAACTCAACATATCTAAAACATTATCACTTTAACAGGTAGTTATTACTAGAGAAATTAATGAGATACTTTACATGATTCTTTCTCATTAAATACTTGAAATTTGTACTCAGGAAAGTTACAATTCAAGCACTACATTTTTAACAGGAACACCTTACCTATATTTAGGCTTCATAAAGTTTACAGTCAGAATTTTATCTAATAACACAAATGTGTATCAACTTTAAAATTTAAGTTTTTTGGAATCAGATGCAGTGGCATGTACCTATAGTCCCAGCTGAGGCAGGAGAATCACTTGAGCCCAGGAGTCCAAGATCAGAATGGGAAACAGAGTGAGAAACTATCCTCCTTAACCACCCTCCCCCACAAATAATTTTTTTTTAAATTAATAAAATTAAACTAAACATTTAGTTCCTTTATAATGATAGACACATTTCACATACTGAATGGCCATGTATGGTCAGTGGCTTCCATTTTTGGCAGTTCAAGTACAAACTGTGGGGAGATTTATTCTTACTCTTGGCCACAATGCTTACTATTTTGCTTTCAAAGCGAACAACTAGCCAGCTAAGTAGTCCAATAAAAAATACATTATGTTATGGCTAGTTTTTTTTTTTTTTTTCTCCTCCTCTATAAATAAGAGTTGATATTGGAAGGGTGGTTGTGGACTTTAATTATTGGCATGAACTATAAAAATCTCGGTCTTCTGAACTTTCTGGTGTTGGTAATTTTTAAGAATGAAGGGGAAATATTTAATTCTCAGAACAAGAGTGTTCATTACTATTTCTATATGACTGTTCTTATACCACAATTAAAGATTAAAAATTACTTTAGAATTGAAAGGGAAAAAAGACCTATAGTGCTAGAAGATAAAATAAAGGAGAGATAAATATGTTTTAGTACTTTTTTTCTTCTTTTTTAATGATCTTTCCCAGATTGGCCTTTTACAGACTGAAAACAGCATGGTCATGGCTGGTTTACGCCTGAGTTAACATGCTAATCTGATTGTGTACTTCCTAGGAGATGTTTAATTATGACATGCTGTGAGTTTGGAGTCTTAAAATTGGATAAGAAGAAAAGTCTTGAGGGGAAACCAAAACAAAACAAATACCCAAGCAAACAAAAAAATTGAACCGACCTCATGCACTCTTCCATTGCAGCTCTTTAAATAAAGAACACCTTGGATTGCTTAAGAAAATAAGTTTTGATATATTTATTTTAAGAAATGGAGATACAGTTACTTTTTACTCTAATAGAAAATGCTAATGTGTTGTTAGCAAACCTAAAAAATTTAATTTTTCCATTAAAAAATATGGTGGCATTCTAACTCAAAAATCAAGCACTCATATTCATGTTACCCATTTTTGAAATATATTTTGACATTTTTATAACTAGAGTATTATGCAATTGATATAAACATTTTAACTTTGGAAAAGAATGAATTCTGTGGTACCAGGTATATGTGCCTTAGTTTCTTGGTTTTACATTTTTTTTTCTCTCCAAACTAACATTTGTATATGGACTATTCAATTTTAACCTATTCTCATAGTTTTAAGATGAGAATTAAAAATTCTTTGCTTTTTCCTCAGGTTTTTTTTTTTTTTTTTTTTTCCTACCTGCTGTATGGACATGAAACTTTTTTCCTTTGGAAATTCTTTTTGAGATATCTATGTTATTTGAGAGAAAGTTATGAGCATTTAGGTTTTTTCTAACTTTCTAGTGAAACACCAGGATGATGTTTCTTTGGTCAATCATTATTCTTTAGAAACATTAACTAATTTACCCTCTTATGAGTCCTAGAAGTGTATCATAACACTGTACAGAGACAAAAGTCTGATGCCATGTGAACTTCTTAAGGTTGAAGATTAGAATTTCTAGGCAAATGAACCTAGGATTTTAAGTCACTGTTGGTTTCACAGCTGGTCTGGGCAGCATTAATTCTGCTGAGAAGGAAGGAATACATACCTCCTGTGAATTTCTGAAGAAGGCTTGATCATTAATTCTTTCCTTTTATTGCACAGAATATAAAAGTCACTAGCTAGAATAAGCCAGGCACACATTGTAGTTTTTATTCAGGGGATATTTTAAACTGTTACTTTTGTTCATTTTTTTTCTTAATCTTTACTAATTGAGCCAGGTGTTTTTCTGTTTATTGACAGGTGAGGTGGGTTTTAATACTTTGATGAAATCACAGTATAGTCTTTATCAATTTACAGTTGATAGCAATCCACAGAGTTTTAGACTTGGGAGTTTTGGTATCTTTAGAGTTTGTTTTTATTTTTCAAAATAGAAAAATAATATTGAAGTTATTTTCTTACTATCAGTCACTGAATTAGTGGTTTGTTTACTATTTGGTCTATTGATTCTGTCTAAACCCCATGAAAAATGGACCACTAGCTTTTTTTTTTATGTGAAATGATATTTTAAAATGAACAGCAAGTTAAGCAAGTTAAGAATTTAAGGAAAATTATTAATTTTCTCTCAATAAAAATATATTTTCAACATAATAAAGGTGGTTTTTTTGGAAGTTTGTATTTCCCTTAGATAAATTGTGAAGGAATTGCAAGACATTTTTACTTAGTTTTTGAGCTATTCATTTGTTTATTTATTTTTGATACTGGGGATTGAAGAGATACTTAACCACTTAGTCATGTCCCTGGTCCTTTTTTATATTTTTATTTAGAGACAAAGTCTTGCTGAATTGCTTAGGGCCTCTCTAAATTGCAGAGTCTGCCTTTGAACCTCTTGGCTCAGCCTCCTCAGCTGCTGGGATTACACTGAGCTGCTGGGATTATAGGTGTGTGCTAACACACCCAGCCTATTTAGATCATTTCTGATTTTGCTTTATTTATCAGCATTCGGGGGCTCAATATTTGATCTCTTTGTTTTCCGCCTAGTGTGTAATTCTCTTTTATCAATAAATTCCAAGCAGCATAGATTGGCAGCTGAAATGAATTTCAGGCATTTTAAAATCACTTCCTTCATTTTGTTATGAATAACATTAATGCTAATAGCAGACTGCATCAGTGAGGATTAAGTATTAGGCATTATTCAAAGAGCTTTGCATTGATTAATTTACTTAATTTTTTTTTTTTTGTGTGTGTGTGTGTGGTGCTGGGGACTGAACCCAGGACCTTGTGCATGCAAGACAATCCTTAATCTTTTTATCTAACGTATGGAATAGATGATTTTGATTTTTTACTTTGCAACTGAGAAACTGAATTTGAGAGGGAGATTGTATAACTTGCTAGTGAGTGACAGAGGCAGGAATCTAGCCTAAAGGTCCTGGATCTAGAGTTTATATTCTTTTATTTTTTAATTTTACAAAAATTGTATAAATTTATTGTATACACCATGATGTTTTGAAATATATAAATATTATAAAATGACTGAATGGAGCTAATCAACATATGCATTAATTACTTCACATACTTTTTAATTTTTTTTTGGTAGTAAAACACTTAAAATCTTCAATTTTCAAGATTGTGACATTTTTACTTTATAGTCACCATAATGTACAATAGATCTCTTGAATTTATTTCTCCTAATTAAAATTTTGCATTCTTTGACTATTATCTCCCTACTTTACCCCACCTCTGCAACCACTGGTAACCACCATTGTGTTCTCTACTTCTAAGAATTCAACTTTGTTAGGTTCCACATATTAGGTGAGATGATGTTGTATTTGTCTTTCTGTGCCTGGCTTATTTTTCTTAACATCATGATGCCTTCCAGTTTCATCCATGTCAGTGTAAGTGGCAGGATTTCCTTCTTTTTAAAGATAGAAAAGTATTTCATTGTGTGCATATAAACCATATTTTCTTCATCCATGCATGAATTGACAGAATTTTTATTCTGAATCATTATGTTCTTCTGCCTCTATGCAACATAAATATTGAGTTGAATCATATAGAATGCCTTTGATAGAACAGAACAATCAAATATTAGCAGTTTTATATGATTCAATCAAATAACGACTTTTACTATTTATTGATCACACACTATGTACCTGATGCACTTCATGGCTCTTTATTTTTATAAGCTCATTTAATCTTTATATTTAATTAAATACATATAACCACTCTGAGGATAGAAATTATCACTTTTTGTAGAATTGAGAAAGTGATTCTCAGCAGATAGATAACTTTCCCCAGCTTGTACAGCTAAATGGAAGAGTCCAGTTTGAGCCCACATCTGCTTGACACTGAACACATGCCCTCAATCATCCTGCTGTACCATGTGAGGTTCTTCAACAGTGTTAAAACCTGGAATTCTCTACTTTTGTCAAGTTATTATGTGTCATAACACAATAGTTCGGCATGTGACTATGTGTAGTCTGTATGTTTGTGAGTTTGCTTTAGTATATCTTAGTAAGTACTTGATTAGACATAAAGGTAAGAATAAAATACATGGATTGTTTTTAAATCCAAGTCAAAACTTGTATCTCAACTTCTTTCTACTATATTAGTTTTCCAGGACTGCCATAGCAAAGTACTACAGTGTAGATGGCTTAAACAAAAAAAGAAAAATTGTTTCTGCACAGTTTTGGAGGCTAGAAGTTAAGGCTCAAGTTGTCAGTGGGGTTTGTTCCTTTTGTAGACCTCTCTCTTTGGCTTATACATGGCTCTTTTCTTCCTTTGTCTTCACATGACCTTCATTCTGTGTGCATCTGTTTCCTAATCTCTTCTTCTAAGGACAATTAAAGTAGGATTAGGGTCCATTCCAAGTATATCATTTAATCTTAATTTCCACTTTAAAGACTATCTCCAAATACAGTCACATTCTGAAGTATTGTACATCAGGACTTCGATATATGACTTTTGTTTTTTTATATTTTAATTTGTTCTAATTATACATGACAGTAGAATGCATTTTGACACATTAACATGTTTCTTAGTTTTCCTCTGGAAGTTAAGCATGAGTTTTGACGAATTAATTTGAGATTAATGTAGTTCTTTTTTCCTCAGTTGTAGAATCCCAACTGAGCAGTAACATTCCAGAATGACATTGCATAAAATCCCTTCTCACGCCTCCTTATGAAGGTATTGTGACATTCCAGATCAGTCCTTTGTAGAATTTAAGTCTTAATCTTTCCCTTGAATTTTTTTGAACATTGTTTTACACACCTGTTTTACCCCTGCCATGTCCTCAAAGAAGGAAATCAAATAAATTAACACCCCATGAGGAACAACACCAATATTTCATTTGGATTGCTTAATTCTTGGCATCAAAAGTATGACTTAGGGAAATGACTCTTAGAGTAGGAACACGGTAAATATTGAGGAGTTATTTTACTTTGCACATTGCTGAGGCCAACAATAGTAATTGGAATTATAATCATAGTAGTCATGTTTGCTCTTCCCTGGGGAAGCACTCAGCATGGAGGGAGAGGAGTCTGTAGAACTGTGATATGCTACAGAGACCATAGGAATTGTTCTAGTCCATTTACCTTATCTGACAGATAGATTTAATATAATTAAATGCGTTCTTTATTCTCAGTGCAAAGCTGAATGGAGATGTTAGGTATCCTCACTTCTGCTTAGTGTTTCTTCATGTCCATTGTCTTAAACATTGTGTTAGTCACATAAATTATTTTCAAATTGCTTAAGTAATTCTGGAGAGGAAAATCAGTTGGAATTTCTTACTGAAAAGTTCATGGGTTTTGGAGCTGTATGGATATGTGTTTGAATCATGGTTTAGGACTGTTTTATCTTTATAAAATTAACAAATTAATTATCTGAGCCTAAGTTTAACTGATCTACTCGATGAAATAGATTTTAAAGCTTTCTCTTAGGTTATTAAAGATTACCTAAGAAAATTCAAGTAAAATGCTTGGAATATAGGCACTCAGAATATGATA
Organism: Ictidomys tridecemlineatus; assembly: GCF_052094955.1. Classification (NCBI taxonomy): domain Eukaryota; kingdom Metazoa; phylum Chordata; class Mammalia; order Rodentia; family Sciuridae; genus Ictidomys; species Ictidomys tridecemlineatus. The sequence goes on along the minus strand of NC_135480.1, from coordinate 75,937,913 downwards.
GACATTGTTATAAATATTAAATAGTAGTATTTGGTACTAATGGTATTTTACTATGAGTAGTTCTAAATAGCAATATCATAAATTATTTATGTTTATAAGTAAACATATTAAAAGGAATTCAGAGACACATAAAGATGGAAGGGATTACATGTAGTAAATGGCTGGTGGAACAGGGATATGTATTCTTTACTCCATTATCATGGTGCTCACAAAGGTGCTTAACAAATATGTTTGATGATGATGTTGTCTACTTGCTGGTCAGCTGAAGCTTTGGGTTCAGTTCTTTGGTTGACCTCTGGCTGCCTTTCTGATTCTTCTTGAGGGAATAAAGCTGTGTGTTATTGTTGGTCATTGGCACAAAGTTTTGGTGGCTTGGCCATAATTGTTGGTTGGAATTTCAGTTTGAGATAGAACACATTTCATTCAAAAAAGTATTAATATATTTTATTAATCTTCACTGAAGCTTAGAGTTTTCAAAAGTCAAACAAGGGAAATAATGTCTACCTTATGATATTGTTGTGAATCTTATAAGTAAATTAAAATAAATGATAGAGCAACATCATTAACATCTCATGAGTCTGACATGATATATTCTATGTCAAAATCTTCACTATTCAACAAGTTAGGTTCTATTCATAAGTAAGCTAAAGAACAGAATTTGCAAGTAATTTTCCAATTGATGAAAGTACTTAGCATGAAGCCTATTTCATAAAAGCAGCTTTAAAATGTCATCTTTCTTCTTTATTTTACTCTGATCCTTAACAATCTTATATAATAATAATAATCTGTAAACTTCCTTTTCCCCAGTATGCTTTTTCTTACATGATTTCCAGTCAGCAGCTTATCCTGAGTTAACTCCTTGTTATTCCATGTCATGACTTCAAAGTGAGTCAAAATGCCCCCAGGAGAAAGTTGTGGAATGGAAAGTAAGATGTGCCAGTGGAGAAAACTGATGGGATAGGGTGATGGGTACTTTTACACCTCACTGATTTTTCTCTATCAAATTACTTTATAAGTTACTTTGGGCCATTGAGTTTTGTCAATTCTCTTGGGGTTTAGCCATATGAACCCCCAAACCACATTTGTAAAGTCTGTTAAACTATAAAAAACAAAAGGCAAAAGGACTCCCCTCTGATAGCTCAGAATATCTAAAAGAAAAATCAAGCACATATCATCAGTGGTCTATATTAATGGGTTCCAACTGGAAAAAAATATGACTCATAGTAAACCACAAAAATGTAGAGCTCAACGTGAATGTTCTTCCCCTACTTTAGAAATCACATTTGCTGCTGAGAATTGTCTGTGTTCTATTTGTTATGGTATTTTTCTATAGGATAGGAATTGGCTTGGATTGTATAGAAACTATCACTAAATTGCTGTTCAGTTAGTTTGATCCTCTGCTTTTAAAAATAATCTAAGAGTTTGAGAAATGAGTCAAGTGAAAGTCTTCTAGAGTTTAGTTTGCAGGTTCAGAATAGATAAACAAGATTTTCTTAATTTTAGTTTGCTTAAAGAAAAATATCTTATATGGGTTTTAAATCTTGAGTGTGTCATTCTTAAAGATGGAAATACATGTTAACTCATGAATTTTAGACATTAAATTTAATTTGCTAAAGTTCTTTATGACATACGTTCTGATTTTTGCTAAAACCAAGAATTTTTTATATCATTTTTTCCTGAGCATGGACTGACTCTTCAAATTTCAAATAGAGTAATACCTATGAAAATCAGGAGTATCTGTGGAATGATGTGATTTTGATGTGATGTTGTGAAAGAACATGAATTGATCTAAGCGGACATGTTTATTTTGCCTCTTAACACATGTGTCTTTAAATAATTTATTAAAAATTTCAGTCTATTTTCTCAATTTTAAATTGAGGATTATGTTATTAAGTTTAACTACATGAACATTTAAATATTGAAACATTCTGACTTCCCAAATGGTAATTGAGTTTAACTCACAAGTAGTTATGAAAAGTTTATTCTAAGATTATTATAGGGCTCTTTTTCTGGGAGAGGTGAGGGAAGGATTAAAATAAGGAAGACATGAATATGAGGTCCTCAAAAAGCGTTATTCTATTCTATTCTAATAGCAAATTATAGTGTAGATAAGTTAATGACAATACAAAAATTCATTACTTTCAAGAAAAATTTAGAGCTAAGAAGGTTTTGATGTTAAATCCAGTTGTAAATGGATTTGCTAAAGTCTAAAAATTTCCAAAAATTAAAAAAAGAGACCATCTTCTAATTTAATGTAAAACAAGAAATCTGAAATTTGATTCTAACCTGGGCAATTTAATAAGACTCATGAAGTTACATAAAGGTCTGGGGATGTAACTTAGTGGTGGAGCACTCATCTAGCATGCATAAGAATCTGAGTTCAGTCCCCATATTGAAGAAAAGAAGGAAGGAAGGAAGGAAGGAAGGAAGGAAGGAAGGAAGGAAGGAAGGAAGGAAGGAAGGAAGGAAGGAAAGAAAGAAAATAGAGAACATTAAAGCATAGGTGCAGAAAGTGAAACAGATTTTTAAAAAATGTAAATAAGTATCAGAGCAATAACTTTCCCTAACTTTCTAAACTGTGAAGGTTAGTAAATAAGTAGTATCAACATCAAAGATCGTCTAAATATTAAGAAGTTAGAGAATAGAGTGTTTCGATTTGGGTATGCAGAATGTTAGGATTTTCCTTACTCATATTTTAATATATGCTGAATACTTTGTTTTCAGAAATTATTTGCTAAATGTCATAACAACACATATGACAACCAAACAACAAGTTATATGGTATGACACCTATCACAAGGGAAACAGGCTAGATGATCTCCTATGTTTAGCCCCCACTTGATTAATAATAGTGTTCAAAAGTAGGTGACATTTGTTCTCATGCATCTCCATTCCCATTACCTAATAGTTATTCCTTACAATACTTGGAACCCTTTTTATTTCCTAAATGGCCATAACATCACTCATTCTAATTTCTGCTTTCCCTTTACCCTGTCCCATTCTGTTGAACCCTGTGCTTTAAATCAGTATCTTTTCATTTATCAAAAATCTAAAGGGAAAGTTTGGCAGCTTAATGCTTGTCATTTGAAAGATTCCACCCTAAGCCATTAAAAATTTTCAAGATAATTTTAAAAAGCTATTCATGAATTTTCCACTATGAAAATAAACTATGCCATTATGGAAAAAAATTGGAAAATACGTAGAAACAGAAATGGAAATTTGCTTTATTTTATCAATATTTAAAGATAAAATTATTTCTCATGTTTACTGTTAAGAATTTCCATTTTATTTTCTTAAGAAAATAATTTTATTATGGCTTTATCATATTTATTATGTAAAATTTTTTCATATTTATTATGTAAAATGGAGATATGCAAAAATAAACAAACCCCAAAGTCATTTATATCAACACTTAAACATAATCATTGCTGATATTTTGATGTGTTTCCTAAGTAAATTTTTCTTTTTTTCTTTTTGGCACCAGGGATTGAACTCAGTGGCACTTGACCACTGAGTCACATCCCCAGCCCAATTTTGTATTATATTTACAGATAGGGTCTCATTGAGTTACATACTGCCTCACTGTTGCTGAGGCTGGCTTTGGACTCGAGATCCTTCTACCTCAGCCTCCTGAGCCACTGGAATTACAGGTGTGTTTTTTTTTTTTTCTTTTTTTGATGTAGCAGTGTAATCATCCAGAATAAACAGTTTTGTATTCTCCTTTTAAAATATAGTTTTAATTGTTACATTAGATTTATCCATGTCATCAAAAACTCATTGCTAAACATGTTATTTTTAATATTTCACTGAATAAATTAAAAACATGCTTTTGGATTTCAGTATTTCACAGACAAAGACAATACAGTGAAAGATATTATTACACAGAACAACCTCTGTTTTTGCAATGATAGCCTTTGGATATTTAATTAGATTTCCAAAGTATATTAATTCATTAAAGTTCATTATGACTTTTTATTGTTTATCCATTGAGTTCTTGATATTTCTTTGCTAAAATACACTAAATTTCAAAAATAAAACTACTTGCTTTTGTATATGAAATGTTGATGACATGATAGAGAAAACTAGAAATTCCCTTCTATGTCTGATAGGTAACAACTACATCTGTTTCATCTATGATTCTGTCTCTGTCTCTGTCTATGTCTACATATTTAGGTTGACCAATTAAACTCGTGAAGAGTTGGTCTGTATTTTCTAATGCTTTAACATATATGCATCAGAAGTTTAAATAAATAATCTTTACCAAACTATTTACTCATTTAGTCCTTCCTCACCAAGTACCTACTCTTAGGCCATTTTGTGGCACTGAGTTCTTCCTCTTAAATTTATTTTCCCCTGCAAGAAGACTGAGAATTTTCTGATTCAAAGTTGAAAATCTTGATTAAAAGACATGGTGAATCATACGAAAAAAAAAAAAACATACAGACATGGCAAATTAACTAAATTGCAAGTATTTTGAGAACAGAGATTGAACTTAAAAGCAATTTTATAGATTCAACTAGGAAGACCTAATAAAAAACAGGATCAAGTTTACAAAGAGTAAATAGACAATATGTTTGTGAAGAATACAATTAGCACATATAAAAGAAGAATCTTCATATTTTTATAATCTGAATGTGAGGTTTCCCCTAAAATCTCACGTGTGAGACAATGCAAAAAGGTTGAGAGCAGAAATGATCAGGTTGTGAGAATCTTAACCCAATTGGTGAACTAACCCCCTTATGGAATTAATTGAGTGCTAATTGGAGGCAGGTGGGGCATGACTGGAGGAGGTGGGGGGCATTGGGCGTGGCTTTGAAGTATATATTTGTATCTGGCAAGTGGAGAACACTCTCTGCTTTGTGATTATCTTGTGAGCCACTTTTCTCTGCCACACTCTTTTGCCTTACCTTGAGTCCTGAGAAATGGAGCTGACCCATTCTATGGACCTCTGAAACTGTGAGCCCTCAAATAAACTTTTCCTTCTCTAAAATTGTTCTGGTTAGATATTTTAGTCACAGCAGCTAAAAAGCTAAGACAATATTCAGTACAAGTTTTAATATGTGTCATTATGAATAGTCTGATAAAAATTCTGACCAGATTATGGGATATCATTACTAGGTGCATTGTTTACTCTCTGAAAATTTTCTGTATGCTTAGGCTACCAGTATGTGTATCTGTTTGGGCTTCTAGTTTTAGGAGAAATGTTAAATTAATGTTAAATTAAAAATGGTTTAAAGATGAAGAATGAAGCAAGGTTTTGGAATGACTGTTTCTGATGAAGAATAGCTGAGAAGTGACTAAATACGCAGTAATTGTGATCAGATGTGCTGGACCCATGATGTGGGAGAAATGGGGCCTGTGTTAGATTTCAAGTCAACCATGCTCTGTAAAATTAATTTACTCCTCCCTGACTTTTCCACTGCACAGATAATTTCTGTTGAAGGAGGAAAGTATAACTGTGATTAAAATCAAATGCTTTGTAACTCTTGAGGCTTTGTTTTTTTTGTGTGTGTGTGTGTGTGTATTTGTTTTCTTTTTGGTACCAGGGAGTGAACCCAGGGACGCTGAGCCATGGGTACCCACTGAGCCACATCCTTAGCCCTTTTTTAGTTTTCATTTTGACGCAGGATCTTGCTAAATTGTTCAGGGCCTCACCAAGCTGGCTTTGGACTTGAGATTCTCCTCCTCCAGGCTCCTGAGATGCTGGGATTATAGGCCTGTGCCACCGTGCCTTGAGCTTTGTTGTGTCTTAAAAAGGGGGAAAAGCTAAGATGTGGTCATAAATACCAACCTGTATAAAGGGTGTTCCTTTATGTCATATTCAATAATAATGTTTCCTTAAAATATTTTATGATTTTAATAGCTTCATCTCTCAGTCCAATATAGTTTTTGATGCTCATATAAAGGTTGTCTTCTTTTAAAATTATATTTTTTGACTGGTGAATAAAATGCTAATTTTAAAAGACCTTTTTTTAGTTGCAGATGGACACAATATCTTTATTTATTCACTTATTTTTATGTGGTGCTGAGGATTGAACCTAGTTCCTCACACATGTGAGGCAAGTGATCTACCACTCAGCTATAGCCCCAGCCCTGCTATTGGTTTTTAAATATCAATCTTATATCCAGCAAACTTTTGAATTTGGTTACTCAGTTTGCAGATTCTCCTTAGATTGCCATTTTAAATAAAATACAGTTTTTTCTTCAAACAACAACAACAACAACAAAATGAACCAGCATTTAAGTGCTGAATTAAAAAAAAATTCCATTTCAATAATATTTGTCAACAAAAGAGGTCAGACCATTTGCATTTGATAAATCTTTATCCTTTACCACAATTCTGTGAGGGAAAGCAAAGGTAATATTTATTATTGGAATCCAGGGACCTTGGTAGAAGCCACAGGTGTTAGTTGTGATAGAAATTTCATAGCTTTTCATCTAATGACCTGTTTGCCAGACAGTATTGCCTTTAGAAGCTCATGGACATGTTCATGTGCAATTCTTTTTTTTTTTATTATTGGTTGTTCACAACATTACAAAGCTCTTGGCATATCATATTTCATACATTAGAATCAAGTGGCTTATGAACTCCCATTTTTACCCCAAATACAGTTGCAGAATCACCTCGGTTACATATCCACAATTCTTAATTCTGTTGATGTTGAACTTTAACTTTGCCAGAGAAACACATAGTCTAGAAGTGAATATCTTGCCATCTGAGCATTTGGCATAGGAAAGACAACACAGACAATACTGGGACAGAAATATTGTGTTATGATATGGTTTTCTTTTCTGTCTGTAATAACTATATATCTTTCTGACTTCCAATAGACTTTTGTAAGTAAAAGCCACATTCCTGTTGAAAATGAAAGGAATGCCATTTTTAGAAAGTATAGCAGAATGGAGGCATAAAACAGGAAATTTTGAGCTAAGTATTAGGAAATCTGGATATATATTCAGGATGGACTCTCTACTTTTGTTGTTCACTTAGTTTTATGGGGGAAAATTCCACTAGCTTTTTCTTTATAACTGTTAAATTCATCTGGATATAGAGAGGTTTTGTTTGTTTGTTTTAAAGAAGTAACTCATAGATGAGAAGACAGGTCAACTCAAGTCAAAAATTACATCATAGTTAAAAGTCTCTAGGGCAGCCATTGGACAGACATCAGTTAGAATCATTTGTAATGAATTACAGTTTATTATGGAAAGAACAGAAAGTCACCAACTTTAGATTTTACTCCAAGAGCACTACAAGAGTAGTTTAATTTTTTTTTCACTAGGAAATGATTACTTTTGTCATTAATTATTTTCTGATTGCTTATGGCATGATTATCACTATTGCTTCTATATGAAGCTTTATCAAAATACATTATTGGCTTTTTAAGTAAGTTCTTTGCCAAAATGTCATTTTGTATATTTATTTATTTATTTATTTATTGTTGTGATGCTGGGGATTGAACTATGGCATAACAAATGTTAAGCACATGCCATACCACTAAATTACATCCCAAGTACTCATGTTTTATTCTTAAATATAATTGCTCACATGGGATAGTCAAATTCATAGCTCTATTATTATTTATTAATGATAAAAAGCAAACATTCAAATTAGAATGACAGGCTTTATAGATACAGCAGAAAATCAGAACAATTTTTTCATATATATAATTTTGATTATGCTAAAGATATTAAAAATTCCTACCATTGCCTTGGAAAATTCTATAATCTTCTTTTTGTGGTTGTCTATTTCTGTTCATATATTTGTCTCATGACTAATTGTCTTTGACTTTTTTTTTTACTCAGAGCATATTTTAGCAAGAGCACTTTTGGATATAAATTTCCTTATTAGTGATCATGCACTTCAAAGTCCTCAAAAATAGGCAGTTTGGGCTTTGCCATTTGTCTGTACTGCCACTTGGTAATTTTTTAGGAGAGATAGGAGGTAAACAGGTAAACAATTACAATATAAAGAGTTAAGTGCCCTACGAGAGATATGGTAAAAGGTGAAAACAAATTACTGAGACAGATGCTCACATCTGTTAGCATATGTGAAGAAGAGGGAAAATTTGAGGTGTAAGTGAGGGCAGGAAATGGGGTTCAGTTAATCTCGAACTGAACTGAGCCACATGACATAAAAGTATAGCCAAGTGGCCTGATAGTATGATCAAATCAATTTGATTTGTTTAAACCCATGGAATATGAGATGGAACAGAAAAAAAAATTGTTGGACTAGATGACATATGTTGTCTCATCAGTGAGCTAAGTCTATGGGATTTTTCTTCAAACTGAGTACTGCTTATTTCCTGAGCAAATCTTGATTGCCAGAATGACAGCAGGAGTGGAGGAGAGTAGGGGAATGTTTGCTATCTTTGAGCAATAAGATGGAAAGTGTAGGTTATGAGTGCTGATCCTAGATCTGAGCCAGATTTCTTGGGTAGTCATGTTAAATATTCTCTTTTTTTGAACTAAGGATATTGAAGGATCATCTCTTAGGCTTATTCATTCATCCATCATATAATTACTAAAAGTCTAGAACTTTCTTTGAATTCTTTAGAGGCAGATGAATGAAATGAAAGTTCAGCTTTCACACCTTTAATTTCAATGCCACCTTTCAGAGATAAAGATGGAAAGACAGCATGGCAAGAGTGGTCTGCAACAAACTGTGTCATAACAGCATTTACATTCTGAAACTAGATCAGATTTTTAGAGAGTTGGGAAATAGAATGATGATAATAATATATGTTGACTTCTAACTACATTTAGGCACTGCACTGAATTCTATATTTGCTCACTTGATGTTTATACAACCCTTTGGTATGAATTTGTTATTGTTGTTGTTATATTTTGCAGGTGAGGAAAATGAGACTGAAATAGGGAAAGAGAATTACCTAAGGCCACACAGCTAGTGGAGGGGCTTAGTTCACACTTACATTTGTCTGCCATCAAAATTATTCTAAAACGGTGACTACCAAGCCTGACTCATACCTCAGACAGAAGTCAGAATTTCAGAAAGTGCAGCAAAGATATGCTTGTTTTAAATTTTCTATCTGTAGTCAGATTTAGGAAGCCCTTGTGAAGATATGCATAAAATTACAGGAAAATATATTTTCTGGAAGGAAAATATAAGCAACTGTAAGAGTAAGAAAGTATTATGGGGTTGGGGTTGTAGCTCAGTGGCAGGGCACTTGCCTCACACTTGTGAGGCACTGGGTTCGATTCTCAGCACCTCATAAAAATAAACAAACAAAATAAAGATATTGTGTTCATATATAACTAAAAAAGAAAAAAAATAATAAAAGTATTGTGTTTTGCAAAGAAGAGGCGCTTGTCTCACCTTTCTTTCTTGGATTGATGTGTGGGTAGGGCAATGACACTGTGGCGGGTGGACCTGGGTTCCTATCCTTGCTTCTTTATAAACTGCTAGTGTAAGTAAAGGCACACAGGAGTATGCTCTGATAGCTTGTTAGCCTGTGTGAGAGAGTTCTGTGGCTCTAAAATGTGTAAGAATTAGGTGTTGTATAGGCTGCACTTGATTTGATCAAAAATACCTCTTTGGGAGAGAAGTCGGTAAAATTGACCTTAAAGAGCTCAAATTTGCTTATTTTTGGACAAACACAATTACCAAATCACAATACAAAAATATTTTATAAACCTGTTGGGTTATTTTTACTTTTCTGTTTTTTTTTTTTTTTCTGGAAATGGCTTATTGTTGATTCCCCAAGAGGAACCTAGAAAAATGACCAATTATTTAAGTCTTCTATTAATACCTTTCTGGTGTTTTCAAATCCCTCTATAGAATAGTTTCTATAGGTATTTGCATGTCACATGTCATATTATATTCCCTTAAATTGTTAAGCAAATTCCCAGGTGACAGCAAAATGTTTGCTTGAAAATTAATTTACCAGAAAGTTAGTTTGCCAGTCCTCACTATAGTCAGCTATTTCATGGGAGTTGTTACATTTTAATAGCTTTGTCAAGAACTTGTTTGAAGATGTGGAAAACATGAATGTAAAATTTTTATTTAGCTGAGACAATGTTGAGAGGGGGAAAAAGTTGGAATAGAATTCACATCCAATATAATTTAATGGACTGAAGCCAATAAATTATATACTTGCTGTCTCCTACCACAAGTTTTCTTTCTAGTATAGGAAAGAAGGATCATTTATTGATAGCAAGTCATGTAAAGGAAATAAATACATTGTAAACTCAGGAAGAGCCATTGTGTTACATAATTGCTATATAACATAACAATCTTAGTATTGTCAAATGGCATCCTAGAGAGATGATGCTCTTCAGTACCACTATGTATGATAAATCTGTGTCAAGACTGTGCTTAATAAGGTGCATTGGGAAGTGTCATCAAGATGATGAGAGTTTCTTAAAATTACAACAATAGCTGTAGTGGCAACTAATTATATTCATGAAGAAAACAAGACTGGGCTAGGAAGCCATACCCCTTTTATGTTCATTTTTTAAATGTCTGTTTTAGAAAAAATACTATTCAGAGGAGTTCTGTGGTGAAATTACAGAGACAGAAATTCTATCTCAGTCTCAGAAAATACAATGGAAGTTTTTGAGTGGGACAGCCAGCTGTCTCTGGAAGAATTCAATCAGAGGTTACCTATGGTTGGAGGCTATCAGAGAAGAGATTTAGATGCTGGGTAGTTGATAGAGGTGGGTGAGGCCCTTTTCCAAATTAAAAATAATATGTTTTTAATAAAGTATTTGATAAAATAAATGTACTAGTAAGTTAAATATTTGGTCAAAACTGAATATCTTCTGTATGTAAGATTCAAATATAATTAGCTTTAAAAGTTATTCTTGTATTTAACAAAGTTTCATTTCTGTGATTATTATCTGCATAAAGTAACATAATTGCCAAAAATTGCTCCCTTCCAATCTGTTCTCCACACTTCGTTGAGAGTAATCATTATTAAATAATAATCTCTTCAGTACCATTTTCTGTTTAAATATAGTGTCTGTGCTCTGCTCTGAAAGTTTGTGCTCTCCAAATTCATATATTGAAGACCTAACCCCAAGGTAATAGTATTAGGAAGTGGGCCTTTGGGGTAAGCTGGTGATTAGGGAACTAACTAGGTTAGAGCCTTCCATGATTAGGACTAGCACTCTTGTTAAGGAGGCTTCAGAGAGCTAGCTAGCCATCATATGAGGAGTGAGAAAGTATTACCTATGAGGAGGTGGTCCTCACTAGACTGAATCTGCCTTGAATCTGTAATTTCAAGCCTTCAAAATTGTAGGAAATAAATGTTAGTTGTTATAAACCACCCAATGTATGGTTGTTACAGCATCTCAAGCACAGTAAGGTACTGTGCTTTGATTTTAGTCTAAAGACACATTCTTACCACAGCCTGCAAAATCCAGCGAGGGATCCCACCTGCTTCTCCAGCTTCCTGTAGCCTCCCCCTCCACTATACCCCCACCATATTGGCCTACTTTAAATTTTTTATGGACACGTTCCCATTTGCTATATTTCATTTATCATAGTGTTTTCTTCTACATGCATAGTCTTCTCATTCTTAGATTGCTTTGACTCTCCCTCTCCAAGACTCAGTTTCTTTTTTTCACTTCATTAGGGAAGACTTACTGATTTCCCATTCGGACCTCATTTCCTGATACAAGAAATTTATCACTGCTACAATTCACATTTGCATATGTAGCCATTTGATTAATATCTATTTTCCCTACTAAAATATGGGAATACTAAGGGAAAGGGCATTTTCTATTTTTAATTCATTCCTGGTATCCTATAATCTGTGCACATCACAATAAATACATGTTGAATAAATAATGTAAGTGGAAGAGATAACTTTTACTGTAGAACTATAGAAAAGAGGTTAGAGAAAGGATATCATAGAGTGGCACTAAGACTCTAAGTTACTTTTTATACTACTTATATTTTAGACTGTTAAAGTATCAGTTAATTAGCTCATGATTCATAGCTGTTAAGAAGGATCTTAAGAATAGCATTTAAGATAAGAAGATACATGTTTGAGATTTTAGGACAATAACCATATATTTGTACTTTCTAAATGTTATATTCTTTTATAATTTCCTTCAAATGGTGTGACTTGTTATAAATTTTATAGCACTGTTTTAATTTGAGCTTCTGTAACAAAATGTCATAGAGTTGTTGGCTTAATCAACAAACATTTGTTTCTTACAGTTCTTGAGGCTAGGAAATCCAAGATCAAGCTGCCAATAGGTCCACATTTGGAGAAGGCTCTCTTCCTAGTTTGCTGATGGCTACCTTCCTGCTGTACCTTAACATCAAGATGATGATAGCAAGAGAGAGAGATGGAGAGAGAACAAGCTCTAGTTAGTTCCTCTTCTCAAAAGGGCACTAATCCTAACATGGGGGGTACTATCCTGTCACCTAATCTAAAGCTAATTATATCCCAGAGGCTCTATCTCCAAAGTCTTTTACACTGAGGATTGTGGGCTCAACAAATAAATTTTGGGGATAAAACATGCACTCCATATAAAGGATTGACAAATGAGATATTCTCGACCATGTCTCATACAGGTGATGGAAATGGAGTTCCCCTCAGTGGAGTGGACTGGTTGAGAAATAACAGCTAGGAAAAATAGAAAGGTAAAAAAACCACAGAACACAGAAAGTAGTTTCAAAAGTAGAGGCAGAACAGGCAAGCCCATCAGACAGATGGAACTGCTAGACTATGGCAAAATGGAGCCCGAGTCTGCTTTATATATATTGGGAAACATCAAAGGCCATCCATAGGATGTTCTCCAAGAGAGAAAAGTGGGCTGTCCAGTTCCCAAAGGGTCCAGAGCTACTATGAGGGATCTTCCTAGCAGAGTAGATATAAAGAACAGATGCATTGGTCAATCTCTTGCCATGGAGAGCCACAGATAGTTCACAATGCCTAACCTAAACCTAACCCTGGCTACCATACTGAGAGAAGACCCTCACATAATTCACAGATGGCTTCCTGCAGGACTTGAAATGTGAAAATAACACTGCCATCTAGTGTCAGCTAACTGATGAGATCTGAAAACAAGTAGCAGGTGAGGGTAAAAGAAATGGTTCAGCTAGGGTGGGGTGATAACAGGGGGCAGTGGTTTCGTTTTAGTGAAAATTTGAGGTAGTTGGTGCTTATGGAGCTTATGGATTCTTAGTGACTAAGTGGAGAAAGTGTACTTAGCTACTAGAATAGTGCCCATGTAGAAATCAGATAAAATATTTTCTTACAATTGTGTCGTTAAACATGGCTCCATATCCATTTTTTCTCTCTCCTTCGTATCTGAAAGAACATTTGTACTCTGAGAATCTGGTAAACCATAACTTTTATTCCTAGTTTAAAGTAATAAGGATATTCAGGAACAAACATGTGAAGAAATTGATCTTTGGTAAAATTTCCATTTGGATTTTTTGGCTTCATAAGGAAAAGATAGAATGCCAAAATAAACTCCAAGGGGGCACTTAAAGCCACTTTGAATTACATTACTCTTTGATTTTATGTAAACACAACAATTAAACACTTCTGCACATTCAGCAAATAGTTAGAAAAATAAAAGTGTACAGATTTCCTTTGAAGCACTGAATTGTAATTTATTTGGACCTCTTAAGTTTTCAACTTTTTGATATTTTTTTTTGCTGATTTATTTTAAATAAACTTATTGTCATGATATATTAAAATTGCAGGTAAAATCATTATCTAAAAATTACTTAAGCCAAAATTCTTATCATTTGCATATATTATATTAAAAGAAATATCAATTATCTTATTTCTTTGGAGGCATGGATAAACAACAAATAATCCCATCATTCTTAAATGATTATAACTTTGCTGATTGAGGTGAGAAAATTATATTTAAAATCTTTATTAGATAATCCAGAGAGGATTATTTTTATTCATTGACTCTCTAATATAAATTGTATGGTATTCTAAGTTGTTCTAACTCATAATGTAGGAACAGCCTAAATTTATTGTTTTTTGGATCTTTCAATGAAAAATTATTGCTTTCTTGACAAACACTAATTATTATCCTGTCTCTTCTTCAGGAACAATATTTCATTCCTTGACAATAAACACTGTGTAAAAGACTTGATATTTTGCCAAGTGTTCAGTTGGGACTCTAAGGAGCACAAATAAATGAAAGATAATAAAATTATATGCTTTATTCATATTCTTAGTATCTGTAGAGTCATCTTGTGCCTACTTCAGGATACATGTACACATAGTATCCCATCTTGTTTCCTGTGATATACTATTAGTATAAAGAATGTAGATAGTACTAGACAACAGCAGTGTTGTCTAGTACTAGCAAGAGTATGATTTAAAATGATTTTCCCCAAAGAGTTGTATCAATACCTAATGCTTATGTTTCTTTGAAAATATGTGGTGCAATATGGATATATTTAATGTATATGAGGTACAGCTGATCTGAAATGTAGAATTCAGTGATAGCCCAGAATACACTGTTCCTACTATTAATACCCAGTGTTCTTTGAGTTCTTGCAATGTAACAGACATTGAATTAAGTGATTTTATACACACACACACACACACACACACACACACACACATCACTTTAAAGTGATATTAAGTGATACATATATTTCTTTTATTGGCTTATTTTAAATGACAGAATCTAATTACTATTAGTCCTCAGTTCCTAACATAGTTTATTAATTTAGGCATGAACCTCATTGATGTTTCTATACATCACTTAAAAATATTGACTACTACTCTAGTATACTCTCCTATGATTTAAATTAATTTGTTTGTAGAGTTTTTGGATTTTCTATGATGTTATATTTTTATTTTATTTGGATGAGGCTGTGTCAGTTTGCATCTTTTCAGTTATAATCTTGGTTTTAGAATTCTTTCTCTTTTTGTTAGCACTGGGGATTGAACTCAGTGGTGCTTTGTCAACGAACTACTTCCTAGTCCTTTCTAATTTTAAATTTTGAGACAGAATGTCACTAAGTTTCTGAAGCTGGCCTTGAATTGTGATACTCCTGCACTGATCTCCTGAGTAGCTAAGATTACAGGTGTTCACCACAACCCAGTCTGATTTTTATTTAAATAGGCTTATCATCTTCGATACATATGATATAATGAAAACACATGGTTGCACCTAGAATTAAAACATTATGAGTACTATACAACTATGCATTTGATCCTTCTATCATCTAACTGTCTTGTCTTCCTCATTTTCTACTAGTTCACTATTATTCTGAAGTTTGGGTTCTTCATTTCTCTGCTTTTTGAAAAAGTAGTTTTAATTTATGTGCATACAAAAATTAAATACATGTGTATTTAATGTGTTAGCTTTTTTTTTTTTTTGCTTGATTTTAAGCTTTTTTGTGTCTTGAGAAATTCTCATCTATGATAATGTGCTAAAGATTTACATATATGTTTATTAAGAGTTTCAATTTTGTTTTTGATATTTAAGTCCTTAATCAATTCAGGAACTAATGTTTTGGAGTGGTTTGAAATAGAAAAGTCATCTCTTTTTTTACATATGCAAAACCAATTTTCTCCTTAATTGAATAGACATTTCTTTTTCCAGCATTATAGATGGTGTCTGCCCTATGTCTATATTAGCTACCATAGTTCAATATATTTTTTTCTTTTTATGGGTCTTTGTTTTGTTCTACTAGTAATTTGTCTATCAACAAAAAAACCTTAAACTACTAAACTACTATGATTTAAAAGTCCTATTTTATAGACTGAATTTTTCCTCCTTTTTTAGTGTTTTAATAACTTTGCTTTTCCATATACATTTTAAAATAAACTTATGAAGTTTCAGAAAAAAAAAATACCCTGATGCAGTTTTGATCGGAGCTGTATTAAGTTTTTAAATTGATTTTTGAGAGACTGGCTTCTTAACAATGTTAAATTGTTCTATCAAAATCATGGCATATCACAACAAATTTTTAGGCCTTTTTTTTTCTAATTTTGCTTATTTATTTTTTTAAAGAGAGAGAGAATTTTTTAATATTTATTTTTTAGTTTTCAGTGGACCAACATCTTTATTTTATTTTATTTTTATTTTTTGAGAGAGAGAAGTTTAATATTTATTTATTTTTTTTAGTTTTTGGTGGACACAACATCTTTATTTTTTTATTTGTATGTGGCGCTGAGGATCGAACCCAGCGTCCCACGCATGCCAGGCGAGCTACCGCTTGAACCACATCCCCAGCCCCTTGTTTATTTTTTAATACAGAATTTATACTTCTTTTGTTAAACTTATTTTTTTTTTAAATTTTTTACCTTCATTTGACTTATTTATTTATATATGGTGCTGAGGATCAAACCCATGGCCTCGAATGTGCTAGGTGAGTGCTCTACTGCTGAACCACAACCCCAGCCCTGTTAAACTTATTTAAAGAAAAATTATAATTTTATTATTCATATAAAATGAAATATTAAAAATAAATTTGTAAAAATATTTGCTGGTATCATATAGCAATGCTCTTAGCTTTTTAGTATTGACTATATATCCTGCCACTGCCGACTCCTATGATTTATCTTAATTTGTTTATAAGGGTTTTAAATTTTCTGTTTTAATCTTTGTTTTGTTTTCATTTTTGGGGGGTGAATAGTGTTATTTTTGTATCTTTTAAGTTAGAATCTTAGTTCAATAATTCTTTTTAAGTATGAGCTTTATTGGCTTCAAAACTGCTAGTTTTTAAAAAAAATGCTGAAATAATGGATTTTAAATCATTGTTTGTTCCTAATATTTAAGTTAATTACATTTTTAGAGAAAGTGATCTGTATGGTACCTATATTTTGAACTGTGTATTGATATCAGTTTTATCTCCCATTCTTCAGAGAAGTTTATAATTTGTTTATAGCCAGTCATCTAACAAATGATATGGTTAGACATCTCAAAAGGAAAAATAAAACTTGTTTGAATCTAAAATTTGTACTTCTAACAATTTACTATGAAATTAAAGAATATATTCTATACCGCCTTTTGAAATACGTCTTTGGTTTTGCAGCCTGAAATATCTGATAAGTATTTGATGAAAGCTGACCTCCATTTTGGTGTCTTAGTTTTGTTTTGATGTTCTTACAAATTATCATACATATGGTAGTTTAAAACAATACAAATTTATTATTTTTGTAGTTCTGTAGGTCAGAAACTTAGCAGTTGATTTCTCTACTCCAAAGTTCACAGGCTGAAATGAATATGTCAACTGGGTTCTTGGTGAGGTTCTGGGAAATACCTGCCTCTAAGATTATTTGGGGTGTTACCAAAATACAGTCTCTTGCAGACAGAGGACTGAAGTCTTCTTTTTCTTGCTGGTTGCCAGTCAAGGCTTCTCATTATCCTTACACAGGGGCCCCTACATATCAACCAGTGAATCCTATTTATAGAATTTCTCTGACATCCCTTTCTGCTCACTCTCTGTTGCCTCCAGTGCAGAAGGTTCTCAGCTCTTAAATGTTCACATGATTAGATTGAATCCACCTGGGTAATTTAAAATACTCTCTCTGTGGTTAAAAACCATAAACTTAATCACATCTATAAAGTCCCTTTTGATAAATAAAGCAACTATTCACAAGTTTTTTAATTTTTAATTTTTTAAAATTTTGAGACAGGGTCTTGCTAAGTTGCTTAAAGTCTCCCTAAGTAGCTGTGGCTGACTTTGAGTTTGAAATCCTCAACCGTTGGGATTACAGGTGTGTGCCCCCATGTCTGCCTTAGTACCCATTTTGATGGATAAATTTTTATAAAAATTCTGAGGGGAATAATAATGGAACTAATAATTTTTCGAGGTGTCTAGTGAAAGATAGATTTTTCTCCTTTATACACATTTATGGCATTGCATTCATGTAAGTAGAGAAACTTCATCTTCCTGATGATAGTAGGGACTTTCTGTGACCACTTCCTAATAGTTTCCCATGATACTGTGAGCTATTTTAAAGTAATTGGTAGACATAGAGGATTCCTGAATAAAATCATCTGAAGATTATAAATATATGAACCAAGTGTAGTGTTGTAACCAAATGAGATGATTATCAAAGCATGATACATGTGTTTAAAAATTCAGTGCACATCCATATTATTGGGTATAGCCATTGTGTTAGGGTTAAGGATTCAAAGCTATAAACACCAGAATGTTGCATTTGAGGAACTTGCAACATGGTATGAATAAGGAGTAGAAAAGTATAAACCAATTTCTGCCTTCCTATATCCTAGAGTTGAGAGGTAGTTATAAAGAGGATTCAGGTACCTTTGGGACATCTGCCTCTCTAGGACTGACCTAGTGAGAGAATATGTAAGAATCAAGGCCATACAGTGGAGCTCAAAGAAGTTTGAGTCTAATCAGATACAAACATTTTTATGAATATACCAACTGAAGAGGAAGTGGTGGTAGCTAGGGTTACAGGGGTATTTCAAACCCAAGGAATGAAGTGAAGCAATTGCACTTGATGGGAGTTAAAATTCAAGACCTTGTCTTGACTAAGGAACTCCGCTGGTAACAAAGTCATAATGTATATGGCCCAAGGGGGCTATAGGAACAGGCTTTCCCTATCTTAAATAGTAGTTTTCCTTGCATAACCTTCTGGGCCTGTTTTTTGTTGTTGTTGTTGTTGTCTTTTTGGTCTTGATTTTAACCCAAGATGAAGATAATCCCTCAGGCTAAGGCACAGAGTTTACCTTCTACTAGTTGTATGACCTTGGGGAAGGTTTCAGCCTCTAACTCAGTTGTGAAATGAGTATAATCCTTTGTATCTTGTAACATTTTGAAAAGATGTCCTGTGCAGCGCCTGTTCTGTGTTAGAGGGTAGGAAATGAAAAGCCTCTTGTTAGTTCTTCCTCGCTGTGTCAGCTTTCTGCACATGGGATCTTGTTGTTGTTTAATTTAAGCATATTTAGAATGATTTTGTTTCTAAATATGAAAATTAATTTTAAATCCAGTTTGGTCAGTAAATTTGTAAATATATAAAATTCTGTTTACGCATTATAATTTAATGATTGCTTTTGTTTTATAATTTATGAACACTACAATTTAGCTAACTAGTTTATGACTATGATTTTTTTCCCCAGGTTTCATATTAGAATTATCTGGGAAGCTTTCAGAAATGTTGGTATCCAGGCACTACCCCAAAGCATTAAATTCAGAATTTTTGGTTGTGGGTATAATTATTTTTATTTAGTAAAAGCTCTTTATCTCTGAAATGGCAATAATACTGTGTACTCAGCCTATGTTACAGAGCTGATCTGAGGATTACATTAAAAATCTATTCAAAAATCAATTAATTACATGAGAACTAAAATAAAATGTAAAGTGATCTTAAACATTTCAGAACTATTTTTCCTGTCCTTGAAGGGCTTACCCTTTACTTAGAGAAATAAGCCCAAACATAAAATGTTTAAAGTAACATGCCACATACTAAACGGAAGTAAAGAAGAATAAGAGTTCTAGGAATCCCCTCCAAACCTCAGTGTGTAGGCAATCCTAATGGACATATTGTTGTGGCCTTCTCTAATAATCTCAAATATTTGTACCTCTAATTTTTCTAACGATAAAAAAACAAGAATAATAATCATCTTGTTGATGGAGAAGCATATAAGGAGAGAAATTTTATCTAGACTGGTTGTCTACATTTCCTTTCTTCAAATGTAAATTCAAGTTGTTTAACAAAATATCTATTGCCTACTATGTGCCTTCTGGGCATTGTCTTTTAAAAAGCCAACTTGAAGAGGAAGTCTAAAGTGGTTATTCATGGCATAGACACTCTAGCTAGAACCTCTGAGTTTCAATTTTGGCTTCACAACATCTTTTTTTGTTTGTTTTATGTTAGGTCTTAATGTTACTCTTATTACTATTATAACATTATAATCATAATGTCACATTCCCCTTTATATAAGAGTAATCCTAAAAAGCTATTAATTATTTCTCAGGGTTATAGGAGAAGATTTAATATGTTTATAAATGAAATATGTTCAAACTAACTGTGCTTGGCCATTAATAGTAGTTAACTGTGTATTTGCTAACACTACTCTATTATATTCTATAATATTCATTTATTTTTATAATCAGAAATTTATAATATTCATTTATTTTATAATCAGAAATTGACTGACCAAATGGAAATAGTACACAAAAAACACTTATGTCCTGCTTCCAAGACATACTCAAATATATGAATTGCAGTTTTCTAAGGCACCATCTCATTTAAGATTGAACATCTCAAACAACATAAATGAACCTAGAGGACATTGTGCATAATGAATGAAGCCAGACACAGAAAGAGAACTGCTGTTTGATATTGCTTACTGTTAGAATCTGAAAAAGTAGAGGGCTGAGGTTGTGCTCAGTGGTAGAGCACTTGCCTAAAAAAGTAGAATTCTTGGAGATAGAGAGTAGAATGATTACCAGAGGCTTCTGGGAGGGTGGTGGCAGGTGCAGAAAAAGGAGATGTTGATTGAAGGGTGCAAAGTTTCAGACAGGAAGAATAGGTTCTGATGATGTATTGCACAATGGTGACTAATAATACTTCGTAGCAAGTTTCAAAATAGCAAAAAGTAGATTTTAAATGGTCTTACTACAAGGGTATGATAAGTATTTATTTGAGGTGATACATATCTATCGGCCTGGTTTGATCATTCCGCAATGTATCTACATGTTAAAAGATCACATCATACCCCATAAATATATACTGTAAATAAAAATAAAATGAATCTTAAAAAGAGAAGATTGAAAGAGTGTTAAACAGACATTATAATAAAGTAAGGACAGAAAGCAGTGAGAGTGTATATATAATAGAGGCAACTCTCCTGCTTTCAGGTCTGGAGTAAGTAGAGCTTACTTAGAAACCCGGGGATGAAGAGTTAGTGAGGTGAAGAGCTTGCAGGCAGGTAATGTAGTGTAAAGGAGTGGCTTATGCTCAGGGAATTTCAGAGGGAGGATACAAATGAAAGCTCTTTAAAGTCTTGAGGGTATATCAGTGAATAAAAGATCCAGTGCCACATAATGTGGAGTTGCAGAAAACCTTGCTGAGATTCTCTCTCTCTAGAGCTCTCAAAACCCAGACAGTGAGGACAAAACAAGAAATCGAACTGGAAGAATGTACTCATTTGATAACAACACTAGCTGACATGAGAGGAGAACTAAGTCTTACAGCCATTCCGAGCATAAAGAAACCAATTTTGCTAACAGGCTTTCTGGTGAAAGGAGGGCTGTTGAAGACTCTAGAAGGAGCAGGCATTTACTGTGATCCTCAAAGGGGAAATAGGGAGATACCTGCAGCTTGTGGGTCTAGGTCAGGGTTCTATGTACTTGCTTATGTACTTAACTATGTTTTGACCCTTGCTTTGTTTGTTCAGCTAGGATTGTGTTTCAGCAGAGCTTCAGCATCTGTTCTTAACTTCAACTGCAGCCTTATCCTTTTACCCATGTGCCGAACACTCCTGGCTTATCTTCGAGGATCCCAGAAGGTAAGTAAAAAAGAACATCCTCATTATGGATTTCCACATCAAATCAAGTGTTATGGTCACATCTTAATTCTGCTTAATTTTCATGGTCTGACTTTTGTTTAGATTGATTTCTTCAGAAATGATGGTAAGGGCCATCTTAACTCTCAAGATCACCCATGAGTTCTCCTACAACACTAGGTAGAGCAGAGGATCAGAGAAAAAATATAAATAGTGTTTTCAGGCACTGTGCTGAGCACTTCATACACAACATTGTGAATCCTTACAATGAATCTGCAATCAGGATTAATCAGTTCCATTTTGTACGTGAGGAACCTGAGGCTTGGAAAGCAGAAGTGACTTGACCGAGATCATGACTAGTGAAGGAGGAGCTAAAATCCATCCCACTTTTGAGCTCTCTGTATCACACCTTGCCTCATCACAGTCCTGTATTTTCACTTAGCTGCATACAGGTGAACAAGTAGGAATCCTATGGCCTTTTAGCAACACATGATAGTGTTGGCACCTTATCTCTACTTAACACACACACACACATACACACACCCCCATTTGGAGCTTAAAAAACATATCTAGATCAAATTAGTGTGATCAAATAATGTGAAAAGATTATGTTACAATATTTACTGTTTTAAAATGAAGGATATAAGTGAAATTCTTTGTCTTTGATTATTATTGTGTATATGTGCATGTTCATATGTATGTGTGTGTGTGTGGGTATGTGTGAATTCACTCATCACTAAAACAGTAAGGTACTACTAGACAGATAGTAATTTCAAATGAATTTTTAACGTGAGGCAGCTTTGATCTGTGAAGTTCATATGTGCAACTTACTCTGGTAAAACTTCTCAATCTTGTAATTATGTTTGGAAACTTTATTTTTAAGGCAGTAATTTTTGTGGAAATAATTCCTTCCCTAGATTGCCTTCCATTGTAAAATGCTAGGTTTTGATCCCTATGTCTGGCTCTTGGCTTGGTATGAAAAAAGAAAAAATAAGTGGCAGGAAATAAAAGTGCCTACTGAAGTCTCCCAGTATTTAATAAGTCTTTAAAAATTGTTTCACAGTGTGAAATACAGATATTCAAAGATGCTTGACATTTATTTTTCTATGAGATCAAGCAGGCATTTAAAACCCTAGATGAGATTTCCTCATTTAAAAATAATCTTATTTTTTGGCTAGCAAAGGAAATCATATATACTGTGAAATTCAAACATCACAGAAATATGTAAAATAGTCAGAGAACTTTCCTCCTGATCCTACTCTGCATGAGCAACTACTGATGACAGTTTAGAGACATTAACATCCAATGCCCTTAACTTTGAACAACATAGAATCAAAATGTAGTTTATATTTTATAATTTTATTCCCTAAAAGTATCTTTCATTCTTAAGAAATCGATAACATAATCTTTTCACATTATTTTTAATTGTTTGAATGTTTCATTAAGTGTATCATAATTCATCTCACTAATTTTTATTCATAGGCTTCTGCTATATTTCCCAAATTTTTATATTATGAGTAGTGTTAAAGTGAAAAAGGTTGTACATCTTATTTGTTGCACCTTATTTACCATATTAAATTTTATTTAGGTACCAAGCAGGAGAACAAGAAGATTGTTGGATAAAAGCAGAACATTTCATATAACCTGTGGTATTACTATCTGTATTTTCTCAGGTGAGAAAGTCAGATGATATTAAACTTTTTTTCTTTAGAAATATACATTTTACTAGTGTTTAAATGTATCATTTTATTGTTCTATACATTATTTGCTGTCACCAACATGAGCTTTTCTTACATATATTAGTTTATACTCTTCCATGAGTTTAAAAAGAGTTGTCAAGGGGAACTACAGAAAATGGGTGTGTCTTATGACTTTTTCATTATGATACCCAAAGTCCCCACCTCCCATCGCAGGCTGATGGAGACTGTTTCCCGAAAGTAGATAATTTCATTTATAAATATTGGAAGAAACAGACCAAAAGTTTTCAGGCTCTAAAAGGAATGATATGAGTTTAAATGATTGAAAAATAAAATGTGAGATATTCATTTACAGAAAATGATTCCCCCCAAAACTATATTTGGTAAATATGTCCTTGATATTAGTATTTGGGTATAATAACTGATGTCAGAATTTATGGAATTTTATCTTGATCTATTTGAAGTTAAATATGTAAAATGAGAATCCTTGCATTTTTAGAAGACATTGTAAAATAAATTTTTATTGAGGGTTCATGTGGTATATTTCAAATCTTTGGAACAGAAAGAAATAAACATAGTGATGTGCTCTGAAGAGAGGTTCTGTAGGTTCTACCCCTAGCTGCCATCTGCCTTACTGTGTTAGATCACCTCTCTTATCCTCAATTTGTGGCTTTTTAAAGAAGTAAAATGGCTAGGCATGATGGCACATGCCTATCATCCCAGTGGATTAGAAGGCTGGGGCAGGAGAATTGCAAATTGGAGGCTAGCCTCAGCAATTTTATAAGGCCCTGAGCAACTTAATGAGAACCTGCCTCAAAATTAAAAAAAAAAAAAAAAAAGAAAGAAAGCTGGGTATATGGCTCAATAGTTAAGCAACCCTGGGTTCAATCACAGTACTAAAAGAAAAAAAAAAGTAAAATTGTTAATATAGCACCAACTGCACTACTGACTGTACAATTTTAAGTATAAAATGAGACCATGCATGTGGAGTTCTTAGAGCATGATGGGTTATTTCAATTTACAGTTTCAGAGATTATCCCAGTGTCATATAATACTTGGCATTTTTATCTATTATTTGATGTGACATAGCTGTGTTGATACTAAAGTCATTATCTGGACATTAATGTATGGCCACTTTTACTCAGGAATGTTTTGCAATGACTATTACCAAGAAGTTATTAAAACTTCAAGCTTTTAAAAAATTACCAAGCATTTTTGAAACAGACATATTCACTGTTTTATCCCAGAACATCCTCCCATCATTAGGTGAGAGATGGGGAAAGCATTTCAGGGATGGATTTAGAACTCTGGTACAGCTTAGAGTAGAGGGAGACTGGGAGTCTAGGATGAGGTGAGGACGTAGGCTGTGGTAAGAGTAGGATGGGTCAGAGGCAGGAGCATGAAAGATTAGGAATGGAGGAGGATTAGAAACCTGTGGCATATTTATTACTTGATTTGTTCTAAACTATAATTATGTCCAAATATCCTGGGTGGATTGGATATTGTAGAGGACTACTGGATGACCTTGTGTCCTAGAGGGTTCACATTTTTCCACTCCTTAGTAGTCTACTTTGGATGTTACTTTTTATTTTTTGGTACTAGGGATTGAACGGAGGGGCACTTTACCACTGAGCTACATCTCCAGTCCACTTTAAATATTTTATTTAGAGACAGGGTCTTGCTGAATTTCGTAGGACCTTGCTAAATTGCTGAGGTTGGCTTTGAGCTTGTGATCCTCCTGCGTCAGCTTCTCCAGCTGCTGGAATTATAGGCATGTGCCACCACACCTGGATAACCTGAGTTTTCTTATTTGTAAAATAAGAATGATTCTGCCTACCTCACTATTTTGCCGTGAGAGTTAAATGAAAATATTCACATAAAGTTCTTAGCACAACTTCTTCCCAGCTGCCTAAAATAAGAATCAGAGGTTTCTTTTGACTTAAAAGCCTTTTAAGGAAAGTGTATATCAATTGTCTCTTACATGTTTGTTATGTAGGACAGTTTTCTCCCCAGGGGAATTCAGAATGACAATTCTTCAAGGGCACTATTGTATTTTTTCGCCATAAATATGTATTTAACGTATAAATTAATATGTAGTTAATTTAAAATGAGAGTTGTTTTTTTTTACTAGATTTCAGTACTTATGAGGCTATAGAACACTGAGTTGTTTATAAAGTTTTATGCCAGTCATAGTCAAATTATACTACAATCTTTGTTTTACTTCTTTTAAACTTGCTTGTTACAGTTTGCTTATTTCTTTTGTAAAAAAAATTAAAAATCATTTTTTAGAACAAATGTAGTAAGTTCATAACAAAACTTGAGAAGAGATTTTTCCATATACTCTCTTTGCCTACCATCTTTTCATACATAGCCTCCCTCATTATTAACATCTGCCAACAGAATGGTATAATCAGTTTGTTACAATTGAGTCTACATGTGCACGTATTTATTACTCAAAGTCTATAGCTAATGTTAGGGCTCACTCTTTTTAAAACAAATTTTAATTTGTTCTTTTTAGTTATACATGGCAGTAGAATGTATTTTGACATATCATACATACATGGAGTATAACTTCCCTTTTTTGTGGTTGTACATGATATGGAGTTACACTGATCATGTATTCATATATGAACATAGGAAAGTTATGTCTGATTCATTCTACTGTCAAGGGTTCACTCTTAGTATTGTGCAATCTGTGGGTCTGGACAAGTGTATATTAACACATATCCACTGCTAGTATCATGCAGAGTATTTTTCACTGTCCTGTGTTTCCGCTGAGCTATACAGTTCATCATTCACTTTTGTCTAATCCCTGGCAACCACTGATCTTTTTGTAGTTTTTATAGATTTACCTCTTCAGAAGGTCATACAGTTGGAATCATATAGAATAGAGCCTTTTCAGATTGGCTTTGTTCATTTAGTAATATGAATTCAAGTTCCTTCCACATGTTTTTATGACTTGGCTGCTCAGTCTTTTTAGCTTTGAATAATATTCCCTGGTCTGGATATACCTCAATTAATTTATCCCTTCACCTTCTGAAGGATATCTTCAGTTGCTTTCAACTTATAGCAATTATGAATAAATCTCCTGCAAACATCTGTGTTTGGGTTTTCATGTGAACATAGTTTTAAACTTGTTTGGGAAAATATGAAAATGTTCTAAAGTATGGAAAGAGTATGTATGGCAGGATTACAAACTGTCTTCAAAAGTGACTATACCATTTTGAATTTTCACTATCAGTGAGTGAGGCATAATAATTACCTTGATAATTCCTATTTCTCCACATCTGCACCAGGATTTGGAGTTGTCAGTGTTATGGGTTTTGGCCATGCTAACAGTTATAAAGTGGTATTTTGTTGTTTTAACTATGTTTCTCTGAAGATACATGATGTGGAGCATCATACATGGCAGGTATGCTTATTTGTCATCTATATGTCCTCTTTATTGACTCTTTTGTAATCACATTTTATATTCTATTATTGAGTTTTAAGTGTTTTTTGTTTATTTTGGATAAAAATCCTTCATCAGATATGACTTTTGGAAATATTTTCTCCCAGTCTGGTGACTTGTCCTTAATGAAGTCCAGCTTATCAATCTTTTTTTTTTTTTTTTTTCATGAATCATGCCTTTGGTGTTATATCCAAAGGTCATCATCAAATTATAGTTTCAATACAATTCCCGCTAAAATACCAATGACATTCTTTATATCTTGAGTCTTTCTTTATATAGATAGAAAATATGATCCTAAAAAAGTACATGGAAGCACAAAAGAATTCAGAATAACCAAAGCAATCTTGAACAAAAAGAACAAAGCAGAGGACATCACACTATCTGGCTTCAAAATACACTACAAAGCTATAGTAACCAAAACAGTATAGTATTGGCAAAAGACAGACACACAGACTAATGAAACAAAGCCCAGGAATAACCCCATGAGTATACAGGCAACAGATTTCTAACAAAAGTGTTAAAAGCATATGTTGGAGAAAAAGAAAGACTCTTCAATTAATGGTGCTGGGAAAACGAAATATTCACCTGTATAATACTGAAAGTTGACCCCTATCTTTCACACACATACAAAATTAACTCAAAATAGTTCAAAGATATAAATATAAGACCTGAAACTATGCAACCACTAGAGAAAACAAGGAAACATTTCAAGACGTTGGAATAGGCATACCTCTGTTTTATAAGACTCCCAAATTATAGGCATTCAAAGCAAAAACCAGACAAGCAGGATTATATTAAATTAAGAAGTTTCTGAGGAGCAAAGGAAATAGTCAATAGAGTGAAGAAACCATCTACAGAATGAGAAAGAGTTTTAGAAACTATTCATCCAATGAATGATTAATATTTAGAATATATAAAAAATTTTAAAACTCAACAACTCAAAACAAATAATCTAATTCAAAATGTGTAAATTATATGAACAGGTACTCCTCAAAAGAAGAATGATGAATAAGTTTGAAAAAATCCTCAACATTATTAGCTAATGGAAATAAATATTGTATACCCTTTTGAAATGCCACACTGTACTTACTTCTTCTTATATGTGTGCAAATATTATGTGTTAACCAAAAATTTTTAAAAATGTTCAAGGACATGGACATGATAATTATCTTGATTAAAACATCACCCATTGTATATGTGTAATGAATTATCACACTGTACCCCATAAACAAGTACAATTAAAATGATAATGATTGATTATAAAATGATAATGATTGATTATAATAAATAAAAAGTCATCATCAAACCCGAGGTAATTTACATAATTCCTCATGTTGGCTTTTGGGGTATTATAGTTTGAAATTTTACATTTAGCTCTGTGATCCATTTTGAATTAATTTTAATGAAATATGTGAGGTATATGTCTAGACTCATTTTTTTTAAAAAATGTCAATTTTCAACTGTTCCAGAACCATTTGTTGCAAATTCTATTTTTTCCCCTCCATTCCATTGGCTTTGCTTCTTTGTCAAAGAACAGTTGACTTTATTCACAGTCTATTTCTGGCCTTTTTATTCTGTTCAATTGTTCTGTCTGTTCTTTTACTGAAACCACACTCTCCTGATTAACTTTCTAATAAGTATTCATTTGTCTACTTTTAATGTGACCTTTTCCCCACTTCTAATTTGTTTACCTTTTAAGTCTTTTCAGTCAACTTTGAATTTATTTAGCATTCAGTTCCTTCTCACTTTCATTAGTTTTTGTAATCTATTGCTCCTAGTCTCTCTGTATTTTTATTCTGGCTTGCTGGGGATCATAGAGTTCTCTGCTTTCCCCACGATGTCTTCTTTTGAATGACTACATTCCATACATTGTTGGAAACTATGATGGCTTATTAAGCAATTGCAGAGCACTTATCTCAAGTCTTTCACTTCTGTCACTATCATTTTATAGAGAAATGTAAACTGAGGAGCTGGTAGACAAGCAATGTGGTCAAGATCACAGGATTTTTAGTTAACTGTTGTTCCTTCCAATACATTATAATATTGTTTACCCATTTCATACCTTATTTCACCCACAGGAAAAGGTTGGGAATGGAGGAGAGTATGGGATATTTGGTCCTTCCTTGATCTATCTCCTCAAGATAATTTTTTTTTCTCCCCTGGTTATGTTAAAATGAGTTTGTCTTGAAATCTATAGTAATTTCCTAATGCTTTATCTTTTGTATGAGCTCTGAGTCAGCTAAACACTCTTTACTGTGCAATTATAGGTAGGTCATTTATCAAATGGTGATCATTATTTTCCAGAGTTTTTGTTTCAGAAGTGGTTCCCAACATTCTATTTTGGGGATTAGGACATTATCTATGGATTGTGAAAATTTTCAGTTGGCCAAAAGCCTTTCAGTTGGCCTCTATTTTACATTGCATGACAATGAGGTGTATAAGATATAGAGAGGTTTGGAACCATGGGAGAGATGAAGGATGTAGAACACCTAAAATACCCTGGAGCCCCTTAAGCAAAACAGTAAATGTCAATGTTATTAGACTTGCATTTTTAAAATATGTATGTGTGTGTGGTGGGGTCAACGGTTGAGTATGTATCTTTTTTTTCCAATCTGAATTACCATGGCTATTTAATTCTAACTTTTGAAAATTAGATAAAGTCTCAATATTCAAGAGTTTAAAAATATTTTTAAAGCTTTACTTTTCAATGTAATATTCCATTGCTCATATAGCTCTTAAACTTTGCCCCTATATTACACTGTGGGAGGAACTGACTTCTTGCCACACAGAGTGTGTCTGAAAATCTCATTGACATGCACCTGGTGTGTTCTGTAGGTGTGCATGTGGCTGCCCATCTGGTGAATGCCCTCAACTTCTCAGTGAACTACAGTGAAGATTTTATTGAACTGAATGCAGCAAGATACCAAGATGAGGTGGGTGGTCTCTGTCTTCCCATTTTCCTTTCACTTGTCATTAAATAACTAATGAGGGTCTGTGATTTTCACAGAAAATTTGTACCTTGCTTCTCCTTTTGAGTGCTTTTGAAATGCAGTTGTCAAGTTGAGTTTTATTCCCTTTCAACAGAAAATATAGGTAATTACTATTTCATAGTCTCTCCTGCTGAAAATGGGAGTTTGCAGAGTGTCTACTTTTTATATTCTGTAATGTTCAGATGGTTGCCACTCAGGTCTACCTTCTGACTCCCAACAGCTTTTGTCTAATTCCTATCATTTATTTGAGAGTTTCGACAGTGCCATTATAGGGTAAAAATACTTTAATAACTCACATACTATGTTTTTGGGAAAAGGGCAGAAAAGAAGGCTATTTGTGGATCATGGGTAATCAATAATTTAACCTAAAAAATATCAGTGAGGTTTCATGATTCCTTCCCCACTCCCACCCCTCCCCCTGTGGTATTGGGGATTGAACCCAGGGGGACTCTACCACTGAACTACATCTTTAGTCCTTTATCTTGATTTATTTATTTTTAAAATTTTGAGGTACTCTTGCTATATCACAAGGCTGGCCTTGAACATGAGGTCCTTCTGCCTTAGCCTCCTTAGTAATTGGTATTATAGGCATGTACCACTGCTAGGCTTTTTCCTTTTTAATTTTACTCCTTGAAATAGATGACCTTGAGCCAAACTCTATTGCAGGCAGTATCTGATTTAGCTCCTTTTTAAAAAATGTGAAACCACCCATGAAATAAAATTGTATGTACAAGTGGTAGGCTAGAGCCTGATGTACAGTGTATGCACAGCTCTGGTCAGGTCTCTGCTGCTCAGTACTTCCACATTGTCTTTAAGCTTCCTTTGCTTCACAATGACAAGACTGCACCAAAACTGCTCTGCCTCATTGTCCTTTAGTATTGACTGGTAGTGACAACACACTTGTTCTCCATCTTCTCTGTTTTCTTTTCTACATATCACCTGAATTTTTAGGGTCAATATTGCTATAATCATATGCTTGACCTCCCTCCCAGAACAAAACAGAAGAGAAGGTAGCAATAAATAGAGAGAAAAAAAATCACTAAATCTAAACAGCAAGTAACTTTTAGTAAATCTCTTGTTTCTAGTATTTTTAAAAACATTAATACTATTTATTTGGTCTGGATTAAGCATTGGCATTGATATTTTCAAAAAGCTCACCAAGTGGTTTTTATACAGTATACCTAGTACTGAGAATCACAGAAAAAAATTTAGCTCCTTAAAATGCCAATAACTACACTTCGCGTGTAATGATTTCAAACAGCCTAAATTTCTAGCTTCCTTTTCCCTTTCTGCATCTATCTTGCCCTCTTTCCATTACACTTGTGTTTACATTTACTGCTCTTGCTATATACTTTTCTTATTTTATCATTTTCTTTTTCTTTCTAATGCTGGGGCTGGGATTTGAACCCAGGTATTTGTAGATGCTTAGGAAAACCATTTAATGCTGAGTTACTTCCCCAGCTATTTCCCCCATGCCTTTGCTTTCTCTCTTTTACAATTCAAATATCTTTAGTACTTATAATCATTTTATCATATGAATATACTTTTTCTTAACATTTCCTACATATTTTAGTAATTTTCAGGTTTTTAGTTATTAAAATTAATTTATGTTGAGCAATATACTTGGTATAAAATACTAAAAATCTGAGTAGATGAAATTAAAACTGAAAGTTTATCCTTCAAAGCTAGTCACAGTTAATCATTTTGTGTTTCTTTTAAAATGTTTGAGTAATATTTGATGATACCCATTCCTCTGCAATTTACTTGTTTCTATAAGTATCCATATTAAGGCTACTGCTTCAGAATATATTGGTCTCATTCTCTTATAAGAATGTGTTATATTTTTTTAGCTTTTTTTTTTATTCATGGGCATTTAGGTTGATTTCAAGTTTTTGTTATAAAACATACTTTACTAAATTTTTGGTGACCCTGATACTCTGCCTCATCGTGTTATCTGTGAAGCTGTTGCTCACTCTCCAGTTCTGTCTTCTTTCTCTGGCAATTGTAATTTTTCCATCTTTTGGCTTTCCATATTTATATATTTATATTTCAGTGTCACTTTGCTCAGCTCACTCTTTTTCTAGCTATTCGTATTTTGGGTTTCTCTAGATCACACTTTGTCATGTTTCTAAAACCAGAAAGATAAGTCATTTGTCCTACATTAGGAGGTGGGGAGCTACTCCAAGGCAAGTGATGCTTATTCCAAGCCCCTTTAAATGGTTTCCTACTTACTATATAGTCAGATTCAAGGTGGAACATAAATAAAGTAATTCAAAATCTTGTTTAGGGCACTTGGTAAGTAGCTCATTGGCCAACTTCTTGCCTAGCATGTATGAGGCTCTCGACTTGATCCCTCACATTGCAACAAAACAAACAAAAACCAAAATAAAACTTGTGCAGTATTAAGCATCATGAGGGTGAAAAATCAAATCCACACATTTACTGGAGATTGACCTAAGTTTTGCAGAAGGTAGAAAGAGAGTTAACTGTACTCCATTACTGTATGAGAGATATATTTTAAAATAAATACTACAATAACAATATTTTCAAGTATTAGAAACATAACCCAATTCTTTAAGTGTTCTCACAATTTTCACAGTATTTGAAATATGGTGAGTTTTCAATTATTCATCTTTACACTAAGTTTAAAGTATGTAAACCTCTGAAATTTTATTGGTGTTGATTCCCACCATCTTGATGTGCAGTCTGGCAATTGCAATAGAGTTTTATATTAATATTTCCACATTATAGTTGAAGATGTTGAGTCCCCAAATTGTCAAAGGGTGGGCTTAGGACCAATACCACTAGCTTATAAGCAGTCATTAAGATTAAATCCTAGGCCTTCTGACTTATCCAGTACTCAGCCTTTCTCAGATAAAAAACCAAAAAACCCTTCTCTGTATTGGATTCTTTCCCTTGTGCTAATCTCCTGTAGCATTATGAGGATGTCAGAACACTTAGTTGAGTCTCTTTCACTTAAACTGGAAGACTGCTATCTGACATGCCCACTACATGGTTCTTATACCCTTCAAATTTCTTATAGAATTTCATATCAGTGTTTATTTTTCAGTCAAATATTTTCTTTTTTATTTTTCTTAGGATCCTAGAAAACTACTCTTCACAACTGGTAAGTTGTTATTTGTTGCCTATCCTTAGATTTAGAAATGTCTGAAAATAAGCCCAGTCAAAGTGTGCAGCAATTAGAAAAATGTTAAAGTACAACAAATGGAAAATTCACATATTGGAACAAATGTTAAGAGGTCAGGCATAAATGAGGACAGAGGGACAAGGCATAGTTGAGTATGAATGAACAAGGAGTAAAAGCAAGCAAACACAAGTCATATGTTTTTCCAGTGAAAACTACAACCCCATATGCTTGTTGAGGGCCTGCTTTGTGTGGCTGTTGTGACAAGTGCTATGGAAGATGGCACACATGTAAGGGTTCTTGCTCTTAAGTTATTGGAAAGAAATAGAGTATTCCAGTATTAGTATAGTTCATATAATCCTGTAATTTAGCAGGATGTATATTGTGATATTAAAACCTATAGCTGGGAGCCAGAAGCAAGCCATCATTAACATCAGTCATGGTTTTGAAGTGTGTCTCCATTTTCTTTTTTTTTTTAAATTAGAATAATTTGTTATATATGCAGCAGAATGCATTTTAATTCATATTACACATACAGAACACAATTTTTCATATCTCTAGTTATATATAATGTAGAATCACACCATATGTGCCTTCATACATGTACTTAGAGTAATGATGATCATCTAATTCTACCAATTTTTCTACACCCATGACACCGCCTTCTACTTTGTCCAAACTAGAGTATGTCTAATCTTCTCACAGCCCTCCCAATCTCTTTTATGAATCAGCCTCCTCATATCAGAGAAAACATTTGGCATTTGGTTTTCTGGGATTGGCTTATTTCACTTAGCATTATATTCTTCAACTCCATCCACTTCTCAGCAAATCCCATGATTTTATGCTCTTTTGATGCTGAGTAATATTCCATTCTGTATATATACCACATTTTCTTTATCCATTCATCTACTGAAGGGCATCTAGGTTGATTCCACAGATTAGCTATTGTGAGTTGTGCTGCAATAAATATTGATGTAGCTGTATTTCTGTAGTATGCTGTTTTAAATTTCTTTGGGTATAGACCAAGGAGTGGGATAGCTGGATCAAAGGTGGTTCAATTCCCAGTTTTCTAAGGAGTCTCCAAATTGCTTTTCCGACTGGCTGCATCAATTTGCAGTCCCATCAGCAATGTATGAGTGTGCCTTTTTCCCCACATCCTCTCCAACACTTATTGTTGTTTATATTCTTAATAGCTGCCATTCTGGTTGAAGTGAGATGAAATCTTAGTTTTGATTTGAATTTCTACAATTGCTAGAGATGTTGAACATTGTTGATTGATTATGTATCATCCTCTGAGAAGTATTTGTTCAGTTCCTTTGCCCATTTATTGATTGGGTTATTTGTTTTTTTGATGCTTAGCTTATATACCCTAGAGATTAGTGCTCTATCTGGTGTGCAAGTGGTAAAAATTTGCTCCCAAGATGCAGGCTTTCTATTCACTTCACTGATTGTTTCTTTTGCTGAGAAGAAGCTTTTTAGTATGAATCCATTCCACTTATTGATTCTTGATTTTAATTCTTGTGCTATAGAAGTCTTATTAAGGAAGTAGGTGCATAATCCAACATGATGAAGATTGGGGCCTACTTTTTCTTCTAATAGACAGTGTCTTTGTTTTAATTCCTAGGTCTTTGAACCACATTAAATTGAGTTTTGTGCATGGTGAGAGATAGGGGTTTAATTTTATAATCTTGCTTATGGATTTCCAGTTTTCCCAGCACCATTTGTTGAAGAGGTTATCTTTTCTCTAATGTATGTTTTTGGCATCTTTGTTTAATATAAGATAACTGTAATTATGCGAGTTAGTCTCTATATCCTCAATTCTGTACCATTGGACTACCAGTCTATCTTGGTGCCAAAACCAGGTTGTTTTTGTTACTATTGCTCTGTAGTATAGTTTAAGTTCTGGTATAGTGATGCCACCTGCTTCACTCTTCTAAGTATTGCTTTCGCTATTCTGGGTCTCTTATTTTTCCAGATGAATTTCATAACTATTTCTTCTATTTCTATGAGGAATGTCATTGGATTTTGGTTGAAATTGCATTATATCTGTATAATGCTGTTGGTAATATAGTCAATTTGGCAATATTAATTCTTCCTATCCAGAACAAGTGAGATCTTTCCATCTTCTAAGGTCTTCTTTAATTTCTTTCTTTAGTTTCTATAGTTTTCATTGAAAACATCTTTCACCTCTTTTGTTAAGGTCTTTCCTCAGTATTTTATTTTATTTTATTTTATTGAGGCTCTTGTAAATGGGGTAGTTTTCCTTCTTTCCCTTTCAGAGGATTTGTTACTGATATACAGAAATGCCTTTGATTTATGGGTTTTGATTTTATATCCTGCTACTTTGCTGAATTCATTTATTAGTTCTAGAAGTTTTCTGGTTCTTTTTCATTTGAAATTTATTTTTCTATCTCAAGCATATTGTCCATGAAATCTCAGTGGAGACTGTCAATTTGTTAAAGAATATTTGAAACCTCAAAATTTTTCTCCTGATGTTAATGTTAAATGTTACAAAAATTCTTCTATTCTTAACCTTATACATATTTATGAGCATGAAAAGAGTAAACTGTATCATGGGGACTGTCAGCATTTACTTCAGAAACAAAGATGATTGAGTAGTTGAGAGGATTCATCATAAATGATTGTCTGTGATAACTCATTAAGAATCAGACTTGAATAGGGGACTGAGGCACATTACCCTATCAAATGTATTGTTTCTCATTTGAACCAATTTCATGATGAAAAATAACAAAAACTCAGGTGCTTTATTCCCCATGTCATGATTATATGTTTAAATTCTTAAAATGTATTTTCTTTCTGCCTATGGATTTATATTTACTGCTTGTAAAATATTTCATATTTTTCTCTTTAGTAACAATAGTTTTGCTTACAATTTTGGTCATCAAAAACATATTTTATTTAAGCCTCAAGGTTTGGATGAGAAATAGGAGAGGAAAAAAGCAGAAAAACAAAACCTTATGCATGAGTCAACTATTTCTTGGTTCATATGAATTAATTTAAGGGAAATGAAAAAGATCTTTATATTAATACTGTTTTCTACAGCACAATGTTTGATTGAAACCTTGGGACATTTAAAATGCTTCAAAGTCTAGTTTACAAAGATAAAAATTTTCTCATAAGACAAAGATATTACATTGATAAACTTAATATAATTTTTACTGCTGTATAACTCTGTGACCCCCCCTACTTTGCATAAAATGCTAGAAGTATCTAGAAATGGTGTTGGAATAAAATAAGATACTTAAAAACAAATTCTCTGGCTCTATCTTAGGGCGCCTTTGGGAGGGACATAGTATTATGATTTCACTTGCCTTCCCTGGTACCTGGGAAGCTAGTGTTCTGTCCTCATGAAACATTTTGTCATTCTCTTGAGCACACCTTTTTACGATCATCTATCTTTTGCCTGAGATAGTCAACTCTTTTTCTTTGCCTGGTCAATATCTGCTCATTCTTAAAATCACAATTGACAGATTGTGATTCTACCAATATGTAGAATAGTTTATTGCCTTAAAATTTTGTCTTTTCTCTTGAAAGTGAGCCTCTTCAGGTGTGTGGCAGGGCTCCCTCTGTGATATGTAAAACTCAAGAAAAATTTTTTTGCCCTTTCTGTTTTTGGTAGGACTTCTGTTAATTTAAATAATTTGAGTCCTCCCAAATTAACAAGTGGGCACCATTTTGGTGGCCCAGTTCACATAATTTCATGAGAGAAATACTTTATGGTAGCTGGGTGCTCCCAGCAATGAACTGGGAACTGGAGCTATAGACAGAGAGCTTCCAAAGCATGAGTCTGAAGCTTTTTAGGAGATTTGGCTGAGCCCACTGAATAGTGGCACATCAGAGCACATGGGAGCCTAAGGATGGCAAGGGGATGAGAAATGCCTCCTCCACAACAGCCTTAAATCAATTTTGTAGTTTTACTATTGACCAAAAATACTCCATAGCCGTCTTTGAATGTTCTCAGATGCAGTGTGTAGGAAAAATTAAGTTATTGATGAATGAATACATGCATGTTTTCGATTTTTGTAGTGGTAAGGAATACGTTTTTATTCACTGATAGATTGTTTGGGAGTATAGTGTGGTCAATGTTGCAGTCATATATCTTTGTGTCTAAAATTTTTTCAGTGTAATTGACAACTAAGAAATTAAGATGGTTTTGTAAAAAGGAAAAATAAAGCCTGGGAAGTGTAAGAGACAAAGTATAGTACTTTGACTTAATACATGCGAAATGGTAAAAGTATTTCAATCAAAAAATTTGTAAAATAAAATTAGGTTAAATTATTATCCAAAAATTCATTAAAAATGTTTATATATTACATATTTCTAAATTTGGGAGTACCTTATATGGTGAGAGTAAAATGCACAACATCTAATTTAATTAGGAAAAATCTGCACAAACAAGCACAATTATGTTTCCAATTAAGTTAGAAGAAGTAGAATAATTGATAAAAGATAGTATGTTTCTGATCACATTAGGTATGGGTATAAATTATCTCTCAAATTCACCCAGAAATGACAGTAAAGCACAATTATTCATTTAAAGGTTACTATTAATGAAATTAATATGCATAGATAACAAACAATAGGAATAAACATAGAAACTT
Source organism: Ictidomys tridecemlineatus (assembly GCF_052094955.1). Lineage (NCBI taxonomy): Eukaryota > Metazoa > Chordata > Mammalia > Rodentia > Sciuridae > Ictidomys > Ictidomys tridecemlineatus. The sequence goes on along the minus strand of NC_135480.1, from coordinate 75,900,567 downwards.
ATATTTTCCTGAATACAAGTGAGTATAATTCAAAGAATTATACTTCATAATTCAAAGAATTCAAAGGGTTCAAAAGAAAATAAGTGTAACTCATTTAGACAAGTAACTTTGCCCAGTGCAGTTACACTAATATAATGATTTTCAGCCTGTTTTTCTTGACTCTTGGAATGTATAGCAATAAGGAGCTAATATAAGGGACTTGGCTGAGTTGCTAGGCAAGTCTGAGTTAGAGTGCCCTTCGATGGAACTGGAAAACACTCCATGCTTGCCTCTCTCTTAGCACTTAATGCCCATGTTGCAGTTGCCTACTTAACCTTCCTGTCTTCCCCACCGAGCTGAGTTTTCTTTTAGAGAAGGATTCATTTATCTCTAGCACTTAACAGTACACTATGTCTACAAATATTACTGAACAAATAAGACATTTGTTTAACTATTTTCTGTGATGTACAGATCTCTATTACAGATAGTGGGTTGGCAAGCCTCTGTTTATTTACTTCCATTGTTATGCTTGGGGCTTCTTAAGTTAGTATCTCCCTCTTCTGTTTCTTTCTTCCTTCCTTCCTTCCTTCCTTCCTTCCTTCCTTCCTTCCTTCCTTCCTTCCTTCCTTCCTTCCTTCCTTCCTTCCTTCCTTTCTTTCTTTCTTACCACTGTAATTATAGTAAGAGTTTCTTTTTTCCTTGTAAAATTTTCTTCTTCATTGGTCTGAAATCTGCAGCTATAAAAATTATACACTCTAGTCTTTTAATACATTTGGGAGATAGGAAAAATAAATTCTTTAGACAAAATAGACAACTCCATAAGGAACATTAAAATTATTAAATTTATTCTTGTTAGTTTACAGATGAGATTCAGTGAGATTAGAGTTTTGCCCATCAGAGCTTTATACCACTGTCCAAGTGGTCTAAGCTTCTCCTTTATCTTCAAATGATGAAAGCCAACTATTTTATATAAGTCTTTTGGTTTTCTGAATGTTCTGCTATAAAGGGAATTCGTTTTATGTTCAAACAAATTTGAGGAAATATTTAAGTTTATATGTGTTTCTTGACTATAGTACTTCTTAGAGACTTTTAATATACTGGTGTGCTTTATGTCTTTTCAAGGCAGGATTATAAGATTTTTGAGTAATAGAAACTGGTATCTCAGAAAATTAATGTTTGAGTAGCATATCTTAGAAATTGTGGCTCTATTCCAAACATAGACAGTGTTTTCAAGTGTCTTTCCAATGAAGCAATTACAGATATTCCATAATAGATAGTATGTTTATACTATCTATATCAGCATATGCAAAATATCAGCATATGCAAAACCACATAGGAGACCCTATGTGTGGATATAGTAGAACATTAATAAAGGCTCATTAAAATTGTTGTAGAGGCTCCTCCTACCATAATTTTCATACTGTATATGCATCTAAAATTCTAACTTTTACTTATTCATTTAATCAAATAAGGTCTTTTTTAAATTACTTGAAATGGGAGAAACTAGCTCTTTCATCACCTTCAATTTATTGAATTATAACTGAAGTTCATTAAATTATATATATATAAAGTATGTAATTTCATTGGTTTCAAAATATCCCTAAAATCATCATAATAAATATTTTTATTATCCCAAAGATTTTTGTGCCCCTTAACAATGTGTTTTGTATTCTACCTCTCTTAGCAACTGTTCTACTTTTTATCCCTAAAGAATAGTGTGATTTTTTTTTTAGAGAGAGAGAGAATCTTTTTTTATTTTTGGAGATGGACACAACACAATGCCTTTTTAAAAATTTTTATGTGGTGCTGAGAATCGAACCCAGGTCCCGTCTGTGCTAAGTGAGCGCTCTACCACTGAGCCACAATCCCAGCTCCAAGTGTGATTTTTCTATAAAAGTAATTATAGGGCTTGTACTTTTTGGAGGTAAAACAATTCTGCTTTTTTCACCCACTCTAATAATGCTATGATTCACCTTTGTCCTTGCTTAATTTTTTTTTTAATATCAGGAATTAAACTCAAGGATGCTTAACCACAGAGCCACATCCTCATCCCTTTTTCAATTTTTATTTTTTTTTTAAAATTTTCAGACAGGGTCTCACTAAGTTTCTTAGGGCTTCACAAAGTTGCTGAGGCTGGGTGTCAACTTGTGATCCTCCTCCCCAGCTTCCCCAGCAACTGGTATGACAGTTGTGCTTCACTGCATCCAGTTCTCTCCTTTATTGGTATTGACACTTCATAGCTTTTTATTGCTGATTAATTTTCCAGATATACATAATATATAAATTGTTTATTCATTCATGTGTTTATGGAGATCAGAGTCATTTATGTGCCCTATTACAAAATGAAATAACTATGAGCATTGTTGAATACATTCTTATGTGGCTATGTTTGTGTTTTCTTTTGAGTAAATACTTGGGAGTACAATAGATGGATCATTTTGTAGGCATCATTTTTTTTTTTTAAATGGCATATTTCCTGTATTTCCTGAACCATTAGTTCTTTAATGTAAACTAGATTAGATATCTTGTTTTTTTTTTTTTTTTTTTTTTTAAACCCCTTTAATGGAAGCACTCACCTGGAAGACAGGGAAAGACTGGGAAAGGGAAGACCTTAGAAAATATAGAAAAAATGTGATTATTAGGTCATTAGGTATAGTAGGGAAGGTCATGTCCCATTAGTTTTCTAAATTTGTATGATGGGAAAAATTAGAAGAAATCATGCAACTGTTAAAAATCCAAAGATTACCACCCTTATTTTTCGTGTGCTCCTTTACAAGTGACAATTGTTTCCATTGCACGGAGAGTACTAATGTTATTTGCCAATAATTGTAAGTCTGCTGCAGTCATAAAGATGAACCCTTGTGTGGACCTTCCACTCTATTCTCTTGTCTGCTTTTTTAATGGCACATGGTCCATGATCACTTTCTGTTCTGTAGGTGGTGCTAGACAAGGGGAGAAGTGGGAGAATTATATATTCTCCAGACAACAGTCTTTGGTTTGAGTTAAGAGTCTCTCAGAGGAGATGTTTATACTTAACTGTTACTAATATGATTTTCAGACTAAAAAATGTAGCATAGACATATAGGGTATTTAATTTGATAACAAAATATAAGAAAGGGATATACTAAGATATCAGCTGTTTTAGGAATGATATATCAACTGTTCATTTGAACAAACTATATAATGTAATCCTAAGTTTGTAGCAATTTACCTGTTATTAATTTTCACATTTGTACATTTCATTCTTTTTTTTTTTAAAACCAACATCATGTCATGTGAAAAGTGTGCCATCTGATTTTAATGTTTTCCATACTAAGAAGAACTACCTCTGAAAGTATTCTTAAAGTATCCGCACAACGTTTTTTTTTTTTAATTTTGTTTTTAGTTGTAGATAGACACAATGTCTTTATTTTTATTTTTTATTTTTATGTGGTTCTGATAATCAAACCCAGTGCTTCACATGTACTAGGCAAGTGCTCGGCAAGCACTGTACCACTAAGCCATAACCTCAGCCCAGGACAGTATCTTGTTTTCTTGAAATCTACAATTTTTGTTCCATATTTTTATTTTTAAAAAGCTTTAGGTTGTATAAAAGACATTTTTTTATTTAAAATTATTCCAGGAAGTGGAGTCCAAATATAGTTATTTGAAATTGAAGCCAGAGGAGTTTCTAACTCCATATTGGAGGGAGGAGAGTCACAATATTGAGTACTGTGGTAGAGAAAACCAAAAACAGCAGGATATTGAATGTTAACTCTGTCCCCTTGCATTAATTATTGACATTTGGTGTCTTATATGCCTGAACAAATAGGTTTATATTCACAATTCTGAGTTGAATATTTGGGGAAACAAAGAAGAACTCTAATAGAGGAAGGGAAGATTCTGCCTTGTCTTAAGTACTCTGGAACTGTGCTGATTTTGAAAAGGCTTGTTAGAGAGGAACATACATGCACATATGCAAGTTCAGTTTGGCTTCCTGCAGAACAGCATAGTATTTTGGATTTTAAGGAAATAATCTTTTGTGCATTTTTACTCAATGTGATTTAAGTTAAAACCTACTTATGTACATTTTTATAGTTCCTGGCCTGACAGGGGTCTGCATGGTGGTGGTGCTGTTCCTCATGATTACAGCATCTACATATGCAATAAGGTAAGTGTCAGAGTAAGTTTTGTTATCTACTAGTTTATAGTATTGATACTTTTGATTATTTTCATTTTCATATATTGGAAATATCTTGATAAACCAAAGCATTTAGCCAATGCATTGTCCTAGGTAATGGACTACTACAGGTAACAAAGACTGAAATAAAAATGATTGTAAATATCATTTCCTGTTCTGCAAAACCTCTTTAATGATCAAGGAAATTTGAGTTCTTCAGAAACATCTTTCTGAAGGACAGATTATTTCTGTGGTACACAGGCTTGAATTAAATTGCACACATATGGACGATTGGTATTCCTAAGAATATATGACTTAAAATTATTTTATAGCTAATTTCCTGATATCAATTTGTTTTGCTGTAAAATAACATAGTGTTCCAAAAAGAGCTGTGGAAATATGGTTGGTTGATATCTGCTAAAATAATTGAAGATACATGCATTCATACTGGTTTTCATATTAAAAGATTTTGAGCAGTTTTAGAGATACATTATGAGAAACACTTTTACATTATTTCAGATGTATATGTTCTATGTTTAAGAATATTTATAGTGTCTTATATTTCTGATTAAACTTTGTTTAAAGAAAGCAAAACTAAAATCTTCAAAAGTCTTCAATCTTTCTATTTGCTGAGGTGTGCAAACATATACACATATAAATGTATATATATATACACTTTGAAAATAATTGCCCAATAATATACTCAAATGAGCCAATGCTTATATTTCCAAAGACACCTACTTATATTCATAACACTCCCCCAAAACTTATAAGTAAAGTCAATACTTATTTCTTTCCTCTTCCTATCTCCTCCCAAATCATTATATTTCCTTCAAAATCCTAACCTTTCTCTTTTAGCATATATCTATGTACTTCCCCTAAATAAGATTATATCATAGTATTATGTTCAACCTGCTCTTTATTTAAATTTGTGAACCGAATATCTTTCAACTAATATTTTTTAACATTCTTTTTTAACAATGGCATAATATGTCACTATATAGATATTATTTTCCTAGTTCTATACTTATGGATTTTGGGCTGATTTCATTTTTCCACTATTTAATTCTGAAACAAACACTGCCATCCATGTCTTTACATTCTTTTTCAATGATATCCTGAGGGAAAATTCCTACATGTAGAATACTGTGTCACATGGTAAACTGCTAAAACTTTTCATAATAATTAAAATTTTCCTCACAGGAAAATAGAATCTTAACATCATTAGTACATGAGAGTGCCAGTTTTGTAGGAGAAACACTGTTTTATGAAGGAAAAGTAAAAATTTTTTTTAAATATTTTTAGTTTTGGACTTCTTTTTTTCAATATATATTTTATTAGTAAGTAGATGGACCTTTATTTATTTATGTAGTGCTGAGAATCAAACTCAATGCCTCACACATTCTAGGCAAGTGCTCTACAACTGAGCCACAATCCCAGCTCAGTTTTGGAACACTTGAAGGAAAATTAGGGTAATTGACGTAGATATACACAACAGTGCAGATATGTGGATACTAATACATACCATTCACAAACAAAAGGAATATTAAAAATTTTCTCATTTCAATGGATTTTAAAATTCATTAAAAAGTCATTAAGAAACTTTATTTATGGATTAAGATAATCATAGTAAACTAGGAATTAACTGATTTCTTTGTAATTAAAAAACATAAAAGTCAGAATTTAGAGCATAATTAGCAGTGAAAAGTACCTAAATTTTTAAGAAAATCAGGAAAAGGTCAAGGTTACATTTTTAATTGTATCTTTTTTTGGATTTATTTTTTAAAATTTTATCATTATTTACATATAGTAAGAAGTGAAACATTCCAAACCACAAGAAAAAAATGCAACAACATATTGTCACTATTTCCAGAAAAGTAGATATAATTGCCTAGGCAGAAAATTTGAAAGAATTGTGAAAAGTTTAAGAATTAATATTGAATAAATGAATTGAAATATGTAATCAAATACAAAAAATATTAAAAATGTTTTTTCTATCCTAGCTCCAACCAGTTTGAAAATTGATCTTTTGGTCACAGCGTTAAAATTGACTAATATAGTAAGAAGCTATGAGTGGAAAAAAAACCACATAAATAAGTTCACTGAGAGAAATAAGTAGAGATTTGACTAAAGACTGTATTTTATACAGGTATATTTCTTCCTCAACTATAATTTAGATTTGTTACAATTCCAGTGAAAATACCAGACATGTTATTTTCTTTGTTTTTTGAATTTAGTAAAGTGATTCTATAATTCATCTGAGGGAACATTCAAATGCATGATGCAAAATAAGAAAAAAGAGATATATGCCTTAGTAAACATTAAAATAATTAAGCTTCAGTAGCTTACAGGAAAAGAGGTCTTGCAGAAATGAATGAAGGGGCAGAGTCAATAGATAACCCTATGTAGGACCTTTTTATGTATAAGACCTACTAAATAATAAAGATACCATTGCAAGCTTATGAGGAAAGTAAGGTATAAGTAGATGAAATTCTAGATAAGTTACAGTTAACTGTAAAAATGATACCATCAAAAACTTAAAGAAATTTTAAGTAGATACTTATCAGTCCTCAAAGTAGACAAGGAATCATGGAGGAAGTATTTGTCTACAAACGTGGAAATTGAAATTTCTGCTTGCCAATATGGTTTATCAAAATTTAAAATTAAGTATGATACTAGAAAAATTATTACAATCACAAGGGACCAGTACATTTTTTAAAAGTAAATAGTTTTCTCATATTAGTCACAAAGAGTTAAAAGTAACATATATATGAAAAAATACTCAACACCATTTATAAAAGTAATAAAACCTTATGAAGTTGGGCCTGGGTTTGTGGAAATAGGCACTTCTACTCTGTGGTAGGACTTGGAATTTATAGATATATTTTTCAAGAGCATTGGGAATTGTATATCAAAAACAAAACAAGTATGTGTCCTTTGATCTAGCAATTGGACTTTGAGCATTTTTGATTAAAAAAGAAATATGTGTAAAAAATGTATATGTTGCAACATTGTTAATGATATTGTTTATGATAACAAATAGTATAGATAGATTAAATGTCAAAAATTGGCTATTACTTAGGTGAGGAATAATTCTAAAAGGTTGTAGGGGAGATCAGAGTCATATAGGAAGCTTTTGCAAA